>NW_026606138.1:734375-1468750 GCF_029834395.1 Sorex fumeus | reverse complement strand
TCCTGAACTAAGATCATTTTATCTCAGCGTTTCTCATTTCATGCTGTTTTTTTTTTCTTTTTGGGTCACACCCAGCGATGCTAAGGGGTTACTCCTGGGTCTGCACTCAGGAATTACTCCTGGTGGTACTTGGGGGACCATATCGGATGCTGGGGATTGAACCTGGGTTGGCCACATGCAAGGCAAACGCCCTACCTGACGTTCTAGTGCCCTAACCCCTTGTTTCATGATTTTTGAATCATCTTTTCTGTTGCTTGCAGAAATATCTTTTATATTCAGGTGCAGTGTTCCTCTAAACATGATTTGAAAAACCACCTGCATGAGAATCACTTGAGATATTTGGATCTTTGATAAGTGCATGTTGATGGCAAAGCTTGATGCCTTTTGATATACAACCAGAGACATAACCACTCAGTTGTGTTATCTTCCTTGCATTTTCTTAAGATTTAAAATATAATCTTTTGTGATGCCTAATGTCACAAAGCATCATAACCATACTTTAGCATTAATTTATATCATATCGTCAAGTTACATACACCATTTTTTATAAAACATCCTGGAAATTAATCTAATTATTCCCTTAGAAGATCATAACTGTTTGGTGATCTGAGATGATATTAACCTCCCACATAATCTGTGCTTAGCTATCTGAGTCTCCTTTGTGGAACAGTGACATTCAACCATGCGGATGCTTTAAGCTCCATTGCTCTGTGTGATTTTACTTACATGTTCATTCAAAAGCGGTGCTGTGATATTATTCTTTAGATATACTGGACCTTCCTAATGATTAATAAATGGTAGATTTAGATAGTAAATAGAACTGAAAAATGATAAATATAGAACAAGTCAAGATATTACTAACATTGCTTTTAAAATAATACTACATTTGGGGGCTGGAGTGATAGTACAGTAGATAGGACATTTGCCTTGAATTCAACCAACATGGATTTTATCCTCAGCATCCCATATAGTCTCCCCAGAATTGCCAGGAGTAATTCCTGAGTGCAGCATTCCTAGGTGTAACCCTAAGACATGATATATATATATATATATATATATATGTTACATTATCTATGTAGTACCTAGTAAGAATCTAGCCAAATTATAATAATTTATTAGTGAAAAATTATTCCCTTTGCCACAATACATTGCCACCATTTCTTCTGGGAAGCTCTATCTTTGTTGATTTTTTGTCAACTATGATTTTCACATAAATGGACATAACTACTAATCTTTACCAGGAGTAAGACAGAACAATTACTAACCAGTACCTATTATCTGTACAAGAAGTTTGTGATTATAGTCCCTTAAATTCATTTTGTCTCTTTATTTTAAGAAATTCATAGGTCTTATGTTGAATCCTTTTAGAAGTTATTAAGTCGTGCCATTCCCATTTGTCTTATGCTTTGAGTATTGCCCCTCATATGTTTAAATTAATTTTATTCTAATTGTTGAGACCTTTGGCTATAATATAAGAAGTATTGAAATTTTACTCTTTAAGTTCTTCACAGTTGGTAGTTTATATTGAGGATTAAAATAGATAACATATAAGCTGATGTAACAAGATTTGCCTAGTTGATTTCAGTAAAAAATTCATTTCTTGGGGCTGGAGCAATAGCACAGTGGATCGGGTGTTTGCCTTGCACACTGCTGACCTGGGTTCAATTTCCAGCATCCCATATGTCCCCTGAGTACCACCAGGAGTAATTCCTGAGTGCAGAGCCAGGAGTAACCCCCGAGCATCGCCGGGTCTGACCCAAAATGAAAAAAAAAAATCATTTCTATCCTTTTTTCCCCTTGTAAATAGCCCATACTTATGGACACTCCAGAAATCAGATATAATTCTTTTCTACATGAAATTCAATTGACCATGTTTATTATTCTTCTACATTGTCTGATTCCTGAGCTGGCATGTGTTACTATGTATACCAATGCCAGCTCAAACAAGTGGACTATAAATAAGACAGAGTTTTTTTTCCTCTTACATACTTTGATATGAAAAGTATCCTAGGGATCCAATTAAAATGGAACACTATAGTCTTCTAGAGAAGGAAATGAGAGTTTTGAGATAGATTTTATCTGCAGAAAAATAAACCAATTCTAGCATTTAGTTTGTTAATTTAGCAGTTTGATTTTCACTAAGATATACTTTTTATCTGGATGTCAAAAATATAT
This sequence comes from Sorex fumeus, assembly GCF_029834395.1. Classification (NCBI taxonomy): domain Eukaryota; kingdom Metazoa; phylum Chordata; class Mammalia; order Eulipotyphla; family Soricidae; genus Sorex; species Sorex fumeus. The sequence goes on along the minus strand of NW_026606138.1, from coordinate 1,466,575 downwards.
ATAACTAAAACAATCCTTTAATTGTTAAAACAAATTTAAAATACTTTATAATGTTTTTTAAAAGAAAAGATTTGAATACAAGTATTAATCTCACTTTTATGTTTTAGCAATCACTACAAATTTAAGTTTACCTGTAATGATTTTTCCTACCTTAGAACAGTGACTCATAGGGTCCTTTTTGATAATTTTCTTTCTTTCTTTCTTTCTTTCTTTCTTTCTTTCTTTCTTTTTTTTTTTTTTTTTACTTTTTGGGTCACACCTGCCAATGCACAGGGGTTACTCCTGGCTCTGCACTCAGGAATTACCCCTGGCGGTGCTCAGTGTATAATATGGGATGCTGGGATTCAAACCCGGGTCGGCCACATGCAAGGCAAATGCCCTATCTGTTTTGCTATTGCTCCAACCCTGATAATTATCTTTCTTAATGATCATAATGATCATTATCCAATAAATAAAATAACAATTTATAATTTTCCACTGAAGTATAAATTGTATCTTTGGCTTTAAAAGTTAGCTACCAAACTCAGTCTGTTATTTTGATAAGGAAAAATTATAATGGAAAATAAGTAACTTACATTAGTTACTACTTGTCAAAAATATAGAAGATTCTATTTTTATATCTGAAAAAGCAAATATTTGGGGAAGTGATAAAAAAAGAAAAATAACAGTTTTTTACAGTGAGGGTAAGTAATTAATATAAATTAAGACACACTTGGAGGCTGGAGCAATAGCATAGAGGGTAGGGCATTTGCCTTGCATGCAGCCAAACTGGGTTCGATCCCCAGCATCCCATATGGTTCTCCTAGCACTGCCAGGAATAATTCCTGAGTGCAGAGCCAGGAGTAACCCTTGTGCATTGTCAGGTGTGAACCAAAAAGAAAAAAAAATTAAGATACACTTTTGCTTGCATGTCAAATATTAAAGCCTTAGAAAATGATTTGAATACATGATATACTTCCTTAATTTTATGCGATTTGAACTGTTCTGTGTGGTATGCTTTAGTTGTCTTTCTGCACGGCAAAGCCTGGCAAGCTACCCGTGATGTATTCAATATGCCAAACATAGTAACAAAAAGTCTCAAAATGGAGACATTACTGGGCCAGCTCGAACAAATTGATGAACAATGGGAGGACAGTGGGTTTTTTTTTTTTAATCCGTGAAATAGGGTATCAGTGAATTTTCACTATTTTCAATGTAAGAAAATATCTGATAAGGAAAACTTGAAAACGTGAATCTTATTATTGTGCTAAAGCCTAATTAACATTATGTAATGAGAGGAGTAGAGACCAACTGAGATGTAAAGAAGTAATGCTAGAACCTGAAGAATCAGAATACTTTTGAGTCTCAGACTGGTTTCCTAACCTCTATAAAAATGTAGGAAAAACTTTCCAGTGTTTAGCTGCTTCTAATTAACGTGAGAATTCATTTATAAAGTCAGGGTCACCAGTTGGTAGTGTTAGTTGGGGAAAGAGATTTTAATAAGAAAGAAACTTTATCCTTATTTGACAAATGCAAATAAGGGCAGTAGGATGTAAAGAGAATAATGGTTGAATATCAGAGAGTATTATGTGGATGCTAAGTTAAACACATTCTAATTTAGTGGAAGGTTCTTAAAAATGCTGTCAGAAATGCCAAAATAGCAATAACTGCAGATGAAAATGAGTTGATTTTGCATCCCCAATGTACAAGTGTATTGAAAGTTAATTGCATATGCTGAGGACAGATCATACCAAATCTAGGAAATGTCACTTCTCCTTTTTAAACTCATGGTGAAACTTAAAATTATTACAGAAATATAGTTACTGTGAAGAGCAATTCCATTTCCCTGGTTTACTGTATTCTTTAATTTCTTCTGTAGTTTTTTGGGGGTTTCCTATTTCTATTTAAATTTGTTACTGCCTTCTGTTGAATTTTGACATCGATGGACTATCAGTTATTAGAGTAAGAAGAATTGAGAAATCCATATAAAGTTTTGTGTCTCAGTTTATACAAAAGTAGTATGGAGGGTATTGCAAGTTATATACAAACTGAGAATGTTAAGAAGTTTTCTTGACAAGTACACAAGAGAAATAGCTACATGGGTTAAAAATCTGGAGAACAAAGAACTAAGACTCTTATTTTACATCATGATCGAAATGTTATTTTATTATGCTTATTTTTATATGAGAAGAGTAGTATAAATTTTAAAATTCAACTACCAAATTAACATTTTTAAAAAATAAATTTAATTGATTTTAAGTAAAAGATTATTAATCAGATATTTTATATTCATAAATTAAATACCAAGTAAGTACTATATGAAATAATGCATTATAAATTTATGATAAAAATGTTTCAGGCATGTTCCACTTTAAAGATATGACAGATTAACCTTAATATAGAAAATTTTATTTGTCAATATAAATATTTTTCATTATAAAATATGTTAAAAATCAAAATAGTTCATCATTTAATTACTATGTAAATATTATCACTGTATAATAATTATTTTATTATATATAAATTATCTTCTGATGTATGCATATTATTAAAATGAACTATACCATTTTATTCTCTATAGATAATTGATATGAGAACATGTTATAAAAATTCCAAAAAGCTAACAAAATGCATTAGAAACACTTCAAATACTTTTATCTTAACCTATTTTAGTTTAATTTTTATTCTTTAGTTTAATCTTTATTCTTATAAGTCTAATTCAAGAGTAAAAAATTCTATAATATAAAGTTATTGAGAACAACATCAAATTACTTAGTCTCATTTCTGTACACTTGAAAATACATGGATGTTAAAATACTGTAGATAGGTTTGGAGATCACAAATGGCCTATCTATAGTGCGACAATTCACTTATGCAGAAGATGGTTAATGATAACCTACCAAGTACATTACAGTGTAGCAGGCACTGATAGAAATAGTAGAATAACTGACAATGAGCAGGGGACCCAAAGTTCCTACTTCATAGAATTTATATGACAGTAGTGTGATTGTAGTCATTTTATCAACCAAATAAAATAATACATGCTGGATGGCAATGCTTTTAGATTAAATATGTAACAAAGTAAGCAATGGCAGGGCTGGAAATAGGTAACAGAGGTGGAGTTTAGTTTAAACATGGTAGTTGAGAGTCAGAGATAGCTCATGTAGTAAAGCATAAGTTTAAGGTCCTGAGATCAATTTCTCGAGCATCACTAAGTGTTGACTGACTAATCACTGACCCATCAAACTCTCTTTGCCAGAGCCAGTAATTCATTGCCTGGGAGTACCCCCTCCCTATACTCCTAGATGTAGCTGTTATTCACAAAATATGGTGGGGTTAGGGAAGTTCTCACTTTCCCATATATATACCATTTTTTTATCCATTATATGCTTTTAAATTTTTGTCTCTCATCTGTATGTTGTATTCCTTAAAACCATGCTTAGCATTAGTTGCTTGAGGATAGCTAAAATACCCATTTGAAATTTTTGTGTTCCGACAGTAGTTTTATATCAGATCCACGTTTAATTGATTTGCTTTCTTTTGATTGAAGTGTATTTTTTATTCTCATAAATAAGTTACTTTTGCATTATATTTCTTTGAATTTTTGTCTTATAAAGGCACAATTACCTTTTTATCTTTTTTTCTTGTTGTTATTGTCATTGTTCTTCATATTTTGCTTCTGGGGGCTACACCCAACGCTGGCCAGGTTTTTTTCCTGGCTATGCACTCAGGGATCATTCCAGGTGGTACTCAGGTGACTTTATGGGATGCATGGGATTGAACCGGAGTCAGTCATTTTCAAAGAAAGACCCTAACTATTGTGCTATCTTTCAAGACAGTTCTTTCTCTACTTTTTTTTGTTTTAATTTTTCAGAAGATTGAAATTATAAGAATTTTAGGGCGCCAAGTTTCAGTCTTCCTAAAGATCATTTGCTTTTAACTCATGTTTATTTATTTTGCCATTACTGGAGATGCTTGTTGCTCACTTCCCTCCTACTTTTTGTACTCAGAGATCACTCCTGGCAGATGTCACAGGACCATATGCAGTCGCAGGGATCAAAGTGGGTTCAACTGTGTGCTAAGTAAACAACTTCACCTCCATACTTATATCTCCTACCACTTGGGTTTCTTTTAAAATTGGGAGAAAAGTCCTCACAATATAGAACATGTCATTTAAAAATGAAGGCCATACACTCACATTGTATTAGGTGAAGGGAAGGGAAAGAGAGGGGAGAGGGGAGGGGAGGGGAGGGGAGGGGAGGGGAGGGGAAGGGAAGGGAAGGGAAGGGAAGGGAAGGGAAGGGAAGGGAAGGGAAGGGAAGGGAAGGGAAGGGAAGGGAAGGGAAGGGAAGGAGATATTCCAGAGACCTTACCGGGTACTTAGACCTCAGGCTGGGGTGGCTGAAAGTGTTTCCAAGAACCATCCTGCCCAGGGCTGCTTGTGGCACAGTTCCCCACCTGAATAGCGATGCCAGGCCATCCTCTAACTCTCTTCTAGGACAGGAAAGGTTCCTAGCACCCCATACCAAGAAATCTCCCCTCTGCTTCTCCCAGCAATGGGGTACCATTGGCAACCCAGAACTAAAGGGCTTGGAAGGAAACTCTACAGCAGGAAGGATTCCCCGTGGCTCTGCATCCCTCCTACCCCTCCCCACCCTTCCTCCCTCCCTAGGTCCCCTTGGTCTCCACCCCAGGAGACTGGAGGAACTTTGCAAGCCATCTTGTGGGTGATAAATATATGTTGCAACAATTAGCACTTCGGCACCACTCTTTCTAAAAACAATCTTAGAAAACACTTCTTTTTAAAAAAGTAATAAATAAATAAATATAAAATAAAATTCTGTTACTTGCATTGATTTTTAACTTTTTAGATACATAAAATGAAAATTATATGAATCTTTGAAATATATATTAAATAGGAGTTAGATGTGAGGCTTCTACTGTACTTTTACAGACCATAACTAAAAAGGTAAATTATATTCTCAAAAATATATTCACAGATTTATAAAATATTGATTTACTTGTTCAATTAATATCATACTTAACAAACTTTTTCCTTCAAAAATGGACTGAGAAACATACCTAACATGTGACAAAAAAATATTATTTCTTTTTGATAAAAAACAAAAGTTCAACATGAGATACCTGTATATATAATTAGAATCAACATTGTACTTATTTACTTTTGATTATAAAAGTTACAACAAACTTAAGCAGTACCTTTAGTTTTAAAAGTTTTAGATAAAACTTTTTCTGATAAAGTATAAGGAACTGCAATTTTTATATAAGACTATACTAGAAATAAAGCATATATATTAATATAATTTACATCAATAGAAACTTAAATGCTAACTTTTTCATTTTCAACAGCAGTTCTAATATTTTTGTTTTATATTCTTGATCTAACACCTAGGAATTCAAATTATATATTTTAAATTTTACCTTTTGACTATCAAAATCCCAGCTCAAAACCCAGTGTTCCCCAGTGAGACATGGATCCCACATAAAAACTATAGACTTATGAATTAATAATTTGGTTGTATTTCACACAGTCAATTCTACATAATGGGGTAAATTCAAAGTGGGAAAATGAAAGACACAGTCATTCATTGAGCAGAGCTCCTGGACATAGGCAAAATTTATTTTTTTCTTTTTTTTTCTTTTTGGGTCACACCCGGGATGCACAGGGCTTACTCCTGGCTCAGGCACTCAGGAATTACTCCTGGCAGTGCTCAGGGGACAATATGAGATGCTGGGAATTAAACCCGGTTAAGCCGTGTGCAAGGCAAATGCCCTACCCACTGTGGTATTGCTCCAGCCCCATAGGCAAAATTTCTTGATTAGATTCTGGCTTTTTGCTTTCTGAGCAAAGCTCTGCTCAATTTTTTCTAAACCTCTTATTAGTAATCTCTAGAATTGACCACTAATAGTCTTTTTAGCACCATTATTTGCAGATGTGTGGTGAGATGATTGTTGTCATTACTTTCCATATGCAGGCATCGATACTTTTTTTTTCCCCATCTGTCTTTGTACTTATAGGTTGAATACACTATTGGTGTCTTGAACAGTCAGTCAAACGTACTTTAAGATTACAGTGTTTAGGGCAACATAGCTGTTTCAAAAGCTTAATAGTCTTCCTACTTTGTTCTAGGAAATGTCATGTGAGAGTGCTTACTCCTACAATTATTTTAGGGACTTGTTTCTCAGATCATATATATTTCTTTGATACATTGGGGACTGTCAACCAGTCTTCAACAATAAATACAGACACTTAGCTTCTTCTGTTGAGTTATATTTCTGTTTGGGGGGAAAAAAGAGGCAAGCATAGACCTCCTCCAAGACTCAAAGTGATTTTATTTAACAAGTACTCCCTAGGTAAACTTGGAGTTGTCTGCATTGTATAGCGAGAGTTGGAAGAACACACAATAGGCTTTAATATGCCATCTTCCTCTTTGTATAAATCAATTACATTGTAAAACGTAATTTTGAGGAAAACAGAGGTATGAATTTTCCTCAGTTTTGAAAAAGGATGGAGTTGGTTAAGAACAAGCTGAGTTCTCTGCAAACCAAGAAAACATTCAAGTGAAAATACCTGAGAGTACTGTTAACAAAGCAAATTTCCTTTGACCTACATTAGCAGGCCTATTTTTTGGTGGTGTATATTTTCTTTTTTCTTAAGATAATTCAACTGAAGCAAATACACACGCACACACACAGGGCTAAAGCAATAGCACAGCAGGTAGGGCATTTTCCTTACATGTGGCCGACCCAAGTTTGATTCCTTCGTCCCTCTCATTGAGCCCAGCAAGCTACTGAGAGTATCCCACCAGCATGGCAGAGTCTGGCAAGCTCCCTATGGTGTATTCAATATGCGAAAAACAGTAACAACAAGTCTCACAATGGAGACGTTACTGGTGCCGGCTCGAGCAAATCGATGAACAATGGGAGGAAAATGGACAGTGCTATATACACAATACATATATGTAGACATGTCATACATATGCACATATATTCTGCTTTTTCCATAAACCAAAAGAGAAAGAGAAAAAAAAGTAAGAGAAAATAATAGATATGGAGTTGATGATTCAGCAAGTGCATATGAATACATGTGTGTTGGATTTGTGTGTATGTGTGCATATGTGTGTGACACTCCAAAATAAAAGACTAAAAATTAAAATGAATTATAAACCCAAATACAGATAGATTCTAAAAATAGCTGGAATATTTTTAGATCATCTGTAAAGCTCAGATATCTACAAAAATGGTAGATACATCTGTGAAAGGACTACCTTATATGGGATAATGAAATCAGGAGGCATAATGGGTTACATTGCTGACTTTTTCTCCACATGGAAGAGTAGGACACAAATTCAGTTCTGAAAAGGGAAACATTGCAAACTCCCAATTTTTGATAGAAGCAGGAGTACAATTGGTGGGTGGAGAAGAAATATATATGGAAACTGACTTAGTAGCCATCAATTGAGACAGATGGGGAGAAACAATGAGATTCTAAATCACCACAGAGAACATGCAATGCACCAGGTTGAATTATGAATCAAATCTCTCACCAACACATTTTGAAATAGCACTACAGAGCAGAAACATGCCCCTAAACAGATGAAACCAATAGTTTCACTAAAATCAAGCTTGAAATAACTCTACATGTATTACTGATCCAGTCTATTCACACAGTTGCTCATTCGCAATAATACACAAGTAAATTCTACTGGATGTGACTTTTCTCTAAACATTAATGTTATTTAGATAGAAACCAACCTGAGAGCCTTAGAGCTGTTGAAAAATACATTAAGAAAGAGAGTTGAAAATCACAGAACCAAAAAGACTGAAGAAAATAATTCAAAGATACCATTTATGTGATTTCAAAGAATTATAACAAAGAAATTTGATTTCTCTGAGGCACTAGGTTTAAAAAAATGCAAGAGAATAAATAAGAGATAAACTAACAATAAACATGAAGATGGTATTGGATTACCAACAAAGGAAGCCTTACAAGTATCAAAAATATTAATAGGCATAGGAGAAAACATGATTAAGCACATGAGAAATAAACTTTACATAGTTGAGAAAAATGACAAAAAGCAATTTAAAAAATGAGAAAACATACTAGAGACATTCGGTGTTTTTGTGTTTGGAATGTATGTGTTTAAGTATACCTGGTACTTGTGAAAAATAAAAACATGATTTCAAATATAAAGTTGAAGACAGGGAATAAACGTTCTGTGGTAATGGCATGGATTGAAAGATATCCTATATTTTAGGGGGAAAAACTTATACAGAGAGAATGACATTGAAATATACTTTAGATAATACCCTGCGCTTTAAAAATGCCTAGAAAAAATGGAATATTCAGACTGGCTCATATTTCTATAAGCATTTAAAAATCCCAGTAGAATATGTAATCTTTTCATTTTTGAGGATGGGGCAGAGCAAAACCCAGTGTTTCTCAGGAACTACTCCGAGCTTTTTGTTCAGGAGTTGTTTCTCACAGTATTTAGGGACCATATGTTATTCCTGGGATTGGACCCAAGCTTCCTGCATGCTAAGCTTCTGCTCAGTCAGTTGAGCTCTCACTCTGGTCTAGTTCTGCATTGCTGGCCTAGGGATAATAGTGAATCTGGAAGCCATTTGTACATGGAACCAAGGGAAACAAGACAGGGAAACTAAGGTTATGTAATTCAGTAAACTTGATTTGAAAAATCCAGAAGGACAAGAGTTAGCAGTGATTTAAATCTTCAGATACCCTTATCTTTCTTGTCAGGAACCCTATTGGTAAATTTAATTGTCTACCAAAAAAATTAAATTGTAAAATTTTCAGAGTTAAGGTTACTTTCGAAAGATAAAGTACTGTAAGTTTTTAGAGTTTTTCGGTTGCATGAAGTGTCCTAGTTATCTGTCATTTATTTAAAAGCATATATATATGCACAGAAGACCCACCCTACTCCTACTGGGACCAGATAAATACCTCACGGGCAGACCTCCACTACCAACACTACCTCCACTACCCAGCCGCCGCCACACTCCAGAATGCTTTCTCGACCCACGCGGCCACAAAGTGGCACATTATAAGACACTAAATACCCATCTTCCAGAATTGCCATACCATATTTGATAGGGTTCAAATATGGTAACACCTACAAGGGTGATTAGAGGTCGCCCTAAATGCCTCTATCCCTCTCGGAAAGCCTGGCAAGCTACCGAGAGTATTCCGCCCACACGGCAGAGCCTCACAAGCTATCCATTGTGTATTCAATATGCCAAGACCAGTAACTACAATGGGTGTCATTCCCCTGACGATAAGGCTTCACCAATATGGCAGCACTGAGAAGGATAAGAAAGGAGAGGCTGATAAAATCTCAAGGCCGAACTAGGCTGCCACAATGAAGGAATACAAAAATGATCATCTGTACTTTCAATACATATACGGTAGCATCAGATGCATCCATCGAGGACCTGATGGTACAAGCGCGAAAGATCAAATATGACATCATTGGTCTGACCGAGACAAGAAGGCACCAATCTCATCATGCCGTTTTCGACACAGGAGAAGAATTGTTCCTCGGAACATGCGATAAAAGAGGTGTCAGAGGCGTCAGTGTCCTTGTCAACACAAAGTTGGCCATGAGCATTGATTCATTCGAATGCCTAACAACGTTTACATTTGAATAGATGTGGCTCACTGCCTGCAGTTTCTATCTTTGTTGTCTACGCACCAACATCTAATTATGATGAAGGAGAAATTGAGAAGTTCTACATGGAGCTGGAGAAGTTCTATAAAGAAGACTACACCTTCTACAAGATCATTGTGGGTGATTTTAATGCCAATATAGGACCGAGAAGATCATCCAAAGAACTTCACATCGGGACCCATGGCCTAGAATGAAACGAACCAGCTGAGAGACTGTCTGAGTTCATCATGTCGACCAAGACCATCCATGGTAACTCATAGTTCCAGAAGGCCGATTCTAAACATTGGACATGGGAGTCTCCCAGTGGACGATTCCACAATGGAATAGACCACATCATATTCAATCGACGGTTTTGCCTGACTGATGTCGCTGTTGTCCCAAAATTTCAAATGAGATCAGACCACCATCTCCTTCGTGCAAATTCTACTTCACAGAGCTGGGAGAAAGAGCTGCAAAGTTTAAGAAGATAACTCCCAGAATGACCACCATCTGGGAGCTCTTTGGCATTATTGCAGCAACATGGGAAGATGCCATTGTTGACAACATTGATGAGGAATACGATCGACTGGTTCAGCACCTCCATGATTGTGCGAGGAACGCCAAGAGAGAGATAGCCACAAAAAAAACGCCTGTCTTCAAAAACTCTTGAGCTTATTCGCCAATGTGGTTTGGCACATGCCTCAGGCAACAGCAAGCGAACGTCCAAGCTCACAAAGCAGTGCAGAGATGCAATCAAGGAAGACCTCAAAGAGAGAAGAGCAGAAGTGCTGGTAGATGTGGCAGAAGCCAGGAAAAGTATTCGTAATGCCCGCCTGTCCTTTGCCAACTACAAGACCAAGATGACTGCCCTCTGACATCCTGATGGATCTATCACATCTTCCAAAATGGCAATGGAGAAGATTATCCATGACTTCTACTCAAATCTCTTCGATAGCCATGTCCACTTGCCGACATACCAAATTCCACAGGATAGATATGTCGTTCCCAATGTTCTCCCTTCTGAAATCCGACACGCCATTTCATCAGTAAAGAAACAAACAGCACCCGGCCCAGACAAGGTCAGATCTGAACACCTGAAGAACCTGCCATCAGTACTCATCAATACGCTGGCTTGACTCTTCACACGCTACCTGTTTCCGTCCCAATGGAAAACCAGCAAGACCGTACTACTGTACAAGAAGGGAGACATCCATGACATTGGCAACTATCACCCGATCTGCCTATTTTCTGTCATCTACAAGTTGTTCATGCGAGTCATCCTAAGTAGGATTGGCAGAACACTAGATGAAGGATAACCATGCGAGCAAGCCGGGTTCCGCAAAGGATTCAGCACCATCGACCTTATCCACACGATAACCAAGCTCATTGAGGTTTCTCAGGAGTTCAGGATGCCACTCTGTCTAACGTTCATTGATTTAAAGAAGGCCTTCGATTCTGTTGAGAAGGAAGTGGTCATTGAAGCCCTAGCCGATCAGGGCATTCAAGCTCAGTACATCAAGATTCTCCATGAGCTGTATTACGGATTCACTACCAGGATCTCACCATTCTACAAAGAAGTAATCATTGATGTCAAGAGAGGGGTTCGGCAGGGTGATAACATTTCACTAAAACTCTTCAGTGCCACCCTCAAGAGCATCATGCAACGACTGGAATGGAAAGGAATGGGAGTGAAGATAGATGGTCGGCAACTACACCACCTCCACTTTGCTGATGACATTGTTACAATTATACCAAACATAAGCCAAGCAGAAAAAATTCTGGCTGACTTTGACCGTGAGTGTGGAAAGGTAGGACTACAGCTGAATCTTACGAAGACAATGTTTATGAGAAAGAGCCTCGTTCCTGACACCCCATTAGCTCTCAAAGGAACGACCATCTCCAAATGCAACAGCTATGTGTACCTAGGTCGAGAAGTCAACATGACAAATGACCTGGCACCCGAGCTGCGCAGGAGGAAGACAGCAGCTTGGAACGCCTTCAAGAGCGTCAAAGAAATAGCTAAGATGATGAAGAACCTCTGGCTCCGGGCACATCACTTTGATTTCACTGTTCTTCCTGCATTAACATATGCCTCAGAGACCTGGACCTTACGCAAATAGGATGAGAAGGCTATTCGGGTCTCCCAAAGTGAAATTGAAAGAGCTATGCTCAAAATATCACATTTCACTCAAATGAGAGAAAGAATCCGGAGTTCTGACCTCCATCGACGATCAAGAATCAGGGACGCTGTCTCATTTGCCAAGGTGTCAAAAATCAGATGGACTGGTCACGTAATGAGATTTAAAGACAGCCACTGGACTAGAGCTGTTACCCACTGGATTCCACGAGATGTCAAAGACCACGTGGCCGCCCACCTACCAGATGGTCAGACTTCTTCATCAAGATCATGAATGATCGGTTTGAGGCTCTGCATGTTCCTAGAATGAAGGAACGCCATTGGGCTACAACTAGCACATGACAGGGACAAATGGAGACGTTACTGATGCCCGCTGGAGCAAATTGACGGTTAACGGGACGTCAAGTGATCAAGTGATATATTTATTTACTTTTTGGGTCACACCTAGTGATGCTCAGGAGTTACTCCCGACTCTGCACTCAGAATTACTCCTGGCACTACTTTGGGGACCAAATAGGATGCTGGGGATTGAACCCCAGTCAATTATGTGCAAAGCAAATGTCCTACCCACTGTACTATTCTGTACTATCGCCCCAGTCCCATAAAAACATATATTTTTAAAGGATTTTGTCACTGTTACCTATTCTTATACATTCATGATTTTAAGTATTAAATATGGATTCTTGTAAAAATTTTTTACTAGTATTACACATTAAAAAATAATGACATTTTCTTATAAATTGTAATCTCAGAATTTTCATCTCAATTGTTCTCACTAGAAAACAATTTCTATTTTTTCAATTTTATATTACTTTCAATTTCTATGATAATATTGAAGTACATATGATAAATTTAGGAAATTATGAACATTTTAGACTAATTCTGATATGAAAGATATATACATCTTAATAAATGTTATTATATGTCTTTGTTAAGAATTAACACATTTTTGTTATTGTTTTGTATTTTCATTGATGCTTCAACGTAAACCGTAAACCATATTACTTTATACAAATGTTAACGAGGGGTAAATTTTCAGACAGTACTCAACTTTAGGACTGTTATTAATGAGTATCATTTTGAGAACATGGTATATCTATACCATTAATGTCCTTTAATTCTTAATCATCATTAAAGAGTCAGAACATCATTATCATCACTTTTCCTGTTTTATTTCAACACTATCAGCATTAGGAAAATTTAAGTTCTTATGTTTCAGAGCTAGGAATCAAGGATTGATTAAATAGTTCCAAAGATGTCATATGTGAGAACTTTGTAATTACTAGAGAAACTATTTCCTTTTTAACTTCTACCCTTGATGATTTTATAAATTGCCTATAAGGAGTATTCAAAAGGATAGGCTTTTGTTATTAAAATATGTTTATCTGCTGATTTCAAGAGTCTCAATGCATTTTAATTTAAGAATTTTGAACATTTTTCCCAAATAAATTTTTAAAAATCCTGTCTGGATGCATTCTCAAATAATTTGATATCATAGTTTCAAAGTCAACCTTTTTATTTTATACTCTTTGTGGTTCAGCCAATTTGGTTATTTATTTCTTTAGTTTTATGTTAGACAAGTTATGAGGGAGAAAAGAGAAAAGAGGAGAAAAGAGTATCAGAAGAGGAGAAAAGAGTATCAGAAGTCTAACTATCATGACTGCTTCCTAATAGGAATTTGAGATGGGCACAACTGTTTTTTAAAAATGCTATACATTTTCTATACAATGAACTATATAGTTGAATTTCTTTTTCTCTTAAATTCATTTTGCTGGTATTAAAAAGTCTACTTTCTACATTTCATCAGTAGTGGTATTGAGTTTTAACACAAACTTGGGATAAATTATTATATTCTATAAGTCTGGAAAGTATTTTCTTAAATCAGAAAGAATCAAATTTATATATTGCACTTCTACATAGATAAAGGTGAGTGTTTTCCTAAGATCAGAGGAGCAAGTGCAAGGCACTCATGGAGGGTGTGACTTTCTCTGTCCCTTTCCAATCATTCATTTTTGTTGATGGAATTCATTTCTTTGACATCCTAATAACAGCTATGATTGAATGTAAGAGGAAGGAGGGGTGATTGTCATCATCACTAAAGGAAAAATAATTTTGCCCTTTTAATGTCACAGAAAATGTGTAAAGTAAAACAAGGAAAAGTCATGTGTTGTATAATCTATCTAAGACATATGATGGGATATTACGCTAAGTGATGACTGAGTAAATTACCTCATTTTCATTGTTTCTACAGTGATGACCAACAGGCTTCCAGCCTGGCTACCCACTTCTGATTTAAACCCATGATTCAGACTGACTTTGGAGGGTTGTGATACTCACAGATTTATGGGGCACTTGTATGTGGGATTCTCATCACTGTACAGCAACCCTGTCGTTTCTGTGACAGAGCCTGTTTGACGGGCTTGGGATTTATGATGGAAATAATTCAGAACAGAGTAATAATTTTCCCTTGGCTATTACACTACCATTTGGTACTTTGTCCCTAAGGGGAAAATGAATGTGCTGGGATCTATCCATGAGTTTAGTAGCTGGAAATAAGGAACAAATCAAGGTCAGAATACAAATGCAGAACACGTGGCTGCTGAATTCCGATTCTGGTTCTTCAATATTTGAGCTCTCCACATTTATGTGGCCCTTTACAGTTTATAAAATATTCTTCCATTGTTTTTTTTCTTTTTGTCCCTCCCCATGATCCTGCGAGATGAATAGCATGTGCTTCATTTTGTAAAGGCAGATCCAGACTACAAAGGTTATCTACCTTGAAGTTCTTTATTCAGCAAATATTTTTAAACAGAAAAATAAATATTAAACCTTTAGGATAAACTCCAGGGTATACAGATTTGTTATATTCAATTACTATTTTGGTATTTTAACTGCTTGTTATAAAAAATTACAAACTTATGCAAAAATAACAAGAGACTATTTCTATAGATGAATTTACTATTATTCTACAATAGTTATAATTAATTCGCAGTCATTATTATGTCATTCTAATCCCCATTAAAGCTTTCATATTATTTTGAGTTATGTTCTAGATAATGAATCATATGTCTAAAATATTTTTCATTATGCATGACTTTAATATGGCATATTTATAAATGATAACTTAAAATTCATGTTTTCCTAACAATAGTATGTACCAAAAAGTATTCATATTTGTAAATGTTATAACTTTTTAATTATTGTCCAAATGATATTGTTACCCTGTGATTGATTGATAGTTCTTGTTTTTCCATCACTTTATAAAATTATTAGTTTTTCCTCCAACTCTAACATTTTATCCGATTTTGTTTAGTGACAAATGAGCTCAATCTACACAGTTTTTCATTCTGCTCTCCAGTGGGTGCATACCTACATAGCACTCCTACAAATTCTTCTTGCCTCTCTATTACTTGTAAATCAGTAGTAAAATTTAGATGCTAGCTCTAACGTAAGTTTAAAAGTTTAGTAAGTCTGCTTCAGAGTTGAAGTAGACTTGCTAAGTATGAAGTATGTTCATACTCTTTATGAACATATAAAATAAATTGTTGTCTCACTTTTCTTTCTTAACATTTTTATTCTATTCAATCCTAAATCTGTTCATTCATAGAGGTTAAAAAAATTGTTTCTCTTTTCTCATTGATATGTGGAATTGTTCTTTAAGAGAAACTTGTCATTTATCATTTAAACAATCAGTGATACAGGTTTTAAGAAAACATTGGATAAATGCCTGATTATTCTCTATATTTTAGTTTCAAAAATAATGAGCCAGTCCTCTCACTTGCTCCATAGTGACCAATTATTTTGTTTTATCTTGTTCTAGATAGGTATCATTTTTGATCTTATGGATTCAAGTATATTTTGTTAAGTTTCAATCAATTGCCCATTTTATTCTTTTTACTGATTAGTATGTTGGAACTAAGGTTAGGAGCTTTTTCAAGTTCTCTGAGGAGTGGGAATTTAGCAGGATGCTCTCACTTTGCTCTTGTTAGATTGCCTGCATCACTTTATCACTTTTGGCAGATATTCTAAAATCTTTTAGAACTGAATCATCATTCTCTTTTGCATGACTATACTTTCAAAAGTGTTCTTTTTTTAATGCAACCGAATTTTTTTGAATTGCATCATTTGGTTTGATTATTAACGTTGTATCAGTATATAATTTAGTCCTTATCTGTACATTTAGAAAATTACATAGAGAATTATAATGGATTTATGCGCATACTGATAATCACTAGGGATAAGCTGGGAGTACGGCTGCTTTGTGTCTTAGATTTCTTGTAATATTTAATTGAAGTAGAGTGCCTTTGAGTTTCTTTCCAGGCCCAGGAATCCGCCATACATTTCTGTCCAGGAAGTGATTTTCCCGATGCTTCATATGCTACAGTTTGGCGTTTTGCAGATTATCTCGGTATAGAAACACATACTACTTCTGATGACCTCAATATATTCCTTTCCTATATGATCTTGAGAAAGGAATAATATCCATTGTTTGAAGTGTTTTCTACATTTTTAAATTAAAGATCAAGATTTGTATAATTTATTTTTTTTCCAGTCCATGTCCTGTTGTTTTTAGCTCTGTAAAGATTACTTTTGAGAGACTGGAGCGGTAACACAGAGGGTAGGGTGTTTGCCTCTCATGTGGCCGACCCGGGTTTGATTCCCAGAATCCCGGCATCCCTGAGTACCGCCAGGAATATTTTCTGAGTGCAGAGCCAGTAGTAACCCCTGTGCATCACCTGGTGTGACCCAAAAAGAAAAAAAAAAGAATAGTTTTGAAAACAGTGTTATAATGTATATACTTCATGGCAGGTAAAATGTTCCTTACCGAAATCAAAGGTGCCAGGTAGCGTTCTGAGGAAGAGTGCTTTCTAACTGATATAGATTAGACAGGCTGCTTAAAGAACTCAGGGAATGGGACATAAAGATTTAAAACTGACTGTGACATATAAGGCAAATATGACCAATGGCTAAAAGCTGTGTTTTCAATGAGTATGCTATCCTTCCTATTTCAAAGCTGTTAGTCTGGACCAACCTCTCTCTCCTCCATAGCTTTCCTCATGAGGCTGATATAGATTATAATGATTTGCAATAGCCTGTGCATTTATATACTCATTTTTATTAGGATTGTAGATGAAATTTTAAAAAATCACTTAAAGATCCTTCCTGGAATAGTTATTACCTTTTTTGATAATAAGCACATTACAGATTTGGTACAAATAATAGATACAAAAAGTACAAGAACCAACCCTATGAGCAGTAAGATATTGGAAAGGTCAAGTGATGATTTTGAGCCTCAGTTTTGATCTGTAAAATGGGAACAACAGCTTCTAACCTCAGGAGATTTTTGTGAAAATTTAATAGCATAATACATGTAAAGTACTTGGCATTGGGAATGACACAGAGAAAACCCAGTGACCATTGGTCATAACAGTCTCTCTTGGTCTCTGCCTTAGTTTGAAGCCAGTGACTAATGGACAAAGCCTAAACACATTAATTGAGGTTTTGCTTGAAAAACAAAGTGTTGTAACTTTTAGCATGATAATTCGATTATTTTATCTCAAAGTAATATGGAACATATAAAATTGTGCACAAACATGTTCATAATTCCATATCATTAGAAATGTGTACTTCCAGTATTCACTAATGTTGAACTAATTGTTCCAATTAAAAACTGTCAGGACATTTCCAAATGTAATTATGAGGAATGCCAATATACATAAAAATTATTATGTTAAATATATTATCATTTTAATGTTCAAGATAGTAAAATCTATATAAAAGTAAAATTTGGCAAGATTGTACAGAGGACAGAAAATACCCAGTTACTTTTATTTGGTTTAAGTAATGTTTTATTCTAGCTCTGGTACTTTCTGATATCTCTCAAAAAAGCCTCAATATAGAAAGTAAGAAGCCCCACTGATTTATGGACCTTTGGATTAATGCTTTGATATCCTGGTGGTAGTTAACCTCTGAAAAATCCTGCAGGAATTTTCTATTATTCTTATTCCCACATGTTTTTGTAGAGAATTGGAAAATGTCACTTCCCAGTAAGCATTATTTCACACTGCAGTTTGTTTCTATGGAAATCATCGGCTGTGTAGATAATTTTACTGATGATCTGTCAAGACATTTTCTCTATTGGAATTTTTGAATATTTCTGCTAATTATCCAAAGCAGAAAATATTTTTCTATGTTATAAGGCATGTGCTTTTTAAAGTGGGAACATTGCTAAAATGATTTATTTATGATTTTTCCCATATCCTCTGATGCTGCATTTACCAGTGGAACAACAATAAACAATGTATGGATAAACTTTGGGATTTTTTTTCTTTTATCCATTATAGACACTATTTCTAAAGCATATTGTGCATAGCCTGTCTAAAGATCACATGTTCTTTTCTGTATTTCACTTACTAGGTGTATCGTTTTCTCATTAGCATTGTCCACATGAGAGCTAGAGAGAACAAAAACAGAAAAAGAATGAATCAAGTTGAAAATCTTATTTCATTTCATTCTAACTTTGAAAAAAAATGTGGCATATTTGAAAGTGCTCTTATATGTATATATATTTATGAGCCATAATAACCATTTTAGAACATAAATCAGATTGCTTCATTTCACAGCTCAAAAATTGCAGTGTCTTTCCATCCCCTTTTGAAAACATCCTTAGTCTCTCAACATTTCGATACTTAATGATCTAATCTCAGCAGCATCTCCAGCTTTAAACCCTAATTTCTTCCTTGACTCACTGCAATCTAGCCACACAGAATTTAATTTTATAATATTCCTGTCTCAGGACCTTTGAACATACTTTTTGCTCTGTCAAAATTTTTTTCCAACCAGATTCACTCAAACTGTTCTCTCACTTCACATTGATATCTCTCATGAGGCCTCAAGAACAATGCTTGCAATTATTCTCTTCTTACCTTAACATTGCTCCCTTTCTCTTCATGTCACGTGAGATCGTATTTTGTATTTATTTGTGCATTAGGTTTAATGTGATGAATGCTATGATTGTGACATGTAAACAGATGCTAAAGGAAGAAATATAAAGACATTTAACCTTAATTCAGGTGGTATATATTAGAGTAAGGCTTGTACAGAAAAAATAGGAGTTTTCTTACCTATGCTGGCTTCAAATTTCAGCTCTCTTATTAAACTGGAGTCAGGTACTTAATTATCTTCCATAAACCTTAGTTTCATTTTAACAATGAGAATAATTATATTCATCTAAAATATTTAAAGGTAGAAATGTGGGACAAACTTAAACCCTATTTCCATAATATTATAGTTGATATACAGCAAATTCTCAATATGTGATAGCTTAAAATTAGTAAGATGATCTTTTTCTAAAATAAAAATAAACAGTAGATTGTGATCATAAGCCTAAATTATTTTTTGCAGGAGTGTGGCAGATAGTTAACATCCACATACTATCCTATATTAACAGTCAAATATTGACTCTACATTTTGTTTTATCTTGGTTTGGGGCTACATCTGGATTGTTCAGTTTTTACTTTTACCTCTGTACTCAGGGATCACTCTTGGCAGGGCTTAGGAGACAATATGGTGTGATCAAACCCAGTCAGCCAAAGGCAAGACAGACCACTTTTCCACTGTAATGTGTCTCTAGCCCAAACTTAACTTCTTAAACATTTGAGGACTCATAGAGCCCACTATTAGATGGTAAATGATATTTTGAGAAATTGTGTTTAAAAATAAAATAAGTGTGTATACAGATAATGACTGGTTGTGCTTTCAACAGTGATACTATTATTTCAGAACTGATTTAAATTATTTAATCTGAAACTTACTCTTAAGTAATATATTCTCAAGATGATATCCTAGAAATCATGTAGTTAACCCTGGTCAATTTACTGATCCAAATCAAGATTTCTAAGACTGACATTCACTTATTTAAATATATGGCATAAAATATCACCGTGTCTTTTAGAAAAGCAATTTGCTAATCACATGCAAAAAAGGAACCAATTTTATGTTCATATGATGTTTAAATGCTTTTATGGCATCTCTGCTTTCTCACTGGCTTTAAGCTACTTTATTTTGTTACAGATTCATTTATTCAGAGCTTTGGATTAGATAATAAATACCTTATTTTCTATAATATGTATTATTAAAAATAAAAATAATGTTATAAATTCCTCACTACTAGAACTTTTCCATCAAATTGGTAGCTTATAAAAAATACTTAACTTTTCAAAAAGTATGATATGTTTAACTGTATAAATAGTACACCATACCCTTCTTTAAATTCTCCTCTACCAAGGCTATGTTTGTTTTAGCTTATTTTTGAGGGGTAATGAACAGTCCTAAGGACTTAATCCTGAGTCAGTGCTCAGAAATCACTTCTGGTGCTTCTTGGGAGACCATATATGGTGCTGGTTGTCCACCAAGGTTGGCAACATGCAAGGCAATAGGCTTATCTGCTGTAATATTTTTCTGGTCCCATGTTTTAGTGTACTTTTTATGTGGTGTGCTTTTAAGAGCTATGATATGACATTATTGCCATAGTTTAATTTGTTTAAGGAACATTTATTGCATGCCCTTTTTTGGTTCAGATTCTCCAGTAAGCTATAAAAATATATATGTTAAATGCCTTAATTTCCTAAAATAGATAAATCCAATGAGAAAGATGATATGTTAGAATTATTATTAGCTTCTTCATATTAATTATAGATAATGTTTAGGTATTATTTGAAGTAGCCCAGAAAATATAATCCTTAGTTCAGTTTTGAGTCAAAGACTTCTGTAGGATGACATTGCTTTGTCCTTTCTCCCATTCTCCACAAGGAATTTAGGTTTATCTGGTTACACCCATCACAGGGCTACTGAGGCACTTCCATCCCATTGTGTTTATCTGTAAATTCTTCCCTATGCTCTCCTCCCCAACCAGTTAATCAGATTTTGCCGTAATCAGACTCTGTTAACTTGTAAGGTTAGATTCCTCAGAAATCTATGATTTTATATGTATGAGTGAAATATTGCCTTTCTCCTCTCCTTATGTCTTATGAATAGTTTACTTTATGCAATGTCCTTTTTGTATTGATATAGAAAGACAGTTAATATTATGCTTTTGTAACTTAGGATTTAATTGACTTTGAATATTATTCACTCCCGGGCATCTGCTTTCTCAACTTAAGCCTCAGTGGCCCTTGGTTCCTAGCACCTCAAAAGCAAGGACTGAATGGCCCCAGGGTAAGCGGTGAGCTATCCTGGCATCAAAATGGGCCAGGCCAAAGTGCCACGATTCTTAACTACCAGTTAAGAGCTTGATCATAGACAAATTCTGTCATGATCCAAAAGTAATGACGAGATTAGGATCCTGCTAAAGGTAGGAAAGACTATCTGGCCTGAGCACTGTAGTCTGAGATTCAGATGGCCCTAGGAGGGCAATTCTATGAGTTTAAGGTATTTCTTACTGTATCCATACAAAATGATTTATATTGCATATGCTTATATGTTTGTTAGGCAAGGAGAGGAGAAACACACCCAGGGGAATTCATTCTAGGGTGGATTTATCTGATAATGAGGATCTGTCCTAGGAGTGGATGTCCTCGAGGGAAAGAATTCTACCTCTATTGATTGTGATTTCACCTATGTGTAATTGTTACCCCTACCCCTCATGCTTTAGGATTTAACTAGACTGTAATAGTGGGCTGAGAGATCGGAATCAGAATCAAGACTCCAGAGAAGGAGGATAAAGGGGCATAGAGAAGGAGAATGAAGTAGCACGGGGGAGGAAGAAGCAGAGGAGGAGGCAGAGAAGAGAGACAGGAATGAATGGTGAGAGGATTGAAATAAACTTCAACTGACATCAAGCAGCCTGACCCTGTTCCTTCCCTTGCCTGCCCATCGCCATGGACCTCCCCCGGGGTGGAGGAAACGGGAGAGACAGAGCCACCACTGCTGCTGTGCTTCTTGAGTTTACACAAGCTTCCTAGAAGAGAAGTAGTAGAAGCAGGGGCTGTGAGAACACCACACTGCACAACTTTTCAATTTCTCACTTTATTAGGCTACTCATAAGCCATTTTAACTTTTGCAAGTAATGGTTCACCTATGTCTTGGTCACATCTGATTTTTCTCATGGAGCTGACTAAGAAGGCCATTGATCGATAGAGATATCAACCCTGTATACTTCTCTTTATATTTTATAATTCTCTGAGGGCTCATGTAATTTCCGGTTTTGCCATAAAGGCTTTCTAGAAAGATCACATAAACGTCTGCTAATCATGAATAATAAAGAATAATACAAAAACTCAGTACACTTTTTAATTAAGCATTCTAGAAATTGCTTTAAAAATCTATGCCCTAAGGGACAATAATATCATGTCTTCTGCATATATTGTGAAATATGTACTGGGTTATTTTTTAATGAATATTCAATTAATGAAGACTAGAGTCTGATGCGCTGAAGAATATGAGGGTTGTGCATTTTATTTTTTCCCAAATTTTAAGCATCTAGAAACCAATTAATTTCACAAAAAGCTCACAGTAAATTAATTTGTTGATTAGCCACCTATATCAGCAAGTTAACTTTCACAGGAATTGTGTATAATTTTTTTAAATAGTTTTGTATCTTTGATAAAAAAAAGCCAGCTAAAAATCAGTGCATTTCAGCATCAGCAAATATAGTTTTAATACCTTTTTATAAAAGATATTGCCCTATACACCTAAATAATTATTTTACTACAAAATCTTGTAATTCAGAGGAGGAGTAAAACTCCTGTGTGTGTGTGTGTGTGTGTGTGTGAGAGAGAGAGAGAGAGAGAGAGAGAGAGGATGGGGAGAGAGAGAGAAAGAAGGAGAGAGAGAGAGAGCGAGAGCGCTGGAACAACTGTATAGCTTCATATAAGCAATCTTTTTCGTATTTCCTTAATTCCCCTCACTTTCCTTATTTCCCCTTTGCCATTCTTTGATTCTTAAATAACTTCTCTAAGCAAAGCCTTTCTAGTTAAAGAGGATTTATATCACTTCTATCTCTCTCTAAAATATTAGTAAAGCAGTTACATTATATTAATTATGCTAAATTTGCTACTATTTTGCTACTAGCATTTTCTGGTGATGATGCAAATTTAGGGAAACTGCATTTCAGCATCAGGACCCTAAGTGTGCTCCCTACTGCGTTGATTACTTTGAGCTAATGTAGCATTCCATTCACTGGATTACACACACATTCTCTATATTGATTGCATTATCAGTAGTAGTAATCACAGATATCATTACCAGCCAATTATACAAACACATATCTAAACTAGGTAACATATTCACCAGCATTATCTCTTACAAGCCTTAATTTTGTAATGAAGCTGATCGTCCTCTTGTCCAATTGAGTGTAGCTACATATTTTGATGAAGTAGGCTAAGTGCAAGTATATTGAATTATGTAGTAGGTAATTACTTACATGTGTTTGTAACAACACAAAATGAGGGCAATTTGAGTGTAATGTTTCTTATTCTATTTGAGGGCTGCATTTAAGAAGGTTAACTGCTTTAAAAATAGATACAAACATGTATTTGGATCAAACACAGTAGAAATATAATTCCTACTCATGTAATAAAGCTGGGTTTGAAAACTGGCACTCAAGTACAGACCTGGATGGGTTTCTCTGCTGTATTTAATGAAAGATTTTCAATGTCATTCTGAAAGAATCATGTCAGGGCATGGAGGGGAACATTAAGAACTATTAGGAGATGTCTATGAGCTAACCATGACAGGAGGAATCATTTATATTTTGTTGGCTAGTTCTTTGTCACATAGCAATAACAAGGATATGAATATTATATTCTGTCCTTGGCTGTTCAGGAGAGCATGTTTGTTAGTGATCAGTTAATGATGAATTCCTTAGGACTCAATACAGAATTTACTCCTTTTCTTTAAGAAGCGTTCCTTTACCTGCCTTGTCATTAAGATTTTTGTTTAAACTTTCTTTGATTTTGTTTTCTTTGTAGCATGTCTGTGTCCTAATTCCTGCCTCTTAGAATTACACATAATGAATAATTTATAATGAGGAATATAAAATAATACAATGTGTTTACGATTTTTTAGCAAATTAATCACACCCATATTATTGTAATTATTTTTTCAGCTGGTTATGTTATAATTAAATATTTTAGACTTAAAATGGGTTTGGAAATAAAGGAGTCTCTGGGTCAGAGATGTGGTTAGTAGTAGAGCCCTTGCCTTACATGTCTAAGACTCTGCATTTAATCACTGGCAAAAGACACACACACACACACACACACACACACACACACACACCCCTTATAGTTCAACCCTCTCCCTCTTATTTAATAATACAAATTTAAAAAATTATTTTCTAGTTATACAAGTATCATTAAGTATTCTAGAGTCTTCCTCAAAGTCTTCCTCAGATCGATCCTCCTCCTAAATTCCAAGTTGGTTTTCTATAATGTTGGAAACTTTCCTATTTACCCTCTAAACATGTCATTGAGAATGTCTATCCCTTTTTAAGAAATGAAGTAAAACACATTAAGTTTCAACTGCTAAGAGGCGAGTATGTGTAATACAGGTTTTTGAGTCTCGAATTTTAAAATTTTCCAAATTTGCAAGCGCATTATTAGTCATTTAATAAAGTTTTAACTTTTTTTCTTAAGTCGGATTCTAGATAACTATTTTTAACTTCTATTATATACTTTATGACATGCATGTTACATAGTTCTAGAAGTTAAATTTATTATCTTTGGGGCCAGATTCATAATATAGCAGGTCGGGTACTTGCCTTGAAGAGTTTGATCTCCAGCACCACAGATGATTTCCTGAGGTGATGGGATGATCACTGAGCACAGAGACTTCAGTAAGCCCTGAGCACTACTGGGTGTGGCCAAACACACATGGACACACACGCATTTTTATCTTCATGCTATATAGCATTTAAAAATACAAATTCAGGGACAATAAATGACAAGATTTGAAATGTTGGAAAACTTATAAGGGAAAAACAAAAACATTTATGTAGCTTTAATTAGGAGACAGACCCTTAAAAACAAAACTAAAAATTTAAAAACAAAACAAAACTGTCCTTGCCAAATGATAAAGTTTCTTTTTAAAATCTTGTGAGTCTAATTCTCTGCTGTTTCTATTTGCATAAATATATATTAGATACATATAAGCATATGTATATATAATACATATGCATGTATATTAGTCTTAAAAATAAATAAAAGTCTAGAAATACTCTAATCAATGCTTTATATAAATATAAATATACTTTTGAAATTATGTAGAATTTTGGAGTAGAAATTTGGGGGTTTCCTCACTAATCCCTATTACATAATCATTTATTTTGGTCAGTATTTTGGGGGTGGTATATACCTAGGGTCTGCTCCTAGCTCTGTGCACAGAAATCACTCCTCACAATGCTCAGGGTACCACATACGATGCCAGAGATCAAGTTCAAGTGAGAATTGCATAAGGCAAATGCCCTATATGCTGTGTTAACTTTCATAATCCACTGTGATCAATCTTATACCATGAGAGAGGCAAGATATTACAATAACATTCATTCTTTTGCTTTAATTCAAAGAAAACAGAAACAAACTCTTTAGAATTGATTTTATTCTAAATATTATGATCACAGACGTCAGTTAATGTTCATTTTAAATTTTTTGAAATTACATTGAGCAAGAACAAATATTTAATAGGTTTCATTCCCTCCCTGTCTAGTATCTAGCAAACTCAAATGAAAAGATCCATCAAATTTGGCAATGCTAAACAAAACAGCGGTGAGGACTGTAACTAAATGTGACGACCGTTGTTTGGTTCTTTTCACATCTACCTGTTCCCTGCACTCAGTTGATTATCATTGTCAAAATATTTTAGACAAGTTTGCAGTGTCACTTAATGCAGCTACTCAGGGCTTGCAGGTTAAAAAAAATATTAAAGTGACATTGTTTTATGAGATTTTATGTTTTTGATGTAAAGTATGATAGTTTCATCTGTATATAATATATCAGAGTTCCCACTAAATGTCTAACATCTATCAAGCACTATAACTCCTTTTATCTTATTTTAACACCGCCTTATGAAATACTATGGGGAACCTACTTCGAGAAGCTAAATTTTTATCTTTGGGGCCAGAGTCATAATACAGCAGGTAGGGCTCTCTCTTTGTAGTGTTTGATCTCCAGCACCACATATGCTTACCACATACCTTAAATAAATATAAATTTTTAAGTTATAATGCCTTTATTTTGCAATCATTTTATGTACAGCCTAGTGGAGGGTAGAGATATACGATTTTCTTGACCTTTTGTTTTTGGATAAAACCTGTTTAATTCCGGAAAATATGTATACAGATACCAATTCGTTTGTTTTGAGGCCACACTTGGTGGACCTCAGGGTTTACTACTGGCTCTGTGTTCAGAGTTCATTCCTGGCAAGGTGCAGGGGACCATATAGGATGCCTGGAATTGAACCTGGGTCAGCTTCATGCATGACAAGCCTCCTACCTGCTTTACTAATACTAACTCTCTGACCGACTCAGATACCATTTAAAAGATACATTTTCATGTCATCAAGTAATTTGGCACTGTCCAAAGAACTTCATCTATTTTTAAGTAAAATAATAAGAACCTGTTATTTTTAACATTTTTTGATTTTTACTTTATTAAAAAAATTGGATTTAAGAAGTGTTATAGAAAGCTTGCTTTAAATGTTAAAACAGGCAAGTTTGAACAATGCATATGTGTAGTAAAACAGGTGTGGCCAAAACTAATCTCCTGATCTATTTGTAGACAATGTTTATTCAGTATTATTGCACAGAACTACATAAAAAGTAAAGAGAATCATTGAGCAACTGAAATCACATTTAAGTATTTAACTCTTTCAATTGCTTGTGACCTCTGAAGAAACTTGTTTTGTGAAGGAAAATAGAGTTAATTTTATTCAATTTCAACAATTTTTTTCTTTTTAAAGAAATGTGCATTCTACTGTTTTTGAGTTCATGTAAATTTGACATCTATTCTGTATATATTAAAGGGCATTGCTTTTTAATATATATATTTAATATATATTGCTTTTTAATCCTATTCTTAAATAGGACTATGTGTAAAAAGTGAGCAGTTTTATAACACGAGGTGTAGCTTCTTTACATTGTGACTTTTCTTACTGTATTTTATGTATATAAGTACAATCTTTGTTTTTGCATCATCATGTATCTTTTCTGCTTATAATTAATATGAAATTTTCTGACTATGCAGAGCTGGCTATTTGCCTCAGAATATTCCTCTGGAGATTATCAAATACCTGTCTGAGGAGAAGGATTTTCTTCCTTGGCATGCTGCCAGCAGAGCCCTTTATCCTCTAGATAAATTACTGGACCGCATGGAGAAATACAATGTCTTCAATGTAAAAAGCTATATTTTTTCTTCTCTGCTTCTTTCTTATTTTTAGAAGATAAACTATTTTCTCATTGTATATTGTATTCAACTGATTCTAAGTTATACTAGTTTTCTCTTCTAATTTGTGTTATCCTTTTTGTCCTGATTTTCTGCACAACACTGGTGACAATGACTTGAAGAAGAAATTTAATTCTGGCTACTTTTTTAATTCTGGTCTAAAAATGTCAATTAAGCTTAAATGCTTCAGTATTTAAGAACAAATATACATGGCAAATCCTAAAAGTTCAAATTTACTCTTTAATAGTTAAAGGGCCCTGTGTCTGCAAAGGATTTAACCTGGGTAGAAGATTCTAAGATCTTTATGGAATATAGACTGTTCAGTAAAGATTCTTAGCTATTCATTTTTATCCAATAGGGCATAGTGAATTCAATTCACTTTCCTAATTAACAAGGGTAAGATCAACACTGAGGCAAAAATAGCCCATTCATAATTGGGTCCCAGGGAATATAGGAGAGCAAACATAATCCAAACAATTATAAAAAGATATGACAAATGTTCCAAACTGTTATTTAATTGCATTACCTAAATCTGAAGCCTGTTAATCCAAAATTGCCCTCCTGACATCACTGAAAATAATTTAATTTTCTTTGAGTAAGATTAGGATTATAGTTTCCAAGTTTTTGTTTTCTTTCTTACCTACAGTGCAGTTCTGCATATAAAAAAATACTTTGTGTCTTTATCACCGTTAAGCACTGTTGATTTTCCTTTATCTTAAGTCCTTTACTATGTTTTATGAAAGCTTTCTATTATGATTCATTAGTTCTTCTAATTAAAATCTACATTTGAAATTATTTAGCACTAGGTTGATATGGCATGAAATGTTTATTAAATCATTTAAATTGTCTGATGGACATCAGAGTTATTTTAGCTTTTCCTATACAGAACCAACATTAAAGAACCTCTCTTTTAAGATGTTTTTTCTTTTAGTGAAAATAATTGTGGCTTGACTCTTCCTTATTTTTCTTTTGTCTGAGTTTTTAACATACAGGTAGATAAGTATGCCATTATAGTTATGGTATACTTTTTAGCTGCTAAGACTTACCTGTCTCTTTCCTTAACACAGAGACACTGCAGTGTTAAACTTCTATAAAAGTAAAATACATTTTGCATATATTTGTACTTCAGAAAAGTATATCATGTCAGATATCTCAGTAAAAGTTAAGAGTTGCTTTTACTGTAATTTCAGTGCTTTCATTCCTTGACAAAATTCAAGGACCGCATTAAATAAAGAGAGCCCAATTTATTTTACCACTGATATTTAAATATATCATTAACTGAATGGATTGCTGACTTTTAAATACTATATCATTATGCTGAAGAGTGTTTTGTGTACGTTAGTTTCAACAATGCTAGTCTATTGACTGGGCCTATTTAACAATTTTGCATTAAATTTGTTCAGTTGACAAAAAACATATAAATATTATCAGGTGCTCATTTCCATAAATCATATCTACATACATTTGCATGCATATGTATGCAGGGGTATCAGAGCAATATTCTTCAGTGCTCTGTTTTGCTACAAATATTGTCATCGAGAACACTAATATTGCAAATTTCTTAATTGTTCTATGGGATGTAAAGTCGAATTTCATCCCTGCAAATGTAATTTAGTTTTATTTTCTATATTGGAAGCACAAAGTTGAAACAGTTATAGCAGAGCATTAACAGGTTCAAAACCTGTCTGATATTTCAGATAAGATACATTTAGGGAAAAAAATTATCATATAATTTTGATTGTCTGCATGAAGAGGCTTCACACTGATATTTATTTTTATTTCCCCTGCCCCCCATTTAGGAATACATTTTAAAGCAAGTTGCAACAACATATATCAAGCTTGGATGGCCAAGAAACAATTTTAATGGATCTCTTGTTCAAGCATCCTACCAACATGAGTACTGTTCTATTTTCTTATTTGCTTCTTTTCTCCCAGAGCTTTTCTCCCAGTACAATAACAGGCCCTACTACCATTGTGACTTCAGCGGCATGAAAACATCTTTCTTTCATTCTGCATCTTTCATTTCGCTTTCCAGGGGGACTGCTGCTGGGTAGCACAGTTTCCACTGCCTGGTACTGAGAACAAAGGCATTTCCTTGGCATATTTTAAGAACTTCTTTTATTGGTAAATTGGAGATCTGAATCCATTCCTTTCACTGTAGAACCATTTCCAGAGAACACTTTTAGTCTACTTAACTTTTACTCTGCCCCTAATTGGCTCTTATTCAAAAAAGAGAATTTTCTAAATCTAAAAATGATTTTTGTGTTAATAATTTACCTACTATTTATATAAGGAATTATACTTTCTATCCAGATCTAACACTGTGTTTTAATTTTCTCTTGCCTTGTGATATCTAGAGAACTTCGCAGGGAAGTTATAATGTTGGCATGCAGTTTCGGCAATAAGCACTGTCACCAACAGGCCTCAACACTTATTTCAGATTGGATTTCCAGCAACAGGAACAGGTAAATTCAACCAAATCCTGTTTCTCATTTCTGATATGAGTTAATACTGCTTTCAGATTCTCAGTGGACGCATCCCATTTGTCAACTGGAGAAATGCAAGACAAGGGGAAAAAAATTGCGAACCTTACAAAGCAATAGTATGCTTATTTTTAAGAGGTTTCATCCACTTTTAAACTAACGTTCTTAGTATCCTGGCCCTTATTCCTTACATGTAAGCTTTGATTGTTGATAGATTTACTGTCCCATGGGAACTTTATAATTAAATTTAGGTCAAGCATTAAGGTTCTTAATAAAGGTTGTGGTATTTATTATAAGATAATTGGCAGCATATAATGTAAACAAAGTAGCATAACAAATGCTAATATTGAAAGAGAAAAAATAAGAGGTTATAAGGAAGATCTTTACTCTTTTGGAAGATCTTTACCCTTGACACAGAACTTAAACCTATATCTTATCTTGAAACTTCAAAATATTTTAATATATAATGTGGGTTAAATTTATTTAATAGAGCTATTTTTGATAAAATATTATAATAAATGTCACTTGCAGTATTAATGAAAAGAACATTAAACCTGAAAAAATGTTCAAAGGTTAGAGATTTTATTACAATCTGTTAAGTATATATATTCAGAGAACTTTATGTTCTATTACTTTGGCAATTAGGGAAATTCACTTAAATCTTTCTTATTGTATTGTTGACATAATATTGTTTTATAATATGATGTATGTATCAGGTATGCTTTTTTTGTATTTCTTCAAAAGTTATATTTTCAAACCATTTCTACCACCGAAATTCTGAAATCCCTTCACCATGCTCTGTTGCTACTTTGAGCAGTTTCTTGATGATAGATCTTTCTAGTCTGTGATCATTGGTCCAAGGAAGACCTGATCAGAACTGGGAGTAGCTTGGCAATTGGTACAATTTATTCTATTTTTACAATGTGCTTATACCTAATATAACTGGCTAGATAACCCTATGAACAATGAAAAAGGAATTTATTAGTTATGTGTAAATACAGATATTTATAAAATCCAATTTATACTGCATTTGTCTGAAATTTGTATATAGGCCAATTTTTACTGCAACCTACTTACAGTACAAATTGACTTCCTTCCCCTCCCCAAACCTCAACCCGAGAATTCTTTATTTTAAATCTAGTACCTAATCAACTCTGGATCAACGGGCAGAGATCCCACAGTGAAATTCTAGAGAGACAAATCTTCCATTGCATTACTTAGTAATTAGTTGCATCTTTCCTGGAATTTTCCTGTTTCCTCTTCAAGATTGTTGTTTTTTAGATAATAGTGAGATCAATGGGAAGTATAACTATTATCTCTTAATAAATCAGGTACTTAAAACCTATTATTTTATCTTCTTTTTCTAGAGCTAAATGATCATCATTAAAAAAAACTTTACTGATGATTATCTTTTTATTATGTCTTTTGAAAAATATGATTAGAATTGGAAATGGTATATTTTTTCTCTTTTCAACCATTTCCTCTCAGTCTAATGTATACTAATACATATAATTAGGCTAGGGAAACACAAAAACTTATCAAAAATTGGCGTATATCAAATTTTATCCATACTCACAATTATATATATATATATATACATATATATGTGACCAAAGAAAAAATACAATTTTTACAATTTGGTGGGAGTCAGAAGTAGAATATGGGCCATACCTGGTGGTCATTACTCCTGATTCTGTGCTTAGTAATCACTCCTATCAGTCAGTGCTCAGCGAACCATATGAGGCATTGGGGATAGACACAGAGCAGGTGCTTTAGCGCCTGTACTATCTATTCAGACCTATTTACAGATTTAAGGATTGTGGAATCAACTATTTTTTGGTTTTTATTGTATAATTTTATGTTTTATTTTGTCTCATGCCTTTTCTTAAAATTTTATCAATCCTTTAATGAATTTACCTATATTTAAAGTATTTTGTTATCAATATACTGGAGCAATAGCACAGTGGGTAGGGTGTTTGCTTTACACGCAGGCAACATGGCCGACCCGAGTACAATTCCTCCACCTCTCTCGGAGAGCCTGGCAAGCTACCGAGAGTATCTCGCCTGCAAGGCAAAGCCTGGGAGAGCTCCCTGTGACGTATTCAATATGCCAAACACAGTAACAAGTTTCACAATGTTACTGGGCCCCCTCAAGCAAATTGATGAACGGGAGGATAGTGATAGTAATAGTGATAGTTATCATTTTATTAAAATTTTACTTTACATTGTTGCAGTGAAATAATTTCTTTAAAGGGAATGAATTCAAGTTTAATATCACCTGCTACATTTAAGAAAATAGCCATTGAAGAATGGTGCTTTAAAATAATTAATTGCTTACAAAACTTTATAGAGTACATCACAATACCAACCAGCAGTCATAAAACAAAGAGATAGGCCTATAAATTATTAGATACAGTCACTCTATTAGCAAGAAATTATGTTTTGAAGCAAGAATGAAGTACGAGAAAGGTTGTGAGCATAAAGCTAGAATAGATTACTAAAAGGTAAAGGTAAAGGTAAAGGCCCTCCCGTTGATCGTCGATTTGCTCGAGCGGGCCCAGTAACGTCTCCATTGGAGACTTTGTTGTTACTGTGTCTGGCATATCGAATACTCTCGGTAGCTTGCCAGGCTCTCCGAGAGGGGTGGAGGAATCGAACTCGGGTCGGCCATGTTGGCCGCGTGTAAGGCGAACGCCCTACCCGCTGTGCTATCGCTCCAGCAGTAATCATATTCTGTTTCATTATTACTAGTACCTAGATACAAGGAGGTTGCTAAGTGAATGGACAGAGATTTCAGGACAAAGATAGTCCAATATATAGTTTAATTAATTTAAAACTTTGGGATTGTGTATTTGAACTATCCATCACTTCCATAATTCCCTTTTAAGTAAAAGTTCATAATGGGGTGTCACCCCATTTTGATTTTTCTAGCTTCTATATATTCAACAGAGTTTTGAAATTTGCCCCTAATTCTCAGGGCTCTTTTGTTATATCATTGTTTTCTATTTTCCAGCTTCACTTTCTTTTGTAACTGAATAAGCAAATGTACTAAATGAAACATTCTGTTTACTAAGATTTCCTTTGCAAAACATATGACAAGTCAAAGCATTCAGAAATTGCCCTCATACAGCAAGGATGCATCCCCCCCACCCCCCAGATATCAGTGTGTGAAGATCAGAGTGTTTGTCTGCATTTTGGGGGTTATAGTTTAAATATGACAATAGTGAAACGTGTAGTTGAAGCTAAGTTTACCTTGATTTTATTGAGTCAGGAAGGTAAGAGCCAGATTTTATCATCTGTTAATTTGGGGCTACACCTAGCAGTACTCAGGGCTTACTCCTGAATTATTATATAGGCAAGAGTGTGGGGGATTGTACTGAATGCTGGGATGGGACCTGGGTTGGCCGTGTGCATGGCAGACACCATATCTTTTGTACTTTATCTCTGACCTTATTTCTTTTTAATAGTACCCAAAGCTACAGATAAGTCAATTTTTTTTTGTTGAACTGAAACCTCAAAAATATTTTTTAAAGAACTAAATAATAGTTAATGTAGTTTTACATTGGGCTGGAGCGATAGCACAGCTGGTAGGATGTTTGCCTTACAAACAGCCAACATGGCCAACCCAAGTTCGATTCCTCCGCCCCTTTCGGAGAGCCCGGAAGCTACCGAGAGTATCTTGCCTGCACTGTAAAGCCTGGCAAGCTCCCAGTGGTGTATTCGATATGCCAAACACAGTAACAATTGTCACAGTGGAGACATTACTGGGCCTGCTCCAGCAAATCGATGAACAATGAGAGGACAGAGACAGTGACAGTTGTTTTATACATATAGAATGTTTAGAGATATTTATTATAATGAATATTAAGGACAATATATCATGGAGATAATAGATTCTGAAAATCTTTGATGTTATTGCAACTGAGGCTATGAATTGAATCAATAATATTCAATTCAGGAAATTCACAGATCAGAGAGTTGGTACATGCTGGGGTAATGTATTCAGTGATTGCAATAAAAAGTAGAGATAACAGTAGCTGAGAGTAAACTTTGGGGATTAAAGTGGACAGTAAATTGAATTGTGTGAAAATTTTGATCCCTGTGAAAATATTCAAATATTACATTTGTTCAATTTCAATTGTGATGTCATGCATCAAAATGAATTGAGTTATATTCAGGTCTTGTTAGGCTTTCATTTAGGGGAAAAGTTGAGCAGAATGCCAAGTTACAGAAAAGATGAATTGCCAAGCATACAGTAGAGAACAATACAGATGATAAAAAGATCTTGAAAACACGAGTTACAAAAAAAGAGGTTATGAGACCTGAAAATTTTACTCTAAAAAATAGACATGGTAAACAATAAAAGCCATTTGTCTGTGTGAAAACTTAATGTGACAGAAATTGTTATCCTTTATCAGTTTGTGAAAGTAAGCAATAAATACTCATACTAACCTTCATTGAATAAAATATAAGGGATATAATATGCTGCAGGTGATTATTTTAAAATCTCTATTAAATGCCATTTAGGTTGTGTGAAAACTATGCAGGGATGCAAAATAAAAAGGAATATGAACTTTTCTTTGAGTAAAACTTTAACTGAAGTGTGAAGATTATTTATGTGTCTAAAATAATGTTGCTTCCTTATTTTGTGAAAAAGCTATTATTTTTCAAATAACATTCAAAGGTATAGTTTAAAATTTTAATCGAGGCAAACACTTTATCGTTTGTACTTTATCTCTGGTCTCTGATTTCTTTTTAAAGAAAATAATTAAAGAGAAAAAATTTAAAGAATTTAATTTAAAATATTAGTTGATAGTGACAGTCATTATTTATCCTATAAATTTACAGCTTATATATTTACTGTAGTTAAAAATTAGCCTAAACAGCAGAATATCACAGTCATTGATGAAAATCAGAAGTACTTGTGGAGTGAAATGAATTAATTTTTTATTTTAAATTTGGAAATCTTAAGGATATTCTGTAATTAAAACTACAAGTAGAGGAGAATCTCTGGCACCTTTAAGCATACATGAACTTTGCAGCTCATGCAATTAATTAAAACATTGTTGACATTATTGTCTTTAATTATGCGAACAATAAGAAAAAAACATTATGGGTGGCATAGCCTGCTGTACTCAAGACTTACTCCTGGCTCTGAATTCAGGGATAACTTCTGGCAGGGCTCTGGGGACTTTGTGGAGTGCTGGAAATCCAGTCCAGATAGTATTTGTGCAAGGAAGTGTCCTGTCCTATCTCTCCAACCCCTATAAGGCAAACTATTTTCTTTATTATTTGTTATTTTCTTGGCAGTGGGGTTTTTATACGTGATATAATCATTTTAATCTTCATTTTTACAGAAAACAAACCTAATTGCCACAGAAGACATAATTTGCCAAGTTCGTATAATAATGTTTCCACCCCAACCTACTGCTTTCTGATGATACTATATATAGTCTTGTGGGATACTATATCGTGTTACCTCACAGCAGTAATATGCTAAGGGTTCAAAAATGATTAAAAACAGGAAGCAAAAAAATAAAAGGTATATTCAAATACTCTTTGTAGTGAGGATAAGCAGTAGTTTTATGTTTAAGTCCTTCTCCTACCCCCAATCATTACAAGAGCTTTCTTAATAGTTTGAAACTCTCATATCCACAGTTCTGACCTCTATTTGCAAGAAGACCTAAGAATTTGAATTTGTTAGGTTTCTAGGCAGTATTGATGCTGATACAGAAAGGCTCATACTTTGGCAATCAACAAAGAGGGAACTGATGACTGTTTTCAAAGTCAGACAACAATGTCAGTGATACCATCGTATTTGCACTACTAAACTTAAGGAAAGTTGCAGTTTTTGTAATCTGAGTAATGGGTTCAATATACCAACAAAACAAGATAAATTCTGAAAGGGCATGTCTATATAATATCTGATCCTCCTAGAAAACATAAAACACTAACCACTTTCAAATGAACCACTGTTGAAGGAAACTAAAGTCATTCTAAATAAACGCACAAAACTAAAATGAGATGTGGATAAGTGTAACTATTAGTTGTCCTGAGAAGTTGTCATGCAAGAATTTATGCAAGTCAAAATACATCTCCAGTCCTGAGAGCTGGTGGTGGAAATGATGAAAAGTGGATGTTTTTGGTCATGACTAAAGAAGGAAGATTGCCAGTGGTTATTATGACAACACTAGTTGGAAATGATCACTCTGGACAATAAGTCTTGAAAGCCAGTAAAAGGATATACAAGATAACCTTTCAACACCTGTATAGCAAACCATATTGCCTAAAATAAGAGAGAGATTGAGAAAAGAAAGGCGCCTCCCACAGAGGCAAAATGGGGTGCTGCGGGGGAGGAGGGTAACTTGAAGGGTAGGAGGGAAACTGGGGACATTAGTGCTGGGAAATTACACTGGTGGAGGAATGGGTGTTGGAACATTGTATGACTGAAATGCAATTATGAACAATTTTGTAATGCTCTATATCATGGTAATTCAAAAAAGTAATAAGGGACTGGGGCTATAATGATAATTAACTAGAATAATAGGAACCAAATATGTATGCATATTAATTACCTAAAAGAACATGTTACCTATTCTATTTTTATTTATTTATTTATTTATTTATTTTGCTTTTTGGGTCACACCCGGCAATGCACAGAGGTTACTCCTGGCTCTGCACTCAGGAATCACCCCTGGCAGTGTTCAGGGGACCATATGTGATGCTGGGAATCGAACCCGGGTTGGCCGCATGCAAGGCAATTGCCCTACCCACTGTGCTATTGCTCCAGCCCCATGTTATCTACTCTAAAATTGTGTTTTATACATTTAAATAAGTGAAGTAATTTAACTTTATAGTATGTTATGGTAATGGAGGGTACATCAAATTTATTCAAGGAAAAAGAACCATAGCTATATTATATCTACCATTAGCCAAAGAAACATATGATCAAATTTTTTTTAGCAGTCAAAAACTTCACATTATTTCTTTCTTCTTCCATAAATTGCACTTTTAATAAGGCACTTTTATTTTTTTTGCTTTTTGGGTCACACCTGGCTATGCACAGGGGTTACTCCTGGCTCTGCACTCAGGAGTCACTCCTGGCAGTGCTCAAGGGACCATATGAGATGCTGGGAATCGAACCTAGTTCAGCTGCATGCAAGGCAAACGCCCTACCTGCTGTGCTATCTCTCCAGCCCCTAGTAAGGCACATTTTTACTTGAAAATAGTCTTCTGGATCACCCTAACGTACTTTTTTGCAATAAGTAAAAGCAAAACAGAAACAGGTTTTGATCTTCATAAAACCCTGTGTTAAATATTTTTAAATGAACTTTTATTGCAGTGTCACTTGTACATAATAGAATATCATAATTATAAAAATATGGTAATTCCCAGACATAATAATTGATAAATTTGAAAGTAAAAAATTAGACAAGTCTTTTTCCTAAATAAGCAATAAAGATTACTCATTTTTAGAATGAGAAACATTTCACCTTCAATTCTATTCATCTGTTTATGTTGAAGTGCTGAGAAAACAGACATAAAATTATCAAGAATATAAAGTGTTTTGTTAAGGCAGTGTGACACTATTCTTCAAAATTTTTTCAAGTTTTGTGTAAGATATCATATAATCTATCACCATTTTTTAAAATTATCACCTGAAAATTTAATTAGGCCCTTCTTAAAATATTATGGAAGTAAAAGAAAAAAAGAGATATATAAAACTCACTTTCTAGAAACTAACACCTATTTTTAGACTTTTTTCATTTACTTTAGAAATGCAGTTTATCCCCAGAGATATAATATGAATGAAATAAGAAAGTATTCCCTTATCCCCAGAGGCACAAACAGCTCATTTTGAAGACCACTGCACTAACATGCAGTTAGAAATAGAAAGAATGTGAAGTAGATGAGATTGTTCAGGGAGAGAATAAACATAAGAGGCTAAGAATTGAAAAATCAAAGCATTGAATAGCAGGAATATAATGGAGACATGAGTTATGTCCTTTGAATATTTACAGTGTCTTCTAATTTTTTTATTTCCTCTACCAATATTCATATATTTTATTATTGATCTTTAAACCATAAATTTAAATAATTAGATTTAAAGATACACATAAGCTTCTACATACATATGTGCAAAAGTGTTAGAATTTGTATATGAAATATACTGTAAGAAGTGATTCAAAACTAATATAATTCTTAATTTTATTTTAACTCACTTAGCATTAAAATGTAACTAATAGCTCTATTTTTTTTCATTACAAATTGGGAGCTTATATTAAGTTTGAAGAATTTTTATGATATTCTTAAATATGTTTGAATATTTTAGTCAAAGCCTTATTTTGCTTTTAGCCAATCCTGCTTTATTTTTTTATTTGAGGTAAGAGTGCTTTTATAAATAAAACTCATTTAGAAAGGTAGAAGGGGAGAGAAAAATAAGTGTTCAAGAACATGGCTTTCACCAAAGCAAGAAAGATACATAGGACAAGCAAGATACATGTTCAAAGGAGAACATGGGCTTGAAGAACAAGCTCCAATCCTGCTTTAGAAGTTAACTTGTAAACCTCTTTATTCCAGCTAACACTTAGCTATGAAACTGCTATTCCTTTGTGTCAGAATATCAGACATTGTTTGATTTTTTTTAATACCAAGGAGTTTGTGTTAGATTTCTAGTAGATTATGTCAAGTGGCTTAAAACTGATTGGATTGTATTTTCAGTTGCTCACATTTTTCCCTGATATTGTTTGACTTTTTTCTTCTTCCTTACTGTGCACAGTTTGAACTGTTAGTGGGGGACTTCTATTTGTGTGTAAATTCCACCATAAATGGTTTATTTTTGTAACCGGATTATTGAAAAGACACTTATTACCTACTTGAATGTTTGTAGCGCAAATCTGAAAAGTACTTTCCCTTAGTTTTCCCCAGTGCAAATTTTGTTGATATTTGTTTTGTTAGCTCATAAACTTAGGAAAAAACCATAAGGGATAGTAACCTCCATTTTCTAGAAGTTTCACACTCTAAAAATAGTATAATAATGGTTGATTCAGCTGATTCAGAATATGTTCAGTTCATAACTCACAAATCCTCTTGTGTAATAGTTTGCTATTGCCTATAGAACTCCAAGTAAGATACTTTAAAAATTGTTCTTCACTGTCACTGTCACTGTCCTCCCATTGTTCATCGATTTGCTCGAGTGGGCCTAGTAACATCTCCATTGTGAAAATTGTTACTGTATTTGGCATATCAAATACGTCACAGGTATCTTGCCAGGCTTTGCCGTGTGGGCGAATACTCTCCGTAGCTTGTTGGGATCTCCAAGAGGGGCGGAGGAATCGAACTCAGGTCGGCCATGTTGGCCTGCTTGCCAGGCAAATGCCCTACCTGCTGTGCTATTGCTCCAGCCCAAAAATTGCTCTTAAGACACTTAAAACTGAGACACAATATTGCAGTCATTATCAAAAGGATCATCTCATTAGTATTTTTTTTTTCATTAGTATATTGTCAATTTATTTCTCTTCAGTTCTTTAAATATAAATATCAAGATATCTAACATACTTTGTCCATCAATGATGTATATGGGTCATATGACAGCTTTTAAAGGTTCATATTTGGATAATGGGATAGGTGGTCAACCATTAATTTACCCTTTAACTTAACTTTGACTTTATTTTGGTGCAATCTCTCTCCTTTTTTCCCCCTTCTTTTTTTTCCAGTTACAGGGAAGAAATACGATTCCTCCATAGGCAAAATATGTTTTCTACCACTGAGATATATTTCCAACCCCCTCACTCATTTTTAAAATAAAGTAATACTTTATATTTCTTCCTTAGTGACATATCTGGTTAATTTAGTTCATTAGAAAATAGAAATTCAGTCTCTTTCACTACTGAAGCATGTACAAAATATACTATGACTCTATTGTGTCCCTACCCCAGATATCATGCTAAAAAGGCATCAGAGAGCAAAAGGATTTAGTTTCTGCCTTCCTAAAAATTACATACCACTAGCAGACTGGAGACTAGCCAGATGTCATACAGTACTGTTAAGA
This sequence comes from Sorex fumeus, assembly GCF_029834395.1. Classification (NCBI taxonomy): domain Eukaryota; kingdom Metazoa; phylum Chordata; class Mammalia; order Eulipotyphla; family Soricidae; genus Sorex; species Sorex fumeus. The sequence continues at coordinate 1,426,802 of NW_026606138.1, read as the reverse complement.
CTTTAACTGTATTGAGAACCCAGAGGGCAGATATAGTGGGGAAAAGGGGAAAAAAGGATAATTTGACCTGTCAGTAAGGTTGACATTCCTGTAGAATGACAATTGACCTGAGGGCTACAGCAAAGATCCAGGTTCACTAAGGCAGTTAAAGATGTAGAGCAAGCAGTTAGGAGCAGTGTGTAAAAATGGCCTAGCTTCACAGCAGCATTTCTAAAGATTAAAGTCTCGGTATTTTCAAGATGTTTAGCTGATTGGGCAGAATTGGTACTCACCAACCAACAACCTCTGTACATTTTGTGATTCTTTTCCCCCACTTAATCAGTTTGCTTTGTTTTTTATTTGCTGAGAAAAGCAAAAATCTCAGTTAATTGATTATACTCCTCATCAAAGCTTTCGTGAAGCTCTCTTCTAAGATTAGGGTACATTACTATATAGAAGTGTTTTGGAAAAGCTATGTTAAAGAAAAAAAAACAGAAGTGTAGGAAATGTCCTTGCTATCTCAAGTAATTGTATTCTGAGTTTCTTTGTCAAAATATACATCTTTTCATAGCTAGCAATCCCATACCTGATATAACAGCTATGTAAATAATGGATACACTGAATGTTCAAGAGAACTTTCCCCCTAAACTCTGGAATCACTAATTGCAGAATTTAATACATTAGATCAAGTCGATCCATTGTGGGAGATACATTTGACTGAATGACCTCCTCGAGGGATTAAATAATCTGAGCAGATACACACATGCACATATACATATATGTGTACACACATATATATAATATATTCTATGGTGTAGCAGGGTTTTTAATTGCTCCAGAAGCTAATATAACTCTAGTAAGTGCATATTCCTATTCACTCATTTTTATAGTCACATTTAGACTGTAATATATATGCATTAACAATTTCACTTCTAATTTAAAATGTAAGAGCATTAATAAAATTGTTTTCCTTTTTCTCGCACTTTGGATTTTCCCTGGCATTTTGCTTTGAAAAAAAATCTTCTACTAGACATGCATAGAAGCAAATAGTCAATAGTTTCTTTTTCAAGAATTTTAATACTTTACAAAAGTGTGCATTTGAAGGTGGCTTGATTTAGTTTAACATTTAAAAATTATCATTGTTTTTCTCCATTTCTGCCACTTATAATTATTCCTATCATGCCAGTATTTTTTGCCATTTAATATCGTACCAATTTCAGGCATAACAGTATTGTGTCATCTATCAAGATATATACCTATTGATTATTTATAGAAAAGCTCTATTTTAACTGCCTGACTGTTTATCACAGTACAAGTGCTAAGTGAATATAGATTTACATGGACAACTCAGAGAACAATGCTGATTAAACACACAATAGTAATCATTATTATTTACAAAGCCAGAGCTGTAGCACCAACAAAAATATTTGCAGCTTCCAAACTGTTCTTACAGACAGTAGATTTTGATTGATTCAAATGTGTTGTCTATCAGATTTATTGCAACTGCTAATAATCACTATAAAGAAAAAATTTCCTCCATATTTTTCCAAAATATTTTAAGTATTGGGCTGGAGTGATATCACAGCAGGTAGGGCGTTTGTGTCTTGCATGCAGCCAACCCGGGTTCGATTACTCCACCTCTCTCGGAGAGCCTGGTAAGCTACCCAAGAGTATCCTACCCGCACTGCAGAGCCTGGCAAGCTCCCCTGGTATATTCGATATGCCAAAAACAGTAACAACAAGTCTCACAATGGAGATGTTACTGGTGCCTGCTTGAGCAAATGATAACAGTGGGAGGACAGTGCTACAGTGGACAGTTCATTGTAAGCATTTAGCTCTAAAAACACTCCTTCAGAACCATCAACACATCCTTTTGTGCTTCTCTGCTGTCTCCATACTTGTGATTAAGACTTAGGAAAGTACAGTCGAAATGACATCTGCACCTCGATGATCATTGCTGGACAAAACCCAAGTGCCCGAGAACAGATGACTGGTTAAAGAAACTTTGGTACATCTACACAATGGAGTATTATCCAGCTGTTAGAAAAGATGAAGTCTTGAAATTTACATACAAGTGGTACTACATGGAAAGTATCCTGCTAAGTGAAATGAGTCAGAAAGAGAGGGACAGACATAGAAAGACTGCATTCATCTGAGGAATATAAAGTAACAAATTGGGAGACTAACACTCACGAATAGCCAAGATAAGTACCAGGAGGTTCACTCCATGGCTTGGAGGCCAGCCGCACATGCTGGGGGAGAAGGTAGCTCAGATAGAGAAGGGAGTACCAAATAATGGGTGTTGGGAGCATCCTCCCAGGATGAGAGATGCATGCTGAAAATAGACTGTAGACCATACATGTTTACCACTCAATGCCTCTTTCGCAAACCATAGCACCTAAAAGGAGAGAGAGAACAAAAGGGAATGACCCTGCCACATGGGTGGGGTGGGATGGGGGGCAGAAGGGGTAGGAGGGATTCCAGGGGTATCGGAGGTGGGGAATGGGTACTGGTGGAGGGATGGGTACTCAATCATTGTATAATTGAAACCCAAGAACAAAAATCTGTAAGTCTATAACTGTACCTCATGGTGTTTCACTAATTAAAAAAAAAGACTTAGGACAGATTATGTGTGTTTGTGTGTGTGTGTGAACATACATATAGATCACATATATATCATTCAATCTATATAAAAATAACTTATTTATTCGTCTTTTTAATAACATAATTTTTACTTATATATGCATATTTAGGAAAAATATATTAAAATATCTGAAAGTAAGAAAGATTTTTTTTGATAGCAGGCAAAATAAAAGCATGTGAATGAAAATTCTGTTGTGGCTGAATATTGGCCTCTAAAAATTATATACACATTCTGAAGCCTCTGGAAATTTGATATCTTTGGAAATGAATCTTTACATGTAATTATGCTAAAAACATTGAAATGAAGGCACATGGATTTAAAATTGAGTTTTAGCTCTTGAGATGTAGAGGCTTATATGAAATAGTGGAAAGAAGAAAGAGATGCCCAGTGAAAATTTATGTGAACATGAAATGATGCATTAATAAGCCAAAGACATCAAACATTGTTGGGAGTCTGGGAAGCTGAGAAATAGGCATGGAATATTCTCTAGATCCTTTAGGAGATGCCAGTACTGCTGACACATTTATTTTGAATTTCTGACTGAAGAACCACCAGAGAATAAATATGTATTAGATGAAATCATCATTTATGGTAACTGGTTAATGGCTGTCTTAGGAAACTAATACACACCTTGTATTCAGCCTCTGCTTTACATTAAATTATTGGCTTACAATTGGTGTTTTGGAATGTTTTTCTTTGCTGATGTAATATCAGCAAAGTGCTAGTAGAAAGTAGAAATTTTGTGTTTTAAAAGATATTTGTTAGAAATGAAATATTAAAAGCAGATAGCAAGGTAGACCCTTATTAATTCTCAAAAAAATTAGAATTATAGCCATAAAGTGATTAAAATATTTTTAAAAATTACATAGAAAATTAATTCAGAAGTGTAGTCCCTGGCACAAAAGTAGGGTAATATTTTGATAATCCAAAAAATAATAACAAAGAGCCCACTCTAATTTTCAGGGGTTTTTTATTTAGAAAGTTTCTTTTTATCATTTTAATGAATTCATTCTTTTACAGTTGAAAATAAGTAAAAAAAATTGAGTTGATTTTCTTATTTTCATATATAAGCTTTGCTTATCGCTGGACTGGAGCGATAGCACAGCAGTAGGGCATTTGCCTTGTGCGCAGCCAGCCGGCCGAGCTGGGTTCGGTTCCTCCGCCCCTCTTGGAGAGCCCAGCAAGCTACCGAGACTATCTCGCTCGCACGGCAAAGCCTGGCAAGCTACATTCAATATGCCAAACACAGTTACAAGAAGTCTCACGATGGAGACTTTACTGGGCCCGCTCAAGCAAATCGATGAACAACGGGAGGACAGTGCTACAGTGTTAAACTTCGCTTATTTTCTCCTAATATATGGTACCTTGCATTATCTCTTTTAAAATATTTTTTTTCTCAGTTGCGGCATATCCCAATGCAAATATCTTTGTGTTGTAACTTTTTCACACACACATGTCATCCCCTTGTCTCCAGAACCCAGATTGCTTTCCTTGGATAATTATGTTACCTAACGTAACAGGAATATATTATTCATTATATTATAAAGGATTATCCTTTACCAACTGTATCGTTATTTTCTTTTTCTAAACACACTCCCACATACATGAAGTCTGTCATGGATGTCACTGCTTTTTTTAAAAAAATTTAAAATAAAAAGATTATAATAATGCATCAAAATATAATTGAATCCATTGGACACCCAGAATTATTTATTAATAAAACTATTTTTCTATTTTAAAAGTATAACATTTTGTTATAGAGTGAACCTATTGAATTAAGCTATCAATAAATAAATAAATAAATAATAAATAAAGGCCCTCCCGTTGATCATCGATTTGCTGGAGCGGGCCCAGTAACGTCTCCATTGGAGACTTTGTTGTTACTGTGTCTGGCACATCGAATACTCTCGGTAGCTTGCCGGGCTCTCCGAGCTATCAATATCACCAGAAATATATTTGAGCTAATGGACATATATAATAAAAGGTAAAGGTAAAGTAGGTCCTCCTGTTGACCATCGATTTGCTCGAGTGGGCCCAGTAACGTCTCCATTGGAGACTTTGTTGTTACTGTGTTTGGCATATCGAATACATCCCGGGGAGCTTGCCAGGCTCTGCCGTGCGGGCAAGATACTCTCGGTAGCTTACCGGGCTCTCCGAGAGGGGCGGAGGAATCGAACTCGGGTCAGCCATGTTGGCTGCGTGCAAGGCAAACACCCTACCGCTGTGCTATCACTCCAGTGAGATACATAATACACACAAATAAATGGTAAAGCTTACTTTGCAATTTATTTGCCCAAGAAAATAAAATCAATTTTTAGTTAGGGCACATTCAGGTGAGAAAAATGCATTACTCATTGCCTGCTCATTACAGCTTAGTGGTTATGCCTAAAAACAAATAAAATGCCAAGTTGATTCTTGACAGGCTGGAAAATCACCTTGTTAATCTCTGTGAGCTTGACGGTGCATTAGAGATTGAGGTAAATTTTATTTGCATAGGTCCTCACATATATATGTAATATTTTAAAGTATACAATAAATCTGTGTAATTTTCAATTTTTGTATGAGCAAGTATTATATGTAAAATGAAACCCAATATTATCCAGTAGAGGTTTTGTAAATAGGTGTGGATCATAGTTTGAATGAAAAAAGTGCCTATATACTTGATATTGTAATTAATGTATTATTTCATCATCTTAATAGTTAAGCCAAAGTGCTGATTAAAGTACTGATTTTAGTGATATTAGACAACACCATTCATTATATATACATGTTTTAATATGCGGTATTTGTCTTCAATACAGTGTCTTCACATTCATCAATAAACACATAGAGCTATAATAATCTTTGTCTCTAAATGTTTATGTACATATGCATGTAAATTTATAAATATTTCATAATACAAATATATTTCATAAAATAGCAGTCACACATAGTGCTCCAATCAGAGCTGAGTGAGAAAGTTTACATATTCACACATGGAGATAGAGCAGATTACTTGTGAAGACATGGAAAATAGTTGTACTATTATCAGGAAACAATTTATCTCATCTTTAACAGTGTCATCTATAAATAGAGCAATTTATCAGTCATTTCCCAACTTCTACTACAACTGTATATTTCTTAATTTTTAAATCATGTTATGCTTTTAGGGTTATTTATACTAGCAGCCTGCTGCTCACTCTTTTAGAATGAGTCATCACAAATATCTTAATTTTTCTACTTATGTTATAAGGCAGTTTAAGTTCAGTTTCTTTTTTTTTTGAGCTCTTACAGATATAATTGATTCTGGATATAAGTGTTTTGATTTGTGGACTTTTAAATCACCGTGCTGGAAGCTTTCATGTAGAATGCATATAAAATAGGGCCAGATAAAGATTTTAGACAACTGACAAATTCTTCTCTAAGTATTTGCTTCCTTACCCCCACCTTGGCCTTTTTGTAGATCCTTGTTATGTCTGGTTTTTATAGTCTCTGAAAACCAGTCTATAAAAACCAGCTCCCGGAAGAGAACAGTGCAGTCTCCTGCCCCCGCGCCTGACTGTCCTCGCCGCCGGGACCCCTTGGAGGGGAGCAGGTTGAGCTTTCCTCCCTGCCCCGACCAAGGCTCTGGCAGTCAAAGACCTCCAGGACCAGCCACCACCATGCTGAGACCACTCTCTGCACCCTTGAAGGTACTGGCAGAGGGACAAAGTCACGCGGGTTCCGGGGCCGAGATCTCCAACCCTACTCGATTTGGGCTGAGCATCCTCCACCCAGATCCTCCAAATTCCAGTAGGCGGGGGTCACACCCACCAACTGGCCCCCTGGCGCCGTGTAATCCTATCAACGGCCAAGACTCAGAGACTATAAAAACCAGCTCCGGGAACCGCAAATGCAGCCGCACGACATCCTATTACGACATCTTATTATCTCATTCCTACTTTGGACAAACTGGCAAGCTACCGAATGTAGCCTGCCCACACGGCAGAGTTTGGCAAACTCCCCGTGGCATATGCAATATGCCGAATACCAGTAACAGTGATGGGTCTCATTCTCCTAAAGAGCCTTGAATATAATCTCAGGGCTAGGATGAAGGAGACGTTACTGGGGTCTGCTCGAGGCAATCGACGATTAACAGGATGATTTGTGATTTGTGATTGTGATTGTTATGTCTATTTTTAATCCTCACCACTTTGAATTTTTGGCCCCTGAATATTTCTCACTGGTTTCTGGAAGGTATTTTTTTGAACCTCTTTTTTAAAAATGTTGTCTAGGTCACTGTTTCTTATATTCTGTGCTGTAGTTGTTGTATGTTATAGAATAGTCTAAAAAGCCCACGTACCAGCTCTCTTCATCCCTATTCCTTATCTACTAGTAGAAAATAATAGCTATATTTATATATGTAACTACAAAGTTTAAACTGTCATTTTAGGTATATGTTGGTTTAAATAAAATTGAACAAACCTTTAGGACGCATTTGTCTTAATACGAAGAACCATTTAAAAGTGTATCGTTATCTTAAAACCTAATATGTTGACATGTTTTGAATATTAAGAGTTAAAATGACTTCCACCTCTCTAGCAGTCTTTTATTTTTTTTCTAGTAGGAAAAACAGCATATGCTCCTTTGCAAGTATGCAAAATTAAAATAGAGGAATTGAACATCATTTCATAATGCACTAATAATAGATATAATTGCCTGTTCTCCACCAGACTTACTCCCTCCCACCCCCACCCCTGGTTCAAAGGCCTTTGCAGGCTATTTTGAAATGCTATCCCTATATTCTGCGGTTTTAGTAATCCTTTTTTGTTATGTTCAAGGGTCAGTTGGAAAGTAGTATGGGCACCTGGGAGACGACTCCCAGGAAACAGAGGAAACTCTCAGCGGTTCTTTGCAGTTGGTTGAGGGGTGGTTGGTAGGAGCTCTGCTGTGCATGACCTTTCTTCCCATCACTCACCATAGCTTTGCTTCCCTCTTTGTTTCCTTTTTCTCAGTGTCTTGTAGACTGTGTCTCAGTCTACTCAGTGTCTGTAGATTTTTTTTAAATCTATATTAAAGCATCATGATTTAAAAAGTTATTCATAGTTGAGTTTTAGGATATACAGTGATGCAGGACCATTTTACTACCAGTGTGAACTTCAGTCCGCCAATGTCCCCAGGTTTCACCAAACCCCCACCCACCCCACCCCGGCCCACAGCCTGCCTCCTTGACAGGCATATTTTTAAGTGTGATTGTTGTGGAGCTCGTGTTTTTCAGTGTTGTTGACTGTGTGGTTTGGATGTACAACTATACCACTCCTTTATACCACCTCAGTACCCCAATGCTCTCAACTACACAAAGTTAAACAGAGTTATAAGAGTGTATTTTATTTTATATTTGGGATGAACTATATAATTATTTTTCAGTTTTTACAAGACTGTAAAGCTTGATATTTACTTTTTTTTACTAGACTGATACTAATTTTAGGAAATAGGGGAATATTTGTTGCCACTCTATCTTTACAACAATGGTAGTAAAATTCATGAGGAGGTTTGACATTACTACATACTGTGACAGTTTTCTATGTCTACATTCATCACTTAGATAAAGCCCAGCTGAGCCTTTGATATTTGCCAGACACTGTGCTAAACCCTGGATAAGCATGATTTTATTTAACCCAGCCAACACCCCCTTGAGATTTTATTATTCGTATTGTCCAAGTGAAGAATCAGACACTTAGGTGCAAAAAAACAATAAAGTCCAAATTTCCTTCTAATTGCCTTATAGTTTATTTAGGATGTCTTAGTAACAGCTCAGGGGCTAACTAGTGCTAACAGAGGAGATACTGGCAGAGGACACTATGAACAGGGTCAAACTTTGTAAATGCAGGTTATTTTTCAGTTTTGTATTTTAAAGTCCAGAAACACATTTCCAGGGAATCTAAGTCTTATAAGACAGAATAAGTTTCAGAACATTAGTGAGAAAGTCGCAGTCAAGGCTATCTTTTAATTTTTAGTTAGAGTAAGTAAATGAGCTTTCAAATGAATTAATTAACAGCCAATTAACTAAAATTAATTTAAGGGTAGCTTTACTCTATCAATGATATGTGAACTGTCTCTGAAAGAGAGGTGTTCTTCAAAGGATAGTCATTTGAGAATTTTTTGTTATTGTCTTTGAAAATAATTAAGTCTACATTTCATTGTTAATACAAATGCTAATGAAAAGAACCTTGTACTAACAGAGCAGGAAGCAACCTTAGAACTCAAGTACTATCCAATTAGGATGAAAAATGAAGCCAGAGGTAATGACCTTGACTTGGCCTGTCCTGAGGCCAATTTAGGTCTTAACGAAAATCTTAGTACTGGCAATAGAAGTCAAAGTTTATATTTAAATAGTATGATTCTTTTCTTTTGTAAAGTATCATTTTCCTTTGGGAAATGATCATCTGTATCAGTTTTCACTGTATCATCAAATTTATTGCTACATTTTATTCCATAACATTTTTCTATATTGGAATTAATTTTATTCTAATAGTGCAGAATTTTATCTTTTAAAATGTAATTATACACTTATATTATTTCCAAGGTAATTATGAAAGTTATTAAATTTTTATATTCAAAATATGAGTTATAAAATGAGAGACTTATCTTTAATTCCCAAACCAGAGGTAAATGTTAATATTCTCTTGTTTATCCTTTCAGATTTCCTTTCTAGTGTGTATTTTAAAAAAGTAGAACTTGACATAGTGGTATTTTATTACTCTGTTCTTAATAGTATTTAAATAATATAATTTACCATATCATTTAATATAAATTATTAAATAATATTAGTTGCTGTTATATTTTAAACTAAACTAGTATTTTCTTATTTTAGATGATTCTATAACTTTATCTTAAAAACAGTACAACAAATTTTCCTTAGCAAAATCTTTGAATATTTTCTTAATTATTTTATCAATCTATTTCACAATTGTGCACTTTATTATTAAAGTATTGGGGCTCGAGCGATGTAGCAGGGAAGGTGTTTGCCTTGCACACAGCCAGCCTGGGTTCGATCCCCAGTGTCCCACATGGTCCCCTAAGCACCACTAGGAATGATTCCTGGGTGCAGAGCCAGGAGTAACCCCTGAGCATTGCTGGGTGTGACCCAAAAACCGAAAAAAATCCCACAAAACAAACAACTTTAAAGTATTAATTTACTAGGATTTTATTTTACATCAATATTTTAACTAATTATTATATTATAATTAGTGCAAGTTTTTTTCCTAAGATGCATAACTATATATTTTCACCTCCTTTATGTTTTAGCTTTTACCCAGAAGCATTTAGTTTTATTTATAAAACTAGAAACTGGTTAAATATCTTACCATATATTAAAATTGAGGCTTTCAAAATGGCATACTAAACTTTTGTGCTTTCGGAACTTATATCATGCAAATGAAACTCTACCATGATCCTATTTACAATGGTAATGGAAGAAAAAATACAGTACAAGTTACTTTAATTAGGTAATAATTTCTGTAATGTTTGTAGCCTACGAAAGATAAAATCACTTCCTTTTGGCTAAGTATTACCCCATTCATCTCATTTGAAGACAGCTAGGGGAGAACAGCCGCTGTTCTTGTACACTATATAGACCATATTTAGAGAAAAACAAGCACAGCTTTCCTTCCCAGATGATAAAATTCCATTAAAAGATTTACTTCTGAGGCAGCAGTTAAAGAGAAATGACCATGGGGAGATTCACATTTTCATAAACAATTTCTATGTTCATGAGAAGGGCCCTTCCTCCCTGTAATCCTGATATCAAGGCCCTCACAGGACTCATTTGTACTCTTCATAACTATGGGTTCTGTGGGTTTTTCACTTCATGCTTTACAAATGAATGAGCTTTTTCATTTGTTCCTAATGACTTTGGTTTATACAAAGAGATCTTAAACTGTCCCCAGAGCAATCATTTTGCTAAAATGTTATTAGAACATCTTTACAAATTTAGCAACAAAAGGGGGGTTTCATTAACAATGGAGTCATTGGGAACTGAGGGCCCTTGGCAAATTCAGCACTCTCCAAACTTGATTTATTTCAGTGAGGAGTACAAACAATTTTGTGAGCTATGTATGTGTATTCTTTATCTGGTTGATGTGTGAGGAAGATTAAGTTATGGGGAGTAAAGAGAGACTGGAAACATCTGAATGTTATTCTCAGGCTAATCAGCTCTCATTTAGCTGCTCTTCTGAGGGGCTAAAATAGCCATAAGCAATGCCTACCACCCAGAATATCCAGATGGAACTCTTTGTTTTACCTAAAAAATTAGGGATGTTTAGCTCGGATTGATGGTTATTTTTCAGTGGCCCTCAACAGAATTCAGGTTAAACACATGTGGGTCTCATTTTTATAATAGCCAAATTTTGTAGATCAGCAATGTAGAGAGCGACAACTCTTGGTGAATTTGAACTGTGGTTTCATATGGAGTGGATCCAATTTATGCAGTCCTTTATTTTGGGGGGGGAGGGGAGTCTGTAATTACAATTGGAGACACTGCTCTTGTTCCTAGAAGCATTGCTTTTCAAGATCCTTCTTTGCCTTGGACAACTTTTGTTAGTTTCCTTCGGATCGAATTTCTGTCATTTTCTCAACTACTTTATTTCAGGGACCTCTTTTAATTCCTTCTTGGTTTGTGTCTGATTAGTGTGCCCTGATGCAGCTCCTTAAATACACCACCAGTCCTTTCAATCCTTGGACACAGTGTTTTAGCAAGTATCACTTCAGCAGGGGAAGGAAAAACAAAAATGGATATTTAATCTTGGCAATCTCATCTTTCCAAAATGAAATGTTTTTCAAAGATTATGGATTAAATTGTGAATTTAAAAATGATTTTAAAGTTGGGGCTGAAGAGATAGGACAGTAAGTAAGATGCATAGTTTAAATGCAGCTGACCCAAATTCAAAACCCTGCACCACATCTGTCCCCTAGGGTCCCATCAGCAGTGATCTCTGAGCACATAGCTGAAAGCTCAGCTTCATGGAAACCCAAGCACAGATGTGTGCTCCACAAAATTAAAAAACATTAATAAAAGTTGGAGGTAACATCCCTGACCCATTCAACACCAATGAAAGTGCTGGTTATATGCATTGATAATTTTCTGCAAGCCTATTGGTAACTTCTTGAAGGATGTACTTTTTTCTAATTTAAAAACTCCTAATTCTTACCAAAACATCAGGATTAGTACTGATGAGGAAAATAGATTTCTGCCAATATTTTTAGAAGACTTGAATAGTTAAATTTAAGTATTTCAATTTGGGTAACATAACGTAACCACAGATTGTATCTTGGGTGTCCTTGATTATGCTCATAATTTTGCTTTGTAGCTGCAGAATATACTCCAGATATGCTCAAGTTCTTGAAATATCTCGACCTTCCTTTACAAAGAAAGTTCTTTAGAATTTCTGCTTGTCTACTTCCCTGCCAGTTGCCTGCAAGTACCTTCCTTCTACCATCAGACACCCTATAAAATGTTTAAAAAGCCTGGGCTCTGAACAAGCGCTCTCCTGGGCCCATTGGCATAATAAACCTGAGTTTTCCCAACTCTCAGAGCATGCTGCTTGTTTTATCACTAGTCTGTGTTACTGCTGTTTTCTGCAACATCTTTATATATTACAAGAAGTGGCCTTAGGATCTGTAGCATTCCTGCATGTGACTTCATAAAAACTCTTGTTTTGTTTTTGCATTCTATCATACGATGTTGTGTTGAGCTAATAACCAGAATTCAGTGACTAATATCTGTTTATCTGCTAATAGAAACTTATATCCTATTTTATTATCAATAGTCACAACTGTATATATATATATATATATATATATATATATATATCTGTCCTCCCGTTGTTCATCGATTTGCTTGAGCAGGCCCAGTAACTTCTCCATTGTGAGACTTCTTGTTACTGTGTTTGGCATACTGAATACTCTCAGTAACTTGCCAGGCTCTCTGAGAAGGGCGGAAGAATTGAACCTGGCTTGCCAGGCTGGATGCGTGCAAGGCAAACACCCTACTGCTGTGCTATCACTCCTAAAAATAAGATTTTCATATGAGAAGAGTTTATCTCCTGCAAATATGTATATACTACACATTTAGTATCAATAGTAGACTAAATAAAATCTGACTTAGAACATAGGAACATAGCAACAAAGAAATACTTTCTACTCTTTCAAATTGTCCTGAGGGATGCGAACTGTTCATTTATTTTATTCAGTATGTATGTGTCTTATACACTTCAGCTTTATGTAAAAGTAACTTCTCAATAACAAAATTATCAGTTGCTATTAGGAACTATAATTTATGGCAATCACATTTTTCCTCAGGATTATAATAATGCTTTATGTATTACCTTCTCTATATTTCTGTATGCCTTTTCTACTTCAAATCAATCATATTGGAAACTGGTTTTGTGAATTCTACTGCCAAACTCCCTTCAGTAAATTAATAGTTGGATGAAATTCTCAAGATTTGACCTGCTAATATTGAGCCTAGCATAAAGAAATTAAGCATTAATTGATGAGTTAATAATTTCAGTAGGTGTTATTTTAATTAGTATTTCTTGTAAATGTTTGCATTGATTTCTTAAATTAATAGTGCTGTACTCTGTAGCTTATAATATTTGAACAAAAAGTATTTTATCACTGTTCATTTGGAGGAGAATAGATTTCTTCAGTTTCTTACTGCAGTTAATATAGATAGAAAAATCTTTGGGAGCGAGAGAGCAAAAAGAGTGGACAGAGCATTTACTTGCAAATGGTCAACCCAGGTTTGTTCCCTTACACAGCTTAAGTTTCCCTGAGCCTCCAGAAGTGATCTCTGAGACCAGAGCCAGGAGTAAGTCCTGAGAACTGCCCGGTGTACTTGTTCCCCCACCACCACCAAAAAAAAAAATTAACAAAAGAAACCCTTGTAATTTTAGGCTGTTTTTAATTGGACTTGCACCTTCCTCAAAATGTGATGATGGTGTGCTTTCTTTAACGATCACTGGTACACCATGTATCAATGATACATCAAACCATTCTACTTGCCATCTATCCTAAGAGTTCAAAATGTTAATTTAAGAAGATATTTTTTACTCCAGTGTTCACTGCTAATACTAGCTAAAATCTGGAAACAGCCTTGGAGTTCAATAAGAGATGATCAAATAAACAAAACAGTATATATAAACAATGAAATACTACTCAACTATAAAATTTGCAGTTCACTATTATTCAGAAGGAACTAGAGGGTATTTGGCTGAATGAAGTGAGCCAGAAAATGAGGAGAAATATAGAATTATTTACTTTATGTGGAATATAAAAAAATCATAGGAAAGTACTAAAGCTGTGCTAATGACAGCAAACCCAGAGAATAAACCTAAAGAACTCAATTTGCTAAACCTGACGAGATTATGAGAGTAGAAGGGAACCCAGAGAGACAATGAAAAAGGGACAATCATAATCTGGTGGTGACCTTGGTATTTACTTGAACTATTAATATGATAGTATTGCAAATTGTGGTGTCTAATTTTGTATTTAAAATTAGAAAATTAAGTACAAAAAATAGTAGGGAGAATTTTTACCAACCAGTAGAATACTGTTGTAAGTTCTATTTTTAACTGGTCCAGAATCAAGGTGGACTACAATAGAAGGAGGAAAAACTCTTTAATGCTTCTTTTGTGATGTGTGTATTCATTTGGTTTATTTAAAAATAAAGAAATCTGTCAGTCAAGCAAAATACTTAAGCTGCATTAATGAAAACAGAAGAAAAGATCTCAGCAAACAAAATTAAAGTGACTTTTCTCTACAGTTATTAGTTGGATGGAGGGACAGAATAACAGAGCCAGAACTAATTCTAGGAACAATGAATTTTCTAAGATATTTCTAACAATTCCATGCATTTGTTTTCTTTATATTGATAATATTCAAGATAAAGATCACCTTACTGGTTGTCATTCAGATACTTTCTGTTTTTCACATTTTCCTTTAGTCTTAAGAGTGTTTCAATCAAGATCCTATATGAGATTGTCTTAGAATAGATTGTTTTATTCTGTTATCCAGAGAAAGCACTTAATATTAGCTACATTTGAATTACAAGTGACATTTTTATAAAACATTGCTGCATATTATATAACATGGAAAATCATTTTAATGTTTTAAAGCATTGGAGTATTCTTTCAGAGAATAAAGCTTTTTTATTATGAAGCAGATACTGAAATTTAAAAAACAGTATTTAGAGAAAACTTCCTCTGATAGAGAACACACACAAATTTACAGTCTATCCACAGTCAATTAAACCATCTTACAGTTTCCTATTACAACCTTTAGTTTAGAGTCAAAGTAAAAAATATAACTTATCTATAGTTATTTCTATAAACATAGGGGAAATAGAACTTTGGATTTTCTTAAAATTCATGGCTTGTGTTTTATTTTGTTTATGGACTGCATATATGCTCCAAAATCTGCAAAGCCATTTGAGAAAATTAATTTTAGAAAAAATTTCCTTTAAAAAGTGTAGGACTCGCTAGGGGAAAAGGCAGCTCAGATAGAGAAGGGAGCACCAAATAAAGGGTGTTGGGAGGATCCTCCAGGATGGGAGATGCGTGCTGAGAGTAGACTATAGACCGAACATGATTGCACTCAATGCCTCTTTTGCAAACCACAGCACTCAAAAGGAGAGAAAGAACAAAAGAGAATGCCCTGCCACAGAGGCAGGGTAGGATGGGGGAGATGAGGGGTGGGAGAGATACTAGGATCAGTGCTGGTGGAGAATGGGCACTGGTGGAGGGATGGGTATTCAATCATTGTATAACTGAAACCCAAGCACAAACATTTGTAAGTCTACAACTGGTGTTTCACTAATAAAAATTTTAAAAATATATAAAAAGTTAAAAATTAAAAAATAAATAAAAAGTGTAACACAAAAACATTTGTTTTCCTTAACTTATTTTTGGGAAGACCTCCTAAGTGGTGCTCAGGAGGTCTGAGATCCTTACTAGTGATTCTAGACCGATTAGGGCTGGAGAATATGATGTTGTTTGCATCCTGCAGTACTGGGACCCCCAGGCTATACAAACACTGCTAGTGGGGAAGGAGAACCTCTCTAGATAAACTATTATACAGAGGACTAGGTTGTGTTGGGAATTAGACCCAGATCCTATACATGTCAGGCTTGCATCCTAACCAACTGTATTATCCCCTACTCTCAAAATGTTTGTTTTTATCGAAATCAGTCAGATATCGCTTCAATCATTGTTTCCTCATCATTCTCAGTCTACCAGTTGTGAAAACAAAATCTTTGGTTGCCAAATATATCCATATTTGTGGAATTATAAAGCACCGTGTTTTAAATCCTTACACATTCATATTCAAAATTATATTAAAATACATTGTATAATCTGGTAGTAATATTTTTAAATATTGTTACTATGTAGCATTATTGTCTTTCAGATACAATGTAATTAACATAACCATTTTTTAAGAAGCTGATTATAGACAAGCAGCATGTCCTTTTTTGAAATACTGTGATGTTTTGAGTTAACAGAAAATCCCCATGGCTTACTTCTTTAGAATCCCGCTAAACGTGAGAGACATCGTTTACTGTACAGGAGTTTCATTACTAGATGAGGATGTCTGGGAATTCATATGGATGAAATTCCACTCTACCACAGCAGTTTCTGAAAAGAAAATATTATTGGAAGCCTTAACATGCAGTGATGACAGGAACTTATTAAACAGGTGCGTCACTTTGTTGAATATATCTTAGTTCCTATAAAACATATCTCTTGAAAGCTATGTATAGCTCCATGAACATTACTAAAGTTACTCAGTTTATCAATTGTTAAAAATTACTTTAAATATGTTTGATATATATGTAAAAAGTGTTTTGTTACAAGAGTAAGTTGTTCCTCCAAATATTTTTAAAACATTTTGCATAATTAATTCAGAATTTTAGATTTGTCTATCCCTTACTTGTCTCAAAATAGATGAATTAATTGTAATTCTGTAAGCTTGAATATTACCTATTTATGTATAGAAAATGGGAGTATTGATAATTTGCATTGCTAAAGTTCTTGGTGGATTAGCATCTTAAGGAATATGATAAATTTAAGCATGTATAGTTTTATGTTGAATGTTTTTAATTGCCACACGACTCTATTGTTAAAGACTTCTGAATCTATCGCTGAATTCTGAAGTGGTGCTGGATCAAGATGCGATTGATGTGATTATACATGTAGCTAGAAATCCACATGGCCGAGATCTTGCCTGGAAGTTTTTCAGAGAAAAATGGAAGATACTAAATACCAGGTAGGAATGAGTTAAGCAATTTGTATTTCAGAGAACAAATTAAAGGTGTTATCTGAGATAGTCAGATCCAAATTTTGTGTTAAAACCAAGGTTTAGATGTAGAAAACTTTTGTTTATTGGTTGGATATTTTTGTGTGCCTAGGACTTTGTCCTGACTTTACACTCAGTGATCACTCCTGGCAGGGCTCTGGGCAAGAGCCTTCCTTACTATACTATTTCTCTGTTCCCTGGAAAACATTTTAATAATTCTGATATTTCTGTCCTTCCTACAAAACTTAGAGTTGTTTGAATATTTATTTAACATTATATTTATTAAATATTGATATCTGCTAGAAGTGTAAAAGATATAGCAGTGGTTATATCTTAAAATAGAGTAATTTAGATATAGAGTGATTTTCTGGAAAATCTAACTGATGTTGAAAAATTTACATTATAACCTCTATGTCCTGAATATGTAATACAAAAATGATTTATGAAGCAGTTATAGAGGTATTATAAAAAACTGTTATTACATCTCTAAATTTATCTTAAAGTTTTTCTAAATGCAAATATCATAAAATACCTGAAATAAAACAATGACATAAAAAAAAAACTATTGAATCATTCTATAAATCCACTTGTAGGAGAATTAATTCTCAAGACATCTTGTTTCTTGGTAAGATTTTTCAACTCATTTTAGAAAATATTTCAACTTGTATTTAAGTAGATTCATATAAGCACTAGTTGTTACTCCAATAATCCTGAAGACATATAAAATTAAACATATTATAGATCAATGTTTCTCAAATATTTTCTAACAGTGGCCCCTTTCTGATCTTATTTGCTTGCTGTGAACTCCTTTTCTATTGGCTTGCCCCTATTCTTGTGCCATTCATCCCCTATTTTCAAAAGTTTTCCCTTAAAAAGCCCTGCTGGTCCACAAGGAGCCACATAGCATCAGCTGATAATCACTGCTATAGAACATGTAAATGTTCTATAACTTATACATCTCAACCTTGAATATCTTTGAACAAAGAACCTACTATTCTATCCATTAAACTCATATTTTAAAAATTATTTAAAAATGTGCTTTTATTGGTTGCCCTCATGTAGAGTTCAGCATGAACGGAGGTGTCATATTAAGACAGATTTCTGTGTAAAGATATTTCATCATCAGAGAGCATTTATAATCACAGAACACATGAATTCTTTTATAGATTCAGTTCAGAAATTATGATTTGAGTATTAAACATTGCTCTGCTGTATTCTTCAAACATACAGCAAATAGCAAGTTTCACAGGGTGAAATTAATAAATACAAGATCTTTTTAAAGAATATCAAAGCTCTACCAATACAGTTTTTTTATATTGTGTATCAGAGTTAAGTGCTGTATATACATAATTTAATCCCTATAGAAATATTTGCTTCTAAGATTCTCTTTTATCTCACTAAGAGTCTATGTTCACTGTTACAAAAAAAAAAGTAGAAAGGTTTCCGTTTTAGCTTATCTACAAATACATCAATATCTTGAGAGACAGTGTTGTCTCCCCACCCTCCCGAAATTTTATTTTATTAAAGCATTTTGAGTTACAAAGTTATTCAGTTAGGTTTTTGACATACAATGTCCCAACACCAATCCTGCCACCAAGTAAACTTCCCTGTATCGGTGTCCCCAGGTTGCTCTTCTACCCCACACCCTTAGAAGTAACCTTCTTTCTTGACAGGTATCTTTTAAATTTGGGAGTGATAGAACAGCGGTAGGGCATTTGCCTTGTGTGCAGTCAGCCCAGCCAAGCCAGGTTTGATTCCTCCACCCCTCTTGGAGAGCCCGGCAAGCTACCGAGAGTATCTTGCCCACACGGCAAAATCTGTCAAGCTACCTGTGAAGTATTTAATATGCCAAACACAGTAACAACAATTCTCAAAATGGAGACATTATTGGGCCTGCTCGAGCAAATCAATGAACAACGGGAGGACAGTGTTTGACAGTGTTAAAGTTTGGGTCTCGTGATTTCAGGTGGTGTTGACTCAGTGGCTTGCTGTTATATGGATGGAATTGGAAGATATGTTAAATGAAGTAAGCTGGAAGAAGGATAGGCACAGGATGATATCATTTATATGTTGTATTTAGAGTAAATGGATGAGGAAAGGCAATGGTTTAAAGGAGGGATGCTTGAGTCACTCTTTCTCCCAGAGTGTAGGGAAGAGATTGAAAGAAATAGTGGAAAGGGGAAGGATCAAAGATATACATGAGAAGGAACAAGGGCAGGGGTCAAGATTATTCAGGAACATCAGTGGTGTTAAGGAATGGGTTTTTTTTGCAATTTTTATACATTTTTATAAAGTAGTTCACAATATTTCATTACAGATAATATCCAAACACCCACCCACCAGCAAACACCTTCCAACCACAATAATAGGGAAATGTGTAAAGGTTGTCGATTTCATTCTGTGGCCCTTTAAACCCGTATATAAGAGAATATAAGCAAGTATGTTAAAACCCAACATATGTGTGCTGTTTTAGGTACATCAATGGGCTAGAGTATAAGAGGTCTCATGGCCAAGAATGCTCCAGGAAAAACTGCATCACTCTCTTCCTTTAGTTTATAGTCTCTGGATCTTGGCCATTGATGAGAGTACTTGGGGCCAGGGGCAGTTTGGGGATGTGACTGCCAAGCTACTGGAACACTGGGGATCTGGGTGGAGGAGGCCCAGTCCTGATCTGAGTAGACTTGGAGATCTCAGTCATGGGTCCCGCATACCTGGGTTTCCTCTGTCGGTTCCTTCATGGGTGAGGCTCATTTGAGCGTGTGGAGAGTAGTCTTTAGCATGGATGTGGTTGGGTTCTGGAGGTTTTTGGCTGGGGTTCTGCTTGTAGAGGAAGGGAAATTCAACCTGGCCCCCTCCAAGGGGCCTCAGTGAAGACAGCCTGGATGGGTGCAGGAGATTCTGCCCAATGGTGTTAAGGAATGTTAGAGTGAAATATCTTTTTTTTTCAAATGATTCTCTATCAACCCTTAAACCTCAGTAAAGATGGTGTTCTCCAACGTGCTCCTTAATTCCTGCTCTGTAGAATGGTCATAGTTTTAGTTGCTATCTACTCTCGTGTTTTAATCACAACCGGATCTATATCTCTTATGAAATTTTTACCTAATCTTCACTTCCTGATAGACAGTTGCCTGTTGGGAATCACAGATTAAGATGCACCGACAACTTAAATTCATCAGTTTCCTTTCATATGCTTTTATTTTTCCAATATAATATATGGATGACTACCAAGCCAAGGAACTTTAAAATTATATATGTATGACTCCACCATTTCCTTTATAATATGCAATAATTGGTCTTGAACTTGTGCTTATTTAACAATTTCTGTATGTTTCTTGACTTTTTATCTCATTCCACCTATAATTGTCCTGTTACAAGTTCTAATCTCATACTTGTCTCTCCCTTTTTTGACTGTAATCATACACACATGCACATGTGCAGGCATGAGTATGCATGAGTGCGTACATACATATTCACACATATACACACTCACAGACATACACAATGACACCTCTTCCTTTTGTCATGATCCTTTTTTTTGGTGGGGAAGGGTATTTTAGGGTCTCATCTGGCAGTGCTCAGGCTTACTCCTGGCTATGCACTCAGGGATCACTCCTGGTGGAGCTTAGAGGACCATATGTGGTACCAGTGATCAAATCCTGATAAGCAGACACTGTGCAAGGCAAGTGCCCTACCTTCATCCTCATAATCTTTCTGAAAAGACAAGATGACATTTGCCTGCTGTGAAACATACACCATAAATAGGCATTAGGGCTATAGAGATAGTGCAGTGGATAGGGTGCTTGCCTTGAGTGCTACAGATGTGGATTCAATTCCCATCACCTAAGCCCATCCAGGAAGGAATGCAGAGTCATAAGCACTGAGCCCAGTCCAGTGTGGCATAAAACCCAAAAGAAAAAAAAAGGCATTGTAGTAAATAACCAATTACCAAACATTGAATGGCATGGGTGGGAATAGATAGATCCAGAATAGAAGAAATATAAGGGCAATGGTGGAAGGTTGGAGGCACTTTGGTTTTGGTGGGTGGGGTGAGGGTGTAGTAATTTTGTATAAAGAGATTATAAACAATTGTAATCCCTAAACTATAATAAACAAAAAGTCCTCTGATAACCTCTTTTGTCTTCTTATTCATATATTCCCAAGCCTCACAATTTATGTACTCATTACCAAATGCTTTCAGTTGTCTTCAAGTATCCTACTGTATCACCTTCCCTGTCTTTATATTTGTCCTTCGCCTAGAAGTTATTCTTCCTTGATGTCTAAAACTACTCCATATTTAATTTAGAAGCCACAGTTTCATGGAATATTTTTTCTAAGATCCCACATCTAAAGAGAAATCTTAGTATACAATTTTATCATTCTTTCATTAAGCATCAATAAAAAGTAAAGGCCCTCCCGTTGATCATCGATTTGCTCGAGCGGGCCCAGTAACGTCTCCATTGGAGACTTTGTTGTTACTGTGTCTGGCATATCGAATACTCTCAGTAGCTTGCCGGGCTCTCCGAGAGGGGCGGAGGAATCGAACTATTATTCCTTAATTTATAATATAATATCATCAGGAAATGTACGCCTTATTTTTCTAATTAATAAAATTAAAATTTATTATAAAATAAATAAAATTCTTGGCATTTTATTGGAGTGAATTTCACTCCTGTACATTTTTATAATTACAAATTGATTACTAATATTATTAATATTATTTTATGACTACTTGCACAGAATAGTTGAATATTGGAATTGCAATGTAATTCTGTGTGCTTATACTTTATTTTACTTACTGAACTTTTCCCATGAAATAGCTCAATTTTGGAATTACAACAATTTTCTGTGTGTTCAAATTCTGATCCTAGCCATCCTTACTTTAAATATTAGGAATTGTCTTAAGGTTCCAATTTAAAAAGCTGTTGTAGGGCAACTAGACATTTGTTTCTAAAAACTCAGATAATTAGTATACTCTGAAAGATTTAAAAATGCTCATCTTGAGTATATTTTTCTCAGTAATAGAACATAATAACCTAGGATTACTTTCTTTAGTATAATAAAAATAAAACAATATAATGAGAATTTATTCATGATTTACTGACATAAATTGTTCTCTACGTTGGGTCATGAGTTGAATAATACTGCCTATGGTATATGTGCTGTCAAGTGAACAGTTGTGCCCATGGTAGAAGCATTATGCAATTTGAATGAATAACTCAATACTTTATTTCAGTGAAAATGCTAATATTTTTATGATATATACAGGTCCTCTAAGCATGAAAACAGAGAATGCTGGTGTCAGTCATCACTGAACCAACCAAAGCCTCTTTGTGACTTACTGATTATCTCCTAGTTTGTCTTGCTATTCTTTTGCCTTTGTTTAGATTTTTAATCCTTATAGTGAGCTAGGTTGGCATAAATGTTTTAAGTTAAAAGATATTTTGTTCTTAGATCTTTGTTTAGAAATATAATAATTATTCTTAAATCTGTATAATTTTGATGAATTACTTTTTAAAAATTCCTCCAGTCAAAATTTCTCCAAAACATTGACACAAGCTGCATGGCATCAAATTATTTTCTATAGCTATTGTTCTGTGTACACCCATCATTGCCAAGGTACTAGACCTTGAATGCTCAAGACATTATAATGCTCAGAGATTAATGGCAATAAGATAGCAGTTGCCAGAGGAAACCCTTGAAAAGGACTATGGAAGTCTGTATACTGGTATTTGTTAAATTGCTGTCTATTAATACTTACTTTAATTTTATCTTTTAAGGTATGGAGAGGCATTATTTATGAATTCAAAACTTATCAGTGGAGTTACAGAATTTCTTAATACTGAAGGAGAACTCAAAGAGGTAATTAATTTTATTACGGGGTTTCACTTTTTTATAAGCCTACAAAGTAATATATTTAATCCAACCACTCATAGAAATAACACATTTATTATAAAAATGATGTATCCACAGATCATATACATTCCTTTTAATACTCCTGCCCCAATACTCAAATGCAAAAATATATTTATGCTAAATTTTTTTGTTAATTCATTTTTTACAAAGGTAATTCTAACATTCTAAACATTAAGTTTCTGCAATTGGCATTCAAATGCAATGTTTCTCAAACATGGAGGGATTCCAAACACACAACAGGAATTTTTGATCCATCACTTGTTTCTCACCATTCTTTGAAAACAGATTATGATTCTTAACAAAAAACATCCTATAATAATAACAGTGTTTGGAAACCGAGAGCTGAGATTGGTATTGCGGCACAGAAATTAATTCTCACTGCTTTGGTTCTTTTTCTGGAGAATCTATTGCTGGATGTAATACTGATGCTTTGTGCTATCCAGTATATAGAACTAATAAATTCATATGAATGGAAGGTATCTGGAAATATTTGTTGGTATTAATAATTTATTTAAAATTCTACTTGAATAAACTTCAAATGACATTTATTAATAAAATTAATTTAAATTTTTAAAAAGTGTTTATGGAGTATCCAGCAGTTCTTTTCTTTCTCTGATGTATTTTGTGGAAGGCTTGGGAGCTCTATTTTTGTTTTTATCATTAATTTACATCTCTAATTGGCAGCAATGTGAAGTGGGGAAAGGTAAGCAAATAGGTAGCCAAGAAGAAGCAAATCTTAGATATTTTTAATTGAGAGAATGAGTCGGACTTCAAATATCTATCTCTTTCCCATCTGTTGTTCTCATTATAAAGTATAGCTGAAATTTGGCACCATGCTTTTCTCAGATTTCATGGATGAAATGCCTGAGACTGTGATCCACAGCTAATCACACTGAGTATTATCCCAGGCCCCTTCCCAGCCCCAAGACAGAAGTAATAACCACCTGGCTACATTTTCCTGTCTTCCAATGGTGGCTAATTTTGTATAATTGTCTCCTATGCACTAACTTAAATTTTTTTACCCCATGAGTTAAGCTAAGCTAAGTCTCTGATTATAATGGTTTGAAATTCATTTATTATTCCTGCTCTGTGTCTTCCCTACCCTGAAGGAGTTGGTTTTGGAAGTCCCAACACATGTTTTACTTTATTTTTTAATAAAGGAAGCTAAATGGTAACGACATTCTTTTATCATATCTGTAGGAAGCAGAAAGAAAGAGCAATTAAATTAATGATTGCCTCCAATTTTCTCTGTATTTAAATGAAGTACTTTTAATTTTATGATTTGACACTCAACAAATCTGGGAAAGACTCATTTAGTCACAACCTATGAAGCATTGAAGTGAAAATAGAAATGAAAGATAACTTACTGCCTGCCCCATCCACTTCCTCCTTTTTCATTTCTCCTCTATTCTTTCCTGCCTCTTTTCCTCCTGCCACTGTCCTACCTTATTTTTCTATTCTCCACTACTGTCTATGTATTGTATGTTCGATGCTTTTGTAATATCCCAGCCATAGGAAAACATGTTCTACAAATGGACACATTATTGGTTTGACTGTAACATTGGCTGTTTAATTTTAGATAATTTACTTAGATATTTAATGTCTAACACCTGATTAAATTTTTATTTGAAATATTAACAGATATCTCTATGGTGAAAGATGCAATTTTGGAACTGAGCTAAAGCACTGCTTTTATTCTATACTCTATAAAATAGCCACTTTATGATATAGGCTCTCTGTGGCATGAGCAATGAATCCCTCCACAATAGAGCTGCTTGCTCTGACTTCCTAGTTTAACAACTGCTGCTGAGGCTTTTCTTTTTTTGATACATTCATTAGTATAATCATCATCTGTAGGATTGTAGACCACTATGGTTTGGTGGGATGGGGTTTTGATTTGTATCACTGATAACCCGCTTCCATAAATATAAGAACCTAGAAACTCCAATCTGATTCTCCCATAACCAATGAAGTGCATAAGCAGAAAACCCAATGTGTTCCCCTTTTACATGGCATATTTTTATTTCAAGTATTTATAGATCAAAAGGGAATAAGCATCTTTATGAATTCTGGAAGCTTATTTAAGATTTTAATGATTCCCTTGAGTTTTGGGAGCATTTACAAGGAAAGTTACATTGTTTCCAAAAATGGCATTCTAATACCTAAAACTGATGATTTCCTCTTAATTACATGACCAGAGATTTGAGCAATATTTATCCGTCACTTAATGCATCATTGTCTTAATTTTAAACTAATGGCAGTGAAACATCAGAATTTTTCATACAAATGTCCATTAGCAATCCTCTGTAGCACTCAATTTCCTGCCTCTTGAACCTGATATATAACACCGTTGTGGAACATATATCCTCTTTATCACAGACATCACATTTATTTTTTAACATTGAAAATATATTCCTTAAAATAGGGCACTAGCTAATTCAGTTTATATAGTTGCTTAGCATGAATTATATTTTTGCCATCTGCTCTAAAAATAATTTACTTTGTGATATTTAGGGTTTAGGGTGCCCTAAAATAAGAGTTTCCTAAAAGCTAAAGTGTGTTTTAACAGATAAATGAACAAACATAGAAATGCATAAACATGTTATGCTTAGGAAACAAGGATGTCACACACAAACACACACACACACACACACACACACAACACTGACATATTTCTGAATGTTATTTAATAAAAAGATACCAATTTACAACATTTTAAAATAGTACTATAATATGGCATGCATATGTAAGGGCCACACTAAAAAACATTTAGTAGCAGTAGCAAACCTACCAAAAAATATAAACAAGACATCTGGAATTTCAGGTGGCTTCTCTCCATCTCATGCCCTGTAAAGCGCAATGGGGCATCATAAAGCACTATGGTAACACTCAAAAATTTGGTCCAACACTGTTCTGATAACAGAAATCATACTATTCGTAGTATTGGTGTATCAGAATTACTTTAACAAAAACACAGAACATAAGAACACTTGATGCCAGCTAAAAAAAAAAATCGGCCAGATTATTTCTGATGAATTAACTACTCCTAAAATTCATAGACACCTGAGGCTCTCCAGACTCACAGGGGAAGTATTCAGTAAATTACTTTACAAATGAATCTCTAGATACCTACAGTTATATATTGGGCTTGGGAATTCTCATGCAGGATTAGAGTCTACTATCTTTGTATTGATAAAGATAACACATTCATAGTCAAACTCATAATTTGCCTTTAAGAAACTCTTCACAGCTTTCCATTATGAATACAAGTTGTTACTGTCTCACCAAAAAGCCATGGGCTTTCTACAAATTTTCAAAGGATCATTTATCACTATTGTGATTAGAAAAATCTCTAGGAAAATATCTAACTATACAGTCCATGTCTAAAAGAAGCAGATGTAATTTTTCCTGATTGACACACATATGGAAACAATGGCTCATAGTATATATCACAATGTACATATATTTCTAATAAAAGAGAAAAGACAACAAATAAAAATGTATTAGATAAGATATAACTGTATGAACAAAAATACAAATACTAATCAAACTAATTAGTGAAAACTGCAAATATGATTCAAATACTTTCATTAAACTTACATTTTTATGAATATCTACATATTACAGTAATATATTTGTAGACATTGCCTGAACTACTGGACTGCTTCGGTCCTCTTCCCTTTCTCTGCTCTCCTTTGTAAGTATACATGGAAAGTGTCAAATCATTTTTAAGGATAGCATAGATCCATTTTGTTTTATAGAGCTGTTTTGCGTGTTTGGTCAAAGTTTTGTAAAGATACAGTTCTGAACTATGATTACCCATTATGGATGTTGCTGACCATGGGGCTCTTGTTAGAACACAGAGATTATAGAGAACCCATCTGCATCACGTAGTCAAAGCAACACTGCCATAAACAAATGAAGCGATACAGGCACCAATTTTTTTAGACCAGCTAAGAGAGGTATAATTAAGAGCATTTTAAATGCTAGCTACCCCCCCCCCCCCACACACACACACACTTCCTCCTTGTCCCTGAGCCAATATTGATGCACTTTCTTTCCCTCTGGCAGATCTTTCATGTGGCACCTACCATGTGATGAATCACACCCAAACACTAATTAAACTACAGAATGTTTCTGTGTTGCAAGTAGATTTTTCACATTTGCTTGTTAGAATTGAGATTGTTGGTTAGTTGCCAGATTCTTAAGCTATAACAAACAGAAAGGAAACTGCTAATATTGAATCTTGAAACAAAATCCCTGAGCAATGCCCAGATATGTGAACTCTTTAGAGAAAAAGCTTCGATCCATAAAAATTATGACAAAACATTTAAAAACTAAGTCAGTTTAATTAAATGCTCAAATTCACTGGCTGAGAACACATTCCTTCGTCCTTCTAAATCTGGTTACTCAGGTGTTTGCAGAATCATTAATCATAATTTTCATAGCATCAGTAACTTTATTGCCAGCACCAATAACTTTGGTAAACCCTGGCCACCAACAATAATATTAGTTTCTCAGGTTGTTCATATGGAAATCATGAAGAATAGCTTTCTTTCAACAGAGTGAACTGGTTCTAGACGATGATCATCAACCTCAAATTTTACTTTTTTTTCAGTCTAGTTCATATATTAGGCATGCCTTGTAATGAGAACTAGTCTGCTCAGTCCTTTTTATCCATGATATATGAGCTATATGGTTTTAATATTATTATCCATGATGAAGAGCTATATGGTGTTAATATTATTTATGAGAAAAGGATGCTGAGTTTGGAGTTATTTGTGGCGTCATGTTTGTTGTGTTTCCTTTCAGTTCCAAAAGCAATTACATCACACCTAATGGACACAACCTGTTACATAGGCTTCAATTGCCAAACTCTGTATTCAAAATACTTTCTGTAATGAATATAGAATTGGCTTAGAAGAGGTTCTTGTTCATATATGACAGAAGTGAGCTAATTTTACAGCCTTCATATTTATTATTCAAAACTTTGTATTTCCAGCTCAAGAACTTCATGAAGAACTATGACGGAGTAGCTGCTGCCTCTTTCTCGAGAGCTGTAGAGACTGTGGAAGCAAATGTACGCTGGAAAATGCTTTATCAAGATGAGCTTTTCCAATGGTTAGAGAAAGCTCTGAGACATTGATATGTTTCTCTAATAAACTGTGCATCGCAGAGTTTTGTAAGGTCTGCTATATGTGGAATGAGGAGATGTATTATGTGGGAAATGACTGGATTTGTTAACACGTGGGAGGAATTTGCTTTTTTCAATTTTTGCTTTGGGGGGATTTGTGTTGTTTCATTCATTCTGTTTTGTTTCTCTACTGGGTGTGCTTCTTTAAGGAAACTCTTGCAAGTTTAACTAGCCATGATTGCTTCAGTTGTACATTTCGAGCTGTACAGGACCAAATATGATTGTGGTGCATGTCAATGTTGTTGTCAGTTTGGAAACAAATTCAGAATATTTTTGTGCATGGTTGTATGGTCCTGCTTGTGTTCCAGCATGCTTACTAAAAATGTCCAATGTTATATGTGAATATCTATGTTACATCCAGAATGGGCATTATGCAAAAGCACAAAGACTCTATATGACAATCAGTGTTGTGATGAAAGAAAAACTTTCAAAAATGATATTCTTATTTCTGGGCAATATGAGAAGTAAAGAATAGCCCTTTATTTGATCAGTCTCACTTATTCCAGCACTTGGATTGTCTTGCAATGACTTCTGTGTTGCTAACTCATTTTCTTTGAGTTAAAGTTGTGTATACATTTAAGAACACATATAGTGTATGCATATGTATATGTACATAAGGAAGCTCCATATGTATGTAGGACGTTATACACTACATATGTGCAAAGAATTTCTCCGAATCAAAGAAAATCTACTCTGTTTTATAAACTTGCAAATCTTGAAAATGCTGAAAAGAGTTTATTTCAACATTATTTTTTTTCCTGGCAATCTTCTTACTACACATCTCAATAACAGAACTTTTTTCTACTTACTAAACAATGGTCTATTCAAGCGCAGAACAGTAGAGTCAAACAATTATATTGTTTAAGCAAAATATTCTACAAAGTAATTGGTAGCCTCACATTCTCTATCATCATTTTGGCCAAACTTCTTATTGTGTAAGAAATCATGCATATTAATAACTATCAGTGCTTAGAAAATATTGACTTTCCATTTTGTTTGATATTCATCTTGTCTTCTGTGATTCATGGGTAAAAACTTCTCTCTATGCATCCATCTTTGTGTCTATGTGATTCTCTAATGCTCCATCAAATGAC
Organism: Sorex fumeus; assembly: GCF_029834395.1. NCBI lineage: Eukaryota > Metazoa > Chordata > Mammalia > Eulipotyphla > Soricidae > Sorex > Sorex fumeus. The sequence continues at coordinate 1,397,668 of NW_026606138.1, read as the reverse complement.
CATACCTCAAGTGGGTCTATTAGCATGTAAGGACCTTTAATCCAATTTGTGGCATCCATTAAGAAAAAAAGGTTACTTTTCTTGAACAAAGATTTTTCCCTGGCATTGGAATAGCCCTTTTTTTGACTTTATTATATAAGTGTTTTCAAAAGGTATTTTAACCCAGTAGGCTAGCTAAAAATATTTTAAGTTCACCATTAAACACACTATTACAACTAGTACACTAATCCAATATTTGTAAACTACTTTCTATTTTCCTGAGGTTTTTCCACTCTAAAGCAAATATATTCTAACTCTTAATAGCTATTGAACCCTTAGGGAGAACCAGCATTTTAGAAACAAGACTATGGATTTATTATAAGTTTGTGTACAAAGGAAAAATTGACACACATCACCAAAATTTAAAATTACCTTTTAAGAACTAATATCTACTACTAATGCACAATTTTTTGTTCTTTATTCAATCAAAATTCTCTATGTGGTATTAATAAGATATGGATATTAATAGATACCCATATGACATACATCATCAAAACTTTCAGTTTTGATGATGTATGTCATATGGGTATCTATATATACCTTTGTAGAACTAATAATTACTACTAACCCCTAAAATTTTTAGTTCTTTTATTCAATTAAAATTCTCTACCTGGTATTAGTAAGACATATTGATATTTAGTGTAAAATATAAAAGTCATCCAAATTATGTCTTAATTTTTAACATTCAATCACTGTATACAACACAGATAAAAATCCTTAATGGATAAGTTCTGATGCATTAGGAAAAAAAAACACTGCCATGCAGGTTCAAAGTATGAGCTGTATCCTATTGGATCATTGTAATAAAGAAGATTAAGAAACTAGAGTTGGATATTTTGTTTCATGTATTGAAAATTCTTAGTTGTAACATTCTTCATTGTTACCATTCCATATTTGAGTTTGAAGGGCGTTTGTAGTTCTTTTTTCCTCTCCAGTGTTAATAAGCTTAATCATCTTTCAATATTTTAGTGGCCTTGATGAACTGGTTTAGCTACAATGTTGCATCATAAGTGTGTAATTATATGCAATGTTTAATACCTCACATCATACCTGTTAAGTAGTATAGTGGTATCAATGGATTGAGGTGGAATTTTTGTTCTACATTCTTTTCAATAATTTATCCTTTCCAATGTTGAAATTATATCAGGCGTTGATGCTTTTTTAGTTGTTCAAATAAGTAATATTTTCAAAATAATAAAATACCAATATCTCTTGAAATATTCTGTAAAATGTAGTTATAAAATTCTATTTTCTGCAGAGTTTTTATCTTTTACTCTCTTTTGTCTGTTTTACAAAGCATATATATGCATGGAATAACTAATTGTTGAAAGTGTCTAACATCTAGGCTTAAAAAGTCACTCTGCTAATATGTGTACAGTAGCAAAACTTGGTTTCAAATGCAAAGTAGTAAGTTCTTTACACACTGAGAATTGTCTCTCGGTAATTTTAAATAAAGTTTTTCCTTATTTTTACATATTTCCTTTAAAATTTTCTTATATCTTTGAAGTTTTCTTTGTATACAAAGTCAACCTCTAAATTCTAAAATTTTACTATATCTAAAATGGTAGGTTTATTCTTAAGTTTTAATAACATGAATTTTATCTGAAGCTTAAACTCATTTGATTTATAGTATTTCTAAAATAATTATAGTACAGATTTTGTGTTAGTAAACTTTATAAATATTTTAACAATAATGTTGTATTAATTTATTAAGATTGTACCATATATTTATAAATTTAATTTAATTTTCAAGCAGTTTTCACATATTTTGTTTTATTGTACTTTACAAAATCAAATCATCTGAGAAAAATTGAGATTTCAAGTAGCATGATGAATTAAATAAAATTACATAGTTGTTATTTTGGGAACAAATCTGATAAAGTTAAATTTTCAGTACAGTATTCCTACAACTAAAATATGGCAACATGCTTAAAATACATGCATCCATTGGGTTAGAAATTTTCTAAATACCCAAAGAAGCATCAAAATGCTTGGTTTTATATATATATATATATATATATATATATAATGTAATTTCTTAAAGTTTAGTATTCAAATTTGCATGATAGATAAAAATATTATCTACTACTTCATTTGTTATAAGTATCCAATTGTTAGAACAAAGAAATTTAGTTCATTGAGTATCAATTAAGAATAACTTCTTGTGTTGATTGTTAGATATAACATTATAATACCAATTGTATGCTTAATCCTCACACAATTTTTTGGATAAACTTTATACTAATAGTCTAATATCCATCATTAAAACAACATTCATTAAAGTGTTTATAAATCTGTGCAGACTAAACTGTGCAAAAAAGTTTTTATTCGACTATAGCACAGAAATATATAAAGGAAATCTGAAAAGCTTTAAAAAATGACATTTTATTAAAATAGATATTAATACATTTTTGAGGAGTTGCTTTCTAGATCTTAAAACCTAAAATCTAATTTTCTCTCCTCAGTATTCTTTTGAGGTAACCACAAATACCTATTGAAAAAATCAGTTACATGACAAACTAAGATGCCCAACTGGGTTTATCCCTTTATCAACAATTATTGTTATTATCAACTGGTACTGCCATTTATGTATTGAAATAATCCAAATTAATTGGATATTTATTAAATACTTTACATCATAAAGTAATTTGTAGGGGGAAATGAAAGACAAATAAGACATGAAAGTATTCATGTCACAATAAAGGAAACAAATTTTAAAAAAGTGAAATATAGGCATTACAAAAATAATTATGACTACGAGTACTATATTAACTATTACTAAGCAATTACTTTTATAATTTAAGTCTAAAGTTTAGAATTTTTTGTGGCATTTAGGGATAATTCTCAGTTTTTGGGTTCACATACTCAATTGTGTTTTACAAAATATGTAATATTTTTAAAATGTATGACTATAGAGTTTAAACATAAATTAAATACTGGCATAGAATTTAATTTTTTAAGCATGTTTGAACAATTTAATAAGAGTAGTAGGGAGAGAGTTTAAACTAATTAAAAATAATTTAAATTTTTTAAAATTGTTTTCACATACTTTATATGTTCACAGTGTGTTAATTTAAAAGTAACCTTATATTTCTTAAAGCAGGGTCAACAATACTTAGCCTAGGCAATAATTTGTTAGAATTAGTATGTGTAGTCTTTTGAGTACAAAATGTACACACTGTCTTGTATAATATACTAGATAGAACCCCATGTTTTAAGTATATTATAAATTTTGTTTTTAATTAATAAAATGAGTTTTTATTAAAGCAATTAAAAATTAATTTGTATTTGGGAAATATCTAAGAAACATGAACTTTAGTCACTGGTTTTTTCAATTTTATTATCATCACCAATTTTACTTTAAGGTCTAAAACTGGAAATTTTAAAAGTGTTTGATAAAAATGTTGATTTTGATTTAGTACAAGAAATGAGTAATTGGTAAAAATATATGCTCTTAATTTTAAGTATACTTCATTTATGTAATTGCATGCATTTCATTACCTAAATGTGTTTTTCATATATGGCCCTTACTGGTAAGTACTATGTTTTTAATTGAAATTTTAGAATGTAACACTTTAAGGACTTTTATCTTGAATATTTTGTACTTTAAGAAAAATACATTGAATATGTTTATTTGGGGAACATTCCTATCCCATGTTCTAATGTATTAAGTAAAAAAGAAGAGAAAAAAATGAATACAATTCTTCATTTTTTTTTCTTAGTATTATGTTTGTTGTTTTCGGGTCATACCTGGTGGTGCTCAGCTTACTCCTGGCTCTCAGGCTCAGAGATCAATCACTCCCAGCAGGGTGTTAGGGATAAAGTGCGGGTTGGTTGGTGCAAGGCCCTACCAACAGTACTATCACTCACGCCCAAGCTTGTTTATGTTTGTTTGTTTTCATATATATATATATATACACATATGCACATATATATACATGTGTGTGTATATATATATACATGCACATATAATTTTTTAAATGTTGGCTCCACGATTTGTAATACCTTTAATGATAGGATTTCATGAAATACAGTGTTCCATCAACTTCTCTCCAAAATCTGCTTCTCTCCACCATAATATTCCTTCATTTTGATCTGAATAAAATTTTTGTGATGTATTAATTTGAATTTTGATAAATACTCAAAAAATGAATGTTTACTAAATTCTGGGCTCTTTACGAATATTAGCTCATTTCATAACTTTGTGAAACATAAAATCTCAATTTGCCAAGAAATAGACTGGAAAAACCCCAAACTTACAGGGTTCAAAGTTGTCATTATTCTGCCACCGTCATATATGGAAACATCATGAACTTTCATAGACAGCAGTCTGTAAGATTTGAATAGATATTTGGTTCACTTCACAAATATCTTGGGCTCGTTTGAAAGTAACACATTCTGCTTTAATCTCTTATTTCCTAATAAGGTAAATTCATATAGTTTCTAAAAGTTCTCATCGAGACATTTTATATTAGTATGTTCTATAGCCAGTTTTAAACTATACCAATTATTTAGCAGATACTCAGCAAATGAGTCAGGAAAAGTAAGTAATAAAGAGAGACTGAATTGCAAATCCATTCTTTACCATTGCACCAAAAGTTAAGGTTAAAATCTCTGTGCTGTATGTGAAGATGCCTAGTACAGCCAGAAATTTCCTTTGCTTAGAGATGGGGTCAGAGAAGTATTTCTCTTTCACATTAGAGCTATATGTGGACTGCAAATGCTAACATACTTGAAGTTACATATTCCGCTGGCCTTCTGTGTGTAGATATAGTCTAAGTTAACTGCTTTGACCCAGCTCTGTACAGGTCAACTTGTTTCTAACCACACACAATTTACTGTGACATGTAAGTAAATGAAATTGTGAAAGGTTCTATAGCAAATGATACTGTGCAGTTAAGACAATCTGCTTTGAATGTACAGTGCACTTATTTTTTTAAAACTAATCATCCAGCAATGATTTTTTAACCTGTTCTAGATTCACAGAAATATTCTTTCTCTTAAACACAATTCTGTTTCCACATCCACATAACTTGGAACCTAGTGGGTGAGAGCATATATTATTTTTTTGTAATTTAATTCACTTAAGATAGTTTCATAATTTTTTGTTCCTTAAACACAAAATACATTTTAAATGGATTTCTCATGAAATGTTACATCTCTACCTTTTAAAGGACTACACAAAATCTCATAGTATCTTTTCTTAAATGCTAACTGCACAATGCTGTAGCTTGATACACTCTTTTTTTTTTGTTTACTTGCTTGTTTGCTTTATTTCAGATCTCTTATGTTTTGCTAGTTTTTAAAAATAGATTTGGACTATAACATTAGAATGTATCAGGTCTATAAAGATTATATACTGATTTGTAACTTGAAGCAAGAAGAATTTTACGTTTAAACTTTCACAATTGGCTCTCTGTATGTCACTGAATAAATCAAATATCTTAAAATACTGTGTGAAGAATTTCTAATTAGCTTTAATTAAAAAACAAAGTTTATTTTCCTTAATCTTTTTCCCAAATGAATAGACATTTTTTAAATTTAAATAGGCATGCTTTTTGTAGCCTATGTTATCTCATATGTGTTTGAGACGTTACTGGGGCCTGCTCAAGGCAATCGACGAATAACAGGATGATGAAATGAAAAAAAATGAAAAAATGTTATCTCATAAACACATATCTGTCCATTTCTCTCTCCTTACACATATGTCCAAATTTCAATAAAAACCAGTTAATCAAATATAATAAAAAATAACAAGCAATAATAATAAAATCAAAAGATGTTAAATAGAAGTACTTTTTTATTTCTAATACTATAGCTTTCAAGAATAAAAAGTTCATTTAGTAAGTACATGTTACTAAAGGCATTATGAAGTAAGTAACTTAGTTTATCAAACAAAAGTTTTCATGATTACCTCTAAATTTATTAACGCTAGGATCACCTCTAAATTTACTCAATAAAAATGGAATCAGGGGCTTGAACAATACTACAGCAGATAGGGTTCTTGCCTTGCGTGCAGCCAACCTGGTTTCAATCCCCAGCATCTCATAAGGTCCTCCAAAGCACTGCCAGGAGTGATCCCTGAGCACTGCCACATGTACCCAAAATTAAAACAGAATTAAAAGTGGAATCAATATACATTCAAGATAAAATTTGTAATCCACTATATATAAAAGCAGTAAATAATAGCATTTTTTCTAAATAAAAAAATACATTTTCTGTACTTGATGCAGAAAAAAATTTAATTTTGGCTGTGAAAATAAAATTCAGTATAGAAATATGTAATTTATCACTGTTTTAATTTTCTGACATGTATATATAAGAGAAGAATAATACCTCCACTTTTTAAAAAAGTCAGGCTTCTGTTTTCAATATTTTAAAACTTTTTAGGATTCACACTATAGAAATCCATGAAGAAAGAAAAAGTCACTTTCTTTTTCTGACAGACTTTTTCAAAATCATACACATAACTGAAGCTGAAATTTAAAACTATGTATCTGTGTTCTCTTATAAAGGGAAAAAATGTATCAATTCGGTCTCCTTTCTAATTATATGCCTTTAGAATAAATGAAATGATCTGCACTTTGGTAAAAGTGATTTCACCTGAAATTTATTTCAGATTGCTTTTTAATAGGTTTTCTGCATTCAACAGATTGTCAAGCTTCCTGAATTTCAAGAACAGTTTTCAGTAACAACAGGACCATAAAATACATATAATCAGAGATAATAAATAATACTCAAATACATTTTTCAATGTCCCTGGGTTTTTCTCTTTCAAGCAGTTTTCAGAGCACATTATAACTAGACTATATAGCTGCCATTAGAGCTTTACCTACCCATAATAACTTTATTCAACTGTCGGAAATGCTTTTTAGCCATAAAAAAGAGAAATTAAAAACCTTTACTAACCTAGAATGTTACTATTATATCTAGTGTCTAAGGTATCTGTGTCTATATAATTGTAGATAGATACATAGATCATATATTAGTCATATAGATATTTCTTTATATCCATATGCTTATAGCCTACTTTCCAATTGATGAGTTTGCTAAGAATAGTTGCATGTCATGAAGTGGCAATAGAAATTAGGGTCATGGAATTAGCTCAGATTATGGAATTTGCAAAGCTTCAAGTTCAATTCTTGGCATTGCATGGCTTTCTAAGTACGATAGGGCCATCCCTGGTAACCTTAGTCAGCTGGGCATAAGCATTCAATAATCTGGGCCAATTTGCCAAGTTCTGCTGGAAGTAGATATCATCATTCCTTAAATGTTGTAAATAGAAAATACAAAGTGGCTATAATAAAATATGAAATTGAGATAGATCATGATAAAGTCTACCTTAAAAGCCTATCAAGAAACAGCTTAATTGTTTGTAACTGTATCTCACGGTGATTCAGTAAAAAAATGAAAAGAAAAGAATAAAGAAAAGAAAAATGTTGAATTGTAGAAACCTGACAGCAGGAATCCAAAGAATGTCAAGGGAGTTTATTCTGCCTAGTCTTCAATCCTTGGCAATCTTCATTCATTAGTGTTGTGTGCAATCAGTATTTTAATCAAGAATTTCAGGTAAGAGGGCTGGAAAATAGGGTGCTTGTCTTATGGCCAACCCAGTTTGCATCCCTGGCAAATAATAGGGTCCTCAGAGACACATCAAAAATGATCCCTGAGAGCAAAGCCAGGAGTAATACTCAAGCACCACTGTGTGTAGCCCACCAATTAACTTCCCCACCAAAAAAAAAATTCAATTTCAGATGACTCAAACTTTGAGAATCTGGGTCCCAAACAGAAGCAATAGTACAATAGGTAGGGTGTGCTTGCTTTGCACACAGCTGACATGGGTTTGATCCCTGGTATCCCACATGATTCCCCAAGCATTGCCAGAAGTAATTCCTGGGTGCAGAGCTGGGAGTAAGCCCAAAACATTGCAGATGTGGCCTTTAAAAAAAAAAGGAATTTGAGTGCCTTTGCTTAGACCTAGAAATCCAGCAGTTATCGGCTCTGACTCTGTGGTGTACCCTATCCAGGCATATTTTAAAACACGCTAATGTCTCTAGAACACTTCAGTATAACTAAAGAGTGACATTGTAGCATCTGCATTAGCATGTTTGAGAATTTCAGATGCTTCTAATATGCAGTCAAGGTTACGAGTCCTGGGTAAGAGATAACAAAATGAGGAGTCAATAGCTCAAGGAACGCTTAAAATATTTTACAGGCAGCCTCTAAGTTTTAGATATATGAGACATTCTTAGTATTGGCTATCTACCCAAATATATACAGATAAAATACATATTCTCAAACACAAACATGAAGGCTAATTGATGTTCCCATACTAAAATGTCATGGTGAAATATAGAACTGAGTGTTTTCTGTCACCCAGAGATACCTCGTTTCCCTGCATTCTGATATTTTCATTCTCCTGTTTAGAATTATGCTCTTTGCTCTGCAGTCTTAATTAGCATGACTTTAGACACATCTACCACTATCAGCTGTAACCATTTTCAACTTCTATGTTTACTTGACATAAAGGACTGGATGGATTACTCAAATAATGACACTTTGGCTCTGCTCTTTAGACTCAGTTTGCCACACAGCTGTTTATGCAAATACCTGTAATTGAACAGGCTAAATATGAAAATTAAAATTGGCTCATAAGATTGAAGGGATTGGTGTTGGAATATTGTATGCCTGAAACCCAATAAAAATATCTTTGTAACTTTGTGGTCCATGTTTATTTAATAAAAAATATAAAAGAAAGATTAACATACCACAAACTTACAAACAATTATCATCTAAAATATTGTATTCTAACTCTTCCTCAGTTTCTTTTACTACACTGTCCCTTCTCTTTTGCTCTTGTTGTGACTTGTCAGCTGAGGTGCTAACAATTTTTCAGGCATGCACTTAATATTTTTACTTGACATTCCAAATAATAAGAGGGTTTTGAGCTATTTCTATAGCAGTGTGCATAATAGAAAATGACATTGTGATTGTCAAGCAAGCTTCAAAAAATATGTGGGTACATTGAAACTGCTTGTGTTCTTAAGTTTTTATGTTCATTTATTACTCCTATAGTTCTTTGCCTCACTTGGATGCTTAAATTTGGTTTCTCTTTTCTAAATTCTCTACCTTATAGAGAGTTCTGAAGTCAAGAATATTCATTTTTCACAAAAGTGAAAGTTGGAACATTGTCACTTATGGAACAGAAAAAGCTTGTAGAAAGTGAACCACTTAATTATAGAACTCTTGAGCCATCTATGACAAAGTAATAAATACCCTCTATACTCCTCTTACTGTTTTTTTCTCCCTTCGTTCATTACCATTTATGTAATCATCTCAACATGATTTGATATTGAGGTCATTTTTACACTAAAAGTATATTTTGCAGTAGAGTAAGACCTTCCAAGTTAGTAGCTTTGAATTAAGTTATCAGAATTTATAGACTGGCTAAATTCACCAAAACATTTATGATAAATTTAGGTCTACCCAAGAACTGCAACAACTTACTGCTGGAAAAATTAAAAAGGGGAATTGTTTAATGAACAAAGATCTATGTAGAAGTCCTGAAACTAAATCTTAATAGGAATGGCTTTAATCCAACATGTCTAGGTAAATATACAGGAAACAATAGCACAAAGAATGAGATTAGACTTTAAAGAGGACTTACTCCCAATCCTCTTTAAGCTTTTCCACGAAACTGAAATATCAAAAAAACTTCTGAACAGTTTCTACGAAGCAAATATCACACTGATACCAAAAGCAGACAGAGATACCACAAAGAAAGAGAATTACAGACCGATATCCCTGATGAACACAGATGCAAAGATCCTCAACAAACTACTAGCAAATAGAATTCAACTACTCATCAAAAAGATCATACACGATGACCAAGTAGGATTCATCCCAGGGATGCAAGGATGGTTCAACATTCAGAAATCAATCAACATAATCCATCATATGAACAAAAGAAAATATAAAAAGCATATGATTATATCAATAGATGCAGAGAAAGCATTTGACAAGATACAGCACCCATTTATGATGAAAACCCTAGCCAAAATGGGTATAGAGGGGACCTTTCTCAACATAATTAAAGCCATCTACCACAAGCCTACAGCAAGCATCATCCTCAATGGGGAAAAACTGAGAGCCTTCCCTCTAAGATCAGGGACGAGACAAGGATGCTCACTTTCTCCACTGCTGTTCAATATAGTACTGGAAGTACTTGCAATAGCGATTAGGCAAGAAAAAGATATTAAGGGCATTCAGGTAGGAAAGGAAGAAATCAAGCTCTCACTATTCGCAGCATATTGAATACTCTCGGTAGCTTGCTGGGCTCTCCGAGAGGGGCGCCAGACACAGTAACAACAAAGTCTCCAATGGAGACGTTACTGGGCCCGCTCGAGCAAATCGATGATCAACGGGAGGGCCTTTACCTTTTACCTTTACTATTCGCAGATGATATGATACTATACTTAGAGAACCCAATAACCTCCACCAAAAAAACTCCTAGAAACAATAGACTCGTATAGTAAAGTTGCAGGCTATAAAATCAATACCCCAAAGTCCATGGCTTTCCTATATGCAAACAGTGAGAGAGAAGAAAGCAAGATGAAAAAAACAATCCCATTCACAATTGTGCCCCAGAAAATCAAGTACTTAGGAATCAGCTTAACTAAGGAAGTAAAGGACTTGTACAAAGAAAACTACAAAATGCTACTTCAGGAAATAAAAGAGGACATGAGGAAATGGAAAGATATCCCCTGCTCATGGGTCGGGAGAATTAACATTGTCAAAATGGCAATACTACCTAAAGCATTGTATAAATTCAATGCAATCCCTATAAGGATACCCATGACATTCTTCAAAGAAATGGAGCAAACACTCCTGAAATTTATATGGAACAATAAGCCCCCACGAATAGCTAAAGCAATTCTTGGGAAAAAGAAAATGGGAGGAATCAACCTCCCGAACTTCAAACTGTACTACAAAGCAGTAATAATTAAAACAGCATGGTACTGGAACAAAGGCAGAACTGCAGACCAATGGAACAGGGTTGAATACACTGACATCTCCCTTCAATCATATGATCATCTAATCTCTGATAAAGGTGCAAGTAATGTGAAGTGGAGTAAGGAAAGTCTCTTTAACAAATTGTGCTGGCATCACTAGATGGCTACATGCAAAAAAGTGGGCTCAGAACTCTGCCTAACACCATGTACGAAAGTAAGATCAAAATGGATTAAAGACCTCAACATCAGACAAGAAACCATAAGGTACATTGAAGACAAAGTTGGCAAAACCCTCCATGACATTGAAGCTAATGGTATCTTCAAAGATGCCACGCCACTGACTGAGCAAGTGAAAACAGAGATAGATAAATGGGACTATCTTAAACTAAGAAGCTTCTGCACCTCCAAAGAAACAGTGACCAAAATACAAAGACAGTCTACAGAATGGGAAAGGATATTCACCGAATACACATCTGACAAGGGGTTGATATCCAGGATATACAAAATACTGGTTAAACTCCACAAGAAGAAAACATCCAACCCCATCCAAAATGGGGCAATGAAATGAACAGAAACTTTCTCAAAGAAGAAATCCGAATGGCAAAAAAGCACATAAGAAAATGCTCTACATCATTAATCATCAGGGAGATGCAGATCAAAACCACAATGAGATATCATCTCACAGCTCAGAGACTGGCCCACATTCAAAAGAACAAAAACAACCGATGCTGGCGTGGATGTGGCGAGAAAGGGACACTCCTTCACTGTTGGTGGGAATGTCGACTGGTTCAGCCCTTCTGGAAAACAGTATGGATGATTCTCAAAAAATTAGAAATTGAGCTCCCATTTGATCCAGCAATACCACTCCTGGGAATATATCCCAGAGAGGCAAAAATGTATAGTCGAAGTGACATCTGCACTTGTTTGTTCATTGCAGCACTCTTTACAATAGCCAGAAACTGGAAAAAACCTGAGTGCCCAAGAACAAATGACCGGTTAAAGAAACTTTGGTATATCTACACAATGGAGTACTATGTAGCTGTTAGAAAAGATGAAGTCATGAAATTTACATACAAGTGGTACAACTTGGAAAGTATCATGCTAAGCGAAATGAGTCAGAAAGAGAGGGATAGACATAGAAAGACTGCATTCATCTGGGGGATATAAAGTACAAAATATGAGATTAATACCCAAGAATAGCTGAGATCAGCACCAGGAGGATTACTGCATAGCTTAGTGGCCAGTTGGGCATTCTAGAGGAAAGGGCAGCTCAGATAGAGAAGGGAACACCAAATAAAGGGTGTTTGGTGGATCCTCCCAGGAGGGGAGATGCATGTCAAAAGTAGACTATGGACTGAACATGTTTGTCACTCAATGCCTCTTTTGCAGACCACAACACCCAAAAGGAGAGAGAGAACACAGGGGATTGCCCTGCCGCAGAGGCAGGGGGGGATGGGGGGATGGGGGTGTGGGGGATATTATCCATGGTGGTGGAAAATGGGCACTGGTGGAGGGATGGGTATCTGATCATTGTATAATCAAACCCAAGTACAAAAAATGTAAATCTACAACTGTACTTCATGGTGTTTCAGTAATAAAAAAAAAATTTAAAAAAAGAATGAGATTAGAAAGACCTTGCTGTTTTTAAAAAGGTAGAAAACTTCAACAGACAACAACATACAGACATTTAGGATTTCAAATAGTGTGAGAGTATCTTATGAACATATCACACAATAGCAGTGATTCTGGAGTTTGGGACACCCCAGAATTTTCAGTAATATTTGGGAAAATAATTGAGATAAATGGAATATTTCATATAATAAACTTAAAATGTATATTATCTTGAATTCTGTTTAATTTTTCTATGTATAGTAAAAACTTTGAATGTTTTATTTGTGTCTGTGTATATGTGTTTTTTAATAGAGAAAAAAGGATGAGGATAGTTAAAGGCAGGTGACAGTATATTTAACCAGATAAATTTCCTATAAAAAATACTGATTGCAACCCCACATTCACAATCACGATCATCCTGTTGTTCGTCGATTGCCTCGTGCAGGCACCAGTAAAATCTTATTTGTCCTATCCCTGATATTTTATTTTATTTTTTTAAAATTTGTTTATTAGTGAAACACCGTGAGGTACAGTTATAGACTTAAAAATTTTTGTGCTTGGGTTTCAGTTATACAATGATCAAATACCCATCCCTCCACCGGTGCCCATCCTCTACCACCACGGGTCCCAGCATCCCTCCCACCCGTCCCACCCTGCCTCTGTGGCAGGGCATTCACCCTTGTTCTCTCTCTCTTTTTTTGGGTACTGTGTTTTGCAAGAGAGGCATCGAGTGGCAATCATGTTTGGTCTATAGACTACTTTAAGCATACTTCTCCCACCCTGGGAGGGTCCTCACAACACCCTTTATTTGGTGCTATCTTCTCTATCTGAGCTTCCTTTTCACCTAGCATGTGTGGCTGGCCTTCAAGTCATGGAGCAAAATTCTTGGTACTAATCAGCCCTGAGATTTTAAAGTGCCACATTCAAGACCCTTTCAGGGTTAGGAGAATGAGACCCATCATTGTTACTGGTATTTGGCATATTGGGTACGCCACGGGGAGTTTGCCAGACTCTGCCTTGTGGGCAGGTTACATTTGGTAGCCTGCCAGGTTGTCCAAAGTAAGAAAAGAGATAAGATGTTGCATGGCCGCATTCACATTGTTGTGACTTGTCAGCTGAGGTGCTAACATTTTTATTTTTCATTTTGTTTTATTTTGAGAGGATATCTGGCTATTTAGAGGTGAGAGTTCATTGAAAATGTAAAATTATTATATTTAATATAAGGTTGCATGAGAGTCTAAAATTGCTAACTGATAGTATATATCAAGTACATATAAATGGGGTGTTCTCTTAGTGCAAAAAATCCTTAAAGCGAACTTTGAATAAATCTAACTGGAAAAATCAAGTTGCCTTTTCTAGTTAGTGTTAAAGCATAGGAACTTTAAAATTAGAGGTGCTATATGAGCATCTGAAAGCCAGATTTGGTATATGAACATCTGTTTGTATTGTTACAAATTTGTTTTAAAATAAGAACAGACATGTGTTAAATTTCTAGTCATTCTTAGTTACTTAAATAACTTGAGTAAAGAAAAATACTTTTTCTGATTTTTTTGTGTGGAAATATGCCAATTGTTTTGCATATGGATGGTTAACCTTACCATAATATTTATCATCATTTGAGGCATTTGATGGTGTAATAGAACTCTTATAAAGATTATCAATTTGAAGAATAAAGCAAAATATCACTTGTCACACCCTAATTAATGCCTTAAATAATTTCAGTTACTTAAGATCAGCCTGATCTGCATAGATTTTAGTTAATTTAAATGACCAAAGTTTGAATACAATTAAGCTACATTTCAATTAAGATACTGACTTGGCAACAGGGGTTTTATGCCAGCCAAGAAATTAACCTTTGGTTCATGCTACATTTTTTCATAAAAATTTGTGAATTTCAATTTATCATGCATGATACCAATGTCTCTCTGTGCTTACATACTGCCCTTATCTCCCTTTAAATCATGAGTTTTAATTACTTCCATCAGATATCACAGTATCCACAGATCTGACACCTGCCAATAGTTTCTCAATTGGACAAATGAATAGATATAGTGGTCAACTCTGTTTTGTGGAATGTATTTGAGGATGGTATATCTGCTAATAGATCATACAATGCTTCTTTGGGGAGGTTATAACACAAATAAAACTCTGTTTTTTGTAACAAAACTTACAATTCTGTTTTTGAAAACTCCACTTAACTCATCTCAGCACATTGAAATGAAAGCCATCAACATAACATATAGTGATGAAAAGTTTGTATTCTTTGTTAATTTAAACTGTGTTCTATGGACTTGGATAGATATTTATCTTTCTCTAAATGTTTTCAAATATACTGAATAGAACTGCAGCACTGTAGCACTGTCCTCCCATTGTTCATTGATTTGCTCAAGCGGGCACCAGTAATGTCTCCATTGTGAGACATGTTGTTACTGTTTTTGGTATATCAAATATGTCAAGGGGAGCTCGAAAGGCTTTGCCATACAGGGGGATACTCTCAGTAGCTTTGCCAGGTTCTCTGACAGGGATGGAGGAATCGAACCTAGGTCGCCCACATGCAAGGCAAATGCCCTACCCACTGTGCCCATATAATGAATAAAACGGAATAAAACGCTCCAGCTCATATACTGAATAAAACTGGTTAAATGTTACCATCTACATTACACATTTATTTGGGCACAGAACCATTTCCTATTTCCTTTCTTGCCAATTGTAATTTCTCTTCTAAACAGATTTCTCTTTGGTGAATATAGTTCTTACTAACTATACTGTCTATATCAATATGTTTATATCCCAACTAGACTGTAAATTCTTCAAGGGTAAAGAGGATATACTTTTCCACTTCTTGACGGAAGCTTTAAATATAATAATTTCTCAAACACATTTTCTTAATTGAGAACAAACTAAGTGTCAGCATAAAAGCCAATCACTTTTTAGTATTAGCAAAAATGAAAAAAAAACGGGTAGAGATCTATGCAAGATCTAAGTGTTTGGGGGATTTAGAGTCATAACCAGAATGAAAACAGTTGATCATTTTTAAGTATTGCAAAGCTAAAGTTTTAAAAATCCACTCCATTTCTTTAATTTGCTAAAAAATATCTCTTTAGTGTAACACTTGTTATCGACTTTGACCTGCCTGGTGGAGAAAGTGGAGAAGAGGAGGATAATAAGATGTTATTTCATGACACATCTATTACAGCAATTTGTTTATAGTGTGGAACCTTTACCAATGATAAATGCATATTACTCTGGTGCAATTATGGATGTGTCCTATATTTTTAACAATAAAACTGCCAAAAAGTTTACAAAATACAGGGGAGAAAGAACTTTTAGCTGAAGAACTGAACTAACCAATGAGAGTAATTTTAAAAGTGCCTATATTGTTTCTTTAAAGAGAATTTTGTCTACTATTAGTAGGAGATTCTGTGATAATAATATACACTTGCTATTTAGTATGCAATAATTTTGCGTGTTTCTTGCTCAAATTATCTACTTCCATAAAACATAAACATCATCTCCCTTATTGATACAAGACATAAATATATCCAAGGAAATTATTCCACTTATAGCCCTAAAATTCCTTGCAAGAGTGTGGATTAAACTGAAAAAAAAATGCTATTATTTTGTTTCTTCTTTTTAATGCTAAATGGAGGTGAGTGGTGTTATATAATTATCTGACAAGCATGCCACTACTGTACTTCATCATTGAGCTAAATGTTAAAGGGCTGAGCTACAATCGCAGAGGAGCTAATGAGAAGTGCTTTTTTATTGAGGTACATGCACTCAAACCTATAATAGATAATAGATGCTATGTTGATGTTAAAGTAATGTGAAGACAGAGGTATTCAAAGAAATTTCCGAGACTGGAGAAACAGAAAAAGACTACAGAAAATATTTGTAATATTTTGTAAGAGAATATAGGAGAACATGTAATACAAATGTAGCCTGCTATAAGTAGAGACTTCTTATACAAAAATATACTCGTTCTTTTAATTTTTTTCTTTCATTTTTATTTTGGGCCACAGCTGGTGGTACTCAGTGTTTACAGCTGGTGGTGCTCACGAGACCACATGTGGTATGAGGGACCCAACTGGGGTAGGTTGTGTGCAAGGCAAGCACCCTGCCTGCTGTGCTATTTCTCTGCCCCCCCCATGAAATGTTTAATACGTAGAAATGATATAAAAGAAAGAGACAATATCAATTTATATCAATGATATAAAAGAAAGAGACAATATCAATATCAATTTATGTGCATTTTCAAGTATCCATTGACACGACATAACCTTTCATTAATAGCAAGTAGAATTTAGTGCCTAAATTGATATTAGCATATAGTAGAAGCAGAACTGATAGGAGAACAAACAGCATGTATAAAGTAATTCCCAGGAAATGAGCTTTATGGCTCAGGATATCCTCCAACTCTAGAAAGACACTTGCAAGACTATTGATGAAAATAATTTCACTTTTGCACTCTAATGTGAAAGGAATCTTTTGGTTAGCAAAAATTGGTACTAATATAATTAACTCTGTGAAAGTAAAGAGGAGTAATGCCATCTTTGGATTGTACAGGAACATATCTGTATCTCTTCTAAGGCATTATGGGAAAGGGAACATTTCCTGTGATCTGCAATCTTCAGGAAAAGCTCTGTGGAGTAAGCAGAGTTGGAGAAAGATTGCCGACCATTCTGTAGTTTTGATGAAAAGGAGAGATAATAAAGGATAGGGAAGACTAAAGAAAATATTTCATTCCATTGGAAAGAGTTAAAGACAGTGAAGATCTCTCCTATTAACCCTCTTTGGGGGCAGTGATAGGTGGACCGGGGCCACATCCAGAAATATTGGGGCTACACCTGGCTCTAAGCTTAGCGATTACTCCTGGCTGTATTCACAGGAGTCACTCCTATCTTTTTTTGCTTGTGGGACATTATGTGGTGCTGGGGATTAAACAAGTGTCAGCCGGGCAAGGCAAGTGCTTTGCTTCCTGTATTATTTCTCTGACTCCAGCTCACTTTATGTTTACCTACATTAGTGATAGGAGCTAACAAAGTTTCTTATCTCTTCTGATGGAAATATCAATTCTAATTATTTATTTATTTACATTTGGCATTTTGATCTACAATCTTTGGTACTTAGGCTTATTCCAAGCTCTGTGCTGAAGATCAAGTCCTGTAATGCTCAGGGCATATTATGTAGGCCTGTGGATTGAACTGGGGTTAAGGTACAAGGCAAACATCTTAAAACACCAGACTAATTCTCTTGCCCCACTATATTTAGTTTAAGTACTGCTTTTGCAGAATTAATGAACAATATTGAAAGAATTTAACAAACCTCTTAAATGTGAATGGAATGAGTGTATGGCGGTAAAGGAAATAAATATATTCATGGTCTTTCACTTTTCTATTTGACAGTATTTTATTTACAGAATTTGAAAATAATAAATTCTCACATGCTGATTAGTAGATCTTTGGAACTCTAACTTGTATGTTTCATAAAAGATTTTTGGTTTGTTTGGTTTTGTTTTTCTGCAGGATAGAGGAAGGGCACACATTGTAGTACACAGGTCTGATTCCTAGCTGTGCTGCTGAGGATCACCCTTGGTAGGGCTTACGGGATGCCAGGGATAAAACTCAGGTTGGCCACTTGAAAGGCAAGCATCCTACATGCTGTGATATTGGTCTAGCCCCTTCAAGAACTTTTTTAAAGAAGAAAATTGACAGAATGCTAAACACATCCCTTTCAAAGATCAACTTGTGATCTTTGGGGGGTATGACCCTCTATGAATAATTCTAATTCTGTGAATCTGTTTTATAGTCCTTTATATTTGTCTTACATATTAGTTTCTTCACGCTTTGCATGCAGTTCAAATTCCATATAGCCCAATTTGGGTTATATATACTGATTCCATTTGGACAGTTGCAATTGTCCTTCATACTGACTTTTAATATGTTTAATATGCCTCTGACACAGCAATTGTTCCTTGGTTCTTATTCATTTCTATGTACTATGTGTTCTTGAATCTGTTGTAGTTTTTTTTTCTTGTGATCCTGAACATGAAGAAAATTCAAATTTTTAGGCATTGGATATGTACTATCTGCTAATAATTCAAAAACAAACAAACAAACAACAAAAACAACACCAACCTTTTTTTGGGCCCTAATCCTTATCTTGGCTGTTTTAGCCATATGTTAATGTTCATAGACCAGGGTCTTTTTGACCAATAGTACAGTTATATAAGAACAGATAACATGTAAAGAAGCAATGTGATTGAGAATGAACTGTACATTAAAAATATAAGTGTATGGCTAAAG
This sequence comes from Sorex fumeus, assembly GCF_029834395.1. NCBI lineage: Eukaryota > Metazoa > Chordata > Mammalia > Eulipotyphla > Soricidae > Sorex > Sorex fumeus. The sequence continues at coordinate 1,378,701 of NW_026606138.1, read as the reverse complement.
ATGGAAGTCACAGGAGATTTTATATATTTTCAATAGACAAAAGAAAAATTGCTACCCTCCCCTACATAACAATCACTGACACAGAATTATGTGAACTGTCCACTGATTATAGGGATGAATTGATGGATAAATTGAGTCAGGCTGGCAGCAGCAAAATAGGACAGTAACTCAGAGCAGACCTACAGAAAGCAGATATATATATATATATATATATATATATATATATATATGGTTTCAAAAAGTTAGATCATTCCTTTACAAACTTTCCTTGAGAGTTCTTTGGAATGTCTTTCCTTTTAGAGTGTCAGAGCCATCCCAAACAGTTCACTTGTGCATATGAGGACATCATAATGCCACTCAATATACCAATAATTAATTTGCTATCAATTTAGGGGAAAAATGAGTGGTGATACTAAACCTATTCTATTACTAAACTTTACTTTCAAGAAAAACTCATCAAGTGGGACTGAAGCACAGTGGGCAGGGTTTTTTCCTTGCATGCAGGTTTGATCCTTGGAATCCTATATAGACCCAAGAATACCAAGAATGATACCAACAGAATCAGAATCAGATGTAAGCCTTGAGTACCACTAGGTGTGTCTCCCAGCCTCCTTCCCCAATATACTCACAAACAATTGTTATTTTAATAGATAATGAGGATATGGAAAAATACTCCAAGCGCTTCTCCAGAAATCAGATAATACATGAAACCTATCCCCTTCTTTATTGTAATATTTTTAACTTGAATATTTTCACCTGTCTTTCTAATATTATTTATTATCATTTGAGGCTCTAACCAAAGGTATTTAAAGCATAAGCACTGTGTCCTCTCTATCTCAATCACCTGGAATACTGGTTAGAAAGGCAGATCCACTGAGGTGCTTAGATGAGAAGTTCAGATCTAGTTCTCAAAATTAGAGTCTCTAGGAATGATACAGCAATCTAAATTTTAGCAAGCACACCAGACATCTTTCATGTATACAGGCATTTGAAAAGCATTAACCTATTCAAATGACAGAAAATCTGTCATTCCTGTCTTTGGATTTCTAGAAACTTTTGTTTTTATAACCTTCCTATCATGTTTATAATTTGCTGTTTCATAATATGTCGTGACATAATGCTGTTTTCTTGTTTTATGCCCTCCGTAATGGGTAGATGTCCCTTGCATGATGGGTCTGTGTGTCTCCATAGCATCTGGCAGGCGGCTTTGCTTCTAGAAGGTGCTCAGTTATTATCTCTAAGAATGTACAAAATGTGATTTCTTATTATCTCTAAGAATGTAGAAAATGTTATTTCTAGGTCATTCCCCTCCTCTATGTCAGTGCACTATGAGCAGAAGCTTGCTGTAACTCAAAAATTCTACACTGTCTTAAAACAAATGAAGTGCTTAGAAACCATCTTACTTACTTGGGCTAAGCTTAGTTCACAGAATTTGGTCCCAGATAAATAGTTGACTCAGCATTTTTTGTTCTCCATATATTTCCTTATCAGCAGAAGGTTTATTTTAGATATTTATGGCTCAGCGTAGTGAAAAGTAGTCTCTTGAATCAAAAACTTAAAAATGATTCAAGGTTCAGACCATAAAAATTACCTATATGTCTGTCACTAGTAAATCATTTATGATGTTCTTGGAGAGTCTGAATTTACAAAGGTTAACTTTGTATGTGCAGTTTTAGAGTGTGTGTGTTTGCTTAGAATATGTCAAGCTACAAAAAGGGCATTTTATTAAAATACCACTGTGTAACTTTTACAAAGGCCAAGTTACTGAAGAAAGCATACTCAAATTAAAGATCAGAGCTAACTTGAGCTTCAGTTGTTTAGCTGCAATTATGATGAGTATTCACTGGTATTTGATGCTTTTGAAATTGGGGTATATCCTAACCATTTCAAGTATGTGCCCCTAAATATTTAGAGACCAATATGATTTGTTTTGTTTTCTAATATTGAACAGGCATGATGTTTTTAAGTTTTACAGATGTTGAAAAATTCAGTAAAACACAAAAAGTGAAGATTAAGAAGTTAATTTATATAACTAACTTTATTGCAGTAATTATTTGACAATATTTACATGCATCAAATATCATATTGTGCTTCTTAAATTTATATATGTAAATAAATGTAAATAAATTTATCTTTATAAGACATAGAAAACATGTTTACTGAAGAAGAATGATTTTTCCAAGGCTATTTTAAGTATCCAAAGCTTTAAACAAGTTATTGAATGCATATTAATGACATTTACTAGTGGGACTGAAAAGATATCACAGCCGGTAGGGTGTTTGACTTGTACACGGCCAACCTGGGTTCAATTCCCAGCATCCCATATGATCCCTTGAACACTGCCAGGAGTGATTCCTGAATGCAAAGCCAGGAGTAACCCCTGAGCATCATTGGGTGTGACCCCAAAATAAAAACATTTAAAAACAAAATGATATTTACTAGAGTTCATATATAAGTAACGTCCATTATGGAAGGATAGTAAAACTTTTAGAGAGGCAGAGAAGGTACACTTAAATGTTTCAGATATATACCTTTGTTTAAAAAAAAAAGCAGAAGAAAAAATTTGTTTGGGGGACTACTCCTGGCAATGGTCAGGGCATATTTCTGACTGTACATGGAAATCACTCCTGGCTGGTCTTGATAGACCTTATGGTGTTCTAGGTTTCAAACCTGGGCCAGTTGCATGCAAGGCAAGCACTCTACCTGCTGTATTATCTCCCCATCCCAGAAAACCATTTTTAAGTGAAAACATTTCAGGAGAGAAACTATAAAAATTTAAACTCAAATAAAAGGTGAAATCATTGCTTTGAATTTAAAAGTAGCTTATTAACATGCTGTCAAAAATAAGAGAAATGCCGAGAAATAAACTGTTAAAATATTAAAATTTTTAGAAATAGACTTCATACACAAGTGTCCTTGAAAAATTCCAAGAAAAATTGACTCCCTGTCAACTCAATCAATGTATTCTTCCAAAACCTCGTGCTCTCCATTCAACTTTATTTACACAAATCAAACATAAATTATGTTGAATTCATAGGAATTTTACAGTATGTCTTATTTCTTTCTGTATTCTTCCCTCCTTTGCCTCAAACTTGATGTTTCTATCCTACAAACACAGACTCTGCCAAAATTGTTCGGTAGGCATTATTTTCAAGTTGCTCCTCTGCTTGAGACTTTAGAGTGATATTCCAAAATTTGTTATGCTGACTTGTTTTACAAAAGCATCTTTTATCTCTTCATCAAACCAAATAAATATTCAAGATAATCAGAACTATGTGAACCTCTATACATTATGGAAACTGCTTGAGGTTTCAGGACAGTTCTGCAAGACTGTTTAAAAGGATGACTTGACATGTGGAAGCAAACATAAGCAATTGGGACTATAGTAAACTAAAAACCTTCTGTACCTCAAAAGAAATGATGACTAATATACAAAGACAGCCCACATAATGGGGAAATTATTTATCTAATGCCCATCTGATAAGGGGTTAATATCCAACATATAAAAGGCACTAGTAGAACTTTACAAAAACAAAAAAAAATCCAACCTCATCCAAAAATGGGAAGAAAAGAAATGAACAGAAGCATCCTCAAAGAATTTTAAAAGGCCAAAAGGCACATAAAAATACTCTATATTGCTAAGAATCAGGGAGACACAACAATTAAAACAACAATGAGATATCACCTCACACTACACCCATGAAAAAGAGCAAGAACAACCAATATTGTTGTGGATGCAGGAAGAAAGGAACTCTCATTCATTGTTGGTGGGAATGCCTGATCCATCCTTTTTGTAAAACAATATGGGAATTCCTCACAAAACTAGAAATAGAGTTTCCATATGACCCAGCAATACCAATGCTGGAAATATACTCCTGAGGCTACAAACAAACAGTGTAGAAAAAAAAAATCTGCACTTCTATTTCATTGTAGCACTATTCACAATAGCCTGAATCTGTAAACAACCTGAATGTCCAAGAACAGACTACTGGATAAAGAAACCAGGGTATATATACACAATTGAATACTATACAGATGTTAGGGAAAACATGCACTGCACTGTAACACTGTACACCCGTTGTTCATTGATTTGCCTGAGCAGGCCCAGTAACGTCTCCATTGTGAGACTTTGTTGTGAACATGGTCGTGAAAATTTGCTTATAAATGGATGGATACGGAGAATACCATGTTGAATGAAATGAGTCAGAAGGAAAGGGACAAAGATTTGTGATAAATATATTTATATATATATTTTGATAGTATGATACTAACACCTAAGGACAGTAGGAACAAAGGCCAGAAGAATTGATCTGTGGTTGGAAGCCTACCTTAAAGGCTGGAAAAGAAGGCTGTTGGAATAGAGACGAATCACTATAACAATGAGTGTTGGAAATGACCGCTTTGAATAAGAACTGAATGCTATAAGTATATAAGGAAGAAACATCATAATATCTTCTCTCAGTAACAGCTTTGTAAACAATAGTTTCCAAAGGCAAGGAGGAAGAAGGAGCAAGGGAGAGGAGGGGGGTAGTGAGAGAGAGAGAGAAAGAGAGAGAGAGAGAGAGTGAGAGAAAGAGGAAGAGAAGAGAGAAAGAGAGAGAGGGTGGGGTCGAGAGAGAGAAAGAAAGAGAAAGTATATATATATACTATACATAGTATACATATATAATTTATATATACTATTGTTGGATGTTCTCTAATTTTTGGTACCATTGTGAGCCTTGAAGTTGCAGGAGTAAATTAAAAAAAAATGGCTTGAGTACCTTTCAATGGTGTTATCTAGGTACTCTGTGGGAATGATCTTATTTTTGGGATGTTTACATTTAATTGTTCTAAAATTCTATATTTTTTGCATTTTTATAAAGATTAACATTTAGAGTAGCCAGGTGTCTTCTCAACTAGAAGCTCTATGCCTGCCCCCCCCAAAAGCTCCCAGAATATTCCAAGTGGGTCACAGATGAAAAACATCATGTAAATGAAGGACCACAGTATGATATTAGAGAGCCAACTGGTAGGACAGGGGGACCACAAGAGGAAACAAGGTCAGAAAATTCCCATGATCTGAAAAATGATGGAGAAACACTGGTCTAGAGTACAGATGAGAATGTCAACAATGTGTCCTGACCAGAGCTTGGCAAAAAATTCTTCTTCACAATATTTTGAAGCACTGTATTTTCTATGATTAAGAGTCACTTTTTATTTTCATATCATTTGTGTCTTTTAAAAAGTCAAATAATTGTAAACTCATTCATTTCATATCTTTCTGAGAACTGTGATGCTACATTTTGAAAGTTCTGTGATATCAGCTATTTTCTTTACATAGATCTTTATTTCCTTCTTTTGCCATAATTTGTCCTGTGCTCCTGTAGTACATTTACTTTTTTGCAAGGAAAGGATCTCCCAATTGATGCATACTTGCTTAGCTGCTCAAGCAGTTCAGTGCTAGGGTCAAAGTAACATTATGCTCTGATCTTGTGACTTGGTGACCTCCAGAACTACAGTCAATTGTGCTCAGATCAGTAGTTCCAGGAATGGATACTGGATTGGCATATGCAAAATACACTGTAGCATTGTAGCACTGTCCTCCCGTTGTTCATCGATTTGCTCGAGCGGGCACCAGTAATGTCTCCATTGTGAGATTTGTTACTGTTTTTGGCATATCAAATATGTCACAGGGAGCTTGCCAGGCTCTGCCATGTAGGCGGCATATGTTCCCAGTCCTTAGCACTTCATATACTTTTTGAAAACCAACATTTATCCTTTCCTAAACCTCTGCCATTGTCTTTAAAATATGATTAATGAAGAAATTGAATATTTGCTGAAAGCTATTCAGGAACTCAAAAAGCACACATAAATAATAAGGTCACAAACAATGCCTCTATGTTTGCTAAAGTGATTTAAAAAATTGGCAAACTGCTTAATATCCAGTGAAATAATTAATGTAAATATGTGTGAGAAAATAAATTTCTGTTAACAAGATTTATATGTACTATTGTTGGATGTTCTCTAATTTTTGGTACCATTGTGAGTTGTGGAGTTGCAGGAGTAAATAAGACAGATTTTGCCTTTTGTATTTTGTGATTTTTTAATTTTTATATATACTGAAGTAACTGCAATGTACCACTGTTTTACATGTGAAAACTAACATGCATGCACATACTTCATTCAGTTTACCACAAAGTCCAATTCTATTCCTTACTACATTTTTCTCTCTTCTGTACCATTCTTCTTCCAACCCAGCCTTGATGAAGCTATTTTAGTGGTGTCATGGATAACACACTTGTTGCAATGTTTACACATACTTTGTTGCAGTATACTAAGATACACATAGATCTTTATGTGTAACACCCTACCCGCTGGAACGATAGCACAGCAGGTAGGGCGTTCGCCTTACACGCGGCCAACATGGCCGACCCAAGTTCGATTCCTCCGCCCCTCTCGGAGAGCCCAGCAAGCTACCGAGAGTATTCGATATGCCAGACACAGTAACAACAAAGTCTCCAATGGAGACGTTACTGGGCCCGCTCGAGGAAATCGACGATCAACGGGAGGGCCTTTACTTTACTTTACTTACTTTATACTAAGATACACAAGAAAACACAGTTTATTGCTGTACACTTTTTACTCCAAAGTCCTCACATACACTGACTTTTGTAATAGGGATGCTGTCAGGGATCATACTCTAGGCTTCAGTCCTGTAAGACAGGTACTTTATCACATCTTCGATATTACAATTCACCATTATTCTTTCTTCATTCCTTCTGGTAAAAATTAACTGAATTGTCCTTTGAGTGTAAAGTACATTTTTGTTTTATTTAGTTTTTTTTTCTGTTTGAATTTTCTCAATCTCATTCATGAGTAAAATCATATGACATTTCCTTTCTCTTGTGTCTTGTTTTACTAGCTTGATATACTTCAGGTCCATTTGTGTTGTTGTGAATAGGAGTATTTTATCAATTTCATAGCTAAATAGTGTTATGCTCTGTATATATACCACGCTTCATGCATTTATCAATTGATGGGCAATTAGATTGTCTCCAGCATTGCTTACTATAAAATAATGCTGCAATGAAAATGAGAGTTAATATATCTCCTTGAATCAATGTATGTGTGTGTGTGTGTGTTTGTATTTATAGTGGGAGCAAATATTCAGAAGTGGGATAACCAGATTAAATGAAGGTTATACTTTACATTTTTTAAGGATTCTCATATTGCTTACTTGTTTTTCCTTTTCTGCTTTTTTTTTTTTGACATACAATCAGCATGCTCAGGACTTACTCCTGGCTCTGCACTTTGAGATTTCTACTGGCCTGTGAGGTGCCAGTGACTGAATTTGGGTTACACAGGCATAAGGCGATTACCCTAAATGCTGTACTATTGCTCTGACCCTAATAATATTGCTTTCTGTAAAAGCTGGGTGAATTTATAATTTCAACCAATATTGTAAATAGTTCCCTTCTTTTCACATCCTCTCACAAGTATGAAGTTATAACTCCTTGTTTTGATATTTATTCCCCTAATAATAAGGGATGGAAAACATCTTTTTATGTACCACTTGGCCCTCTTTGTAGAATATATTTTCAGTTCCCTTGAATGTTTTTATCAAGGATATTGACTTCCTGTCAAATATATATTACGCAAATATAGTCTCCCACTGAGGTGGATATATTTTTGTTTCATAATAGATTCTTACACCGTGCCTAAGCTTTTTTATTTGATGCAATCCCATTGGACTTTGTTTCCTTTTTTTATTGGAGTCAAGACCTTAAAACAACTGTATTTCTAATATCAGGAGTCATAATCTCTTTCATAAACTTTCCTTTAGGTATTTTGTGATTTTTATACTTAAATTCAAATTTTAAACCATTTTAAATTTGTGTATAGAGTTTTGAAAGTTGTCTAATTGTTTTTGTATGTGCATATCCATTTCCCCATCATCATTTATTGAATATATTTTTCTCATTCCATTCTTGTTTTTTGGCTTGTTTGTCATAAGGTATTTTTCCATGTAAGTATTGTTTATCTACAGGCTCTCAGTTCTGCTCCATTGATTTGTGTGTATTTATTACTATACCATGCACTTAAAATCACTTTTTAATATTTTTCCTAACAATATTAACTAACTTCTGTTGGAGAATATATGGAGTTTTGTTCTTTATACACGGAACTATTTTTTGCTAATCAAAGTCTCGTGTAAGTCTAACTAAATTTTAGTTCTATTTCTGTGAAGAATTTTGTTGGCATTTTATAAGGATTACATTAAAAGTACACATGCCTTTATGTTACATAGCCATTTTTCTTGTTTCAACAAAATGAGTACAGAACATTTTTCTATTTATTTCAATAATGCCATAGTTTTCTGAAGATTTTCAAGACTTTGATTAAATTTATTCTAATGTGTCTAATTATGTTTGATGTAATTATAAATGGGATTGATTTCCTGATTTTTCATTCTCCTATTTCATTATTTGTGTGTAGAAATGAACAAAATTTGTATATTAATTTTTATTCTATTATTCCATTATTTTAAAAAGATTTTGCTGGAGTTTTGGGGTGTACATATATATGTGTGTGTGTATACATATGTGTGTGTTTGTGTGTATATATGTGTACATATATATATTTCTGTCATCTAAGAACGGAAATACTTTCTTCCTTTCCAACTTGTAATCCTTTTATTTGAATTTTTTGTCTGATTGCTATTGGTCGGACTTCCTATATTATACTAAGTAGTTGAGATAGTGAAAATATAACCCGATTCTTGATTTCAGAGGTGTAGCTGTCAATTTTTCATCATTAAATGTGATGTTTAAACTGAGTTTGTCATGTATACCTCTAATATATTAGATTACATTTCTGAATACCCATTTTTATTAAGAGCTTATATCATAAAAATATTTTGGATCTTGTTAATTACTATTTCTATCGAGATACTCCTACCATTGTTTCTGTTCTTGTATTTATGTATATTACACTCATTGATTTGTACCTGTTGAAACATCATTGTAGCTCTGAGGAGTGGGGGGTTGAAATTCCATTTCACATGTCATATGATCCTCTTAAAGCAATGTTGAATGCAGTTTGCTAGTATTATATTATATTGGGGATTTTACCATCTATATTTATCAGACTATTGTATTGTTTGTAGCTTTGTTAGCAATGCTCTCAACTTTTTGATAATCAGGTTAATATAGACTACCATGCAATGTATTTGAAAAATATCCTACATTTTAAAATTTTATGGAAGAGTTTGAGGATAGATATAAATTTCTCTTTCTTTGTTTTCACTTATGGGCCATATGTGCAGTGCTCAGGTCTTACTGATCAGTTGCTGACCTCACCTGGTGAACACAGAGGGACAAAGATGAGTAAAGTGAAGAAATAGGAGAAGTTTATTGGGGTCCTTCCTGGGTACACCCTATGAACCTATGGCGAGGCTGGAGTAAAGCCATATCCTGTAAGAGGCTAAGTAAGATTTTATGTTGTCTTGGGTGGTAAAAGAGAGCAGAAAGTGGTGGAATCAGTACGCTTGGTCTGGCCTTCTATTACCTGTAGAGGTTAGATGTGAGAACACATGGAATATAGCCTGGTGGCTCTTTGTTGTCAGACAGGCTATAAGTCTCTGTATTCCACAAGAGGGTGAGAAGTAGTGGGCAGGGTAGGTGGGATGCAGGAGGCACAGTATTAATCCCTGGGTGTGTGCTCAAGAATCACTCCTTATGCAATTCTGGGAGGTTGAACCTGGATTGGTGCAAGACAAGCACCTTTCCCATTGTACTATGTCTACAGACCTGATATAGCTTTAAAGAATTGGTAGAATTTTTGAGTGAAATCTTGCTCTCTCTGTACTGTGTTCTCTCTTGAACACATGACTCGCTTGCTTGGCTTTATGTCTCTTTTCTTGCTTTTCAAGCTCACATTCTTTCTTGAACACATATTCTTTTCCTCTTCACCCTACCCTCACATATTTTTTCTTCATTTTTAAATGTTATTGATTTTGGGGACACACTCACTGGTGCTACTTAGAGCTTACTCAGTCTCTGTGCTCAGGAATTACTCCATTACTCCTGGAATGACTCAGGGAACCAGATGGGATCAAATCTGGGTTAGTGTCTTGCTAGGTAAGTACCTTACCCTTTGGACTATCACTCTGGCCTACAACCTTCACATCTTTCTAAATCAGTCAATAAATCTTGCTTTACAAATAAATAAATAAATAAATAAATAAATTGATATGTTGATAAAATGGCCCTGAGTTTTTGTTTTCTGCTGGACGGATTTTGTTACTGTTTTAGCTTTTTGTTTGTTTTTCTCGTTTTTTTCCTTATTATAGCTCTGTTTAAGTTTTCTATTTCTTTGTATTTGTTTTTTGGTCTTATTATAATCACTTTTCTAGAAAGTATAAACATCCTTGTTTTAGAAGTTTTGAGGAAGGAAAACGAGAAAGAGAAAGAAAGAGAGAGAGATAATAATAAGCCAAGAGAAAAGCAGATTATTCCAGAATGGAGAGCAAGAGCCCTAGTACACACTCCAGCTTAAACTATGATGGTACGAAAGTACACATATCATCAGGCAAGACACAGGCAATGCACGTGTGGGCACCATGTACATGGGCTGGAAACACATGGTGCATGTTTCCTTTGGCTTTTAAAGGGTTTTTTCATTCTGTCCCACTTGGGTCTTTCTTCCCAGGTGAGTTTATTGCTAAGGTGTTTGCCAAGTGCTAGAGTTTAGAGTAGTTGATGGATTGATGGTTGTTCTTTGATATTCGTTTTCTGGCCTTTGTTTTCCTACTAGAGTTTTTCTACAGGAGTGCTGGGAGGGGAAGTCCACCCTTCTCTAGATCTGTGCTGGAGCCTGTTAAAGGTCTTATCAGACCTTAACTCCTGAGTCCAAAAGGTGGGCCTGGAAGTCTTAGGGCTAGTAACAGAGTAACTTCTTCAAATTGCATATCTTAAGATTTATTATGTCCCTTTCCCTACCTACCTGCCTGCTTCAGATTCCCCATAGAGATTTCACCTTCTTGAATCTTTAAAGGGAACATGGTGAAGGTCAGTCTTTTGACTTCTTCACATTGACAAAAGAGACTATAGACCCTGCCTGCATAAGGGGTGAAACCTCATGCTACCTAAGTTTTAATTGGATCCAGGTAATGATTTATTGGATTTCAGATGTGTCTCTCTTTAAGTCTGACAAAAAAAACATGATTAGAACTGGAGGAGTAAAATGCTTTTTCTCTGTCCTTGGGAAGGCAGAATGATTTGCTATCTTAGAAAACAATATTTCTGGGATGGTAAGACAGAAATTAAAGCAGGTGTACATATTACTCTACTATACCTATGATTATAGAAATGAAAAGTAATTCTTAACCACAGTTTCTTTAATAGAAAAAGACTTCTTTTGTCTAGTTCTCTTATGGACATGGAAACACCAGGTGATTCATTTATATTGGACTGATAATAGAGATATTTAAAGAAAGAAATAATTTCTCATAAAGATTCATGAGCTCCAGAAGAGCTGGCCAATGTGTTCTTTATAACAGGAAACCCATCAGGGCAACCCTAAGATGCTACATATGGCATAAGTCCACAAGCCCCACCTGCACTTTGATTTCATATGCATAGTGGTAGGCCCACTGCAGAAATGTGTTAGGCCCTGTTTAGTCAGCTGTATACATATAATAATTATAAGCACAATTTTGGATCAAGAGACATTATACTCACTTTTAGATGAGCATTTTCTACTTTTTCTTAAAAAGAATTTTAATTGTTCAATAGTTTCACAGGAGTAGGCTGACTTGTTCTCTGTCAGAGTAGTGTCACTGGTTTGTGTAGCTATAATTGATTTTATCATCACAAGATGAACTTAAAGAGAAATTTCATTAAGTTTCACAGACATGGAAGTGCTTCAAGTAACTTGATAAGGTCCCTTCCACTTCGGCAACTGTTGATCCAAAGGGTATCCACTCTTCCAAGTTTTTAGTAAAACCCAACTGCCATGCTGAATTTTGTTTGGAGGTCTTCTTTATTTTGGTGAGACAAAATAGCATTTCCACATTCCTAAATTGCCTGTTGCATTATGTCCCCAGGTTAGCAACATATTTGGTCAGTTCTAAAATTTTTGAGTTCAATAAGAAATCTATGAATAAAAGATTCATATGGAACGTAGTTGAATTAGGTAACAGAAAGTTACAACTCAGATTTCTTGACATAACTTCATTAATATCTTTTGATGGGCATGACTGAATTTATCCATCTTTCCTGATGATTGGCAATGCCAGGCTGTGTGAAGTGATAATTAATCTTTAGAGCAGAGACTAAATTCTTGTGTGATTTGAGAAGTAAAAGATTTGGCTTACTCAGGTCACTACGGAGTGACCACATACTCTATAGTGACCTGGGTAAGCCAAATCTGGATTATTACCTTAAGTAGCACCTTGGACAGTTCTCTGACTTTCTTGATATGGTTTGGAACGGACTCTGCTCATCTAGTGCAGGTGTCAATGAGAACCAGTAATGTTTATACTGTGAGCATCTAGGCATTTGTGTGAAGTCGAGCTGCCATTCTTCCCTTGGATAAGTTCCTCGAGATTGGACGTGTGGTGTAAGCAGATGAGAACTAGGGTTTCCAGTAAGTTCATTAATGGTACAAAAAGCATGGATTTGAGTTATTTCTCATACTGCCCTTTTTAACCCTTTTTCATGGAAGACAATTTTAACTAATGTTAAAGCATCTCTTCCTAAGTTGGAAACTTTATGTAATCATTTAATAATTTCAACTGCATTGATTTAGAGATAAGCATTTTTTCATTTTGGAAATGTTCTAGTGTCCATTGTTGCTCTTTTCCAGAGTACTCTGGCTTACAGAAATATTCTCTGAATGTGGTATAAATCGCATGATGGAACAAAAATGAGGGGTTCTTTTCCAAGCTACAGCCTCTACTTGATGATCTCCCTAATTACCTCAGTTTCCCCTTTTTTGATGGCCTTGGAAATGCACAACTGTTATTTCCTTGAGGACATGTACTGCCTGCCATAATTTTAAAATTTCTAGCCCATGCTTTATTAGATGAATTTTAGCTGTTAAAGTTCCTAGCTCTTTTCAAATTACTCCCTGTAGGACTAAGAATACATATTTAGAGTCAGTGTAGATATTCACTTTGAAGTCCCTCAGCCCATTAGCAGGCTCAAGAAAGGCATGTCTGCCATTTCAGCTGCATTTCTTCCTGGTTATACTCTGGCTTCCAATATCCCAGTCAGACTAGTGGCAGCTTGTGAAGCTCTAAGACCCTTCATGAACAAGTCTGCTACTGTCAGTACATCTGATTTCATCTGGGTTACATACAAGGGTACCTTTTAAATGAAGCCTACTAGAATACAGAATGTAGCCTGCCCACACGGCAGAGTCTGGCAAACTCCCCGTGGCATACCCATTATGCCAAATACCAGTAACAAAGATGGGTCTCATTCTCCTAAAGAGCCTTGAATATAATATCAAGGCTAGGATGAAGGAGACATTACTGGGGCCTGCTCGAGGCAATCGACGAATAACGAAGTCACCTCTGTAGAACCAGATCTGATTTCTAAAAAAAGGTAGGTTACAGAAACATAGTTTTCTCTCCACCTTCCTTTTAAATTTGTCAGATGGCTTGATGAACCTGGCTTATGTTTTTGCACACACACAGCAAGATGGAGAATTCTCCCTTTGGGGTACGCGGCTACTGACTGAGAGGTCCTGGTTACCAGCAAAGGACAAAATAGGTGACATATTAATAAAGGCATTAATAATTATACATATCAAGTCAGGATTACCCAGGCTCAGCCAGTGTGAAGATAGAAAGATCAGGTCAGCACAATGAAGTGGAGGTGACCTTCAACCTCACATGTCCTGTCGGAGTGTCTTGGCAGGAAGGACTCCATCCCAACAATTTCCAGAGTTGGGAGAGATCCTGGTACCTCGGATGTTTTCTTGATGCTGAGAGCAGAGCACAGGTGGTGGCTTCGAAGATCTGGAGAGCTCTTATTTCCCACAGCATTGAAATTTTTTCAGTTCTTCCTTGAGCGCGCTTGCCTTTTGGGTTTCCCTGAGGTTTGCAGAACACTAGAAATAAGAACTGCTCATTGGACCTGCTTTTGTCATTTAAATCAATTCCTTGGCTCAGTTTCCCTGGAACAGGGCTTCTGGTTCCTATAATTGGGTTTTAAAATTTTCCATCAGTATTAATGGGCTGGAGCGATAGCACAGCGGGTAGGGCGTTCGTCTTACAAGCGGCCAACATGGCCGACCCGAGTTCGATTCCTCCGCCCCTCTCAGAGAGCCCGGCAAGCTACCGAGAGTATTCGATATGCCAGACACAGTAACAACAAAGTCTCCAATGGAGACGTTACTGGGCCCGCTCAAGCAAATCGAGCATTAATGACAGAACCTACTACAGAGAGGCAAGGCTTATTTTCTGAATTTATGCAAATGAGCATTGCCTATAGCATTAAGGATATTCTAAAGGTGTCAAGAGAAAAAAAAAACAAATGTTTCTCACTTTACTGACAAGATGGAATTTACCCATTTGCTCTTAGTCAGAGATCAAAGGAAGTGTTAAAATCTGTAGAGGTATAACTTACAGTTTAACAATATTATGTTTAATTGATTTAGTCCCAAGTAGAAAACCTTAACTTCCTGTAGCTTTTCATTTACCACAACTTTTTAATCTGTAGCAATTGTTAGACTTTTACCTTCAGAAAGTTTCTGAATATAAGACATTAGAATAATTCTGTAAATTGCAGGAGGCTTCAGAATGCTACCAATCAAAGATCTTATAACACACTATATTTGGTAAGACAATTTATGCCACATTATGAGCTAACCAGAACACACTAGTCTTTAAGAGTTTTATCCTTAAAATTTTGAATTTCTAGAGAAAAACACAGATGTTACAGGGTTTAAAACACATACACACAGGGGGTATGGTGCCCCCAGAAGGTCAATCTTTACCTGCGAGGCGAGTGCATCAGCAGCCTGATGGCACCGTCAGGCTTTCAGATACCCCAAAATTGCTGCTGTGCCTTTGGCCAGACCCCAAAAACTTGGGGTAAAGTTTACCAAGAAAGTAAACGGCCGAAAGTTAGGTATGTGGGAGACACACCCACAAACCACTTCTGGCTCAGCTATATATTTGGAGGCATGGCCTCTCTGGTTCCTGATCGAACTGCTTAACAGTCATGATCCCAGAGGCTCAGAAACAAATCTTGGAACCCAAAAGCTTTAGGCAGAAATGCGGCCTGTTAACAGTAGGTTAACAGTGCTGGGCCACTCCAGGCGGGAATAGGTTTCTTGCCTTGGCCTGTTCCCCTTGGCGGCCTGGTGACCTTCATCCTCCAGACGCCACAGAACAGTCAGGTTTGGGTCTGCAGTGAAAAGACATGCAGTGCCTCACCAGATAGAGGTGGAACAGACTCTTTCCTCCCCATCCCAGTGAGACCTCAAGTCGCTGCCTACAAACGTCCTCTCTGGCTCCTGATCAAGCTGATTAATGGCCATTATCCCAGAGACTCAAAAACAAATTTCGAAACCCAGTGACTTTTGGCAGAAATGCATCTGGACCACATACACGGCCATGGCTCCAGAGGCAAAAGGACTTAATCCAGAGCCTGGCAGCTTGTGGCACAAAAAGGAATGGACCATGCATTAAACTACGGCGCCATGCCTCCCCGGGAGGGAAAGGGTGTTGCTCCCTTCCGCCTTTCTCCCCACCGGCAGCAAGGTGGCTGCACCTCAGAGCTTATTGGAAAGCCAGGTATGAACCGGCAGTGACGGGGAAACTGTAGTGTCATGGGAAGGGGGGCGGTACCAGCTCGTCCTTCACACCCTACCGAGGTCACGAGTTGCCCCCCCCCCGAGCAGCTCTCTGGCACAGACATGGCTCCAGAGGCAAAAAGACTTAGTCCAGAGCCCGGCAGCTTGTGGCAGGAAAGTAAATGGACCATGCGTTAAACTACAGCACTATGCCTCCCCAGGAGGGAAAAAGACATTGCTCCCTTTCACCTCCCCTCCCCACCCCGGCAGCAAGGTGGCTGCCTCCTCAGAGCTTATTGGAAAGCCAGGTATGAGCAGGCAGTGACAGGGAAACTGCAGTCTCATGGGAAGGGGGGCGGTACCAGCTCGTCCTTCACACCCTACCAAGGTCACGAGTTGCCCCCCACGAGCAGCTCTCTGGCACAGACATGGCTCCAGAGGCAAAAGGATGTAATCTAGAGCCCAGCAGCTTGTGGCAGAAAAGTGAATGGGCCATGAATTAAACTATGGCACCATGCCTCCCCGGGAGGGAAAGGGTGTTGCTCCCTTCCACCTTTTCTTCCCCATCCCCTCCGCCCACAGCAAGGTGGCTGCCGCCTAGAGCTTATAGGAAAGCCAGGTATAAGCCGGCAGTGACATGGCAAATGCAGTCTCATGGGAAGGGGGACTGTACCGGCTCGTCCTTCATGCCCTACCAAGTTCCTGAGTTACCCCCCATGAGCAGCTCTTCGGCACAGCCATAACACCAGATGCACAGAAACCAATCTCTAAATTATTTGGCTCTTTGCTGAAATCCAAAATTGCGTGGTCACTATAGCAGCCGTGAAACATTATATGATTCTCATAACCAGCTATAGAAAAAAAAGTATTTTACAATGTCTTTTCAGCAATTATGATTGTTGGGGAGGAAATTCTAAACAATAATGGTGCATCTTTTGTCGAAATGATGAATGTAATCAATGTAGAGAAAAGTTAAGTAGAAATCATCTGCCTCACAGGCATTGGGTGGGTTGGGAGGGGGATATATTGGGGTTCTCGGTGGTGAAATGTGAGAACTGGTGAAGAGATAGTGTTTGATCATTGTGTGACTGAGACTTAAGCCTTAAAGCTTAGTAACTTTTCCCACAGTGATTCAATAAATAAATATAAGATGAAAAATAAATAAATAAAACTATGAAAAAAAAAGTAAGATGTAGTTCATGCCCAATTCAATCAGCTAATCAGTCGCTGAATAAATAGCACTACTCCTACATAAACACACACACACACACACACACACACACACACACATACAGATTGCTACGAAACAACTGAGGATTTTACACTTGTAAATAAACATTAGTTCTCTGAAAACCAGAGTATGTTAGAGATTTGGTGACAAAACTGACATGAAATAAAGGTATTTGAGTATCAAAAGTAGGTAATAGATACTTGATAACAGTATCTATATTGCAAAGGAGAGAGAGAAAGAGAGAGAGAGGGAGAGAGAGAAAGAGAGAGAAAGAGAGAGAGAAGTGCCTGCCATGGGCGGGGTGGGGGCTGATGGAAGGGAAACTGGGCACTGGTGCTTGGAAATTTACACAGGTGGAGGGATGGGTGTTGGAACACTGTTTGACTTGAAACCTAATCATGAACATCTTTGTAAGGATCTATCTCACAGTGATTCAATAAAAAAATAAAAGAAAGGTATTTTAATAATAGCATGTGCTCTTGTGTACTGGGCAGACAGATGAACAATAGTCTGAAAAAAGTAAATTATAGTAATTTTCTCACATTTTTTTTTCTCCGTCAGTTCTCCATCCTCAGAAACCACTAAAACTGAAATGGCTCTTTGTAGCTGCAGTTCAAATTTTAAAACAGCTCATTGTTTTTTGTTTTTTTTTGTGTGTGTTATTTTTCTTTGGTTCAGTCTTATCAGTAATTAGCTCATTAACAAAAAAGTTCCCTAGGCTTAAAGATTTCTCTTGGAGAGAGGGGTGAAAAATGGTGTTTTCCTGAAGTTCCTAGGTATTATTTGAGGTCCTGACATTGTCAGTGTCTTCCCAAACACTCTAAAAGGAGAATATTTAGAAATTTGCCATACTTCTTTTGAGTAAAAACAACCTATGATGAGGAAAAGCTAAACCAGGAGATCTCCAGCATTCTCTTTGAATCCTGAATTTCTTCTCCTAAGGGGATTTTTTAACACTTTCTGACTTACATCTCTGGAATAAATTTCTATCTGCTGTAACTTCTAAGGTGAAGAGCCTTTAATCCTTTAAAATTTGCAGGAAAAGATGCCACCCCTGGCCTGGCAAGAGTACCTAAAAATTGTCAAAGTCTCTCTCTCCTTTTGGGTGTTGTGGTTTGCAAAAGAGGCATTGAATGGCAATCATGTGTGGTCTGTAGTCTACTTTCAGCATGCTTCTCCCATCCTGGGAGGATCCTCCCAACACGCTTTACTTGGTTCTCCTTTCTCTATCTGAGCTCCCTTTTCCCCCTAGAGTGTGTGTCTGGCCTCCAAGCCATGGAGAAAAACTCCTAATCTCGGCCACTCTTGGGTGTTAGTCTCCTATTTGTTACCTTATGTTCCCCAGATGAATGCAATCTTTCTATGTCTATCCCTCTCTTTCTCACTCATTTCACTGAACATGATACTTTCCAGGTAGTACCACTTGTATGTAAATTTCATGATTTCACCTTTTCTAACAGCTACATAGTACTCCATTGTGTAGATGTACCAAAGTTTCAAAAAAAAATATTGTCAAATAGTATTGGCTCTCTCCATCAGTGACTTCTGCCTGGTAACCCAGGCATCCCTGGGGTTCGACCTGGTCTCAGCTGCGTGACATACGTAATCTAGAGTGATGTTGCTTTGGAAGACCATGCTTCTGTATTGAGGAGAAATGTTCTGTCTTGCTAACTTGGGGCATCTTTTCTCACTAGTTCCTTCTGCTGGTCTTTAATTTGCTTAGACCTGAACCTGCCAGCTGGCCTCATTAACATCTCAGATTCCACCTCGTGATCTCTAGCCTACTTCCTGGGTTGGACTGAGCAGAGACTGAGGAAGAGTTCCTGCCTGGGGGTTGATTTTATGCCATATTCCTCAGAATCTTTAAGTTCTTTAACACTGGTGAGTTTCCCTCATGTCCCCCTCACTGTGATCTGTGGCACAGAGACATCCAAGGGAAAGTCTCAAGGAGACCACACATTCACACAGGTCAAACAGTACCAATTCTCCTCCCAGCCCTTCTTGAGTTTTCCAAGGAAGAAAACCACAGCTGATTTTTTTTTTTGCAGTTACCTCCCTCCTTTTGAACTTCTTCACTTAATTATCCCTTTATGGATCTCTGGGTGATGTATGAGGTATAAGGAAGAGAGAGGCAGTAGCCTTGAGAACAAAAGCTGCATGTCTCTCTCTATCTCTATCTCTTTCACCTGGGGAAAGAGTTTGGGGGACCAAGAGCTGATGGGAGTCAGTTGTGAGCCTTGTTTTTCAATAAATTATGTCATTCCTAACCACATGTTTTGTTTGGGAGTTTTGGACAGAAGAGACAACTTCTTAAGAGACTTTTTCAGATTTGAAAGAGAGCCCCCGGGCACATCCCAGTGTTCATGTATGAAGATAAGAAAGTGCATATCTCAAGAGGGGAGATGGGCAAGCATCATGTGCAGGGGCCAGCAACACATGTGCACCAATAGTATAAGATTCTAACAGTTTCTTGCTGTGCAATTTGTTGCCTAAAATATTCAGTACTATAATGTTTTGTAATTCTGTAGAACATAGCATTACTTCAGTTTCTGATATTTTTTATATTTATTTATTGACTCACTGTGGGAAACGTTATAACGCTTTAAGGTTTAAGTCCGTGTCATGCAATGATAAAATACCTTTTCCTTCACCAGTACTTATTTTCCACCACCAAGAACCCCTACATACCCCCCTGCCACCACCCCCCCGCAATGCCTGTGAGGAAGATGAATTCTACTTAACTATCTATTTTGATTACCTTCATTATTTTGACAAAAGATGCACCATTATTGTTTAGAGTTTACACCCAACAATCAGGACTGCTGAAAAGGCATTATGAAATAATTTGTTTTCTACAGCTGGTTATGAGAACATATGATGTTGCGTGGCCGCTATTGCGGCTGTGCAATTTTGGATTTCTGATATTTTACTAAGTCTGAAGGGATTTCTGCCAAGAGCCAGATTATTATGAGATTGATTTTTGTGGCTCTGAAGCCATGGCCGTGCCATAGAGCTGCTTGTGGGGGGCAACTCATGATCTCGGTAGGGCATGAAGGATGAGCTGGAAACACCCCCCTTCCCATGAGGTTGCAGTTGCCCCGTCACCGCTGGTTCATACCTGGCTTTCCAAAAGCTTCCAAGGCAGCCACAATCTTGCTGCCCAGGGGGAAAGAGGTGGAAGGGAGCGACACCCCTTCCCTCCCGGGGTGGCATGGTACCGTGGATTAACACATAGTTCATTCACTTTTCTGCCGCAAGCAGCCAGGCTCTGCATTATGTCCTGTGCCTCTGGAGCCATGACTGTGCCAAAGAGCCGCTTGTGGGGGGCAACTCGTGACCTCGGTAGGGCGTGAAGGATGAGTCTGATTATATTTTTTTACCATTGTCAAGATTTTTCTCTTTTGCTCATCATTTGGTTTGTCTTATTTTTTAATTTAGTTTTATTTTTATAAAGTTGTCCACAATAATTCATTACATTTAATATTCAAACACGAATCCCACCACCATTGCACCTTCCCACCACCATACTTTGAATGTTTCCACACCAAATACAAAACTGTGTCCCCCCAAAGCAGAACTGAAACAATTAATTTTGTATTGATTTTTATGAATAACCTGCTAAAAATGGTCCAATAAAGTTTCCTTAGAGGAAAGTGTATGAAGATTGTTGTATTTCATCCTGGGGCCACTAACCCCTTGTATAAGAGATTAATTACATGTTTGTTAAATCCAATCAAATGTGTGCTACTCTTGGTACACCAGTAGTGTAGAGTCTGAGAGGTTCAGGAATTCCAAAATTTAGAATATGATTATACAGCAGATTCACTCATGACTAAGGTCAATGTTGCTTTCTTCTGGGAGCTTTATTTCTGAGTCTCTGGATCATGACTGCTGATGAGATTATATGCTGCTGAGGGAAATTTGTGGGTGTGAGTACCAAGCAACTTGTAAACTTGGGAGATGGGGAGAGGAGGCCCATTCCTCACCAAGTGAGCTTGGAGATTTCAGTCATGGGCCCCACATTCCTGGGTTTTATTCTTGGGTGAAACTTGTCTGAGCCTGTGGAGAGCAGCCATGAGCATGGTTTCAATTGGGTTCTAGAGGTTTTTGGCTGCCAGGATTCTGCCAGGGATGGGGAGGGAATCTCAACCAACTCCCCTCATTGCCTCAGTGAAGACACCCTGGCATGGGGTCTGGCTGGTTTGTCTTATTTTTAAATATCTTTTTACTTAGATCATGATTTCTTGTTTTAAATGGTATTGTTTCTTCCCATTGACTAACACTTCATTTTCTAATTTCTTTATGTTCAAACTTAATTGCTTTTATTTATTTTCTTTAGTATGGGAGGCTCAGGACTTACTTCTGGCTCTTCCCATAGGGATTAATCCTGGCAGCCCTCATGTCTCTCTTTGCAGGTCTGGGGACCAAGGTGAGACTGCCCATTTCTAAGGCATACATATTAACCCTGTACAATCAGGCTTCAAAACTAAGATTGTGTGTCTGTGTTCTTATTTTCGGAGGTATACCCCTAATGCTAAATAAACTGCCCTCTCTGTTACTTCTGCTATTTTTAGTTCTTATAAATCATATTCTCATTTTTATTCTTTCCCATCAAGTTTTTATTTCATTTTTGATGTCCTCATTGACCCAATAGTTTTTTCGTAGGCTGTTGTTTATTCTCCTTAAATATGTGGTTTACCCCTTTTTTCTTTTGGCTGATTTTTAATTTCACACATCATTGCATATGTAAAGATGTTTGATATGATTTCAATCTTCATAAATTTATTAAGACTTGTTTTCTGTGCCCCAACATATGATCTACCCTTGAGAATGTTCTTGAGCACTTGTAAAAATGTGTTTTATAGTGTTTGGGGGTGGATGCTTTGTAACTAAATATAAAGTTCATCTCATTAAAGCCTTTGTTTCCTTTGTGTTTTCCTGTTCCAATGACCTGTCCATTGCTGTAAATGAAGTGCTAAAGTCACTTGTTGTGCTGATATTAATATTTAGTTATATTTGTATTATCTTTATGTATTTTGATTTTATTATTTTGCCTCCTGCTATTAGTGATAGTTATTCCCTTTTGTTGTATCGATCTCTTTATAATTATATAATGTCTGTCTTTCTTGTGAATTTTTTGAAGTGTACTTTATCAGATATGTGCATTGTGGCTTCTGCCTTAAAATGTTCTTTATTGATTTTGAATAACTGTTTCTTGGTGTTTTACTTTAGACATGATTTTTTTTATCACTTAAATATCTCTTGTAAACAACATAATTGAACTTCATATTTAATTCACCTGGTCACTGTGTACCTTTGATTGGATAGTCTAAATGCAGTAAGGGTGACTGGTAAGTTGCTACTGCCAATATATATTTGGTGTCCCAGTTCTTTCTATTTCTTTGTTCAGTCTTTTTTGTGATTTTTTTTCATTTAGATAAAAAGCTTCCTTTCAATATTTTTGTAAGAAATAACTAGAGTTGGTAAAATGTTTCAGTTTTTATCTAAGAAGTCTTGCATTTCTTCCCTATATCTAAAAGAGAATCTTAGAAGATATAATACTCTTGGCAGGAAGTCTTTAATCTTTGAGTATTTTGAATATGCTCTTTGTTCTTTCCTTAATTATGTAGTTTGTGCTGGAAAATTTGATGAAAACATGGTGGAAGTACATTTATAGGTACAAGTTTTCTTCACACTCTTTGCCTTCAACACTCTTACTTGAAACTCTTGATAGATTCATAGTTGTATAGTTTTATGTAGGTCTCTTCACATTTCACCAACCAGATGTTCATGTTAAGCTTCATGAACTTGCATATTCAATTTACTCCACAGGTTTGGGAAGATTCTTATTAGTATTTCTTTGAATAATATTATGTTTCTTTATCTCTCCTCCTCTCCTGATAAATCAGTTTTCTTATATTGCCTTTACTAATAGTGCTCTTAAATAATTTCTTTCCTAGCAGTATTTTATTTTTGCTTATTATTTATCTTTTATAAAGATCAGTTTAATATTACTTAAAATTACTGATTCAGCACTTCCTTTGCCCTACTCTCTTTCTGTACTTTTCTTCTACATTCTCAAATCATGAATGTTTGTTTGCTTATACAAACAAAGCTTTAATTTTACCTCCCTTTGACTATTTATTTTTCTAGATTAATTTCGCTGATTTCTATTTTGTTTCTTTGACTCATTTTTTGAGTTTACTTGTATCAGTTTGAACTGCCTCTATAAGTTTTCTTTGCCTTTCCGCATTTCTTTATTATAGTGATGTTGAATTCTCTATGATGGAGAGATATAGTCTTCCATGTCTTTGATGTCAGATTCTGAAAGTTCTGTAGTGTTGAACTCAGGAATGATCTTCTATATTTTATGCTTTAAATGTGCTAAATTTATAATCCTATGTGCATCAGATGAGAGATCTCTAAATATCAGTACTTACATGCTTTTCCAACAGGTAGTATTGTATTTGGTAGAAGTGCATTTTATTTATTTATTTATTTATGTATTTATAATTTTATGCTTTTTCTGGTTACTGTGGGACAAAGGGTACATTTGTGTGAGTTTTGTCTTTGCAACAGATTGATGGAAGGTCATGGAGTCCAGTCTCTGTTTTGAGATATCCTGGGGTAGCAGGAAGAGGCTTATATTTTGTTTATGGCACACTATTCTCCCTCTTCGTAGGGGTCTCAGATGTCAGGTTCACAGTTCAGCTTCTGTCTATGCATTTCAGTGGCCAGGACTAGTCTGTAGGGGTGGAGAAAGGGGAATTCTATCTAGAGGAATTTCTTTGTGGTCCTCCTGCCAGGTTCACAGCCTATGTGGAGAAACCCAGTGAATCATTTGGGGCTTCTAATGAATGGGGGGGCATGTCTGTCCTTCAATGGCTTCTCGTTTCTCTTCCCCAGAATGGCTAGCTCTGCTGGCTGTACTTCTAGGTTTGTCTTCCCAGACCAAAGCATCTACACCTCCCTCTTGACAAGCCCAGTGAAATCTGAATCTTCTGGATGTCCTCCGTATTTCAGTCCATTTTGTTTTCTGAAGTGTAATGGTGCCTCTATCTCACCTCACAGTGTGCAGTGCTCTCAGTATTCTGTCCCCTTGGCTAATTCTCAGATGTTATTGAGAGCAAAGGAGAAAGTTCATTTGTTATCTTGGTCCAGACAGTACGTGCCTTAGAAGTTAAAAGTGTTTTTGCATGTGGTGTGTGTGTGTGTGTGTGTGTGTGTGTGTGTGTGTGTGTGTTTTCATAAGGCGGGGGGGGAAATCAATAATAATCAAATGAATATATAATATGACCTCTGAGTTCCAAGAGAGAATGTTTGAAGGGACTAGAGGCAGAGGTGATAGGATTGTAAAGATTAAGCCTGGAAACTGACACCATTTTGCCTCAATTTTATTCTGTATGTCAATTATAGATCCTCCGCGTACTGGTAGAAACAAACAGCATCCCTTAATAGAAGGCTATCCAGTGACTTTTCAAATCTTTAAATTAATAAAAACATAAAAAAGAAAAGAAAGAAATATTTGTAATTTGTAATTTTTGCATTTCTATTTTGTATTGAGTGTAGAAAGTTTGGAAATTAAGACAATTTTCTCAGCTCTTAGAGCTTAGTGTGAAGAATGTTCTCTGCATCTGTTGGCAGCCAGCACTAACAATGGGATGTGAACTGTGATTCCAAGAACTCTGGCAACATGTGGTCCATCTCCCATGGGTAGCCAGTTAATCTCCCCTTCCATATTCCATTGGATCCACATCTTTACCTCTTATGCAGAACTCTCACCAGGGAAGCCTGGCTACTCCATCCACATTAGGCCCGTAGTCCACTAGCCCCTGATCTAATGAGGATCTCCCCAAAACTCACAAAAATAACAGTGACTACAAGAATCAGTACCAACTCAATCTAAAAGTAACACAAAATTCAAGTCAAAGAACATGTTCCCTGAATTAGTGCAAAAGACCCCACACTAATTACATAGGAGCACCAAAGAGTAAGGTAATATACTTGAGGGGGGAAGAAAAAATCCACCACCAATGAGCTTCCCCAGAGTTCTCCCAAACAGTGAGGGAGGAGCACCGATAGTGTATTGGGAGGATCCAAATCCAGACTACCACAGGTATCATGGGGAAACAATGCAGAACCCCATCACAAAGAGTGGATGATGATAGGAACTCTGAAATCTCAATAAGGAATACCCTGCAAGGAAGACAATCCAAGTCCCTGTTCTATCCTGTGGCCCACTTGCATGTTCAATCACTAGATATCAGTGTGATTTGTTTTAGGGCTTATTATCTATCATCAGTGTGTAAGACTGGGAAATTTAATACTAGCTCTGTAACCCTGAAAACAATAAGTTAGTATAGATTTCATTAATTATCTCATCTGAAAAATGAGTTACTCATTATAGCTAGGTAATGGGAAGATTAACTGAGCTAATAACTAGAAAAACTCATAAAAATATCTCACATATAGCAAACAACCAATAAATGTTGCTATGCTTTAGAAATGTGGAAGGACATATTTATAGAGGAGTTTGATGATTTTTTTGTTTTCAATTTAGTATGTGTGGATTTTGAGTGGCATATGACAGTTTAAAGTATAATATCATGGAGGCTCTGCCAAGCAGTTAGTTTTCCTTCTTATGTGCTTTTTTTTTCCCACTTAACCATGACTCAATTGTTACCATTTGTCTCCCTCCTAGAACATCAATTCATGTCAGACAAGACTATTTTTATTCACCTTTGATTTGTTGTGATTTACAGAGAATGAAGTAAATAGAAGAAATTCAATACCTTGGTCAAATAGATAGATAGCTAGTCAATGCATTGAATTTAAAACCAACAGGGATACAAAAGTGCATTGCCTTCTGTAAGAGTTTTCATTAGGGACATATGGGTTTATAACATTTTAGAAAGTTTTTAAGAAGAGGGCAGATGAAGGAAGTATTGAATGAGATAATTGCCAATATTACTAGGACACTAATTAGCTCACTCATCAAAGTAAGAGATTGAGTGTTACCTTATCCTTTTACAAAATAGTATCAATTTTTTAAAATTTTTTTATTAGTGAAACACCATGAGGTACAGTTGTAGACTTACAAATTTTTGTGCTTGGGTTTCAGTTATACAATGATCAAGTACCCATCCCTCCACCAGTGCCCATCCTCCACCACCACGGGTCCCAGCATCCCCCCTCTCCCCCCCCCGCCCCCGTCCCACCCTGCCTCTGGGGCAGGGTATTCCCCTTATTCTCTCTCTCTTCTTTTGGGTACTGTGTTTTGCAAGAGAGGCATTGAGTGGCAATCATGTTTGGTCTATAGACCACTTTCAGCATGCCTCTCCCACCCTGGGAGGGTCCTCACAACACCTTTTATTTGATGCTCTCTTCTCTGTCTGAGCTTCCTTTTCACCTAGCACGTGTGGCTGGCCTTCCAGTCATGGAGCAAAATTCCTGGTACTAATCTCAGCCATTCCTGGGTGTTAGTCTCCCTTTTTGTTGCTTTATGTTCCCCAGATGAATGCAATCTTTCTGTGTCTATCCCTCTCTTTCTGACTCATTTTGCTTAACATGATACTTTCCATGTAGTACCACTTGTATGTAAATTTTTTATTTTGTTTATTTTTGTGGTGCTGAGAATTAAACTCTGGGCCTCACACAGGTAAGGCAAGTGATATACTGCTGACATATTTTCCTGGCCCTGGCTATTTTCCTTTTGTTAGTATTAGCCAGAATGCAGTCTAGCCACTCTGCTCCAAATAAGACTCAACAGTAATTTTATGCTAAAGAGAAAATATATTAACATATTCAAACGTTTTCCTTTTTGAATTCTTTGGAGAACTACCTTGTTGCATATTACATAAGATGGCCATTAAAAATATATTCTTTTCCAAAGGAGAAGCAGAGATTAATGAGTAAAACTATAGTGAGACGTTCAATATTTGATATGAAAACTCACACATAGAAACAGCAAAATACTCATGAAATACAAATAACTGCAAAGTGATTATTAAACAATAAATCTGAGGAAAAGATCCCTACCAAAAAAAGCTACTATTGTAGTAAAAATTTTTATAACACTTTAAGCAATTTTTGACAATTTGGTTTGGGATACAAACACTGAAATATGTTTGCGTGGGATTTTTTAAAATATTTTTTGAGATTCCATCAACTTTTTTGACTGTAGTCAGCAAGTTCTGGATCATAGTTAAGAGGGAAAAAATTAAGAAAAGAGCTCAATTTGTGCCTCTTTTACACTTTCTACTTATTTTCATCTTAACTCCTTTTAAAAGACAAGGGACTTTTAATGGCATTGAAATGTTCTTTTTTTTTTTTTGGTACAGTGTAGATTCTTTTTTCCTTCTGCAAGTGAATACTTGGTTCTCTAGGGTGTTAAAATCTTTTGTAAGAAAAATTACTCAACCAATGAGTCAGTGAATGCTGTTAGTAAGAGGGCACTGACCAGCTGTTCTCCTTAGGGGCAAAAATAGACTTACGTAGGAAATGAAAAGCTGGATGGGAGGTTGATAGAAACAAAAGGGACTCAGAATTTCTCCCCAATGGAAGTATGACCCAGAGGATGACAGCAACTTGTAACTTGGGATTGTTTTCCTAACTCTGCTAAGTCAAGAAAGAGGAAAAATGATCTTACTTGCTAAGTTTATATTATGGAGCAATTTGAATTCTTCTAGTCTCCTATTTATCTCCTATAGGTGGAGCAGTACAGTCATGTACCATATAAATGATATTTCAGTCAATGCTGGTGGTTCCAAAACTCCTATTGCCCATGACATTGTAGCTGCTTTACTGTCACAGTGTTTTACACTGGCAGCAGTCTCATACATTTTGTGTATGCCTTGTCTCCTAATAACATCATTTTCTTTTGTGCTTGATTTACTGTGTTGTGCTTTTGTTTATGATGATCCCTATGCATACTAAAAAATGGCCTGTATCAACTTAAAGAAAGTTATAATACCTGGTTTCAGACACATTGCAGAAGTTTATCTGTTTTGAGTCCATGATGAGCATAACCCAAGCAAATCATTTAAATATGCTGTTAAAGAACTGGCTTGTCTATGGCTATTCTTATTATAAAATAGAGTATTTTGCTAGCTCTGGTTACTTAAAAATATTCAGGAATTTGTTTCATAATATGAAAATGAGTGTTGAGTCTATAGGTGTTGTTGTAAAGGCTGCTTTCAGAGTTTTGGAAACTGATAAAGCAGGTTGTAATGGCAAAATATTTACCAGAGTAAGTCTTAGTGTAGGTGAAGTTTCCTTATTTTGCAAACAGGAACCTGAAAAAAAAAAAAGAAAATTGCATTCTTAAATAGATCCAGTCAACGCCAAGTTTCAAGACCTTAAGAACAGGATAATAATGCAGCTGAGCACAAAAAAAGGCAACACAAGACATAATGTCATGAATTGTCCCCAGAGGGAATCAGTGGTTTTAAACTCACAGTATTGGAAAATTTCCCTTACTGTAAAAATGCCATGGAATGTTTCACTGAGCTGAAAGAACTGTGCAAGGCCTGCAGTTCCACTGGTGCCTGATAGGCAAGTGTGTGTCACATGCTTCAGGCCTCGTGGAGAAAGGAGCCAATAGCCCTAAGATGGTGGACTTGCTCATTAACACGAGCCAGAAAGGTCAGAGGACAGAGAAGTTGTGCAAATGTGACAACTGGGAATTCCTCCTTGTCTTGTTAGGAGAAGAATTTAAATCAAGAAGCTGATTGGCTGCCTTTTTCCCTCTGGAAAGAAAGATGGCAGCTGCTTGGGAGCTTTGTGGAAAGCCAGGTATGAGCTGGTCATGATGGGGTGACTAAAACCTCATGGGAATGGGGGCGTTCCCGGCTTGTCCTTTACACCCTATAGAGGTCACGAGTTGCCCCCCACAAGCGGCTCTCTGGCACAGCCAGGGCTCCAGAAGCACAAGGACTTAATGCAGAGCCCTCAGCTTGCAGGAGAAAAGTGAATGGACTATGCGTTAATCCACACCACCATGCCTGCCTGGAGGGGAAAAGGTGTTGGTCTCTTTCACCTTTTTCCCTCTGTAAAGAAAGATGGCAGCCGCGTGGGAGCTTTGTGGAAAGCCAAGTATGAGCTGGTCGTGATGGGGCGACTAAAACCTCATGGGAAGGGGGGCATTCCCAGCTCGTCCTTCATGCCCTACTGAGGTCACGAGTTGCCCCCCATGAGCGGCTCTCCAGCACGGCCATGGCTCCAGAGCACAAAACCAATCTCATAATTATCTGACTCTCAGCAGAAATACTTACAGGGTTAATAAGTAAAATACCAGAAATCCAAAATTGTGCGGCCACTATTGCAGCCGCGTGACATTGTTTAATTCCTGTGACCAGCTGTAGAAAATAAATTATTTCACAATGCCTTTTCAGCATGTCTGACTTGGGGGTGTAAACTCTAAATAATAATGGTGCATCTTTTGTCGAAACAATGAATCAAGTCAAAAGTAGATAGAGTGTTAACTAGAATTCATCTGCCTCACAGGCATTGGGAGGGGTGGGGGTTTAATGGGGTTCTCTGTGGTGAAAAATAAGTATTGGTAAAGGGAAATGTGTTTGATATTTGCATGACTGAGACTTAAATCTGAAACCTTTGTAACTTTTCCCACAGTGATTCAATAAATAAATAAATTTTTTAAAAAAGAAGAAGCTGATTGGCTTGTTGTGAAGAATCTGTAGGTTGGGTGCTATTTTGCCATGGATAGCTTGTTTTCAAGCAATGTGTTGTTCATGGTAGGTTGTGAGGATTGAACTAAAGTTGGCTACGTGCAAAGTAAATTTCTTTACCTCTCTACTTTCTCTCTAATACCCATGGTCTTATCCATGGGTGAAACTGAGTCCAGCCCTCATGAATATCACTAGTACTTCATAATGTGCTATTATTCATATGCTTACCACTCTTTATAATAATTATATGCTAATAAACCTAGATTAAATTAAGTGCAGGATATTAGGGAAAATAAAAGTGAAAAAATACATTTTTTCCTGGATATGCTTATGTAGAAAGATACTTAAATGCTTCCAAAAACTCTCATCAAGAATATATTTTTGGGGCTGGAGAGATAGGACAGTGGGTATGGCATTTGCCTTGCATGCAGCCAAGATGGCTGATACAGGTTCAATTCCCAGCATCCCATATGGTCCCCTGAGCACCGCCAGGAGTGATTCCTGAGTGCATGAGCCAGGAATAACCACTGAGCATCGCCACGTGTGACCCAAAAGAAAAATATTTTTGTTTCTTTTTTGAGAGGTTATTGTCTGTTTGTTTTGGGGCCACAACCAGCAGTGCTCAGGGCTTAATACTAGCTACGCATGGGGGTCACTCATCCCAAGTGATCACCCTTGGAGACCATATGGGGCCCCAGGGATCAAACCCAGGTTGGTACATGCAGCACAAGTAGATACTCTCCTCGTTGTATCATTTCTCTGGCACCCTGCATGCACTTTTAAGATCATAAATATATATTTAAGAAAAATAATTTTTGAATTTTGAAAAATATTAATTTTAAACTTATTAGAAAAATAGTAAAGACTATCATTTTATTGTCTTATATTGGACAAAAATAAGTTTTGTTATTTAATTTTACTCATAAATCATAATTTTACTCATATAGTTGTAACAATATGTAGATTCGAATAAATTCAACTGTATTGCCTGTGTGGAAAGCATTTGAAATATGTATTTTTAAGGTGAGAAAATAATAATCTAAATTATATTAATCTATGAAAAGATATAATTACTCTTACTGGCTTTTTCTATAGAATAAAATATTTTGTATTTCAGAGATATTCGTTTCTAAATTTGGAAATCAGTACTTTTTTAGATGTACTTGGGAAGAAGGGCAATATTTTACCCTTATGTAGAAGTTCTATTTATTTGTCCCTATTTTCTTCTGTAAGGCAAGCTAGCTTATCTATCAGAAAAGTTAAATGGGGTGTGTTTTAGATTGCCCTTGCTGACATAGTTTATCAATTAAGATATATTTACAGTATGCTCTGTACTGTGGTAAGTACTCAAGGGACAAATACAAAAGGAAATGACAAGATACTTATTAACGTCACAGATATTGAAATATTTCTTTGTGGAACAATATTTATTAATAAGAAATAACTTCTTGGTGCCTGAGAAGTGACTTGGTGGCTTAGATTCCTTACCCAGTACAGTGCCACTACATCACCCTCTCTAAAGTTCTGAGACAATCAAAGATGGCTCTATGATTTAGAGTGCCCAGACATGTGTGTAGTGCTGAGCTTACTCTCTTGTGCCATGCATAAACTGATGTGATCTTGACATCATGATAATAATGATCCTCAGAAAGGGGAAGAGAAACGGTCAAGACAACTATTTCATCTTTCTTTATTCTAATATTTCAATTATTCCTTTATCAAAAATTTGTTGAAACATAGAATATGCTACAAATTAAGTTTAATTTGTTACTTACATTATGTACAGTATGCTACAAATTAAGTTTAATGCATTATAATCAGAAAATAATATATTTTAACCTAATGATAATATGTTATCATATTTCTATACTATGTACTAAAAAAGAAAGAAATGTTTATAATACCAAGGGTGTTACCAAGAAGTGCTTAATGTGTTTTTTAAAATAAATATCTTGAGAGTTGACTTGAAATTTGCCAGGCATAATAGTCAAATGGGACGGTAATTAGAAAAATTCAAATTGTTCCATACAACAGACACATACAAGAAAGAAAGTGATAGGAGAGAATATGGCAAGGTATAGTGGAAAATGTAGAAATAATAAATATATGCATGATGTCCTTAAGTACATTAAATTTACATTTAAGGAAGCAGAGATAGCACAGGGATTAGCATGCTTGCCTTCATGCTGGCATTTTTCGGAGACCAATGTGATCTCTAGTCTTATATACAGCCCTCAAACTCCACCAGGATTAACCTTTGAGTATAGAGCTGAGAGTAGCCCCTTGAACATTACTTTATTTATTTATTTAAATTTATTTAAACTTAAATTTTTTATTTATTTAAGTTTAAGAACAAGCATCAAATATCCAACTAGCTAGACAAAACCCTCAACCTTATGTAGCTTGTCCTTAGGCTACTGGCTTCTGCTTCTTTCTATTACATCTCCTCTGTTTTCTAAAGCCAATCCAGTTTCTTCAGCACTTAGCAAATAAAAGTCCAAGAAGAAAGGAAAATGTATTCCTTAGGATGTTAATACTCTTATTTTCCAGAAATCATGAATATCATTTTTACTTTGCAGATGATTTAAGCTGTCTTAAAAAGATTATTCAGATTTATTTAGTTATGTTTACCAAATTACATGAGCTTTAAAAGTTGAGAGATACCTCTAGGTGAAAGAAAAAAGAGGAGTTAAATATATTCAAAGATAAGAGAAAATTGACAGTCTAGTGCTGTAGTGTTGTAAAAGAATCAACAGGAGGCAGAACGAACAGGGACTGTGGGAAAGGAGAGAGGCTCTAGCCTGAAAATCAGTTAGGAAATAGAGACCTTAAGTCAACTACAGTTTACTGAAATATCCTGGAAAACCAGCCAATATCTTGGATGAATCTGGAATTTACTCTTTCTTGGAGCCTCAGAAAAGGAATACCAACTTGCTGACCCTTTGATTTCTTGTGAAACAAAGCAGAGAATCAGATAAGTTTCACTGTGCCTGGTCTTTTACCCCATCAAAAAATTAAGTAACAAGGAAGAGCATTAAGAAAAATGTTTTCACCATTTGAATCAACCCTCATCTCCAGCAACCGTGCAGGACCTCCACACCACTGCTGAGAAGGCAACATATCTCCTTAACTGTGAATGATCCATTCGATCTAAATTTCCTCAAAGGAATAGCAGAGGGGGTCAAATTTCCCAACAGGTTCATTATTGCTAAGATCATCATCGAGAGTCAAATCTCTCTTGTTGTAGTCATTGAAGTATCTTCTGGCAGCTCATCCCCCTGGATCTGCATTGTCACCTTGGTATCTTATTGCTATGAAACAGTAACAAGTTTCAGATTCCCCAATGCTGTCTAGTAGGCCATCATCTTGCCCTTGGGATGTTGTGTTGCAAGTCACAATCATATCTATTGAAGCACTGCACACAAAATGAAACGTGAAATCAAAAGAACTTGGGCTGAGATAAGTGATTTGGACAAATTAAGACTGAGATATGGGCTGGAGCGATAGCACAGTGGGTAGGGCGTTTGCCTTGCACACAGCCAACATGGCCGACCTGATTTCGATTCCTCCACCCCTCTTGGAGAGTCTGGCAAGCTACTGAGAGTATCTTGCCCGCACAGCAAAGCCTGACAAGCTACCCGTGATGTATTCAATATGCCAAACACAGTAAGAACAAGTCTCAAAATGGAGATGTTACTGGGCTCGCTTGAGCAAATCGATGAACAACGGAAGACCATGACCGTGACCATGAAGACTGAGATATCAAAGCTCTTGGAGAAATTTGAACTTCCCTTAATAATGACTTGGGCCCAATATAAGCACGGTTGATGTGGCATGGACTTACATGAACGAAAATAGCTGGTCACCATCCCAGCCAATACCCGGGACCCTAGAACAACCTGGACTGCTCACCAGTCAGCTCAAGGAGAAAGTTGACCATCTTTCCAGGTAACAGGTAGTACTACAGGAACTGGAGAATGGGAGAGATGACAGGATAATCAAGGTCGCAGATATTGCCAAGGTGAAATGCACTGATGAGAATGCATTAACAATATTCAAATGTCACCTGACAGGATATCAAACAGCTTTCCATGAACTTGATTACTCTATTGTTGTAGTGGTGGAGCCATTGAGATATTCCAATATAATATTCACATCCAAAAGTCCCCTCAGGCCAGTTTGATTGCTGTTGTGACGAACCCAATATTGCTGTATGATAAAGTTGCCATGTGGCAATTGAGCAGAAAGTTTGAAATTCCAATGTGGGGCTTGAAGTGAGTTGGAAAGCTTCCACCTCGTAAAGCAACATTCAGAATGGGCGGGCTATCATTTATGAGACACCACAAGGCCTGATTGGTGTCAACATATCAGATAAATTAGCCCATCAAACTCAAGCTAGTAATCCCTGCTAGTGGTTTGCACCATCGTCATCTCACAAAACACCCACCCTAGTCATGTACGAAGGCGAGCTACTTATGAGACAATCCAAACACTATTAATCTGAAGAACATTAAGAAAAAAATTAAAAAATGGTTGTTCTTTGAAACTGCTAAATTTTGGATAATTTAGTCATAGCAGCAGTAGAAATAATAAGCAAATGGGACCTGATGGTGCAAGTGTAGAAGATCAAGTACGACATCATTTGTCTGATGGAGACGAGAAGAAATCAATCACATCACACCATTTTTGACACTAGAGATGAACTGTTCCTCAGAACATGCAACAATAGAGGTGTCGGTGGTATCGGTGTCCTTGTCAACATGAACTTGGCCATGAGCATTGATTCATTTGAATGCCTAACAACCCAAATTGGAAAATTATGATTGAATAGATGTGGCTCATTGCCGGCGGTTTCTATTTTCGTTGTCTATGCAACAACATCCAATTATGATGAAGGAGAAATTGAGAAGTTCTACATGGAGCTGGAGAAGTTCTGTAAAGAAGATCACACCTACTACATCATTGTTGGTAATTTTAATGCCAAGATAGGACTGAGAAGGTCACTGGAAGAACTTCACATCGGGACCCATGGCCTAGAATGAAATGAACAGGGTGAGGGACTGTCTGAGTTGATCATGTCGACCAAGACCATCCATGGTAACTCACAGTCCCAGAAGGCTGAATCTAAATGTTCGACACGGGAGTCTCCCGGTGGACAGTTCCACAACAAAATTAACCACATTCTATTCAATTAACGTTTTTGCCTGAATGATGTAGCTATTGTCCTGAAATTCCAAATGGTATCAGACCACCATATCCTTCATGCAAAATTCTACTTCACATGAGAAGATGCTGTCGTTGACAAAATTGATGAGGAATATGATTGACTGGTTCAGCACCTCTATGACTGATCAATGAATGTCATGAGTGGGAAAACCACAGACAGACACTTCTCTTTGGAAACTCTCGAGCTCATTCACCAACGTGGTTTTGTGCAAGCCTCAGACAATCACAAGCTAATGTCCGAACTAGCAAAACTGTGCAAAGAAGCAATAAAGGATGACCTCAAAGAGAGAAGAGCAGCAGTGTTGGCCAATCCAGAAAAAGTATTCATAATGCTCGCCTATACTTCGCCAACTACAAGACCAAGACGACTGCCCTTCGATGTCCTGATGGATCTATCACATCTTCCAGAAGGGCAGTGGAGAAGATTACTTGGATCTCTTCAATAGCCATGTCCACCTGCCCAGATACCAAATTTTGCAGGATGAATATGTCGTTCCCAATGTTCTTTCTTCCAAAATCTGACACACCATTTTGTCCATAAAGAAGCAAAGAGCATCTGGTCCGGTCAAGATCAGACACAAACACCTGAAGAATATACTGCCAGTACTCGTCAGTACACTGGCTTGGCTCTTCACATGCTACCTGTCTGAATTCAAGGTTCCCTCCCCTTGGAAAATTAGCAGGACCATTCTGTTGTACAAGAAAGGAGACATCCACAACATGGGCAACTATTTCCCAATCTGCCTGTTGCCCATCATCTACAAGTTGTTCAATAGAGTTATCCTGAATAGAATAGGCAAAACACTAGGCAAAAAACAACCATGCGAGCAAGCCGGGTTCCAAAAAGGATTCAGTGATCGATCCACGATTTCCACATGGTAACCAAGCTCATTGAGGCTTTGTGAGAGCTCAAAATGCCACTTTGTCTAATGTTCATTGATTTAAAGAAGGCCTTTGATTCTCTTAAGACTGATGCAGTCATGGAAGCCCTAGCCAAACAGGGCTCTCAAACTCATTATATCAGGATCCTCCACTAGCTATATTACAAATTCACCACCAGGATCTCACCATTCTACTAGGAAGTGATGATCGACGTAAAGAGAGGGGTTCAGCAGAGTGAAATCATTTCACCGAAACATTTCAATGCCACCCTTGAGAATGTCATGTGATGACTGGAATGGGAATAAATGGGAGTAAAGGTAGACAACTATGCCACCTCCACTTCACTGATGACATTGTTTTAATAACATCAAACATTTTTCAAGTGGCACAAATGCTGCCAACTTGACCATGAATGTGCAAATGTTGGACTGCAGCTGAATCTCACCAAGACAATGTTCATGAAAAACGAACTAGTCCCTGACATTCCATTTGCTCTCAATGGAATGAACATCTCTGAATGCAGCAGCTATGTGTACCTGGGTTGAGAACTCAACATGAGAAACAACTTGGTGCCACAACTGTGCAGAAGGAAGAGAGCAGCATGGAGCACCTTCAAGAATGTCAAAGAAGTATTAAGAGAATAAAGAACCTCCGGCTCTATCCACATCTTTTCAACTCTACCTTTCTTCCTGCACTAACATACGCCTTAGAGACCTGGTATTAAAAGATGGCAAGTGACAAGTGATACATCCAGCTTCATCTTTCAATACTGGCCTACTCAAACAGGACAAGAATGCTATTTGGATCACCCAAAGAGGAATTCAAGGAGCTATGCTTGGAGTATCATGCTTCACTCAAGTGAGAGAAGGAATCCAGAGTTCTGACCTGTGTCTATGATCAAAGATCAGGGATGCCTTGTTTGCCAAGGTGTCAAAAATCAGATGGGCCAGACATGTAATCCAATTTGGAGATGACTGCTGGACTAGAGTAATTACCGACTGGATTACATGGGACATGAAAAGAACACCTGGCCGCCCACCTAGGAGATTGTCAGATTTCTTCGTCAAGACCCTGAACCATTGGTTTGAGGCTCTTCGTGTTCCTAGAATGAGCAGATGCCATTAGGCTACAGGGACGCCACAGGGATGAATGGAGACGTTACTGGTGCCCGCTAGAGAAAATCAATGACCAATGGGATGACAAATGATTACAATTGACAAGTGATACATCCAGCTTCATCTTTTAATACTGGCCATGACTATGCCAATTTTTTCACAAGAATAAAATTTCTTTTAATTTTAAGATAGCACATTCCAATTCTGAGCTATGCTTTTTTTCCTATTCTTTCATGAAATCTTTTAAAATTGACTTGTCTTATTTATTCACCCCAGCACCACCTCGTCCACCCCCATCTTTTTCCAGCACATGACAATGCATTCAAAAGAGCGTTGTGTGGTCAAATACAAATTCACTTCTCTTGGATTTTAATAATGAGGGAAAGAGGATGACTTAACATTGTAACTGATTCAGAGGGTGTGATGAAACAGAACAGGCTCTCAGATGTGGTTGTTCCCTGCCATCTATGTAATCATTGTTTCACCTCTATTTGAAAAATGTAATGTCTCCTCTTGTCAATATTAATATTTCATACTGTTGATCAAAAATTTGGAGCACCAGCATATCTATCTCATTTGTACAGGATGCTTGTTATTGTATTTATAATTAAAAATAAAATACTAATTATATGGAATTAAAGGTCTTTATGTATTTTCATAGAATATTTCCTTCTCCTAATATAAACAGTGACTGGAATAATCTTCCTTTGTTCCGTTCTTACATGGTTTCAAAGACTCCATTTTACTCCTTTAGATTAGGAAGTCCATTTCAATGGCATCACTGATTCTTTTCCCACTCAATTATAAACTCCCAAAGAAAAATAGTGATTATGTCTTCTGGAATACTCTCTGGAATATAGAATACTCTCCATAAATACATAGAAAGTCAATTCACGTTTAGAGAATAAATGAAATGAATAAACTTCATAATTTTAAAAAAATGACTAGTGTAGTATTATTTTCACTGGGATGTGATTTCATCAGATTATTATTTACTGAATAATACTTTGTATTTTATGGAAAAGTGGCAACCAGAAATCCTATCTCATATTCAAGCTTTAAACTATTTGTTCTGCAACTTCTCAGATTTTCTTCTAACTTTTGCCTCTTTGTTTTGTTGTACTGCTTTGATATGTTT
The DNA here is from genome assembly GCF_029834395.1 of Sorex fumeus. Taxonomy (NCBI): domain Eukaryota; kingdom Metazoa; phylum Chordata; class Mammalia; order Eulipotyphla; family Soricidae; genus Sorex; species Sorex fumeus. Next base: position 1,340,634 of record NW_026606138.1, on the reverse strand, counting down.
AGTTTTATCTGGGATTGTATTTTTTGTGGGATTGTTCATTGACTGATGATTGACTATTGTGGATTGCAGAAAGGAATAGAATAAAAGCATTGGGATAGCCAAACAGAAGCTTAGTTATTTAACTGAAGTCCTGTACCCCATTTATCTTCATGGGATCTTTAGATAGAAGAGAGCTAAAGGAGAGTTGTGTTTGCTTCTTTGGATCCTTTTATATGCTGCAGAAGTCAAAGAGTGGCTATGCTTAGGAAGATATTGTCACCGACAATAGCCTAACATTTATTTTAGGTAATTGTCTAAGGCCTGATTTTCTTATGTTCATTTCCAATCTTTGAACTTTTGTTTTTCTACACCTAAATCTTGATGCCCATCTCCAAGAACCTCAGAATTGACACTGATATGAAAACTTAAGTCTTTTGTTCCTGAATCTTTTCCTTGCTCTTTGATTTTAGTCATGGAGTATGTTCACGCTTTCAATTACCTTGATACTGACACTTAAAACAGAACTTGGGGGGCTGGAAAAATAGCACAGTGGGAAGGGCGTTTGCCTTGCACATGGCCAACCCGGGTTTGATTCCCTGCATCCCATATGGTCCCCCAAGCACTGCCAGGAGTAATTCCTGAGTGCAGAGCCAGGAGTAACCCCTGTGCATTTCCACGTGTGACCCACAAAGAAAATAAAATACAACTTGATCCAGCTGAATCCATGATACCATTAACAAAAATTCCATCTTATCACTTAAGGAGAAGAAAGGAAAGTTGGCCAGTAGAAAACTTTTAACAGATTTAAATATATGTCTCAGCATACAATGGGTAATGCAACCATGTGACCAAAGCACTAGACAAGAATATAATCTACAAAATGTTATAAATGGCTCACAGGGACCTAGTACTATATGAAAAATCTTATCACTTTGGGGGGAAAATGCATCCAACAGACTGAAAAGTAAAACTGATCCCATTATTTATTTCATTATATGTTGCAATGAAGATTTATCTTGTGTTCAAAACATAACTTGTGAAACTCATGAATGCACATTGTACTAAAATGACCATTATTTTTCCTTTGTTGTACAAAGTTGATGTGGGTGAGAGTGCCTCAGAACCTCTGACATTGTGAAGTAATCATTCATTAAAGTGTGATGATTATTAATAATCACTTATTTAATAACTAAGAAATAATAATAAATCCCCTAAATATCAATATTTGGGTTCAGAGAACTATTATTTCTATACGCATTGTGATGGAAAAGAACCAAAAAACCTCCCAATTTGCTAATTTGGACAGAGACAAAAATTATCTTTCCCTCCTCTAATCATAGGTAGTAGAATCTCTGTAAATAATGTTAATATGTATTTTAAAACCGCACTTTCTTCAGAAATTCTCTTTCTATCATCCATCTCCGTCATTGAATAAATTGATAAATGGATGATCAAGAGCATGCTAACTTAGAACTGTCTTGTTCTGAGTGGATGGAAGTCAGTCAGATAGCACTGATGGAGAATATGTGGAGGGAAAGTGTTCTTTTCCCATATTAATGAAACTCTGTAGTGCTATAATTCAATGATTCTACTAATTGATGGGAGACAGACGACTGCAGTGAACACTGAATTTTAAAGAGTTCACAGCTTTAGTTACATGACTAGAAGTTATAGTTAAGTGAATTTAAATACTTAGCTATTTTCTTATTTTATTTCTCTATAAATACTTTTTAATTTATATTTTTAGTTCATATGAATCCACTAAAGGGTTCAAATTTAATCATAAAATTAAAATATTTGTTATTTTAATAGAACTCCTATGGCCAGAGAGATAGTAGTGTAGCAGATAAGGCGCTTGCCTTGCACACAGCTGACCTGATTTTAATCCCTAGGATGCCAAATGGTCCCAGGAGCACTGTCAAAAATGATTCCTGAGTGCAGAACCAGGAGTAACCCCAGAGAACTACCAGCTGTATCCCCAAAACCAAAAATAAAAAGCACCCCCAAACAAACACCCTTTCTTGACCTGACCAGCAATTTTATTCCTAAGTCTATTTTGAGTAATCTTTTATAAATAATTCTAAAAGTATATGTACAGATGAGTATATTGCATGTAAATATTCTTTTTTACATTGATCATATTCACGATCACAATCATGACCATCCTGTTTTTCGTCGATTGCCTCGAGTAGGCCCCAGTAATGTCTCCTTCGTCCTAGCCCTGAGATTTTTTAAAAAGTGCCATATTCAAGGCTCTTTCAGAGTTAGGAGAATGAGACCATCATTGTTACTGGTATTTGGCATATTGGGTACGCCACAGGAGGTTTGCCAGACTCTGCCGTGTGGGCAGGTTACATTCAGTAGCCTGCCAGTTTGTCCAAAGTAGGAATGAGATAATAAGATGTCATAATAAGATGTCGCGCGGTACCTTCATGCGTGTGGAGAGTGGTCTCAGCATGGTGGTGGCTGGTTCTGGAGGTCTTCGGCTGCCAGAGCCCTGGTCGGGGTGGGGAGGGAAACTCAATCCGCTCCCTCCAAGAAGCCCTGGCGAGGACAGCCAGGCGCAGGGGCAGGAGACTCTGCGCTGTTCTCTTCTGGGACTGGGTTTTATAGTCTCTGGGTCTTGGCCATTGATGGGATTACACGGCACCAGGGGGCCAGTTGGTGGGTGTGACCCCTGCCTACTGGAATTTGAAGGATCTGAGTGGAGGATGCTCAGCCCCCATCCGAGTAGGCATGGAGATCTCAGCCCCGGGACCTGCGTGCCTTTGTTCCTCTGCCAGTACCTTCATGCCTGTGGAGAGTGGTCTCAGCATGGTGGTGGCTGGTTCCGGAGGTCTTCAGCTGCTGGAGCCCTTGTCAGGGCAGGGAGGGAAACTCAACCCGCTCCCTCCAAGAGGCCCCAGCAAGGACAGCCAGGTGCGGGGGCAGGAGACTCTGCATTAATCATATTACGAAAGATTAAATACACAGTTCTAAACTTTCTATCAGATAATGGTATACTTTAAAAATTATTTTTTGGGGCTGGAGTGATAGCACAGTGGGTAGGTCGTTTGCCTTGCATTCAGCCAACCCGGGTTCGATTCCCAGCATCCCATATGGTCCCCTGAGCACCGCCAGGAGTAATTCCTGACTGCAGAACCAGGAGTAACCCCTGAGCATCGCTGGGTGTGACCCAAAAAGCAAAAATATATATATATTTTTATTTTATTATTATTATTTTTTTGGTTTTTGGGTCACACTCAGCGATGCACAGAGGTTATTCCTGGCTCATGCACTGAGGACTTACTGCTGGTGGTGCTCAGGGGACCATATGGGATGCTGGGAATCAAACCCGGGTCAGTCATGTGCAAGGCAAATGCCCTACCCGCTGGGCTATCACTCTAGCCCCAAGAAATTATTTTAATCAATCTGTGAAGGTCTACCTTATTATTTATTTTTAAAATGCTCTTTCAAAACAATGGTTAAAAACGAAAGTCCCTCCAAATTCATATTTAAAACTTTTTTAAAGACTAATTTTTTGTTTTAGATTCCTTTAGTGATTTTTTTTCAAGATTAGGAAATCCTGTACCCTCTCTGAGACACTGTGAATGGATGCAATGACAATGGAAAATATTGGGAAGTTTCCCAAATTAAAAATTAAAACCAGTGATCCATCTCCTTTACCACACGATTTTGATAATTGTATTATCTTTGAATTTTTAAGATATGTAGCTTTTGTTTCAGGCCTTGTTTTAATTACGATGCAGAATCCCCTCTATTGGTATTACCTACTGAGGCAGTGACAATGACAAATGTATCCTTTTTCTTCATGTTAACTAGTTTAAAAAGTTTTGTTGCAATGCAGCTTCCCAACTAAGAATAGCTATTCTCAGACAACTTCACTACTAAGTATGATCATGTAAAGAAAACCATGTTCATATTACATGATTAAAATGTCTGCAGACATCAGTGTACTTACAAAGAAACCATACTTTCTATTATTGCCCCCCTTTCCTGACAGAAAAGGTGATATTTGATGTGGTCTTGGAAGCCACATATTGAATATTGCAGAACTGCCTTAGTTTTAGACTCTGAATAACTGCATGGAAAAGAGCCAGAAATTTATTAACCAGAAACTTGGAGAATAACATGGAACGAAAATGAGCTTCTGTCTTTGTTGAGCCATAGCATTTTGGGACTGCCTGTAATAATATCTTAGTCTTTTCATTCAAGGAAATAAAATGATGATGTTCTCTCAGTTCATCTTTTTTTTACTTTGCATCAGCTTCAGTGAAGGGAGCATATGTAACTGATGTCCTGCTGATATTGCCTTGGCAATCCTGGTCCCTTTCCTTCCCTCCTCTCCTCTCCTCTCCTCACCCCTTCTCTCCCTCCTTCCCCTCCTCTCCCTTCTTTCCTCTCTTCCCCCCCCTCACTTTCTCTCCTATGTTCTCCGTTCCCTTCCCCTGTCTCTTCAGCATTCTACTGCAAACTCTTTCCACTTTTCAGTCTCAAAATTCTTTCAATTTATGTTCAGGCATCTGGAAGTATCAGGAGTTAACATTCCAGGAGCACTCCTTGACCAATGATGTATTGAAATTTGATAATAAACCATTTTGGCTTTCCTGACCCTTGGGGTGCGTGTTTTACACTGTCTTCAAAAGTTGCTCAATAAGATTACACTTTAATTGTTTATGTTACTAACTTGTTTGATAGTGCATTCTTTAAGTGGCTTCCCTTTTTTATTTGTTTTACTTCCTCTTTCCCCTATCAGTACTTCTTGGAAACAACGCTCAAATTAGCTGCTTGTCCTCAAATCTTTTCTTCAGGGTATATTTGCTGAAGAATTCAATTTAAAATGGTTTTTTAAAGGCTGTTTTCTCTCTTCTGTGTGTGTGGGTGTGTGGGTGGAGGGTTTTTCACATCCCATGATGCTTAGAGACTATTAAGGGGGTCAGCACTTGAGTATTGCTCCAGGTAGTGCTTTAGGGACCAGGTAGTGCCACAGACTGAATTCAGGTCTCCTGTATGCAGAGCATGCACTCCAGAATGCTGAGCTGTCTCTGGGCCCCTGAAAGTTGTTTACTTGATGTAAGATTATGGAATTGGAGAATTTACCAAATAGATGATAAGGGAGAACTACATCACTGATTCCTCCTAAACTGACGTTGATGGTCTCTTGGGGTAGTCCATGGAGCAGCAAACACCTGGCCCTATATCATGGCTGATTTGTTTGACATATTGATGTGAATGGATAACAGAGTGCCACACACTACTGCTACTTAGAGGTTGCTCTGAAAGACAGGAGTAAACGGCAACTCCCTCCCTTTCCTTGTTTGAAACTCCATTCAGTGCATCTTGTCAGAAATTTCATGGAAGGGAAAAAGTGAAATGGCATAAGTAAACTCCTGGGAAGTGGTGCAGAGTTCGGTAATTGATGGATGTGTATACTTTGGTGTGCATAACATCACAATTACTGAAGCTTTTACCTCTGATGAACTGCAATGAGATACAGGTGAAAAAGGATGCAGCACTGACTTATACCTCTAGCCCTTGAGAGATATGGAAGACATTTTTATTATGAGATTTCTGGTGTTGATTTGCTATTGTTAACTGTCATCAAAGTTCTGAAGGAAGAATGCGAAAGGCTTGGTTCAGCTATCATAATTAAGATATTGTGCAGAAGTCATGAGGTCTCCATAGTAATGATAAAGAGAACCTTGAACCTTGCAGCTAAGCAGATACTAGCATCTGTAAAAGTCAGGTCTCAAAGGAAACATAGCTTGAATACATAACTTTTGTACATCAAAATTAGAGATCTCAATGGCAAGGCATGCCCTTAGAACTGGATGAAGATATTTGGGTAAGTGGAATTGAGAAGTTTTAATTTTCTTTTTTTTTTCTTTTCATATCAGTAGTAGTTCTCCTCACTCCCTTTGAAGAGGAGAAAGACTCTGTGTGAATGCTTGGGCTCAGAATCGTACCTATCTCCCATTACTGCCTTAAAATCCAGTAGTAAAGTGCTATATTTCAGTAGGAGGAAAAATATGTTTTAACAAAAGAACGCTATATTTGTTTAAATTATATAAGGGTTATATTCAGATGATAAGACTCAAAATGAGTCTGATGGGTTGGAAAAGTTTGAGACGTAAAACTAGGGTGTAGACATAAACAATAAGGAGGCAGATTTATAGGATCCAGAATTCAACAACATGGAAACAGGATCATAAGTTGTCCAATCATTTTATTGTAATGACTCTTTGAATCTTGGAAATGTAGCCTGCAGTAAATAAAGTAATCTTGCTGTGCTTGCCTTATGAGACTATTATACAAGATTCAGTGTTGAACATAATCATATAAATTTATTATATGGGGAATTTATTGTATGTAAGTATGGGGAAAATCATCTGATTACAACTCCTGGAATGGTCCAAAAGGCTTTCCTTTTATTGCCAATAAATAATGAATATTAAAGTGATAAGGATAAGAAAGTCAACAATCTTGATGAAGAGCCTAATGTTGAATATCTCTGTAAGTGTTAATTGATGATAGAAAATATTTGTTTAGAGTATGACTTCCTTGGGATAGTAAAATTGTGGTAAAATTAATATCAGGTATCTGCACATGCTATCAATAGTGAAGTAGATATAATTAGGATTGGCAGCCAGTTAATGTTTGTAAAGGCTTACACTTTGGTATTGATCTTTGTTGATAAACTATAGCTCTCCTAATGATGTGATAGATGGACAGCCCAAACAGTTATTATTTGATCCTTATTAGGGTCAGCAAACTACAAGTGGGTAAGAGCCAGCCACTTGCTGGTGGAACATAGGCACAACAATTTGTTTACCTTGTTTTGTGCTCCAGTGGCTAAACTAAGTTGGTTCAACAGAGACTCTCTGACCTATAAAGACATAACCTATTTATTATGCAGGCCTTTAACAGATGTTTGTTGATTTTTATGCTGCATCTACTCAAGGAAGTTCAAGAACAAGTGAGAAGATTAATACCAGTTTCTGTAGTGGAAAATCACAATTCTTTGTCTCTATGTTTCACTAGTTAGACTCAGGGTTATTGATAAAAGGAGAAGAAGACTCTGCAAAAGTAATATATTATTCCAATCCTTTTCATTTACTAGAATAGCATGCACCAGGGGAAGGAGAAATACCCAGATATTTTAGAAAACATGAGAATGCAATTTCTGAATTTGCACCAAAAGACTCAAATGCCAACTAACCACCTTGGTAAAGAGACATGCAGAAAAGCCAAAGAATACTTAAGTTTGTCTACATCCACTTAACAGATCTGCAGTTTAGTCATTTTTGTGCTTTCAGAATTCTATGTTGGATATAATAGCCAGATGGTCATGAGATTTAGTGATTAGCACAAATCTACTAAAGTTCTTGCAGCACATGAAGTGATATTAATTCAAAGAACATATTTTTAAAAAAATTTGATATTTGAACACAAATCTTACACTGGATCCCACTTCCTCTTGCACTAGCCATTTTGTGACTTACTGGGCATGTCTTTTGTTTTAATAAGGTGATGACATAGGATCAAGAATAGACTCTAAATGGCGGATGGTATCAAGAAAAATCAATTCATGGTTGGAAGTTTGAGATTTTCAGATATTTCTTTTATAGTTTTATTTTTTGCAGGGTAGAGGGTACATATCTGGAAATGCTGAGGACCTCTGGGTTTGCACTCAAGAATCATGCCTGGTGGGCTCAGGAGACCATATTTGATGCCAGTGATTGAACCTGGATCTACTGCATGCAAGGCAAGAGCACTGCCTACTGTACAATTGTTCTATCCCTCATCCCCTCATTTTACAGAGAAGGGTTAAAGGCTAAACATGGAGTTGATGGTTGATATTTGTCTCTGTAAAATCTCAGAAGAATGGGATTCAAAGAGTTCCAGTGTTATGAATATCTGGTAGGTAGAAAGAGTACACAGAAGAAAGCACAAAATATTGTGCTATTTTCCACATAATTGTCATTTTCATTTATTTCTTCTGTTTATATCCTTTATCATGTATTTTAAAAACTGGTTAAACATTAACGTTTCCTGGAATTCTATGTGTATCTCTAGCACATTAATTAAGTGAAAGGAGGTGATTGGAATCGCCAATCTAAGGCAAATTGGTCAGAAGCATAGTTTGTAATCTGAGCTTGCTACTGCATCTGATGTTTAAGAGAATGGTAGTATTGACAAGGGATGGTATGGTGGGAGGGGATCAGGACAACTTTTATGAGACTGAGAATTTATTCGGTGTTACCCATTACTGTTTCTAGCTAGAGAGGGTCAGAGTTGAGTTTAATTGTTAGACACCTCCCTGGTGCTTCAGAGAATTATTTGATATAGAGAAAACCACCACACATTTCATCACTATAAGTAACATAAAGTATATGTGTGTATTTTATGAAGAATAAAAGAAGTGGGGAAGAGCTGAATTTTTGTATGTATAGGAATTAACTATTTTTTCCAATATAATGGTGAACAACTCACATTGATTCTTTGACCATAATTCCTTGTACACCCATTATGATTCTAACATAATAAGTATAAGGATTCCCTTTGGAGTGTATAGGACTTCCCAAACAGGGCTCTTAAGATCTGGGTATCACTATGTAGTTTCTGGCCACCTGGGCCTTTTATTTTGTGAGAATATAGTGCTACTTAGGTTCTGTGGTGCTCAGGATTATGCTGGCAGTGCTTGGGGGCTCCAGAGTTGCATAGGTAATAGCTGAGGGACCATACTGTGATGGAGATGGCTCAAGTAGAGGGTCCTTAAACTCTTTATGCTTTTTTCAACTCTCAGAATCCTTGTTTTCCAAATTTTCCCTTTATATTACTTCAAATAAAGATGAAGTACTGGCTTTCAGTTACTGAAAGAAATTCAAAGAGGATCCTACCATTAACAACAAATGGTAAAATGTAGAACAGCTCTATTGCTTTATACCATTGACTTATAGAAGGTTTCAGAGGAATGTGCCACTTGTGGAGATCAGGGATTCCTGTGTATTCTTTTTCAGGATTTCTTAGTGACAGCAGACGGGGATGAAATTCTAAACACAATCATGTGTGGATTGCTTGGTATGTTGGTGCAAATGGAGAAAGGACTGTGACATACTGTTATTTCTTGAGGTCAGTTTTGAAAGATAGTGTGAGGGTAAACTCCCAGAAGACTTGACTTCACTTGTACACTAGTCACAAACTTGACTTGAATCAAAATGTGATTTAAGAAACACTAACTCATGGGAAGTAGGGACTAGCTTTGTAGTTTGTTCAGGGGATCTGAAAAGAACAAGAGAAAAAAAATTCGATAAGAAAATATGTGGGAAAGCATTCACATTAGTACATCTCGGAGAATCACAAAGGCTTGTAGGGTTTTCATGTGTAATGGAAATTGTTATAGTGAATCAATTTTTTATGTATGACTATGATTCTTTTATGAGTAAAATTGTCAGAAGTCTACTCAATATCTGGTTTACTGTCAAGAGACTATCCATGACAACATCTAGTATAGCACTAAGGATTTATTATGGAGCTAATGATGTATAACAAAGGATGTACCAATCCCTTAAGAGCAAGAAACTATTGCTCTTACAGAATATTGGAAGGGTATCTCAAAGCTATACATATCTGTCAGCTTGGGAATGACATTTTGCAGTATTAAAGCATTGTACTTCAAGAGTGTCAAGCATCTGCTTGGGACCAAGGGTCATTTGAGAAGTGGAATTCTCCAACTGACCATTTAGCTATTTCTCTACTTAAAGTATTTGTGCTTCCCGTGTCTAATTTATTCTGTACTAAGAATAATTTACAAGACATTATAATTCCCACTAAATTCAAAGTTACAGCTGAAATCCAAGAGAGAGTACAACTATTAAGGCTCTTGTCATACACGAAGCAGACCTAGGCTCTATCCTTAGCATCCCATTGGCTCCCGTGATCAAGCCAAGAGGAATCCCCAAACACAGAGCCAGGATTAAGCCCTAAATATGGCTGAATATGGCTCCAAAACAAACACAAAAAGAAACAAATTAAAAGTTACTGACAACTTATTATGGATTCCTTATTGCAGTTGACTAGACAGGGGGAAGTGATTTAATTATGATCTAGATACTGTGCTTTGAGCACTGGGCAATACAAAGACTGAACAAGGCATCGTTTGTTCCCCAGCCCCCCATGCCCAGTGAAAATTGTAGATGAAACATTGCAACAACCACATCAGGTATCTAATGATAAATATCTGAATTTGCAACAAACAACCTAGAATGACAAGTTATCGAAGGTGAAAGGAATCTAGAACGAATGCTATAGAAGGCAAAAACTAGAATAGCAGATTGCCCTATAAAGACACTTAAAATTATTTATTACTATAAGTACTTTAAAAAGTAGGGCAGAACAACAGCACAGCAGGTAGGATGTTTGCCTTGCATGCAGCTTAACCCATGTTTGATTCCGCGTCCCTCTCGGAGAGCCTGACAAGCTACAGAGAGTATCCTGCCCACACTGCAGAGCCTGGCAAGCTCCCCATGGCATATTGGATATACCAAAAAGAGTAACAAGTCTCACAATGGAGACTTTACTGGTGCTCCCTCGAGCAAATTGATGAACAACGGGAAGATAGTGCTACAGTGGAACAGTGCTACATTAAAAAAGTATTTTCTTACAACTGTTTATAAGGAAAACTTGGTTTCCAGTGACTTGAAGAGAAAGCACATAGTGATAGTGATACTACCTTGGTGTGTTGGTAGAACTGAGAAGGACACATTAGTTCTTGATTATCCTCTTACGTGTCCCGTTAGCACTGTTTTCCATACAGTCTCCTGTAAACATCTGTAACTATTGGCCTGAGAACTATCTCACATCCTTCCTATTGGTCAGACCAAAAGTAATAGTGATGACGGTGGGCCCCACGGGTGACTTACGTGAAGTGGGGAGGAGAAAGATGGCCACTTTCTCCCAACCCGCCTCTGCCACCCGGAACCCTGGGTAGGCTAGGACCGGTAAAGTCTGCAGTGAGCACCTGCTCCGCATGGGCCTAAGCCCCGCCAGCCCCACAAGGTGACTGTCAAGCCACACCTGAAGTCCGCTTGATCTTCTTGGCACGGGAGTTAATCCCCGCCACCTGATTGCTCGGGGAGCCACGGACTCAAGCTGGGGCGAGAATTTGCTCTTTGCAGGAAAGGAGACACCAGTCCCAAGCCTTACCGGAGGTTTCTGGGGTTCTTTTCTCGCTCGCAGAAAAGAATTTCAGGAGTAGAAGAGCAGTGAAGTAACAGGTTTTATTTGGAGGCTTTTGGAGAGGGAGAGAAAGGGATAAGCAGATAAGCGGGGGAATGGAGAGTGAGAGAGAGAGAGTAACGCGTCCAGAGGGAACGCGGGCTTCTCCGAGGGTGGAGAGAGCGCCAAGTGGGCTCTCGAGCTGGTTCTTATAGGCTCTCTGAGAGGGGCGGAGGAATCGAACTCGGGTCGGCCATGTTGGCTGCGTGCAAGGCAAATGCCCTACCGCTGTGTTATCGCTCCTTGGATCATAATCACATGAGGTAACAATTTCCTTCTCTATTTGGAAAGGGATAAACATTGACTTGAGTCTTTTTCTCATATTGCATCAATTTATCTAAATTAATATTCATTGTTATATTTTTTGTGTTTGTAAGTTTTAGATGCAAATTCTCTCTGAAGTTTCTAAATCACATTCTTTAAATATTTTTGTGAATCTTGGTGCTATATATTTACTGTAAGGGCTGGAGTGATAGCACAGCGGTAGGGTGTTTGCCTTGCACGCAGCCAACATGGCCGACCCGAGTTCGATTCCTCCGCCCCTCTCAGAGAGCCTGGCAAGCTATAGAGAGTATCGAGCCCGCACGGCAGAGCCTGGCAAGCTACCCGTGACATATTCGATATGCCAAACACAGTAACAACAAAGTCTCCAATGGAGACGTTACTGGGCCCGCTTGAGCAAATCGACGATCAAAGGGAGGACCTTTACCTTTACCTTTACCTTTACCTTTACCATTATCTAATGTTTCTACCTTGCGAGTTATGTTGAATTACTTGTGCATATATGTGTATATGTATTTTTTTTAAGTATACAATGGAGTCATCTTTGAGTAAGTAAGGTTTTTTTATTTCCATTTTTATTCTCATATCATTTTTCCTGTCTTATTGTAATGCTTGGGCTGGAGCAATAGCACAGTGGTAGGGCATTTGCCTTGCATGCTGCTGACCCACAGACCCGAGTTCCATTCTTTCATCCCTCTTGGAGAGTCCCACAAGCTACCGAGAGTATCTCGCCCACACGGCAAAGTCTGGCAAGCTCCCCGTGACATATTTGATATGCCAAACATAGTAACAACAAGTCTCACAATAGAAACATTACTGGACCCACTCAAGCAAATCGATGAAAAACATAAGGACAGTGCTTCAGTGATTGTATTGCTTAAGACCTTGAGTCTAACACGAAATAGAAACAAAATTATTTTCTTTAATATTTTAATATTTTCTTTAATATTTTAAATATTTTAAAATTTTAATTTGTTTAATATATTTAATATTAAATAGAAACAATTTAAATAGTAAATAGAAAATTCAATATTAAATAGAAATATTAAAAGGCAAATTTTTCTTCATCTGGACTTCTGGAAAAAATTCAAATATCTTACCATGTTTGAGCGATAGCACAGTGGGTAGGGCGTCTGCCTTGCACGCAGGCAACATGGCCGACCCGAGTTCGATTCCTCCGCCCCTCTCGGAGAGCCCGGCAAGCTACCGAGAGTATTCGATATGCCAGACACAGTAACAACAAAGTCTCCAATGGAGACGTTACTGGGCCCACTCGAGCAAATCGATGATCAACGGGAGGGCCTTTACTTTTACTTTTACTTTACCATGCTTGAAGTAATCTTTTCTGGTAATTCGTCTTTTTAAAAATTTAAATAAGTTCCTTTCTATTATTAGTTTGTTAAGTATGTTTTATTCTGTGTAGTTAACTATCAAATATTCTTTGAATATTTTAATATTATTTTACTTTATGTTAATATAGTGAATTGCATTAACTTTCTAAGGTGAATATAAAATAATCTAAGGTGAAAGAAATTGGTTATAGTGTTTGATTTGTTAATATAGTTTACATTTCTTCTTTTTGAAAAAGAGATTGTCCTGTTCACATTCGTCCTTCAACTAAAGCAGCTTACAATTAAAATCTCTTTTCTGCTTCTTCCATCCTCCTAATGCTGATAATATTTTTGTGAGATTTTGTTTATTTGTAAAATATCCAGAAGAATTCTTTGTTATAGCAACTCCTACCAAAGTTTCTTGTGAGAATATTTTTAATTATAAATTATATATTTATCAATTTCAATTAGTTATATTCTATAAAGCAATTCATGTTACCTAGTTTCAATTTTAAGATTTGAAATTTTCATATTTTATTGTTTAATATTTGTATTCTCATAACTATAAATTTCTAATTTAGTCTTTTTCTTACATTGATTTTGCGAGTTTTTAATAAAATGTTTAAATATTCAGTACACTAACTTCTTTAATTTAGTTGCATTCATTTTTGCTCTTACACTCATTAGCTGCTTACTTTCTACATTCTGCACATTTAATTTGCTCTTATTTTTCCAACAGAAAAAGTACTTAGATAATTGTTCTGATCCTTTCTTTTCTCTTATGTGAATTTTAGTTTTTTTATTTGAATATTTTCTCCTAGCTTTAACTTATTTTAAGTCAAAGAAATAGAAAATGTTTCTATTTTCTCCTAGCTTTGACTTATTTTTACTATTCATTTCAAAATAAAGTTTCCCTAGGGTGTTCTTCCACACTGGCTCCTAATTTTCTTTCAGATTGAATTTAGAAATATTCTCTATGGCCTGCCAACAAAATCTTCATGATTTCAACACTTTGAAATGTATTATAGAGTTACTTTATTGTGTATAATTGAGAAGTGATATAATTGAGAAGTAATACAGAAATTAAGAACTTGCATGTAACTGATGCCAAGTCTATCTATGGCATCATGTGGTCTCCTGGACATCAACAGACACAGACCTGACAGCCCCCAGTGAACCAGTGATGTGGTTCTAGAAGCCCCTGAGCACCACTGTGGTGGCAAAGTTAATCCCCCACAACACAATGCAGGAGAAACTGATTTGGGGGCTCTCATGTTAAGTTGTCGACTGCTGATTTAGTTGGCTGAGAGTCTGAGAGCAGCCCCAGACCTTCTGAGCATCACTTGGGAGTCCCTTTCCACCATTCTCCAGCCCCACCACTCCCATTTTTTTTTGAGAGAGAGAGTGAGAAATCACTGTTTTCTTAGTTGCTGGGTATGGTACTACCATAACACTTAGGTAATTTATTAATAGCATCATTCAAATGATGTATATCTTAATGCTTCTGATTGTTTTTGTTTGATCAGTGATTTCTCTTTTGAAGAGAAGTGTGTTAAAGTTTTTCCAGTCTGATAACAGAGCATTCTATTCTCTTTACATTGTAGTTCTACATGTCTTACGCTAAATTATTGATTGAAGTGAATTATTCATATTTTATATATATATGCCTATAAATTGACTTTTAGTATAATGAAATTATTTGTTTTGGTTTGGTTTGGTTCTTGAGCCACACCTGACTGTGCTAGGGCCTTACTCCTGATGGGGCTAAAGGGACCATATGTGGTGATGAAGATTGAACCCAGATTGGTCACATGAAAGGCTGGTATCCTAGTTTTTGTACTATCCCCAAATAATACATTTTTATTTGGGGGGAGTAGGGTTGGGCCAAACTGCTGTGTTCAGGACTTTCTTCGGGCTCTGTATATAGGGATTCCTCTTGGACCTGCTTAGGAGACTATGTCTAATGAACCATAGAAGCAAAATACAAGGCCAATGGCTTAACCCTGTAGTACCCTTATAGCCCTGTAGCACTGTAGCACTGTCCTCCCGTTGTTTGATTTGCTTAAGCGGACCCAGTAACATCTACGTTGTGAGACTTGTTATTACTGTGTATGGCATATCAAATATGTCACGGTTAGCTTGCCAGGCTTTGCTGTGTGGGCTAGATACTCTAAGTAGCTTGGTAGGCTCTCCAAGAGGGGTGGAGGAATTGAGCCTGAGTCTGTCGAGTCAGGTGCATACAAGGCAAATGCCCTACCACTGTGCTATTGCTCCAGCCCTGATAAATCTTGTATTTAGCATAACGTTTTGCCTTTATATCTACTTTGTATTATATTGATGTAACTCCCGCTACATTTTTCTGGCAATGTTTTCATTTTTTTAATACTTTTATCATTTCAATTTATTTTATTGAGGTAACACTATAATAACATTATATAAATTTCAGGTGTGCTCATTATAAATTAACATCTGCATAAGCAAATTAAAATTTGCCATTAAAAGTCCAATTCAGTTCTATCCTAAATAATTAACCCCTTTGACCTGATTGAGTCCTCTTTCACTTCTGCTAAGCAATAATTGATCTTATAGTCCAAAAGTTTATATTTGTTTGCTTACTTCATATGTTCATTTTGTTTTTCTATGAGTGAAATCATATGTTGTTTGTCTTTCTCCATCTGGCTTATTTCACTAATAATGATACCCTCTAGGTCCATCCATATTGTTATAAGGGACAGAATTTCTTCATTATACTTTTAATAGCTAAGCAGCATTCTACTGTGTACATTCCACATCTTCTTTATCTGTTCATCTGCTAGATACTAAAATTTTTTGTACCTCTTGATTATTATAAATAATGCTGCAATAAATATATGGATTCATATATCTATTTCAGTTTGTGTTTTTGGACTTTCAACACAAATTCAGAAAATGGGATAATTTGATCACACAGAATTTCTATTATAATTGTTTAAGGACTCTTTTGTTCGTTAGTCTTTGGGCTCCACCTAATTATGTTCAGAACTCTGCACTAGGGAGCATTCCTACTTGGGGCACCCATAAAAGGTTCCTGGGATCAATCCCTGGCAGGGTGTGCACAAAGTTGCCTTGCTAGCTGTGCAATCTCTGGTTCTATGTAAGGACTTTCAATATTGCTTTCCATAATGATTACTCTACTTCTCAACTCCACCAATACTGTAAAGTTCCAATATTTCTAAATCATCTGGAATAATTTTTCTCTCATTTTTACAAAAAAAACCCTCTATTTTTATAGGAGTTAAGTGATTTTTTTGACTTGCATTTCCGCCATAAAAGAGATGATGAGTATGTTTCCTGATCTTGTATTAACCAGATGGATGTTTTTGTTGAAATTTCTTTTCAGAACCTCTGAGCAATTTTCATCATATTTTTGTTTTGTTTTTACTATTGGATTTTATGAGTTCTTTGTATATCTTGGATAGTCCTTGTGAGGCATAGTATGCATAAATATTTTCTCCTATTTTCAAAAGTGTCTTTTCATTTTAGTGCAATTAGTTTTTCACTTCTGCAGAGGTATTTTGTTTGAGTAGCTGTTTGTTTTTCTTTAGTTTCCCTTAACATTGGAATGAAGTCCTCCAAAGTATTTTTGATACACTAGTGAAGCAGTCACTGTCACTGTCACTGTCCTCCCGTTGTTCATCGATTTGCTCAAGCGGGCCCAGTAACGTCTCCATTGGAGACTTTGTTGTTACTGTGTCTGGCATATCGAGTACATCACAGGGAGCTTGCCAGGCTCTGCCGTGCAGGCAAGATACTCTTGGTAGCTTGCCGGGCTCTCCGAGAGGGGCGGAGGAATCGAACTCGGGTCAGCCATGTTGGCTGCGTGCAAGGCAAACGCCCTGCCACTGTGCAGTATGTTGCCTAATTTTTCCCTGTGTGTATGTGTTTGTGTTTTCAGATATTGCCTTTATGACTTTAATACATTTAGAATTTATTTTGATATATGGTGTTCGATAGGAATCAATATCCATTCTTTTATATATGGCTGTTCAGTTTTCCCAGCATCAATTTATTAAAATGAGATTTCTCTTCATTTTACAATATTGTTATAAATTGTCCATTTATGAATGATTTTACCTTTGAATTTTCAATTTTGTTCCATCAATATGTGTTTTTTTTTATTCAAATACCCCCTTTAATTACTACTGATTTGTGGTTAGTTTAAAATCATAGAATGCAATACTTCCAATTTTATTCCTTTGACCTAGAAATATTTTCAATATTCTGAGTCTTTTATTATGTCAAAAATATTTTTTAAGTTTTTTTTTTGGTCTATCTTGTAAAGAATTACATTAGATTTTGATTACATGTTACTTTAGTCAATATAGCCATTTTAATGATGTCAATTACTCCAGTTCATTTTTTATGTCTTGCTTCATTATTTTTTTCAACAGTACTCTGGGCCTAGTCCTGGCTCTATGCTCAGGGATCACTCCTCTTGGACTTGGGGGACCATATGGAGTGCCAAAGATTGACCCCAGTTTGGCTTCATGCAAGGAAACTCCTTATGTTTCGTACTGTCATTCCAGCCCAAGTGTGTGTATATATATTTTGAGGAAACGTTTTCCCCTTTTGAAAACTATTGGGACACCCACAAGCATAAATCTGACCTATGTCCTTATCAGAGTGGGTTGATTAAGTGGTTATCTTGGAAGTTAAGTAAGGCATTTTTAGTTTATAGGATGTCACAAGTGTCTGAGTATGTGTGTGAGTGTTGGTCCTTATGGAGGGACAGAGAGGCTATATTGTGTCGGATTTAGTGCTTAAATCAGCTCAGATAAAGCAGAGTCATCCGTAGGGTACCTTTATTTTTTAAGCCTATGTTTTTCTTTAAGCCTATGTCCTATCTTGAGAGAACTAGTATTATACAGAGGTGGGAAAAGCCCAAAAGAAGAATCCCAGGATGAGAAAAACCTGGGTGCCCCAAGGCCAGTCTCAGTCCAATTGATTCACTGAAGAATGGTTCATGCAACATATGAAATGAACCCCCAATCTTCAGGCATGCCTCACTACCTACAGAAGGGTGAACCATGGATATTTCTCAGTTGAGTATAAAAATATAAGAAAGGGAGAGTTAGATTAAGCAAGACAAGTGGCATTTTTTTTCAAAGTGTCTTTTTGTGAGAAACGTGTGCTAAGTAAAACCTTAGCATTTTCATAGAGGAATTATATACTTTAACAGACTTTCATAAGACTAGGATGGGGTTTTGAAGAGGTGATTGTCATTGACAAGTATCAATTTGGGATCCAATTATTAAAGACCTTGTATTCAATGTCAGACAGTTTGTCAAGAGATACAAGGTAGAATATCTGAAAGATTATAGATATGAAAACAAACAAGATAAGAAATTAGTTTTTAAAAGATTACTGTAAGAGAGAGAGAGTCAGAGAGAGAGAGAGAGAGAGAGAGTCAGAGACAGAGAAAAGAAAAGAGCCTGCCATTGAGGCAGGATGGGAGGTTGGGAGTAGAAGGGTGATAAGAGGGAACCTGGGGAGACTGGCACTGGGAAAAGTACACTGGTGGAGGGATGGGTGTTGGAACACTGTATGATTTGAAACCTAATCATGAATAGCTTTGTAAGGTCTATCTCACAGTGATTTAATAAAAATAAGTAAATAAATAAAGCAAATTCTGTGCTAATAAAAAAAAGTGATTACCATAGGGACAGAGAGATAGTACAGAGGTATGGTGCTTTCTTGTTGTCAAGCTGAGTTCAATCCCTGGAACCACATGTGATTCCTTGAGCCCTGCCAAGAGTGATTCCTGAGCACAAAGCCAGGAATAAATCATGAGTACAACTGGGTGTGCTCCCCCCAAAAAATTAAATTAAATTTTCACTGTAATTAAAGGGCAGAAACTTTATTAAAGGATAGCAAGCTTTGAAACAAAAGAAAAAATAAGACTTCTGAAATAATTTGGGTGAGAGAAGACAAAAGAGAGGGGATTGAAAGTCATATATATTAAAAGTAGAGGATTAATAAAAATCTTTTTATCAGCTAAGGAAGGCATTGGAATTGAAAGTAGAGTTGAGGACAACACAAAGATCTTGGACTAGGAAAACAAAATAGTCATGACATGATAATGTACATAGCAGATTAAAGCCCATTTTGTTCGGTAATATGCACTGCAGCACTGTCCTCCCATTGTTCATCCATTTGCTCGAGCAGGCACCAGTAACATCTCCATTGTGAGACTTGTTGTTACTGTTTTTGGCATATCGAATATGCCATGGGTAGCTTGCCAGATCCTGCTGTGTGGGCAGGATATTCTCAGTAGCTTTCCGGACTCTTGGAAAAAGGCGGCGGAATCTAACCCAGGTCGGCCATGTGCAAGGCAAATGCCCTACCTGCTGTGCTATTGCTCCAGCCCTTTTGGTAATATAATAAATATTATCCCTAGTTTTGTTGATGTAAAGACTCAACTGGAATTTTTCAGTGTGTATGTGTAATGACATGTTCTCAATTTTTACAGAAAGGTCTGAGCTAGAAATATCAATTTTGAAATAGTAATCGAGTGGATAAGATCACAGAAAAGAAGAGCTGAGAAACATTTAAAGGAGAATTTAGAAACCGATCTTGTTAAACACTAAAACATACAGCATTGACAAGATGCAGGGTATTTTTATGAATAAGTAGTCAGAGGAGTAAAAAGAAAACCAGAGAATACTGATGCAGAATTGAAAGGGTGAATTTCAAAGGGAAGGTTCTAGTCAATACTATTGAATCCTTTAGAGAAATTGAACTAGGTAAGGACTATGAAGCACTCTTAAGCATGTGTAATGTCTAGAGATTCTGGCAGAGCAATTTCCGTGGTTAGAAGTTTTAACCTGTGGTGGGTGGAGGATAGGTTAGGGTCCTAGAGATGTTGACACTCTGTCATTTAGGAATTGGTAAAGAGTAATGTTGTACTAAGGAATACGGGCATCTGCTAGGCGAGACAAAAACTGTGCAGAAATGATTACATATCTTTGATACATATAACTTTTTATAACAGCACATTTTTTATTAAGTCTTAGTTCCTGTTAAGATTTGAACAAGGAGAAAAATGTCTTATTTATTTGAATTTCCCTTTGTCTTTAAACTGTGTATAAATTTTGTCCTTTGAGTTTGTACTTCTTCATGGATTTTGCCAGGAAAAATGTGCTTAGAAATAGAAGCTGCTGATTTAAATGCCACAATTCTTGTTTCTGCTCAGATATAGTCTATTTTAATACCTTACACACTGGAAAAGTAGTGAAAAGGTGAAATGCAAACTGATATACTTTTCGATAGTTTGAGCTTTTTGCCAAAACTTATTTGAAAGCAGTAATAATTGTAAAATTAAAAATAAAGTAATTCAAAAGTTCAACTTATGTTTTATTTAGCCCTGTAAGAGTGATTATGGGTTTGTCATCAATATGGATTGGGTGCAAAGTGAATTGGAGCTTTTATAAAAGTCAGAGAAATTAAGCCTCAATTTTTCATGTATACATTGTTTGTGGGTTGTCACAGGTGATCATTTTTACCAGCTGTGATATTCTTTCATTTCTGGAATATGCTGCTGGGCAAAGCATATTTTATAATAGTAATATAAGAAACTTAATTAAGAAGATAAATCAGTTTACCACTTATGTTCTAGAGCCAGAACACAAGCATATTATAAGCATATTTGCATTATTGATAAAGTTTTCTTTGCTCTTTATGTGTATGTGTATATATACTTGATGCTACCAAGTTTTCACAGAATTCATGAATACTAGGAATAGTTGTGGGTTATGGAATTAAGTCATGATTTGATTTTTTCTGTATCAGTAGTAGACTGTGTTACTTGGGGATAGTAATTTAAACTCTTTGGTCTCAGTATCTCAGTTGTGAAATTGAAACTATGCATAACTTTGGGTGGTATTGTGAACTGCAAATGAGATAATGCATCCCTGTTAAATGTTTACCAGACTGCTTAGAACTGAGAAGTGTAATGATCAGTTTCATTTTATGCATTATTTTCTAATCTTGCAGTATGTCAAAAGTTTTCCCTACAAAGGGATTATAATTTCTCTTTAAAGAGTAACAGAGTGAATTCAGCATTAGAAGTTTAAGAATTGTTTTTTCTTCCATTTTTGTTGAGGCATGGTGATTTAAAATTCTGTTAATGATATTATGAATACCAGTGTATGCTTCCATTCATCTATGCCCAGTGTACCCCTTCTATTCACCTTTTGAAACCTTCTCCACCCATTGGAGTTGGTAAGCTCAGTTCTTCAGAGAGAATTTCTGTAGTTTCTGTTGTAATGACCCCCTTTTCATTTCTGATTCGGTTTATTAAGGTTTTCTCTCTCCCTTTCTTTGTGAGTTTTGCGAGAGGCTTATCGATCTTGTTAATTTTCTCGAAGAACCAGCTCTTGGTTTCATTGATCTTTCGAATTGTTTTTTGGGTTTCCATCTTGTTAATCTCTGCTCTGAGTTTTATTATTTCCTTCCTCCTGTTCAGGTTGTGTTCCTTTTGTTGGTCCTTCTCCAAGCTCTTAAGCTGTGAGGTTAGGTTGTTTATGTGGGCTCACTCCTCCTTTCTGAGGAATGCTTGTAGAGGTATAAACTTTCCTCTTAACACAGCTTTTGCTGTGTTCCATAAGTTTTGGTAACTCGTGTTCTTATTTTTATTTGTTTCTAGGAATCTTTTGATTTCCTCTTTGATTTCCTTTCTAATCCACTCGTTGTTCAATAGTGCACTGTTTAATTTCCAGGTGTTTGATTTAGTTTTCTGTTTTTGTGTGTGATTTACTTCTAATTTTAGCACATTATGGTCTGAGAAGTTTGTTGATACAATCTCTATCTTCTTAATTTTATGGAGGTATGTATTGTGGCTCATCATGTGGTCTATCTTCGAAAATGTTCCACGTACGTTTGAGAAGAATGTGTATTCAGCTTTTTGAGGATGAAGTGTCCTGTATATATCTACTAAGTCCCTTTCTTCGACTGTTTCCCTCAGATGAAGTATGTCCTTATTAAGCTTGAGTCTGGTTGATCTATCAAGTGGTGATAAAGCAGTGTTGAAATCTCCCACTACTATTGTGTTGCTATTGATGTTTTTCTCCAAATCTATGAGGAGATGTTTTAAGTACTTTGCTGGTCCCTCATTAGGTGCATATACATTTAGTATTGTAAGTTCTTCCTGTTGTACAGAACCTTTGATCAGTAAGAAATGGCATTCACTGTCTCTTGTGACCTTCTTCACTCTGAAATCGATGTCGTCTGATATTAAGATGGCTACACCAGCTTTTTATGGGAGCTATTTCCCTGTAGGATTGTTTTCCAACCTTTGACTCTGAGCCTGTGTTTGCTTTGACTATTGAGATGTGTTTCTTGCAGGCAGCAGAACGTTGGGTTCAATTTTCTAATCCATCCTGCCAATCTGTATCTTTTAATTGGTGCGTTTAGCCCATTGACATTGAGAGAGATTATTGTTATGGGGTTTTGTCCCATTGTTCTGTTGAAATTTGGTGCATTTGAGGGGGCTGTCTTGCCTTAAAGTAGCCCATTTAGTTGTTGTTGTAACCATGGTTTTGAGTCTATGAAGTTCCTGAGTTGTTTTTTGTCTGTGAAACTGTGTGTTGTTCCTTCTGTTATGAATGAGAGTCTCGCTGGGTAAAGTATTTTTGGAGAGTCATTTATTTCATTGAGTTTTTTCACTATATCCCACCACTGTTTTCGGGCCATGAGAGTTTCATCAGAAAAATCAGCTGTGAATTTTAAGGATGCTCCTTTGTAGGAGGTTTCTTTTTTTGATCTTGCTGCTTTCAGAATTTTGTCTCTATCTAAGGTTTTGGTCATTTTGATCAGGATGTGTCTTGGGGTATTTTTATTTGGATTTCTTCTAGCTGGTATCCTTCGGGCCTCCTGAATGTGGTCACAAGTGTTCTTCAGCTCTGGAAACGTTGTAGCAATGATGTCTTTGACAGTTTCTTCTTCATCAAGATTTTCTTCCTGTCCCTCTGGGACTCCAATAATTCTTATGTACCCCTCTTGGCTTCATCACGATCTTCTCTTGCCATCTGTTCCCAAATTGTGAGTCTCTTTTCCATTTTCTGCTCTTTTCTGGAGAGTCTCTGAACTTCATCTTTGAGCTCACTGATTCTGTTCTCAGCAACTGTTACTCTGCTTCTGAGGCCTTCTTAGTTTTTCAATTCGCCTACCAGTTTTTTCAGGTCTGACATTTCCGTTTGCATTTTCCTCATTTCTGCTTTCAAATTCTCTTATCTTTTATTGGCATTGCTTTCCATTGTTTCTTTCAGTTCCCCAAGCATCCTAAGTAGCTCCCTTCTGAATTCCTTGTCAGAGAAGTTGTCTAGCACTACAATACTGTTGGTGTCTTCTGGGCTAGCCTCTTCAATAAGAAAGTTTGGTGGGCTTTTTGCGTTGCTTTACCATTGTGACCAGTGTGCTTTAGTCCTTCACGTTCACTGTTACTATTCTGCTTGATATGCAGAATGAGTTGAGATAGGCTTAACGAGTTATTGGCTACTGTGTTTCTAGTGGTTGAGCTAACCTAGAGAAGGTTCTAAGAGGGTAACTTATGGTTCCTATGGGATATGTAGTGGGTGAATAATTCACGGCCACGTTAGTGGCCGCGGCTCTGGAAAGGGTCCCTGGCGCTGGGCACCTGGCAGTACCTGTTCAAATGAGGAGAGAGTGCCCGGAGCCATTCAGCTTTGTTTTCGCGAGATGTGCCTCAGTTCCCCATCCTGCGCAGATCCCCGGGGTGAAAACCGGCTGTTATAGGGGATCAAGCTAGCTGTGCATGCCCAGAAAGGGTCCCTGGCACTGGGCACTGGGCAGTACCTGTTCTAATGAGGAGAGAGTGCCCAGAGCCTTTCAGCTTTGTTTTCACGAGACGTGCCTTAGTTCCCCATCCCGCGCAGATTCCTATCTTTCTTTTTTTACTTGATTTCATCAGCAAGATACCATCTAGTTCCATCCATATGAAATATGGAAATATTTAATATTTTCTTATAACTGGGTAGGTATAGTGTGTGTTTATATATGTATGTATATGTATGATTGTGATATATATAATCATATTATGACCATATACCACAAATTCTTTGAATGATTATCTCTTCTGGATACTTACAATGTTTCAGACTTTGGCCATTTTGAATAGTGCTGCAATATTAGCCCGAATGTTGATATCTACCCCATGGATCCCAAAGGTATTTCATATAGGAACTGTTTTGAAAGTTCTGCATCTTTTACTTTATTAGTAGCATTTTACCCTGTCAATTGGTTCATAATTTCCTTTTTTTTAAAATCGAATCGCCATGAGTTACAAGTTGCAAAGTTATTTTTGATTGAAATTTAGGCATATGTTGCCAATAACAATCATTTCACCAGTGCCCACTTTCCAACGATATGTCAGTTTTCCATCCTCCCCTGATCTGCCTCGCTCTGTGGCCGGTACTTTCCCCTTCCTCCATTGTTGTAGTGTTCCCTTCTCTAAATTGTCCCCCACATACTCCAACTTCTGCCCCAGTGGCAAGCTTCCTACTGAAGACCAGTTCTGCTCTTCATTAATATTGCCTCCAGGCATTTGATACTCTACTCCCTCCCCCCAACGAAGTTTCTTTATATCCACATATGAGATAGATCATTCTGAATGTGTTCTACTACCTGTATTCCTGATTTGATACTTTAGTAATTGTGTTGTTTTGGTGTTATATAGTGTTATTCCTGGTTGTCATTCAGACCTACATGCTCTGACTCCCTTCTCAGTCCTGTCATCACTGCCAGATTTATTCAAAGATCCCAACCTGACACCCAAGGACAGTAGAGACAGGACCAGAAGTGTTGCTCCACGGTTGAAAGCCTGTCTTATGAGCTGGGGGAGAAGGCAGCTGTAAAAGAGAAGGGATTACTAAGTCAGTGATGGTTGTAGGAATCGCTCCAGATGAGAAATGTGTGCTGAAAGTAGATAAAGGACCATATGTGATAGTCTCTCAGTATCTGTATTGCAAACCATAATGCTCCAAAGTAGAGAGAGAGTAAGGGGGAAAATGTCTGCCATAGAGGCAGGGGTAGGGCTGGGATTGGGGGAGGGATACTGGGGATATTGGTGGTGGAAAATGTGCACTGGTGGAAAGATGGGTATTCAACCATTGTATGACCAAAACTCAAACATGAAAGCGTTGTAACTGTGTCTCATGGTGATTCAATTTAAATTTTATATATATATATATATATATATATATATATATATCCCATGCTTAGGATGCACTGTGTATTTTTTCCAGTACTTTGAGTGTTAGTCATAAAGAGTGTTCAATAAAATTTTATTTATAAGAAAAAAATTCTTATTCTGCACCTCCAAAGAAACAGTGACCAAAATACAAAGACAGTCTACAGAATGGGAAAGGATATTCACCGAATACACATCTGACAAGGGGTTGATATCCAGGATATACAAAATACTGGTTAAACTCCACAAGAAAAAAACATCCAACCCCATCCAAAAATGGGGCAATGAAATGAACAGAAACTTTCTCAAAGAAGAAATCCGAATGGCAAAAAAGCACATGAGAAAATGCTCTACATCATTAATCATCAGGGAGATGCAGATCAAAACCACAATGAGATACCATCTCACACCTCAGAGACTGGCCCACATTCAAAAGAACAAAAGCAACCGATGCTGGCGTGGATGTGGTGAGAAAGGGACACTCCTTCACTGTTGGTGGGAATGTCCACTGGTTCAGCCCTTCTGGAAAACAGTATGGACGATTCTCAAAAAATTAGAAATTGAGCTCCCATTTGACCCAGCAATACCACTCCTGGGAATATATCCCAGAGAGGCAAAAATGTATAGTCGAAGTGACATCTGCACTTGTTTGTTCATTGCAGCACTCTTTACAATAGCCAGAAACTGGAAGAAACCTGAATGCCCAAGAACAGATGACTGGTTAAAGAAACTTTGGTACATCCACACAATGGAGTACTATGTAGCTCTTAGAAAAGATGAAGTCATGAAATTTACATACAAGTGGTACAATATGGAAAGTATCATGCTAAGTGAAATGAGTCAGAAAGAGAGGGATAGACATAGAAAGATTGCATTCATCTGGGGGATATAAAGTAACAAAGTATGAGATTAATACCCAAGAATAGCTGAGATCAGCAGCAGGCGGATTACTCCATAACTTAGAGGCCAGCCGGGTGTCCTAGAGGAAAGGGCAGTTCAGATAGAGAAGGGAGCACCAAATAAAGGATGTTTGGAGGATCCTCCCAGGAGGGGAGATGCATGTCGAAAGTAGACTATGGCCTGAACATGTTTGCCACTCAATGCCTCTTTTGCAGACCACGGCACCCAAAAGGAGAGACAGAACACAGGGGATTGCCCTGCCACAGAGACTGGGGGATGGGGGGATGGGGGTGGGGGGGATATTATCCATGGTGGTGGAAAATGGGCACTGGTGGAGGGGTGGGTATCTGATCATTGGATAATTGAAACCCAAGCACAAAAAATTGTAAATCTACAACTTAAAAAAAAATAAAATAAAATAAAGGGGAAAAAAAAAAGAAAAAATTCTTATTGCAGTGACTTGCTAATATGTGACTTTCCTGGAATACTGTGCCTACTTGTTATCTAGCTTTAAGATCACTACTTCCATTGTCATTAGTTGTGCTTCTCTAGAATATAATATTGTGGGCAGGTACTTAAGAAAAGGAGAAACACTGAGGAGGACATATTCATTTTGCTTTCTCAAATGTTTATCATACAATTTATAATATGCCAAATGCCCTGGGATAATTGTTTATGATTTGTAGCAACACACTTGTTCATTTTATATTCTTATCTTTACTACTTGAACTAGAATGCTAAAAATATAATTTTAGATTCTTCACCAGCTAAATTTTGGTTATAAGTTTGCCAAATGAATCACTGACCAGACAGTAAATGACAAAAGGAAGAAAAAATAACATTTGGTTTTGGCTCCGTCAGAAGCATACTAATCATATTTGAAAAAATCCAGTACAGTTGGAGTTGAGAAGAAATGAAGTAAAAGTTTTATCAAAAGACTTCAGTAACACAGTAAGGAAGAAATCAGTTGTGTATATATTGGGTCACTGGGAAGTTGATAATGATTTTAATTTTTTCAAAGTCATTAAAAGTTACAGAGCAGAGGACTGACATATTTTTATATTATAAAAGCAATAGATGATGTTATTAAAAGTTTTTTGGGGGGAATATAGTAACAAGAGCAAATCCAAATCAATCTAGAGGTTGAGTTAATAAGGTTAAATAATCACACAAAAAGTCTTGTGGTTTGAGGAACTCACCATGTACTAAATTATGGGTTATTACAGATTTCAAGGCAACTCCACATAAATAGGGACTTCTACAAATGCTGAAGAAAGGAAACAGCATCTAAAGAATCCACAATGATAATTTAAATGACTTCATCTGAAAGCAAAATCAATCATATCTGCTTGTACTTTACTTGCCAAGACAAATATCACATGGCCATATTTAATGTTAAACAGGAAAAATAGCTTTTTGCCCAGGAGCAAGTAGGCAAGAAGCAGATATTGGCCAAAACCAACAAACAATCAACCTCAACCCTCCTTCCACCCCCCCCCGAAAAAAAAACAGTCTTACCCACAGCGTACTTCATAAAGTTAAAGAGGAAAGAAATGATTTGGGATGTGAAATAGTGAGCAGTGGTCATATATGAGTCATTTTTGAGTTGTATTCTGATAACAAAATTTAAACCTATGCTAATGAATTAAAGGATTATATTAGAGCAATAGAATAGTGAAGGATGACTACAGAATTCAAGAATAATGTATGAAAAGAAGTGATTTTTTTCTGTGACAGAGAATCTTAAGGAATTAAAAGTTTAGATACACTAGGCTTGAGACCATAGTTAGGCATTTGGCGGAGATGTCATGTCAAGGAGAGTGACAGATTTGAAACGCAAATGTGTGTGTCAGTAGCAGAAGACATTACAACAAATAGAAAAATAAAAGGGGGAAGTGAAAAGGAGATAAGTGATAAGTTGTAAGTGATAAGATGCTTTTGGAGTAGTTGTCAGATATGTGATAATGGTTTTAATTTAAATAGCAGAATTAGGAAGAGTTAATGTAGAATTAATAAATTGCATTGTTTGAACACATCCACCTATGCATGTAGGGATCATTGGGGGGAAATATAACCAAGAATAAGTCTTAAAATTATAATCTACAATTCAACAGGAAAAAGTTAATTTAGAGATGTGTTTGGAGGAGGCAGAAAAACCAGTAACAAGTTGTCACAGAAATCAAGATAACTGAGACCGTCATAGAGGAGGAGATGGTTAACAGTGTCAGACTAAGGAAAGTTTGGAATATATGGTAAAAATAAAGTTTTGACTTATCTGATAACTCATGAGTTTGAATTATGTATATTCCCTTATCCTCAACTCAACTGACTTTAGTTGCAAGTCAAGATTATTTATCTGTTCTGCAAAGATTTGAAGAATCTTAAACTGTTTAGTTTTTCAGATACTGAGAAAGGAAAGGGCAGAAATGACTTTGTTCTGTTGTCATAGAAAAGATTTTCATGCATAAAATAAGCTATTGCGTATCAAGCTCTTATATACTACACTGTAATCTGTTATGTGCTTTGTATGCATTATCTCATTCAATATTAACAACAGTCTCTAAAGTTAAAAAGAAAAAAATGTCTTGAGGGGCCTGGGATGTGAGTTAGTGTTAAAGTTCATGACTTTCATCTGAGAGGCCCTAATTGGAGGTGCAGAAAAACATAGGCAAATTCTTGAAGGTTCGACAACACATTTACTAAAATAAAATGTACAGTCAAAGGTTTTAGCTACTTCCTTTTCTTCCTGTGTAGCAAAATTTGGTTAAGAAGTCTGAGTTACTGTCTTTTGTAATCCTTTTTGTTTCCTTTTGAACCCACTTCAGCAAGGTTTTCATGTTTAATATGTAACCAAAATTTCTCTCGAATAGCAATCATCTCCCTGTTATTAAATTCCAGTGTAAATTTCCATTATTAAGGAATAATGTTCAATAAATTTCTTCCCTAATTAGCAGGATTTCTCAAAATATACCACCTTTACTAAACATTTAATTTCTATATATTTCTTTGTACTCTAATTATCTCCTATTTATCTTCTCTAATTTCATATTTTAGAATCACTAAGTCTGCAATTTTAATAGTCAATTTGGGTGATCATAAATTATTGAATGGACATCATGACATCACACAATAGCTTTCAAATGACAGATTTCGAATGTACATCACCATCTCATGAGATTTTACTGTGGGCAACGATTTGTCCATTAACAACTCTAATGTATTAGATATATCATGTTCTTAACCTTTCTTCACTATCATGAGTATTGCTACTTGAATATTCACCATTTAAACAGAATGATTTCTTCTTCCACATACTGAAACAAATGTCTTCTCTCTTTCTTTTATTCCACAGTCAATGTTAGTAAATTCATGTAAGGTTACATTCTAGTTATTTCTCAAATCTGGTTATTTTTCTTAATGTCCCCTGGGTGACTAAATTAGTATGATCTAGTATTTTTTTAATTTCTTAGTCTTCTGTTTCTACTTTTTCCTTCTGTAGTCTTTATTTTTCTTTAAGAAATTTTCAGGGACATTGTATAAACTGTAAATAGTTTATGTAATTGTTCTACACATAATCCTACAAGAGTTTCTCACCTCATTCAACAATAAAATAAATATTCTTACTTTGTACAAGGCCTTTTTCCCCACAGCTGCCTCATACCCCTTAAAACTCGCATCTGTCACATTCTCTCTAACTTAAATAAACCTTCCTTAGTGTCTTTGTTATTATTTGCACCACACATATTCCTGACTCAGGTATTCTAAATCCTTCTTCTGTACTTACAATGGATTAGTTTTCCCAGAATATCCCCCCTCCCATCTCCCTTTTTTTATTGAATCACAGTGAGATACACAGTTACAAAGTTGTTCATGATTGGGTTTCAGTCATATAATGTTCCAACATCTAATCCTTCACCAGTGTACATTTTCTACCACCAATGTACCAGTTTTTTTTTGTATATGCAACTAAAATCAAAACACATTTGAACTATATGCTTAGAATTTCTAAATTACTTGTTTATAAAATAAAATTAATTTCTACTCTGTTATATTTTGTTTAAATTCCATAAGTTCACATAATTTTACAACATCTTCCTGTTCTTGTCCTACAAGTCAACAGTATTTTCTAGAAACTTCCATTGAAAAAAAATTAAACCACTGCAATTATAAACCTAAAATTTTAGAGATTCTGTAAGAAAACAAAGTGAACTTAGATGGTATCAAATTATTGTAATTTGTGACTCACAGTTTGAGTAGAAACCTAAAATGAGCTCCTACTGGGGGGCATGTGTTCAAATTTTAGGAGAATGGAAGGAGAAGATGAGGTATTAGGATAAGGGAAAAGGAAAATAAGTTCTTAAGAGTTAGTGTTATTAAGCTTAAAGGTAAAGGTAAAGGCCCTCCCGTTGATCATCGATTTGCTCGAGCGGGCCCAGTAACGTCTCCATTGGAGACTTTGTTGTTACTGTGTTTGGCATATCGAATACTCTCGGTAGCTTGCAGGGCTCTCCAAGAGAGGTGGAGGAATCGAACTCGGGTCGGCCATGTTGGCTGCGTGCAAGGCAAACGCCCTACCGCTGTGCTATCGCTCCAGCCCACTAATCTATATATAGTTTGTTACTGATTATATTTTCCTGCAAAAATCATGTATGATAATCTGTCTTCATGATCAATATGACTTAGAAAAGTCATTTTTGAAAGTAATTTATGAAAAATTGTTTTTGATAGTTTTTTGCTATTTATTTATTTTTAAATTTATTTTAACAAAGACAAAAGCCAGAACTGTAGATACAATTCTAGAATAGAAATTGATCAGAAAACAAAGCTCCATATAATACAATTTTCCATCTAATTTGACATGATCCTACTGGAATATCAGTATTGAAGAATCAGGAGGTGTTGCATGGCCATGTATGTGGCCATGTGATCCAGAGACCTCAGAATCTCTGGTCTGGACCAATAATGACCATGGATATGGGAGGTAGGTGTAGCTTCCAGGGTTTCAGGAAGTATGAAGGTTTGAGGGAGGCCGTGTACCCTGACTCTGAGAAGACACCTGAGTTCTTACCCTGGGTTCTTGGGTACCTGAGATTATTCACACTTTGGTCTCTCTGCAGAGAATATTTTGGAGCTGTGGAATTGAGCCCTTGGTTTGGCTACAGCACTGGGGTGTGTGTGTGTGTGTGTGTGTGTGTGGCTGCTTGGGCTTTGGCTGGGTGTTCAGCCTGCTCACCTCCCAAGCATGCCCAGAGTTTTCAGTCATAGTCACTGGTGTTTCTATAAATTTTAGCAGTTTGGCTTATTTCTCCAGGGAGAATTAATCAGAAATAGGTAGAGCAGGGTTGATGGGTGAGGCAACATGGTGGCGCTGTCCATTCATAGATTTTTTAAAACAATTGTTCAACTGGGAGGAGGAGGTGGTGCCAAAAGGTAGTAAAGTGGAAAAACTTATAAACAATAAGTGTGTCTTGTAGAGACAGACTAGAGATTGGAATGCAAATGAGTGTACATTGATGGAAGGAAGTGGAACCTAGTGAAAGATGTTGAAATGTTGTATGCCTGTGATCAATCACGAATGACTTTGTAATAACGTGACTAAATTAGAACAATTTTTTTTTTGGAGTGTTGAGGATATATCTCAGTGATAGAGCATATACTGTGCATGTATGAGGTCTTGGGTTCAATTACTGAAATCTCCACCACCTTCACCCCTAGTCCCCCTACCACTCCAGATACACAGTGTTAGGGACCCAAAGCAAACTTCTTTGGTCCATTTCAAACAATATGGCAATACAGTTTATAATGGTTGGTTGCCTGGTATCATTTAAAAAGTGGCTTCACAAGTGTCACTTTCACAATGTCATTTTATCATATGTTTTCGGCTATAACAAAGTTTTAAAAAATTTCTTGGATATTCAAAAGGAAGTAGAACAGAAAATAACTTTTGTATCACATTTGTTATAGTCCTTGCATATAGTAATATCTATACCCTAGAATATAAAACAATGGGAAAAATAAATCAGAAAAGAAACTCAGTAGAACCAAGGCAAAATGTTTTAAATATTTTTAAGACATGAATATCCAATATTATATTGTCACCAGAATTGAAACAAAATAATATTTAAAAATATTTTTATTTGCAAGCATTTTTAACTTATTGGTATAACAGGAGCTATGACTAAATATATTTCCATCTATTCATTTACAGTAAAACTTCTGAGTAAAATGAAGCCCATGTATATATAGAGACATGGATGTATATAAATATATATATACACACTTCCTATGATGTATATATATATATATACACACACATACACATCCTATGATATATGTATATACAACATATATACTCCTATATATACATATATACATATATATATTATGTGAGCATGACATACACACATCAGAGATAACCTGCTGCCAGGAATATAAATTTAGTCTTGAATATTATTGGAGCACTTACTACCTTATGATTCTACAATATCACTTAAATAATTATTTCTATGTGAAACTATATAATTGCTCAGTGGGCATTTTAGTCATTCAGGGAACATAAGATATCTGAATAGTTGTGCTTTCAAAAGTATTTTTATTTTGTTCATTGAAGTCTGCATTCATTATAGAGATATTCAGAGAAAGCACACTACCTGCTGCTAAAGAAACATAAATTGTCTTGCTTTGCAATTCTATGACAAATAGATAAGGGGAAAGATTACAAAATAAGCCAATTATGAAAAACAGATTATATGAGCATGACATAAAAGAAATTTAAATTATATGTGGAAAGTGAAGTAAATATTCTTTTCACTATAGTTTAGATATAAAGAAGAAAGTACTTTCCCCTATTAAAATACAAATACTAGTAAAATCCAAAATATTCTACAAATGTAAAAGTGTATCATTCCCAACTTTATGGTTTCGTAAAATGTAAACATTTCTAAAACTATTAATAGTTTTTGACTAATGCAAATAAAATTTATTTCTGAAAAAGTATGTTTCCAAACAGTACTTCCTAACATAAATTTTTTAAATTATTTTTATAATTATTTTAGACACCATGTTAAAAAACTATAGATTGAGTTAAAATTGGCTTTACTTCTTATTAAGTTCAATTATCTTTTTTTCCCACAGTTACAAAGTTATCATGATTGGGTTTCAATCATATAATGTTCCAATACCTGTACCTTCATCGTGTGCATTTCTCACCACCAGTGTCCTTTCACCCTGGTATCCTGCTAGCCACCACCCCTCAGTCACCTTCCTTTATGGCATTTTTCTTCTCTCTCTCTCTCTCTCTCTCTCTCTCTCTCTCTCTCTCTCTCTCAGCTTTCAGGCATTATGGTTTTCAGTACAGCACTGAAAGTTTACCATGTATGTCTCTTTACCTCCTTTTCACCCTTAATTCTTGTCCAGGTGATCATTTCCATCTAGTACTACCTGTTTTGGGTAGGTGACAATATGATAACCACCTAAAAAAATCTTTTTTATTGACACTTGTAAAAATGTATAGCTCTGGTAAAGTGATTAAGTGTTAAGTGTATATCTCTTATTTTATACATTATAAACTCTTTAAATCATGTTTTCCATTTGATTGATGAAAGCATGGTAAATCAGACTCTCAGATCTTACTTTATTTCTCTGGGGCATTTCAATGGAAGAATTATCTCTAGACAAGACAGATATGAACACATTATTACCTAAATGGATGATCTCATCAAGTTGTCATCTGTTGACTTGGAAGGACAGAAATATTCAGCTACCCAGAAAGGATTGTGTGGATGGGGCCATGAGCATTAGTGTTAGAACATTCTGATTCGATGAGTGACTTCTCACAAACTGTGCAATAGTTCAGTCTGTAGGACGCAGATACTTCTCAGTTAAATGACTTGGAGTTGAACTCAAGTCACAGAGTTATAAAGTGAATGATGTATGTGTTGAAATTGTCACTATCACCATGCTAGAACAAAGGAAACACTGGTTGCTCACTTGTGATGGTTTTTATACTATGATATCTTCATGTACTATTCCTCATCAACTTCATGAAAAAATGAAGAGGCCAGGAAAGAGATCATTGGTGAGGATACATATAGCCTGGAGATAGCAATGACCAAAAAAAAGAGGGCAGTAACCTGGAGCTCTGTGTATGAAGTAAAATGTGTGTATCATGGACACATAAGCATACACTGTATGCCAGCACAGGGAAGCTTTGTAAGAGTATGGTTTCAAGACAAAAAAAAATGAGTCAGGAAGAAAATACACAACCTCAGTAGGTCATTAATCCTGACTAAAACTTGGAAGTACTTATACTTTTGGGTCTCATACTGATCATATTCTATCAGAAACATTTATATGATTTATATTCTAATAAAAGTACATCATTAAGTTGCTACACTAAATTAGAAGGCATGAGAAAGAATGATGGAAGACAATGCTAGTTAATTTTCTTCCTAGCTATGTAGCAATGTATCCAACATTCCTGTATTACTGCTGACCTAAAACAGCTGTTCGAAGAAGGAACATAAAGATCCCTGGAGGCTTGTCATAAATATGCCCAGAAATTTACAAGTATTAAAGTCATATGAGTTGACTGTAAACTCTCCTAAAATGTAAGGTGTCAGGAGTGAGACAGGAACAGGTAAACTGAATTTTGTGCACTTTAGAGACCATGCAGGGATACTGCCAAAAGGGTAGGCACAGGAAAACATTGTTAAGAACTCCCTACATACAGCTGCTGGCAATTTGGCATGGCTGTTGGAGGTTTAGCAGTAGAGAATAGCTTTTATTTTTTTAAAGTAAATTAAATCACATTGCTTTTCAATTCAGATGCTTTAGTTAAAAATAAAATCCCCCTGCTTACACTTAACAGTGGTCTGATGGGTGTTATATAAGCTGATTTGATTTCCCTTTCTGACCTCATCTTTTACACATTGTCTCATGGCTAGCTTCTTTTCAGTCTTTCTATGTTAGTCCAAACTCCACCTTTCAGAAAAGGTCTCTCCCTGCTGACATATCTTCATTTGCACTAGTCAGTAACAATGCACTACTGTTTGTTAAATAGTTTGAATAACACCTGGACTGAAATACATATGAAACATCTCCAAAATATTTTACTGCTGCTCTAGGAACTATTATCACGAGTTAATATATATTCAGTAACCATGACAATTCCTGGCACAGGGGAAAAAACACTGATAATAGGTGAATACTTATTTATTTATTTATTTATTTAGAACTGGTCAGAGAATTGCTTTTTATTAATTCCTCAAATTCCGTGGCATTAGTCAGAAATGATCTTCTCTTCCAATGTCATTTCTAGATATACTGCAAAGCATTTGTACAACTCCCACTTGTAGTTTATCATCACTCTGGCTTATTTTTTATTTTTATTTTTTAAATTTTATTTAGTTTTATACAAAGTTGTTTCAGTCATACAATGTTCCCACACCTCCACCAGTACCAGTGCTTCCAGTTTCCCTTACACTTTTCCAAGCCTCCCCCAAACCCTACCTGCCTCTATGGCAGGCACCTCTCTTCTCTCTTTCTCTCTCATTGTAGACATTTTGATTTGCAATACACATGCTGAAATGTTATTATGAATATCCTTTTTCCTACTTTCAACACTTAGTTCCTATCCAGAGTGTTCATTTCCAACTAATGTTGTCATAATGGACCTTCTACTATCTTAACTATCTTCCACCCCTCACACCCTTGTGGTTATTATCAGCCATTGACCAGCCTTTCTGTTTTCCATGGCCTTGGATATTAGTTTCATAATATTTTATATTCCAAAAATAAATGCAGTCATTCTATATCTGACTTTCTCCTTCTGACTCATTTCACTCAGCATGATAATCTCCAGGTCCATCCATTTATAGGCAAGTTTCATGACCTCATTTTTTCTAACAGGTGCATAGTATTCCATTGTGTACATGTATCATAACCATTTGCTCTCAGACACTCAAGTTGTTTTCAGATTCTGGATACTGTGAATAGTGTTGCAAAGAAGATAAAAGTACAGAGTGTATTTCTGCTATGTTTCTGGACTCGTGGGGTATATTCCCAGTAGTGGTATGCTGGGTCAAATGGGAGATCAATTTCTAGTATTTTGGGGAATGTTCATTTTTTTTTTATTCAAAACTGCTGATCCAGTTGGCATTACTGCTAGCAATGCGTGAGGATCCCTTTATCCCCGCATGTGTTCTAGCACTGGTTGCTCTTGTTCATTTGGATCTGAGTGTGAGATGATATCTCATTGTTGTTATGATTTGCATCTCCCTGATGATTAGCAATATAGAGCTTTTTTTCATGTGTGTTTGGTCACTTGAATTTCTTCTTTGAGGAAATTTTTGTTCATTTCTTCTCCCCATTTTTTGATGGGGTTGGATGTTTTTTCCTAGTAAAGTGCCTTGTATATCTTTGACATTAGCCCCTTATCAGTTGGGTATTGGGTGTATAGTTTTTTCAATTCCATGGGCTGTCTTTGTATCTTGGTCACGGTTTCTTTTGGGGTGCAGAAGCATCTTAGTTTCAGGCTGTCTTGTTTGTTAATCTTTGCTTCCACTTGCTTGGTCAGAGATGTTTCATCTTTGAAGATGCCTTGAACTTCAGTGTCATGGAGGGCTTTGCCTTTATTTTCTTCTATTTACCTTATGGATTCAGGTCTGATGTTGAGGTCTTTAATCCATTTTGATCTGACTTTTGTGCATGACGTTAGGTAGAGGTAGAGTTCATTTTTTTGCATGTAGCTGTCCTATTTTCCCAGAAACACTTGTTAAAGAGGTTTTCTTTGGCCCACTTCATGTTTATTGCTCTCTTATCAAAGATTAGTTGATTATATATTTGAGATCTATGACAGTATATTCAACTCTATTCCAATGTTCTGCGTGTCTGTCTTTATTTTAATACCATGATGTTTTAATTATTACTGCTCTGTAGTACAGTTTGAAGTTGGGGAAGGTAATATCTCCCCTCTTCTTTTTCCCAAGAATTGCTTTAGCTATTCTTGGGGGTTTATTGTTCTGTATAACTTTCAGGAGGTTATTTTTGTTAATTTCTTTGAAAAATGCCATAGGTATTCTTATAGGAATAACATTGAATCTGTGCTGTGCTTTAGGGAGTATTGTCATTTTGACAATGTTAATTTTCCCAATCCATTAACAGGAGATGTGTTTCCATTTCCTTATGTTTCTTTCATTTCTTAAAATTGGCTTTTGTAGCTTTCTTTGTACAAGCCCTTTACCTCCTTAGTTAAGGTGATTTCATGGTACTTGGTTTTCTGTGCACAACTGTGAATGTGATTTTTTTTATAAATATAACTATCTTCCCTTTCATTATTTGTTTATAGAAAGAACATCGACTTTTGAGTATTAATTTTGTAATCTACCACTCTATTATTCTGTTTCTAGGAGTTTTTGGCAGAGATTTTAGGGTTCTCTAGATATAGTATCATGTCATCTGCAAATAATGAGAGCTTGTGTTCTTCCTTTCCTATCTGGATGTCCTTAATATCTTTTCTTACCTAACTCTATGGCAAATACTTCCAGTACTTTATTGAATAATAGTTGTGAGAGTGTTCAAACTTGTCTTGTCCTTGATCTTAGAGGGAAGGCTCTTAGTTTATCCTTATTGAGAATCATGCTTGCTGTGACCTTGTATTGGATGGCTTTGACTATATTGAAGAACATTCCTTCTACCCTATTTTTTGAGAGTTTTTTATCACGAGAGAGTGCTGGGTCTTGTCAAAAATATTTTCTGCATCTATTAATATGATCGGGCTAGAGCGATAGCACAGCAGTAGGGCGTTTGCCTTGCACGCAGCCAACATGGCTGACCCGAGTTCGATTCCTCCGCCCCTCTCAGAGAGCCCGGCAAGCTACTGAGAGTATCTCGCCCACACGGCAGTGCCTGGCAAGCCACCCGTGATGTATTAGATATGCCAAACACAGTAACAACAAAGTCTCCAATGGAGACGTTACTGGGCCCGCTCGAGCAAATTGATGATCAACGGGCGGGCCTTTACTTACTTTACTTATTAATATGATCATATGGTTTTTATCATTTTTATTGATATGGTATATTATGCCAATTGACTTCCGGATGTTAAACTATCCTTACTTCTTCCCTGGGATGAATCCTACTTGGTCATGGTGTACAATCTTTTTGAATAGTCCTTGGATTCATTTGTTAGTATTTTGTTGAGGATCTTTGCTCAACAAAATCAGGGATATTAGTCTGCAATTTTTTTATGGTGTCTCTGTCTGCTTTGGGTATTGGGGTGATGTTTGACTCATAGAAATTATTTGGGAGTATTTCTGTTTCTTCAATTTCCTGGAAAAAATTGAAAAGGATTGGCAATAGGTCCTCTTTAAATGTTTGGAAGAATTTATTAGTGAATACTTCTGGGCTCAGCTTTTGTTTTTGAGAAGACTTTTGATTACCATTTTAATTTCCTCAATCTTTACAAGTCTGTTCAGGTATTCTAAGTCTTCTTGGTTCAGCCTTGGGAGGTTAATAGAATTCAGAAATTTATCCATTTCTTCAAGGTTCTCAGTTTTGTGCCATAAAGTTTTTCAAAGTAATCTCAAATGATCCTATAGATTTCTGCAGTTTCTGTTATTATGTCCCCCTTTGCATTTTGATATGATTTATTAGTTTTTTCTCTCTGTTTCTTTGTGAGTCTCACTAGTGTTTTACGGATCTTGTTTATTTTCTCAAAGAACCAGCTCTTGGTTTCCTTGATCTTTTGGACTATTTTTTTTTTATTCCATCTCATTAATTTCTGCTCTAAGTTTTATTATTTCCTTCTTCCTGCCTGGCTTGAACTCCTTTTGTTGGTCATTTTCCAGGATCTGAATGTGAGGTTAAGTTATTGATATGGGTCCTCTCTTCTTTCCTGATGAATGTTTGCAGAGCTATAAACTTTCCTCTTAGCACTGCCTTTGCTATGTCCCACAACTTATGGTAGTTTTTGTCTCATTCTCATTTGTTTCCAGGGATCTTTTGATTTCCTCTTTGACTTTACCTCTCTAATCCACTGGCTGTTAATTAGTGAGCTGTTTAGTTTCCAGGTGTTTGATTTGGTTCTCCATATATGTGTGTGATTCACTTCTATTTCCAGTACACCATTTTCTGAAAAATATAGTTGATATAATTTCTTTCCTCTTAATTTTGTGAAGGTATGTCTTGTGGCCCAGCATGTGGTCTGTCTTGGAGAATGTCCCATGTACACTGGAGAAGAATGTGTATTCAGTTTTGGGGGGATAAAAAGTTATGTTTATATCTACTAATCTCTCCTCTTTCATTTCTT
Source organism: Sorex fumeus (assembly GCF_029834395.1). Taxonomy (NCBI): domain Eukaryota; kingdom Metazoa; phylum Chordata; class Mammalia; order Eulipotyphla; family Soricidae; genus Sorex; species Sorex fumeus. The sequence continues at coordinate 1,301,312 of NW_026606138.1, read as the reverse complement.
CCTTCAAATAAAAGTATCTCCTTTCTGAGTTTTTATCTGGCTGATCTATGGAGAGGTGACAACTTGGTGTTAAAGTCTCCAACTACTACTTTATTTTGTGTGTGTTTGTGTGTACACAAGTATTTATTTTTTAATTTTATTGAATCACCATGAGATAGTTACAAGCTTTCATGTTTGGCTTACAATCACACAATTATCAAACACCCATCCCTCCACCAGTGCACATTCCTCACCACCAATATCCCCGGTATACACGCCCCCTTTCCCACCCTCCCGCTGCCTCCATGGCAGACATGATTCTCCATAATTTCTCTCTACTTTTGGGCATTATGGCTTGCAGTACAGACCCTAAGAAGTTATTATGTTTGGTCCTTTATCTACTTTCTGCACACATTTCCCATCCAGACCAATTCCTCATGCAATCTTTTTCTTAGTGATCCCTTCCCTATTTCAGCTGCCTTCTCTCTTTTGCTCATGAGGCAGGCTTCCAGCTATGGAGCAATCTATCTGTCCTGCGTATCTACTATCCTTAGGTGTCAGCCTCATGTTACGTTGTTTTATACTTCACAAATGTGTGCAGTCCTTCTATGTCTGTCCCTCTCTATATGACTTATGTCACTTAGCATAATACTCTCCATGTCTATCCATGAGTATGCAAATTTCAAGACTTCATCTCACCTAACAGCTGCATAGTATTCCATTGTGTAGATGTACCAAAGTTTCTTTAACCAGTCATCTGTTCTAGGGCACTTGGGTTGTTTCCAGATTTTGGCTATTGTGAACAGTGCTGCAATATCATCTCACACCAAGAGACTGGCACAGATTCAAAACAACAAAAGCAACCAGTGCTGGAGTGGATGTGGGGGAAAAGGGACACTCTTTCACTGTTGGTGGGAATGCCCACTAGTCCAGCCTTTCTGAAAAACAATATGGATAGTTCTTTAAAAACTAGAAATTGAGCTTCCATATGACCCTGCAATACCACTTCTGGGAATATATCCTGAGGATGCAAAAAAGAACAGTAGAAATGACATCTGTACCTATACATTCAACTACTTGCATTGCTATCAGTGTTTTTCTTCAAGTATCTTAGCAGTTGTTTCAAGTATTTTGATGATGTCCCCTGTACTGTTCCCCCACACTTCTCCCAGTGGGTCTAACAGCCTGGCTTCACTCTTTGGGGCAGTTCTCATTTACTTATGTTATTTTTGGTGCTATTTGTTTTTGTTAACAAATCATAATCATTAGAAATATGATTATCATTATCATAATCATTAATCAAATAAGAAGAGGCGAAAAAAGCAGCTGTGACAATGATAGGGCAGTTCAGTACATTAAGTTGGCAGATTCTAAGCATATACTAGATGTCCCTATACTATAAAACCTATTAATTTCTTTTACATATCTTACATATATTCTCTCTATGTGTGTTCTACATCATTGTCAAATATTGTTCTGATTGATTTTCCTTAAAAAATTTATCTTTTTCCTGGTGCCAATGTGATATAGTACAGTAGGCAAGGCATTTGCTCTGTACTCACCAAAGCCAGATTTGATCCCCCAACACCACATATGATCCCCCTGAGCCCTGCCAGGAGTGATCCCTGATCACAGAGCTGGGATTAAGCCCCTGCACAGCTGGGTATGGCCTCAAAACAATAAAATCAATCATTTCCTAACAAACATGAGGATTGTATCTTTCTTGTTTTCTGCTCTATCACGAATCATGAATCACGACCAGCCTGTTATTCGTCGATTGCCTCAAGCAGGCCCCAGTAACGTCTCCTTCATCCTAGCCCTGAGATTTTTAAGAAAGTGCTATATTCAAGGCTCTTTAGGAGACTAAGACCCATCATTGTTACTGGTATTTGGCATATTGGGTATGCCACGGGGAGTTTGCCAGACTCTGCCGTGTGGGCAGGTTACATTCGGTAGCCTGCCGGTTTGTACAAAGTAGGAATGAGATAATAAGCTGTCATAATAAGATGTCGCGTGGCCACAAATGCAGCCGTGCACTTCCGGGAGCTCGTTTTTATAGTCTCTGAGTCTTGGCCGTTGATGGGATTACACGGCCCCAGGGGGCCAGTTGGTGGGTGTGACCCCCGCCTACTGGAATTCAGAGGATCTGGGTGGAAGATGCTCAGCCCTGATCCGAGTAGGCTTGGAGATCTCAGCCCCGGGACCCCTTGCCTTTGTTCCTCTGCCGGTACCTTCAGGTGTGCGGAGAGTGGTCTCAGCATGGTGGTGACTGGTCCTGGAGGTCTTCGGCTGCCGGAGCGCTGGTCGGGGTGGGGAGGAAAGCTCTACCCACTCCCCTCCAAGGGGCCCCGGTGAGGACAGCCAGGTGCAGAGGCAGGAGACTGCTCTATAATTCCATGAATATTTGTATATCTTAGATATGTAGTGGTGTTTATTTACATAAAAATACTTGAAACATTGAAACATAAGTATGATTTACTTGATCATTGTGCCAGTCAGAAGCCATACTGCTATATTGTAGAAGCAGGGTTCAAGGACCCATGTCATTTCAATGTGAACTCCTTTTTGCTGAGTATGTGATGGTAGGTGTTCTGAGTACTGACAGCTTGGATGACAAAGTGGTGGCATTGGGGTCCTTAGGAGCTTACATAAAAAATATTTTTAAAATTTTCCGAAATATCCAATATTTTACTAACCCATATAGCTACATTAATTACCCATCACTATATTGCAAGATTTTTAAACAAATTACTAGCTTAACATAAAGTACATTTATTTTCTCAGTTTGTAAAATAAGAAGTCCCAAATACATGGCAAAATTGAGACCTCTACTGAGAATTTCAAAATAATAGCCAAAAAAAACTGACTAAGCTGTATTCTATTCTGGAAATTGAAGTTTCATTATAAGCTTATTTGCTTCTTAGGAAATTTAATTTACTTCTGAGTATAAAACAGGTTCTTACTTGCCTTTAATTTTTAATTTAAAAAATTACATTTTTTTATTTTAATTTTTTTAAGCTTTAAGTTTTTTTTAAAAAATTAATTTAAATTAAATTTGGGGGCTAGAGTGACAGCACAGCAGGTAGGGCATTTTCCTTGTATGTGGCCAACCTGGGTTCAGTTCCCAGTATCCCATATAGTTCCCTGAGCACCGCCAAGAGTAGTTCCTGAGTGCAGAGCCATGTGTAAACCCTGTGCATCGCTGGGTGTGACCCAAAAAGAAGAAAAAAATAAATTTAAATTTTATAGCTTTAATTTTCTTTCTGTGTGCCACACTCAGCAGTGCACAGGGTGACTCCAGGTTCTCCACCCAGAAATCGCTCCTGGGTACCTATTACATGGGATGTTGTTGATCAAACCTGTTTTGGCCTCATGGAATACAAGTGCCTGACCTGCTGTACTTTCTATCTCTCCAGTCAAGGTCTTGGTTATACTACGTGTCTGGAACTTCTGATTGAGAATCTGAGAAAATAAAAGTACTTTATGTTAAACTTGTAAGTTTTTGTTATCTTGCTATACAGTGATAGATAACTAATGTTTTACTAACCCATACAACCTTATGGGTTAATAAAAATTTGACTATTTATTGAAAATCTTTTACCCTATTCTGATCTAATGATGTCTGATATGCATGGAGAAATTGATTAATTCAAGAGTAAATGAATTAGTGACTTACTACATTTTCATAATTCCTTTACCATTGCATTTGTCATCTCAAAGGTACAAACACTGCCATCCTATGGGGCCAGTCAATCAAGAGGTAAGTGTAAGGTTAAGAAAGCTTCGTGGGACCTGAGAGATATCACAGCAGTAGGGCACTTGCTTTGCATGTGGCTGAAATAGGTTCCATTCCTTGCACTGCATATGATTCCCCCAAGCCCTGCTTGGAGTGATGCCTGAGCACAGAGCCAAGCCAAGAGTAAGCCCTGAACACTACTAAGTGTGATCCAAAAAACAAAACAAACATATAGCCTCCAGGCTAGTGCTGACAACCATTGAGTAAGCAGGCACAAAAATAAATGTCATCAGTATTGCAGAAAGGGATCCCACCAGACATTCCACAAAGTATTTTCCATGCATTTAACTTCATGGGTCTGAACATGGTCCCCGAGCTGGCATAGGTTTTCTTGGACCTGTTGGTAGAAAAAAATTCTCCCTGAGTAATAAAAAAGCATCCTACATGCACTCACTACGCTCACACAGCTATGAGATCCTCGTCAACCTGGAAAGTTCTTAGTTGTACAACTCCTGTGCTCGAGGGGAACTCTGCTAATTATTTTCACTCCAACTAGGATAGGGATAGTCATAGGAGTCTGTCTGATTGGGAATGGTCCTTTAGAAGGAGTGGGGTCCTCAGAGTCACCGTGAGGTCAGCAAACAGGTGCAGTAGGGCTCAGGTTTGGCTCAAGTCATGTTCAGGCCACAGGAGGTGCCTTGGGAACAAGAAGGAAAGTATCATTGAATGCTGACTTACTTCTCTCCAAGAAATCGAAAATAGGTATTCCCTCTGAATACCATTTATGGAATGATGCCCTGTCCTTTGACAGAAGTGAGATTACTTTATAGTCATTCTCACCTACTACATTGGAGCCCACATTGCAGTGCAGAAGGAAGAAACTGATAAAAACACAAAATATAGAGAAGATCAAATATATACAAATTTACACAAATATACAGAACCTTTCCAGTCACCAACAAATTAATGTGGGAATAACAGACTATCCCACAGCAGGAGAAAAGATTAGTTTAGTAACCCTTCTGCTATGAGGAGAGACTCAAGAAGCCCAATGACTCCTCATTGCCACCCTCTGATCTTGGTTTATATTTGTGTTTCTATCACCGTGGACTCTAAAGTGGTGAGAATTTCGATAATACCGAGACCTACAGAAACTCCCTAAAACTTCTATTTTGTAATAACAACCTGACATTTTAAGAGGGCTACTCTGGGGCATATTGAGAAAAACTTATCAGAGATCAGTCTCAGAAAGCTATAAGACACATCATTCAATAAAAATATTGGCTCTTACCTCTTAGCCATGATTAGTTGGTCACTTTACACTAAGGAACTTGGCAGCTAAAAAGACAGTAAATTTGGCTTTGATATCAAGAAAAAATTAACTTAATTGTATTGAAAAGCTTTCTGATTATACATTTAAATCTAAATAGCCTCTCTGTGAGCATTTTATAGATACGTATCATTATTTATTCAATTTTTAGAATTGCAGAACAGTTAAAATGCATGTAAAACCTTTATAAAGAAATTTTATATAGAGAAATTTTACATATCAGAGGTCTCAACACAATCCTAGAATATATAACTCGGTTTTGTTAAAAAAAAATGCTTGAAAATATTTGTGGGACGTTTCATGTGACATTTTCACAACAAACAATTGGCCAGATGTGTGTTTATATACTGATGTAGGAAAAAATATGGTTTTCAATGGAATAGAAAAGCACATTTTACATAAACAAAAAGGTTTGATGACAACTCTAATGGTTTATTTTAGAATACAAAGCCTTTGATGTAGATGATAAAGTATTTATTTCTAATTAATTGTGTATCATTTTAGAGCTTCCACTTTTATTTATCAAGAAAAGAAGATACTGTTTGATCTTTCTCCATTAGCAACAAATCCAGTGGTGGTGGTGGAGGGGAGTTATTGGAATAACTATTTTCAGTCACTAGATAATAAAGAGAGGAAGGTAGTGATCCTTGACAAAAGATAAATAAATTAATTAAATCTTAGGATGCCCATGGATCTCTGCCTAGAGGTGATTTCCAGACAATAATGGAAGAGAAGAAACCCAAATGGAGCCAAGTTTCATTAAGTAAAAGGGATAAGACTGATTACATTTCAGAGGGTTAGTTAGTATTTAATTTGTTGAGAAAAACCTGTTCTAGTTGCATGAAAATATACTTCAAGAACCGCAGAGATAGTTCAAAAATCTGGAGCACGTCCTTTGCATACATTTGATCTCTGCATCACCAGATGTGGCCCAAATAGCTTCTACCACCATCTGAGCAGTATCAGTATCACATCACATCACTCGTTATTATGGGATGTAGCCATTTCTTAGGATCACTTCAACCTTTCCTCACCAGTACATCCAAAAGAACAGAACAAGAACAGGAAAAAGTTATTTTTCTAACGTAAGTACATCTAGTCAAAATAATATCAAAGGGTTTTAGTTAAGAGATAAAAAAAAAAAAAGAAACTATTAAGTTTAGTTGAGAAGAATTGGAAAAAGTCAGGCGGTGCTGCTCTCCTCTGAAGATTCATCGGGAAGTCAGGGAGTGTGTCTCTGTCTCAAGCCTCTTCCCTGCTCTGCGCCCCCTGGCAGCCTGAGGAGACTTTGGGGAATACTTCCTGAGTTCCACCAACTGACAGGCAGCCCACCTCATTTCAGGATGCCCTCCTCTACAGGTTCCCAGGTCAGCGTGTCCCTGGGACTGGCTGGGACATGGCCTCCACGTAGGAGGCGTGACCTCCTCAAAAGTGGGAGTGGTCTTCTCTGAGCCCAGCGGTCATTCACATGTGCAGTTATATTTCCTTCTCCTACCACTCTCAACTCACGTCCCAGCCTTTATTACCTAATTCTGAGGAAAAAGTGCTGGCCACCTCAACCACAATATAACAATAATCCATAGGCCTACTCTGATTTCAACAAAAGACCAGTACACAAAGAAGCTGTACAAGCCCAATATAAAAGAGCACCTCCTCCAGTGCTTCGCTAGATGCCTGTCATAAGTCACAGAATAATGCCTGCGAGGAAGGACATATTCTAGAAGGGGAGAAGTGTCAACCAACCTTATTCAGAATCCTTTCCCGCAATAAGAGGGAACAGTACTAGCGAATTCCAAGATTTTACCTCTAGACAACCATGAAAACATGGGGAAAAGCGCAAATCTCCACTATGAGGAGAGTATGAAGAAAAAAGTCCCGAATCCTCAACAGGTGTTACCAACAAATATGTTCTCTCTGATAAAGAATTCCAAGACTAAATGCTGAGAATGTTCGAGGAAATACTCAAAGAATCGATGGAGCAGACATCCTGAAAATTAAAGGAAGAAACAAAAGAAAGAGTGGAATGGAGAGTCAAGAAAATACAGGAAGAAATGAGAGAAGAAATTAAAAAACCTACAAAAAGAAGTGTCACAAATAAAGGATTTGGTAGATGAAATTCAAAACTCAGTGGGTACCCTCAACAGTAGAATGTCTACAGCCAAAGACAGGATCAATGAGCTTGAAGATGAGCAACAAAAATTATATAGGGAACAACAAACAATGGGATAATACCTCAAAATAGCTATAAGGCAAATCAGAGACCTAGGGATAACATTAGACTCAAGAGGAATAACAAAATCATTGAAGTACAAGAAGGACAGGGAGGCAACCTCAGTGAAAAAGCCACAGTGAAAGAAATCATTGCTGAAAAGTTCCCAGAGTTAAAAAATGCAGACATACCGATCCAAGGAGCCAGAAGGGTGCCGTCTAAAAGACACCCTAATAAAAACACTCCAAGGCACATCATAGTCAGAATGATGGATGCCATGGATAGAGACACAATACTGAAAGCAGCAAGGTTAAAGAAAGAAATCACATACAAAGGAGAACCCCTTAGATTTACAGCAGACCTATCAGAGGAAACCCTCCAAGCCCAAAGACAATGGGATATAGTGAAAAAAACTCAATGAAATGAATGCCTCACCAAGAATACTTTATTCAGCTAAACTCATTCAAACTCAATGGAATGATAAACCATTTTATAAACAACAGTTCAGGATCTTCATAGACTCAAAACCAAACCTAAAAGAAGGATTAAAGGGGCTCCTGCAAGATAAGAAGAAAATCACTTACAAGCACAACCAACCCCTACAGAAAGATGGCACGAAATCCCATGGCAATAATCTCTTTCAATGTCAATGGTCTAAATTCACCAATCAAGAGGCACAGAATGGCAAAATGGATCCAGAAACTGAAACCAACATTATGCTGTCTACAAGAAACTCATCTGAACAGTCAGAGCAAACACAGACCCAAAGTTAAAGGATGTAAAACAATCCTGCAAGCATAGAGCTCCCTCTAAAAGGCTGGGTGGCCATACTAGTATCTGAAAACAGAGATTTCAGATTGAAAAAGATTGGAAGGTACAAAGAAGGTAATTTTCTATGTATCAAGGTATATGCACAATAGGAAAAAATCGCACTCTTAAATGTATATGCACCTAGTGAGGGATCAGCTAAATACTTAAAACAATTGCTAACAGATTTTAAGGAGGACATTGCTAGCAACACAATAGTAGTCAGAGACTTCTACATCGCCTTATCACTTCTGGATCGATCAACAAGAACAAAACTCAGCAAGGAAACATTGGCTTTGAAGGAACCAATAGAAGAGAGAGGGCTAATATACCTCTACAGGGCTTTACATCCCCAAAAGAAAGAATACACATTGTTTTCCCATGCACACGGAACATTTTCCAAAATAGACCACATGCTAGGCCACAAAACATTCCTCAATAGAATCAGGAAGATAGAAGTAATATCAATAATCATTTCAGACCACCATGTGCTGAAGATAGAAACGAATCACACAAAGACATCGAGAAACAAATAAAACACCCCAAAATTAAATAACTCAATGTTGAACAAAGAGTGGGTCAGGAAGGAAGTCAAGGACAAAATCAAAAGATACTTGGAAACAAATGAGAATGAAGATACAAGCTACCAGAACCTATGGGACGCAGCTAAAGCCATGTTAAGAGGAAAACTTATAGCTTTGAAAACATTCCTAAGGAAGGAAAAGGGGGCCTTTATAGATAACCTGACCTCACACCTCATGATCTTAGATTAAGAAGAAAAAAAGGAACCCAATTTTGGCCGAAGGAAAGAAATAATAAAACTTAGAGCAGAAATTAATGACATGGAAACCAAAAAAACTATCTGAAAGTTCAATGAAACCAAGAGTTGGTTCCTTGATAAAATAAACAAGATAGATAAGCCACTAGCAAGACTCACAAAGAAAGAGAGAGAGAGAACCCTATTATACTGAATCAGAAATGAAAAAGAGGAAATCACAACAGAAACCAATGAAATTCAAAGATCATTAGAGACTACTTTGAAAGTCTGTATGCCACGAAACAAGAGAACCTAGAAATGGATATATTTTTGAATTCCGTTAATCTCCCAATATTGAACCAAGAAGATTCGGGATACCTGAATAGACCCATTCATATCAAAGAAATTGAAACTGTAATCAAAATTCTTCCACAAAACAAAAGCTCAGGCCCAGAGGGATTCACTAGTGAATTCTTCCAAACATTTATAGAAGACCTGTTGCCAGTTCTCCTCAAGCTTTTCCAGGAAATTGAAAAAATATGAACTCTCTCAAACAGATTCCATGAGGCACATATATCCCTAATACCAAAAGCAAACAGAGACACCACCAACAAAGAAACCTATAGGCCAATATACCCGATGAACACGAATGCGAAGATTCTCAACAAAATATTAGCAAGTAGAATCCTACAACTCATCAAAAAGATCATACACCACAATCATGTGGGATTCATCCCTGGTATGCAAGGATTAACATTCGAAAAAAATCAACATAAAAGTAAAGATAAAAACTATATGATCTTATCAACAGATGCAGAGAAAGCTTTTGACAAGATCCAGTACCCGTTTATGATGAAAACTCTCACCAAAATGGTTTTTGAAGGAACTTTCCTCAAGATAGTCAAAGACATCTACGACAAACACATGAAAAACATTATCCTCAATGGGGAAAAACTAAGGGCCTTTCCTCTAAGATCAGAGAAAACACAAGAATGCCCACTATCACCACTTCTGTTCAATATAGTACTGGAAGTAATTGCAAAAGCGATTAGGCAAGAAAAATACATTAAAGGCATCCAGATAGGAAAGGAAGAAATCAAGCTCTCATTATTCGCAGATGATATGATACAATATCTTGAGAATCCTAAATCCTCTATCAAGAAACTCCTAGATACAATAGACTTGTACAGTAAAGTCACAGGCTATAAAATTAATGCCTCCAAATCCATGGCCTTCCTATACAAAAAAAATGAGACAGAGAAAAGTGACATGAAAAAAAAAATTCCATTCACAATTGTGCCCCATAAAATCAAATACCTTGGAATCAGCCTAACTAAAGAGGTAAAGTACCACTACAATGAAAACTACAAAACACTACTCCATGAAATAAAGAGAAAACAAGGAAATGGAAACATATCCCCTGCTAATGGATAGGAAGAATTAATATTGTCAAAATGGCAATACTCCCCAAAGCATTATATAGATTCAATGCGATCCCTATAAGGATACCCACGAAATTCTTCAAAGAAATAGATCAAGGACTCCTGAAATTCATATGGAACAACAAAAGCCCACAAATAGCTAAAGCAATACTTGGGAAAAAGACATGGGGAGACATTACCTTCCCCAACTTCAAACTCTATTACAAAGCTGTAGTAATTAAAACAGCATGGTACTGGAACAAAGCCAGGGTTGCAGCTAAAAGGCACATGAGAAAATGCTTTACATCACTTATCATCAGGGAAATGCAAATCAAAATAACAATGAGATATCATCTAACACCACAGAGACTGGCCCACATCCAAAAGATAAAAAGCAACCAGTGTTGGTGTGGATGTGGTGAGAATAGGACTCTCCTGTTCTCTCACTTCTGGTGGGAATGCTGAATGTTCAGTCCTTTTGGAAAACAGTATGGACAATTCTCAAAAAATTAGAAATTGAGCTCCCGTTTGACCCAGAAATACCATTCTTTGGAATATATCTCAGAGAGGCAAAAAAAGTATAGTAGAAAATGACATCTGCATGTCTATGTTTTTTGCTGTACTCTTTACAGTAGCCAAAATCTGGAAAAAACCCGAGTGCTCAAGAACAGATGACTGGTTAAAGAAACTTTGGTACATTTACACAATGGAGTGCTATGCATCTGTTAGAAAAGATGAAGTCACGAAATTTACATACAAGTGGTACTACATGGAAAGTATCATGCTAAGTGAAATGAGTCAGAAAAAGAGAGACAGACATAGAAAGATTGCATTCATCCAGGGAACATAAAGCAACAAAATAGGAGACTAACACCCAAGAATAGTCAAGATAAGTACCAGGAGGTTCACTCCATGGCTTGGAGCCCAGCCGCACATGCTAAGGGAAAAGGCAGCTCAGATAGAGAAGGGAGCACCAAGTAAAGGGTGTTGGGAGGATCCTCCCAGGATGGGTGATGCTTTCTGAAAGTAGACTATAGAACGAAAATGTTTGCCACTCAATGCCTCCTTTGCAAACCACAGCACCCAAAAGGAGAGAGAGAACAAAAGGGAATGCCCTGCCACAGAGGTGGGGTGGAATGGGGAGGATGGCGAGATGGGAGGGATACTGGGATCATTGGTGGTGGCAAATGGGCACTGGTGGAGAGATGGGTACTTGATCTTTATATAACTGAAACCCAATCACAAAAATTTGTAAGTCCTTCTATGTCTGTTCCTTCCTTTCTGACTCATTTCACTTAGCATGATATTCTCCATGTCTATCCATTTATAAGTAAAGTTCATGACTTCATCTCTCCTTACAGCTACATAGTATTCTATTGGTTTTTTCCAGATTTTGGCTATTGTGAACAGTGCTGCAGTGAACATACAGGTACAGATGTCATTTCTACTGTGAATTTTTGCATCCTAGGTATATATTCCCAGAAGTGGTATTGCAGGGTCATATGAAAACTCAATTTCTAGTTTTTGAAGGACTGTCCATATTTATGGAATACAAAACAACATAACATGAGGCTGACACCTAAGGATAGTAGATACATGGTACAGATAGATTGCTCCATATCTGGAAGCCTGCCTCATGAGCAAAAGGTAAGAAGGCACCTGGAATAGAGAAGGAATCACTAAGAAAATGATGGCTGGAGGAATTGGTCAGGATAGGAAATGTGTGCAGAAAGTAGATAAAGGACCAAACAGGAGAACCTCTGAGTGTCTGTATTGCAAACCATAAAGCCCAAAAGTACAGAGAGATATTATGGGGAATAATGTCGGCCATTATTCCAGGGTGAGGCAGGGAAAGAGTTGGAAAGGGGGTGCATACTGGGGATATTGGTGGTGGGGAATGTGCACTGGGTGGAGAATGGGTGTTTGATCATTGTGTGGTTCTATTCCAAACATGAAAGCTTGTAACTCTCTCACGGTGATTCAATAAAATTAAAAAAAAAATATGTAAGTCTACAACTGTACCTCATGCTGTTTCACTAATAAAATTTAAAAAAAAAAGAATCGAAAAATTCACTCTGCTAGCTGCCAAAATAGAATTGTCAAACTCCTTAAAGGAAAATTATACCAACCTGTAAATTTCAGATTTGAATAATCTACTCCATAATGTCTCTTTTTTTCTTTCTTATTCCCTCTCTCTTTCTCTCTCTCTTTCTCTCTCTCTCTTTCACACACACAGAAACACAAACACACACACCTCTCTTTAGTGGTAACAAAAGATAGGGGAATAATATCTGGGATAGAAATATCTGGCATCTTTATATCCTCTATGTGAAATATTAGTCTAGCTCTAACCTAGTTGTGGCAGAAAAAGGGTAGACATTACTCCCACAAATTGTTGAGTAGAAATCCAATCTTCCTCTACATGTTTAGGTCTGTATTCTAGAAAATAATTTAAAATATATAATGAGATTAGCAAAAGTAAACTTTATTCCTGCTAGGGGTAGAAGGTCAAGCAAAAAATGTATACCTGCATCGTAGTTATTTCACTAAAGTTATATAGTTTGGAGAGCATTGGAAATTCATTTAGAAAGGGAAAACAAAACAGTGAAGAAGTTTTATGGGGATGAAGGGAGGATTTTTTAAGAGTTATCTACATATACAAAATTGCAGAACTTCCAAATCCTAGCCTAGGGTGATAAAGCTATAAGGCAGTCTCCCTTTTCATGGACAAGCAGAAATTTCATGTTTAGTGTGAAACAAACTGGCAAAATATCATTCTTGCATGTCTGTCTCTTATCAGCATTATCACTTAGGCGCATCCTGTGACAGCTGTCTTCAGCCCCAACAATTGTGAATGGGATGATAAAGGCCAGTGTAAATGTGGTATGCAATTAACCTAAAATAATGGCATTAAAATCAGGATGCTTTTCCTTTGATGAAAAATTTTTTTCTTGTTCATATACATTGGAGGTTAGCAGTTATAGCTTCCTTTTATTCCCTCAAAATTTGTTATAGACTTTTCTTTAACATATCAATATTGATCATTTATCCTTCAACCTTCGAATAGTCTCCATCCTTTTAAAAGTAATCTGAAACTTTGTCTTCTAGATTGTTAGAGAAGAAAAAAGTTTGTTTTTATTTATTTTCCTTTATATAACTTAAGTCACATGTTCACAGTAGTTATTAATTTCCATGTCTGGTCAGGTTTTTCTTGCAAGTTTGCAAATAAAACTTGAAAAACAGGTAAATTATTCCAAGAAATTAATGAATTATTAATACTGGACCAAAGGTCAATTAAAATAAGATGAAGTGACTCAGTGATTGATAGAGAATCTTGAACTTCATTAAGCACTAATATGTTTATATTAGAAAGATTGGGCTGGAGCAATAGCACAGCGGGTAGGGTGTTTGTCTTGCACACATCCAACATGGCTGACCCGAGTTCGATTCCTCCGCCCCTCTTGGAGAGTCTGGCAAACTGCCGAGAGTATCTCACCTGAACGGCAAAGCCTGGCAAGCTCCCTGTGACGTATTTGATATGCCAAACACAGTAACAAGTCTCACAATCTTACTGGGCCTGCTCAAGCATAGTGATAGAAAGATTATCTCATGCTACCATGATAGCTTAAGGTTGCTATAGTAATCTTTAGAAATGAGCAAATATGATTAGAATCTGGGTGGTGCTTTGTGTCTGAGAAATCACCCTCCCTAAAATTCCCCCTTCTCTGAAAAAAATGTATTTCAGCCCCTTATTAATCTAAATTGCTTCTGTAACTATGTAATCAGAAATTTATGTTGAAATGATGCTGCTCTATCAGAGTATGCCTCCACTCTGACCAATCGTGTGTATTCTTGATTTTTTTAATATAACTCTAAACACCATGGTTTACAAACTTGTTCATAATACAATTTGGGTTTTCTTCTTCTTCTTTTTTTTTTTTGCCTTTCAGTATTCCAAAACTAATCCCACTGCCACTGAGACCTTTCTTCTAACTACACCCAAGCCTGCCCCCCTTAGCAAACATAAAGCAATTTATTTCATACTGCTTGTTACAACAAAATGGCCAAGTGGAATTGTAAAAAAAAATTACATAAAGAAAATTTGTGAAAATTGTTATATGAGGTCATTAGAGTCATTGTTTGAGGGTTTATTGAGCTGTTTTTGCTGGTTGAGGCTTTCATTATTATTTTTGTTTATCGATCATAATTGACTTCTCTTCTACTTTCCCATCTAAGATGCTGTGCTTTTACTGGGCTGTCAGTATTATAGAATTTGGAAGTACATGACTGGACACTCCAGAAACTCCAGAATCTGTAGAGCTGGCCCAGTGTGTTTCAGTGGCTTGGGTCTTCTGAGATTAGTGGTAAATTTGTGAAGCTTGGCTGTTGCTTACATGCCTGTGTCTGTGGGATGTGGTTATAGCTGTTAGGGTTTCCATTATTACAGGCTGCATACTCCCACTCGGATAATGCCCAGGAGTTCTCATTCCAAAAACTTGGATTGGCATCAGGGCATAGATTAGTTCTAAAGCAGTGAAGTTGGGTCATTTGCACGATATTTAAGGTGGTGGCTATAGGGTGTGGGTGTAACTTCTGGGATTTTGATAGGTCCACCCCTCTTCCAAGGGCATTCCAGAATTTTCAGCCTAAATGCCAATGTACCTGTGAGTTTTTAATGGTTTGACTTGCATCTCTTCTGAAATTAGTGGTGAAGCCTATATTCTTGCTTTTAATGAATAGGTTTATATTTTATTTATTTTATTTCTCTCACTTTTCCCTAAATTCTTTCCTGTAGCAAAGTCAAGAACCTAGATTCTTGGGGCATATATATATATATATATATATATATATATATATATATATATTATAGCACAGTGGGTAGGGAGTTTGCCTTGCATGTGGCAGGGTCAGCCGACCTGGGTTCGATTCCTCTGCCCCTCTTGGAGAGCCCGGCAAACTACTGAGAGTAATTTGCCCACACAGCAAAGCCTGGCGATCTACCCATGATGTATTCGATATGTCAAACACAGTAACAAATCTCACAATGGAGGCGTTACTGGGCCCACTCAAACAAATCGATGAATAATGGGAGGACAGTGCTACAGTGCAATATATATATATATATTTTTTCAGACTCATCAACTCTCAACTAGGGTCTGCCATCATATTAGTTTCTTGAACTGCTAATGCTTCCAGTTGTGACTAGCATTTTGGTGAGATGATCTCTTTGAATCCTAGAGAGAAGATGTACCTTATCCTTTTCCTTGGTTATATAATTCCCAGCTAGGAATTAGGTAGAGGAAATAAATCAATCTTGCAGAGCATAAACTGGCTGAAATTTCAATGCTGAATATAGGTAGTAGCAAAGACACTGTCCCATATCTCTGGATGCCATATCTGAAGCCAAACTAATTACAATGGTATGTAAAACCTTATGGCATATAATACCAAGTAATATATTTGCCAGTAGTCCCTTCTGTATCAAATCCCAATTTCTACCTTTCTGTAAAGCACCATTCATATATCATACCTCAAGCAGATGAGTACTTCAGTATTCCAAATGAAAATATCGTGGTAGAGAAAATGAAATATGTGATAATACAGTTACCTAAATTAAAAAAAAATTAAAGGTAGAAAAAGAGGCAGCCTATAATGCATTCTAATTATTTTTTCATGGTTTTTGCATAGATTATTTGTGACAATTTATCTTCTACAAATAGACTAGCCAGCTCTCCTGGTTTGCCCAAAATTCATGTCCTTGTGATGTTATATTTTCTGTACTAATACTAGAGCAGTTTCAGGTAAATTACTATTAAGGATAAAGTATTAGGTTTTAGTAGGGATTAACATGAAGAATTCTGTTTTGGATATAGTTTGCCTGCACATGTTGAACTCTGAAAATAACACCATTGAACTAGTATGATGAAAACATCTCTATAATGTAGTGCCTGAAAATATCTTATCCGCCAATAAGAAATGAGAGGTTACAAGAGAAGACATTATAAAATGGCAGCACTCTTGCCATAATTAATCTTTTTCTCTTTGTAAATGTTTTAATAGCTCTATTACTGACCGATTCTGCAATACCTATATATTCCTTAGATGCAATAGCTAATTATTTATTCAGTCAGTAAACTGCTATTTTTGTACATAGACAGGTCATTAAGGTTCTGAGAATTATTTTAAAACAGCTTAAAAAGAGAAATTTAAGTCCTTTCTGCTTTGAAAAAAAACATAAGGTACTCACTGGTTATGATAGGAAAATAAAAACCTGTTACTTCAAAGTATGATCAGCAAAAGGTTAATTTAAAGGGTAACGTCCTGAAGACAGAGACTGCTTTGTAGAAAATAAATATTCAGAAGAAAGATTTTCTCTAGAGGATACCTTGCTTTCTGAACCAGTGAGGACCTTACGTGTTTTTCAAAGGATAAAGGACTTAAATTTCTCTTTTTATTTTATTATGGTTGCTTTTTTAACATCCATGATTGATTATTCTTTTCCTTGCAAACTCATAGCTAAAATTTTAAACCAATTATTCCCCTACTCAACTTTGCTGGTTTTGCTCATGCATAGAGGTATGCATATTATTGGAAAACTTTGGTTTTCTCTTATCAATCTGTCTGACTCTTTGTCTAGCCTCTGCAAATTTCACAGTGATATAGATTATTTCCTTTGTGCCCAACATTATATACTCAGATACTTATTTTCTGTAGTCAATACTTATTTTCCATCGTGATCAACTTGTAAAATGATCACTATTAAATACAGATCTATATACCTTTTGTCATGCTCATATTTTATACTTAAAATAATTTTATATTACTTTCATGATCGTTAGTTCATGGTTTTAGTTACTGGGATAACAACAGAAAAGTTTGTACTGGCTACTCATTAGTTGAAATGAAGCTAACTCAGAGTCTATTAAATATTGCAATTAATAATATCTTTCCTTAGAGAGTGGCAATAGTTTAAAAAGGCTCAATGGGATTTGGTGGAGGGTTATTGGTGCTTTTTATGTGGACATGGTGTGATAATATTGCACCACTACAATTTACAAATATTCATGCCCTCGTAAACCAATATTACCTCAAAAATAAATTTTAGTAAAATAATAATATTGCTTTTATAAAACAGCTATGAAATTTTTACTGAAAAGAGAAAAAATAGTTCCATGTGCTTCACCGTCATGCCAGGTTCCTTCAAGAGTTACTATCTGGCTTAGTTAGCATTAGCCTCTCTCAAAAATTGAAATAAAAAAATCAATTTGGGAGTTTCCAGGACAGCACTGAGAGATAACTTGCATGATAAGAGCCCCCTGTCCACCCATGAAAATAGGTGTCTATGTCTGCAATACACTTCTCCCTCATCACAACCCACAGCATCCTCTTGCTCTCTGTAAAACCTTCCAGTGTCCAGAACTTGAAGACCTTTCTACTTGCTAGATGGAATACTCCCAAATTCATACATCATTCAATAGATTCAGTTAGATATCTAAATTTGTACAGGTAAATGTTCTAAGTATATATGTAAGCATTCTATCTACTTATTTAAATTCATTTAGGTCTTTGTGTCACACATGGCTGTGCTTAGATCTTATTTCTGGCTTTGTTTTTTGGGATCACTCTTGGAGGTACTTGCTTGGGAGACCACCTGGGGTGCTGGGGATTGAACCTAAATCAGTTGCATCCTGGGCAAGAGCTATGTTCATAAGTACTTTCTCTCTCAGTCCTATGTAATAATTTTAATACTTGCTTGCATACTTCTCCAATCTGATCTCTTTTTTATTCCTAGTCACTAGGACTAGTCTTGCTGGGATATAACTAGTATCAGAATATTATAGACACCAAATTCAAATTCCTGAAGTTCCTCATACATATTTAAGGTTGAAAAGCACTGAGCTACTGTATAGATAATAGGTCCTACTACTTGTCAGCATTTGCCCTAACTGCAGCAGTGGTTGAGTGTATTAGGCTAATGACTTAAGCTCTCTGATAAATAATTTATTCTTTTACTATGTGGAAATAAATCCTATCATGTAGTAAATGAGAGCTTCTGTGTAGAACATATTATTTTCCGGGGCTGAAAATCAAGTATACAAGACAGCATTTCATTTTCATAAAACTGCACTTAATTTCTTTATTTCCAAATTCACCCAGGGTCAGAATCTATAGTCATTTGATTTTAGGGAAACTTAGAGACTTTATTACCATTGCAAGTTTAAAATAAAATTGTTTTACTCTGTTCTTCTTATTCCTATAATTGATTCTAATATTTGGAGCATCTTAAAAAATCAGAACAATTGGTAGGAGAGAATTCCATGTTTAAATAAACCTTATCTGTGCGATATGGATATTCAGTGAGATACACAATTGTTTGAAATCTATATCCACTGATATTTGTTTCAATGGAATCTGACCATGAAGTCACACAAACTGCTGTTTTTTAATACATATCTTCACCAATTTCAATATTTGTTAATTGTATACATTTTTTTCAAACTTCAGATGTGTTACTTTCACTTATCTTTCTATGACTAATGAAGAAAGAAATCTCAGCAGTCATCTCCATTCAGCTGACACCTGCACTGTTGTGACCTGGGGCACACCTGAATGCTTGGTAGAGCTCAGTGAGAAAAAGGGCCTCAAGAACCCTCAATTTTCATTTTCCAAAATTTAAAGGGGCAGGCACCACCTCAATTTCTACACTTACATCAAGTCAAGCAGCCCAAGTCCATTTTTCTTTTCTTCCAGGTCTCATTTTCCCCTCCCCAGATCAGTGCCATAATAAGGCAAAGGGAGATGCAAGAGAGATGTGAGATTTTTATTCCAATCAGTTTTAATCTAGACGGGAACTTTAAAAACTAAACAGGTAGTTGGTCATTTTCATTTCATTTCATTTCATCATCCTGTTATTCATCGATTGCCTCGAGCAGGCAGGCACCAGTAACGTCTCTTTCATCCTAGTCCTGAGATTATATTCAAGGCTATTTAGAGAATGAGACCCATCATTGTTACTGGTATTTGGCATATTTGGTATGCCACGGGGAGTTTGCCAGACTCTGCCCTGTGGGCAGGCTACATTCGATAGCCTGCAAGTTTGTCCAAAGTAGGAAAAAGACAATAAGATGTCATAAAAAAAAGTTCTGTTAAGATGTCGCGCGGCCGCGGTTGGTCATTGGTATTGTGAAAAGTAACTATTCATGGGGTCACTATAGAATAGGGTTAGAGTAAACCAGCAGAAGAGCTACTTTACTCTTCTCTTTAAATTTAACCAAACCTTAAACTGGGCATAATCGCCAATATTCTAATAAACCTATTAGAATGAGAATATCCTCTTAATAGAACGAATTAAGTAAACTATTACCCAATTTTACTTTGTGATCTTCTTATCTGATCAGTTTGCTTAGTGATTCTCTTGCCAGACTTGTTCTTTTTTTTTTCCTATCTTCATTGTCTCATTCTTTTCCTATTTTTTTCTTCATAAGAAGAACAACCTGATTTTTATTCTTCCTCAGGATATATTTTGGGGTTATAACATTAACTTGGGCATTATAAATTCCAGCTCTTTGATTTTCTTTTTAAAGGTTTCATTTTTTAAGGCCAATGTTTTCTGTGTCTTCACTTTCCACTTGGTCAATGTCACTTTTATTTCCATTCCTTAATAAAGAAAAGGCAAGGATTTTCTCTTCAGGTTTCTGGAGGTTTATGCAAAGAAATTTAAATCCTTTCATAGCATTTTTGCATATGAAGCTATCACAAAGATAAGAACTAAGAACAACTTAGGGGCTTGAGAGACTGACTGTACAAAAGTTGGGACACTTGCCTTGCACCATCTGTATATGGTCCCCTGAGCCCCACCAGTAGCGATCTGAGTACAGAGCAAGGAGTAATCCCAGAATCCCAGTGGGTATAGCTTCCAAATATTGTTTATATAGTAAATTGGATTACCCATACACATGTTATTGTCTAAAATTAATGAGTGTCTTTGTATATATGGCTATGTATGTATTTTATATGAGACCTCATTTAAAAGTTACAACATACCTATAAAATAGAAGTAATTGTTCTCATTTTGCTGATGACCAAATAGTTTAGGGAAGTATATAATTTATTCAGTCCTACCAGTGAAAAATTGGTGGTCCCAAGGCTCAACTCCATCTCTGTGTGATACTTATCTCTGTTCTTTACTATTCCATCATCCCATTAATGATGACATTTCCTTTTCCCATTCTCAGTTTTTTATATGTCTAAATGTCTCTTGAGGCAGGAGTTAGAGAGGAACATTAAATTAGGAATAACCATTTATGCTTGTATGCCCCTCCCGTTGATCATCGATTTGCTCGAGCGGGCCCAGTAACGTCTCCATTGGAGACTTTGTTGTTACTGTGTTTGGCATATCGAATACGTCACAGGGAGCTTGCCAGGCTCTGCCGTGTGGGCAAGATACTCTCGGTAGCTTGCCAGGCTCTCCGAGAGGGGCGGAGGAATCGAACTCGGGTCGGCCATGTTGGCTGCGTGCAAGGCAAACGCCCTACCACTGTGCTATCGCTCCACCTACATGCCAAACCAGAATATTTATAAAAAATATTTAAATTAGAATTTAAATAACATACAAGCAAATTCAAACATTATTCAAGAATTTAAATAACAAATACATATGCAAATTCAAATGTTATTCCTGTTATTATTAAAACTATAATGCTTTGGACATTTTACTGTTTCTCTAGCATCCTTAATTGTTATGGATTTTCCACATGAAGCATTATTTTCCCAGTAGATATGTTTTCTTATTTTTCATAGGTCAAGCTAACTGTGAATATTTTGCTTTTAGTTTCCTTTTTAACATAAAGTATCAGCCTTTAAGCAAAAATATTGTATTTTGACCAAGGTACATTTCATTAGTACATTAGTTCATCCATTTCATCTCTTGGAATTGATCAATTTGAGTTCTAAGAGAATGCCTTTTTGGGGATAAGAATAAGTGTTGAAGAGCTAATTTTATTTCTCCAGCTTAAATTATATTAACTGTGCTGCTGCCTCCATATTTTTTGGCAAATGATCAGAAAAAGTCTGAGTTTAATAATAAAAGAGCTGAAATATCTTGGCATCATGGTATGGGTAAGCAGCCTATTCTGCAGTATATCTATCTGACTCTAGGGACCATTTGTTTGTGCCTGGATTCAAACCTTTAAAAATAACTCCTAGAAGCTTTTGTTTTTAGAAAATGAATAAAATATTTCTTGAACTCTCTGTATTTGTGGGATAATAATGTAGTTTAATGTTTAGGTCCACATGTTCTGTTACTATGTTAACTTATATGAATTTGTTGTTTCCTTAAAGATGAGTTAAGTACAGCATATTGCATATATCTAAAAGAATAATATTTGGGAGGGTTCAATAGATGTGAGTATAGGAATTAAACTTTCCATGATTAGGTACCATACAAAGATTGACTCCATGCTAACCATACTGAAATACAATTTTTAACCTTCAGTGTATTTTCTTCCCTTGATTGAGGATAACTATGTTTATCAGATCCTAAAGTCTCTAATCGATTGGGAGCTGTTATTTTCAAAATTCTATAAATAATTGAGAGCTCAGACCTAATTTATTTGGTGCCACTAGATCAGAAACTGTATCATGTTTAGAGACACTCAGTTCCTTCCAAATATAATGGCAGGTAGGTTGGGGATTGGGGAGAGAGAGTCATACATCTCTAATTTTCTGACTCTGTTCAAGTGCCTTTTCCTCTTTTCTGAACAAACTGTTAAATCATCGATATCATGTGAAACTATAGGACTTTCTTTTACCCATACATTATACTGATGGAGTCTTGTAAAGATCTTGACTTGGCATCTAGATTACTGATTCGAAGTTCTGTACGTGGTAATACTTTGTAAAACATATGTGGTGATACTTTGTAAAACAGGACTTTTACTAAAGGTCTCAATTATACAGTAAAGGAAATAAAGCTTCAAGTTTGATTCAGGTCAGGTACACTCATTCTATTCATCCAACAAACCACCGACACCCCACACCTCTCCCCAAAGAAGAAAAAGACTTTTATTGCAACCTGGAGCCCTGTCCCACAAAAAATTTAATGGATATATTTTGTGTGTTACACACAGAATCAGATACTACATAATAACATAATAAGTTCCTTCTCCAAAAGAAGTTCAAAATATAGTTTCTCTGCTTTTTAGGTTTATGTATTTGTTGGAGTTTTCTTAATTGAAGGTTTTTTGAAAATATTTTGAGTACAACAAAAAGATTTATATGATACCCTATGAAGTTTTGAAATTAATTCTCACTATACTGTTGAATGACTTGTAGGTTGGTTGATATAAGTCCAAGAGTTTCACCACCTCTTAATAATGTTAGATCTGCTTCAGTGATCACCTTTCTGATCTGGCTGGAGACCTCAGGCATACTATTAGCTTTCTTTTCTCTCTTCTTCCAACAGCTTGATGGAAAGGCTTCTCCCAAGGTCTCTCTGAATCTGCTTCATCAGATGTGTGACATAGCCTGCTATCTTGTTGCAGAGATCCTGCTAGGAATAATGGCAATGTCCCCACACATGTGCTTTTAGTGTGTGGAAGTCATTGCCCAGGCATGCTGACATTTTTGGATGTTGATCTAGGCTGTCCTTTTATGAGGTCTTGGTGAGAACGTGACTAAACTGTCAGTTCTTTAGGAAAGAAGGAAGTGTTGACCTGGTTTTGTTTTTTCCTTCTACGAAATTTGCTATTTGAAAAAAGGAAAACTATTACTTTTTATCTATAATATCTGAAGTATCTGTAATTTCTTCGTACACAAAATGTAAACATATTTTAAAATTGAGTAAAATATTATGTTAATTTTCATCATAGTGTATAGTTAAGAAGTCAGCAGATGAGATTATAGATATTTAGAGACAGACAATCCTATGTTTATATTCTGTCTCTGTTTTATGGCTTATATAAATTTGCCCAGGCCATGTTACATAGAAAGCAATTTGTTTCTTCATTTGTTACTTACCTATTAACATTCACTTGTGAGATGTAACTAACAAGGGAGCTTTTAAGGATTGAGAGAAATAATTTAGAAACATAACTCTCTTAATCTTTATGATTTATGTACAATTGTTCTCTAGTCTTTATAGATGAGAAAACAGTCTTAATCAGAGAAGTAATTCTCCAGAAACTGAGCTTGTTTCTATTACACTAGAATGCTGTAATGCTTGTGCAAATGAAAGTTACACAAATGTGTAGCATGATGCATAGCAGGTTTAAAAAAATATTCACATATCCCTAGCTATGTTTAATAATAATTCTAAGAATGTTTTTCATCCACAAATGTTTCCTCTGTGCTCAGAGGAACAGAAAATATGCTTGAATTTTGTAGGATGTTTGTTTCAAATAACAAGGTATATGAAAAACATTCCATTTTACTTTGCTCTGATATTTGAATATCTGATTTCTCTTCATGTATGAATCTTCTAAGCCCTTAACTAATGCTACATTACTAGGAACTCAAAGTGTGCATCCTTTGAGTCAGATAAAAATAAAATGACAAAATTTATTACAAAATATATCTCAACTACATTTTCCACTGGGGCAAAGTTATAGATGATTGCTCACTTCCGGTTTTTTCAGGCAGCAAGTCTGTAAGCAAGAATTATTCAGAGCAACCAGAAACAATGATCCTATTTCAGTGGTTTTTCAAATGAAAGCCCCACCCACTTATCAGGACTATAAAAAGGTCTATGCCTTAAAGGGGAAACTTTAATTGCTGCTAAAGACTTTTGAGATAATGGAGATAATGTGAAGAGCGCTTTACCAAAGCTTCTTTAAACACAGGTCTTCAATGGTGACTGCAGTAAATAAATGGAGAGATAGAGAATTAATTCATCGTACAGTGGAGCAGAAAACTCACATCTGTTCGTTCTACAACTCAGTACACCCCATTTATTAATGCCGTTCTCTGCATCGTCAGGTCCAAGCAATTAACTTATGCAGACTGGATTCTATGGGAATACATAGTGTATTCATCAGGGGACTACATTGGTTTGGGCTTTTCTTTTAACACCAGAGGAAACAAATCCCTTTGCACTGTCTAGAATAAGATACTATAAATTTATACTCATGAGAAATTTTAGCACCAGCATCATAGTCAAAATTTTAAGTAATAGATAAAAATGTCAGCATGTTTTTTAACTTTAATAAACCAAGAATAAAGGCATTTGAGTGGATTCCAATATTCTTATTTTAGATTGCTAGTGAATGCTTCCTTTCCAAATACATTAGCTACTATGTCAATGATTTGAAATAGGAAAAAATATTCTTATTGCTATTAAATATAGAACTAATGCAGCTATGAATTTTTATATGTGCTACTCATTGTGGTGCTGTTTAATGAGTTTTGATAACATTCAAATAAGTTGATGTGTTTTGTAGGTTTTATCAGAAAATATGATGCATAATAACATGTTTTAATGAATTTATTTTTTAACTTAATTTCTAGTTCTCCCACAAATAAAAATTTCCTAGTTTTTCCAAGACACATTGAGTCTATAGAGATTAAACAACAACAACAACAACAACAACAACAACAAAAGCAGAAGAAGCTAATGAACAGAGCTGAACATATCCTCATTCTTTTGAAGCATGGTTTTCCTAGACTCCCAGGAGTCCACTTGTTCTTATTCTCATTCTTTCTCAGTGAATCCCTCCTTCGTCTAGGAGACATAATGCTCCAAGACACCAAAATTCCTATTTCAAATCATTTTCTACCCATACTCTTTTTAAATACTGTATACATATATATATATACATATATATATTCCCAAATTCATTTCAATGACATTTTCCTGAATTCCACAAAATCCTAATATATTTATTATTAAGAAGTATAATAAAATTTGCATATAAGTGGATCAACATGGAGAGTATCATGCTAAGTGAAATGAGTCAGAAAGAGAGGGACAGACTTAGAAGAACTGCACTCATTCGTTGAATATAAAGTAACAGAATGGGAGACTAACATCCAAGGACAGTAGGATCAGAAGGATGGCTCCACGGCTTGTGAGCCGGCCTCACGTGCTGGGGGGAAAGGCAACTCAGATAGAGAAGGGACCACCAAGTAAAGTACGCTTGGAGGGCCCACTCAGGATAGAAGATGTGTACTGAAAGTAAATTATAGACCGAACTTGATGGCCACTTAATGCTTGTATTGCAAACCACAACACCCAAAGGGAGAGAGAATAGGTGTGGGGGGGTGGGGAGGCTGAGGGGGAGTTGTGGGAGGGATCCTGGGAACATTGTTGGTGGAGAATGGGCACTGGTGGAGGGAGGATACTAGATTATTGTATGACTGAAATGTAAGCATGAAAGTTTATAAATCTATAATTGTACCTCATGGTGATTAATTAAAACTTTTTCAAAAAAATATAATTGGTTTATGACTTTTAATATGATCCAAATTAAATACTTTCCCTCCACCCCTCTCCTGCTCCCTGCATCGCCCCAAAACACACGCACACTCACACACCAGTACCTTCCATAGTATAGTCCTTCTTTCTAAGTATTTCTGGTTTTAGAATTGTCCCAAATAGCCATCCAGTGATGGTGACTTTGGATACCAAAAGGTTTTACTTCTCTCAACCATCCAAACTGTTTCTAAAAGAATTATCAAAAAGGTTTAAAATCTGACTACTTCCTATTTGCTACACTGAAAGTCTAGTTTAAGACACCATTGTTTCACACTTGAACTCAGGCAGTAATTTCCTGTCTTGTCATTCCACTGTGTCCAATATCTAGGTAATTTGTTTTCTTTGAGACTCAAGAAGTCAGAAGGATTCTTAAGAGACATACTTCCAGTCAAATATCGATATTGCTTAAGTTCTCTTTGCTCTTAAGCACATTTGGAATTAAAAACAGAAAAGAGAGATTCTAGCACATGATTAAGCTCTTGACCTTCAGACACCCTGATTTTTTCTTTGGCTCTCCATTTCTTTCTCTAAGACTTACTGGCCTTATTGTTTTCTCTTGCCTTCAGGATTTTCTATCAATGATTCCTTTTTACTAATTTCTGCTGTTCCCCAAATAACTGCCTTGCTCTTTTTCTTACTTTATTCATGCTTCTGTTAAATTATCACCTCTTTAGAGATACTTATTCTAATATCCTCACTATCTTTCATAAGTGTATCTTCATGTTATTTTTTTTGGTTTATGGCTCATGCCCTGTGGTGATGATTTACTTCTGTCTCTTTTCTTTTTTTTTTCCCCTTTATTTTATTTTATTATTTTTTTTAAATTGTAGATTTACAATTTTTTGTGCTTTGGTTTCAATTATACAATGATCAGATACCCATCCCTCCACCAGTGCCCATTTGCCCATTTTCCGCCACCATGGATAATATCCCTCCCACCCCCATCCCCCCATCCCCCCGTCTCTGTGGCAGGGCAATCCCCTGTGTTCTCTCTCTCCTTTTGGGTGTTGTGGTCTGCAAAAGAGGCATTGAGTGGCAAACATGTTCAGTCCATAGTCTACTTTCGTTCTGTCTCTTTTCTTAGGCTCACTCTTGGCAGACATTAGAGGACCATGTCAAGTGCCTGAGATAGAGACCTAGTCAGCTGCTTGCAAGAAAAGCACCTACCCATTGTACTATCTCTCTGGTCCTGTATCTCCACTATTTTTAACCCCTTCACACTTAACACACTTAATACTTCACATTATTTGCTGAGATGATATCGCTTGTTCATCTGCTTATTGACTAGGTTTACATTTACTAGGTTTAGATTAGAGGAAAAACTTATTTTATTTATCTATTTTTTTGATTGATTTACTCTCCTGTATCCAGAATTTTGCCTGGCATGTAATATGTTGTTACTGTGTCTGGCATATCGAATACTCTCGGTAGCTTGCCGGGCTCTCCGAGAGGGGCAGAGGAATCGAACTCGGGTCAGCCATGTTGGCTGCGTGTAAGGCGAACGCCCTACATGCTGTGCTAATATGAACTCAATAAATTTTGTTAGAATTTTCTTTTAAAAGAAATGATGAACAGTGGGACTACGCAATCTGCATAATCATTATTTAAGCATTAAAATCATTTAAGGTCAAAATTTGGTAGTATTTATTTACTGAGTCCATAGTCAATCAGAAAATGAGAATCAGAAAATATGCCAAGTCAAATTATCTGACTTGATAACCAAAAATTATAAGATCATAATGAAATCTCTCTTTTGTGCTATGTAGCCCTAAGCTGACTACTGATATTAAACACGTGCTATGAAGTTTTTACTGCTAGAGCAGATGGTAAGTCAATCTCCTGGGAGTACAATTGGCCAGGTTGCCTCTGAAGCCTTTCAAACAATAAATAAAATACTATAGGTCATAGAGGGACCAATACAGGATGAAAACAGATCAGAGATTATCTGTAAAGGTCAGAAAACTCACTGTTCTACAATATTAACACAGAATTTATTCATACTCTTTCTTCTTTGATGTTTTCTAAGTCTCAGATCAGAGAAAATGTATATGCTCTTCTCAGTAAGCAAATGGATGGAGCCATTTCCTCCAAGCTAGCCTTTATGGCCAGGAAAGGCAGTTTGTGCATTGAGAATTTCTGAATGAATCATGCTACCCTGACCAGAGATGAGCCAATAAAATTCACTGATTCCTTCTCTGCACCCTGTTCTGCATCATTCATAATTTAGTGATTATTAATTTGTAAAATGAATGCCTTTGGATAAGAGGAATAAATGTTGTTGAGATGATTTGACAGAATATGGAACTACTTAAAGTTTGCTTAAAAAACAAAAGCAAATTCTTGCCAAGTACTTTACCATAATTTTTTATTTTTTATTATCAGACCATAATAGAATTCATCAAGAAATAGACTACATTTATTATTAGTGAGTTCTAGATGTCAGAGACATTAAAAAAAATTTTTTTAGTAGGCTAAAATGAAGGTCTTGGCAAGCTCCCACTCCCCCCCATCATGCCTCCCAGTACACACACACACACACACACACACACACACACACACACACACACACGCCACCTCCCTGTGGGAGCTGCATAAGAACTGTTACCTTTCTGCTCCCAGAAGCTGCCCACATTCCTTTACGGATGATCCATTCCTGCAACTTCAAAACCAGCAGTGCAGCATAATTTCTCTTCTCTGACATTTGTTTCTATTCTTCCGTCCTCTCTTTTTGACTCAGGTTATGTTCCTTTCCCTAATATATTCATTATTTGCTTCACTCATATAATCCAGAAAAATCCTCAAACCTTGAGACTCATGTTTAATCAAATTTGCCAAAACGAAACCAACTTTATTATGTAAAATATCATATTGACAGCATCCATCTATTAAGATGGAAGCATTTGAAGAGTTCATCATCCAATCTATCAGACAACGTTCACTTTTGACCCCTCTAAGATTTATATCCATCTCAAATGTAAATATATTTGCCTCATTTTAAGGTCTCACGAGTGTTGACCCAGTCAGCATCAGTTCAATTTCAAATTTCCGTTTTTGTCTCATCAGTTCAAAACTTCCAAATCACATAATCTAAATTCAACATATGTGAAAATTTTTTCTATATAATCCATCATGGTATAGCATTTTCCATATTTATATTGGTGAAACTAGAAAAGTT
Source organism: Sorex fumeus (assembly GCF_029834395.1). Classification (NCBI taxonomy): domain Eukaryota; kingdom Metazoa; phylum Chordata; class Mammalia; order Eulipotyphla; family Soricidae; genus Sorex; species Sorex fumeus. Next base: position 1,272,429 of record NW_026606138.1, on the reverse strand, counting down.
TTTGTTCTAAAGTATAATTTTTGTCTAGATATGGAATAACAGTAATAGGCATTATCATTCAAAAGGAGAAAATGATGGTAAATGAAATTATTTAAATGAAAAATTTCTATTCCTCCTGTAGTTCCACCTTCCAAGCTTATGTTCTATACTTAGAATCATCCTTTCTGCATGTTCCTTTTTATATTTTTCATATGCTGCCAGATGTACAGTTTTATTAGTCTGTTTTCTACATAGAGAATTTTGGAAATCCTACAGCTTTCTTCCATTTCATGCTTTTTACCCCTTTCAGTACAAGCTGGCAGTGTTTTTGCTCTTATAAAATTACAGGAAACTTGTAAGTCTTAAGTATATGTCACAAGAATTTCATTCAGTCTATTAAACAAGAGGCTCTGCCATAGATCTTTCCTGGATAATCATAGCTTTTACTTTGGTTTCTGCTCATAAGAATAAGGAGATCTGTGAGTCACAAGGCTAATCTCTTTAAAGGGTGTAGTATAGGACTTAATACTCAGATATTTTGATATTTCAGAGGTGCAAGTGAAGGCTTCATGTTGGTTTTCACACCAGAGCACATTTTCCTGCTAGTGAATTCCCTAATTTTAACTTCTTTTTCAATCTGAATAAGGTGAAAATTTTCCAAATTATCAAGTCCTCCCTCCTTTTTTTTCTTTAATGCCTTTTGCTGTTTGTCTCTTTCTTATACCATACTGGTATAAACAAAAAGAAACCATACAATACCTTCCACATTCTCTTTGGAAATCTAAGCAAAATTGCAAAGTTCACTGCTCTTATACTCTTTTCCACACGAGGAAAACCCACAGTTCAGTTAAGTTTTCTGCCAGGATATTATAAGTATTTCTTGTCTTCCCATTCCCATTAACCCAGTTCTCATTTCCTTCTGGGAATTTCTCATCAGTCACCTTAATATTTATGTTTCTACCAACTTTCCTTTTAGTGACAACATGTTTATTATCTAAGAAAAAGGAATCTCAAATGTGTTTTATTATATCTACTGATGATACTAATTTTTCTATGCTTTAGCTACCTTGCATGTAAATATCAATGATAATTATACTAACTTCATGGTACTCATTTTAGTTTGAATGAAGTAATCTGTGAAATATTTAACATGACTACAAACACAGGCACTGAAATATTTTAGAAAAGAGTTAGGCTAATTATCCCGTGGCATCTAAGTCCAGTCTACCAGGCGATCCCTGTCCCTGGTGCTGCAGATGTGGTCTGATTTACAGATGTAGATCTGTATTTTTAAATCCCAGTTCCTCAACAGCAGAGTGTTCAATCTCCAGTTCACACCCAGGAGTGTGTGTGTGTGTGTGTGTGTGTGTGTGTGTGTGTGTGTACTTCAGTTAAAGCTTGTGAGTCACAACAAGCACCTAACAGAGAGCACTATGGCCATAAGTATGAACTCTGGTGAGCATGAATGTAAGAACTGCAGCCAGAATGTGTGAAAATATTACAACAAATAGCGGCTGAAATATAGAGGACGATGTGCAAACACTGTGCCACCCCGGGAAATTACCACAAGCAAATGTGAAAGCTCCAAGTGTGTGCAAACACTGGTCATTGCAAGAATAGCAGTAAAAAGGAAAGGAAGTGAAAACGAAAGTTTAACTTTTTCTTCTCCAGCATTTAGTTTTGTGTATTGAAAATCTATATGGATTTTTATTTACAATACAATAAATTCACTGCATTTTAGTATAGCTTATGCTTCTGTGAGAAACTAGAAAACAAAACATTTAAAGGATCTTAAATATGGGGAGGAGAGCTGCCAGGTTTGTGTTATGTTTGAAAGGCACTTGCAAAGTTGGTGCAGTCTTATTTAAGGTACAGGGGATTTGGAAGTGTCTCGGTGTCCAAAGATATAAATATATGACACTTAGATGGAAGTCATTTCAATGAGATATAAATTACGTAGATCAATTTGAGAGATTCCCAGATCTATTCCCTCCTAGTTCTGGCTAAAAACACAGGGCAGTTAGTCCACCTGGAAGTATATGAGATCATCTGTGTTCATCTCACTAACATGACACATTGCATACTATAGACATATGTAATGAATTATCTTTATTAAGACTATTAAAGTAAGTGAATGCTTATCAACCTGAAAATCTTAAACTTGTTATATTATTGGTAGACTGTCTTTTTGAAGTAGGAATCATCACCTCATTAAGTATTAATAATTGAAGAAATAAAGTATGGGTATATAGATTCAACTGATAGCTCTTGGTTTTACAGGGCACTATAAATCACTATCACAGTCATGACCATCCTGTTATTCGTCGATTGCCTCAAGCAGGCCCCAGTAACGTCTCCTTCATCCTAGCCCTGAGATTTTTTTAAAAAGTGCCATATTCAAGGCTCTTTCAGAGTTAGATGAATGAGATCCATCATTGTTATTGGTATTTGGCATATTGGGTATGCCATGGGGAGTTTGCCAGACTCTGCCGTGTGGGCAGGTTACATTTGGTAGCCTGCCAGTTTGTCCAAAGTAGGAATGAGATAATAAGATGTTATATTAAGATGTCGCGTGGCCGCGAATGCGGCCGCGCGCTTCTGGGAGCTGGGTTTTATAGTCTCTGGGTCTTGGCCATTGAAGGGATTGCATGGCGTCAGGGGGCGAGTTGGTGGGTGTGACCCCTGCCTACTGGAATTTGGAGGATCTGGGTGGAGGATGCTCAGCCCCGATCCGCAGGCTTGGAGATCTCAGCCCCGGGACACGCATGCTTTTGTTCCTCTGCCGGTACCTTCATGCGTGTGGAGCATGGTCACAGCATGGTGGGGGCTGGTTCTGGAGGTCTTTGGCTGCCGGAGCCCTGGTCGGGGTGGGGAGGGAAACTCACTATAGTGCCAGGGCACTATAGTAGTGTTTTTTATTCATTATGAAGCACCTGTATTTCTATTGAAATATCTCTTACCTTTGTAAACTTTAGATATCTAACTGTAGATATTATCAACACAACAAAATGAGTTGACCCAGATTCATGTCAGCAACTTGCTCTTAAAAATACTCAAACATTTTACTAGAGTTCTTTATTACTATAAGAAAGGTATTGGATCATGGGGTATTTATATTTTTAAATAAATCTATATTGGAAGAACCCAGATTTACATGCATATAAACAGAGACTCTGAGCTTGTTCTTAGATACTTTCAAGTCCATGGATGACTTAATGACCCTATTTAAAACTCTTACCCTGACTAACAACTTAATATTAGAAAAGAAAAAAAATCAGTGTATAGAGTTTATTTTCTTTAAAATATATGTGTGTCTATATATATTTGCTTGTTTGCTTGCTTTTTAATCACATGTGGTAGTACTTATGGCTTACTCCTGGCTTTATGTGCAGGGACCACTCCTATTAATATTCAACTGACCATTTGAGATGCTGGAATGAGGGGAAAAAGTGGAAGAAGTTTATTTTCAACAGAGAATCAATAATCAGCTTAATTTTTTTCTAAAAAGAAATATCAACTAGACGTTTTAAATCATATACAAAAAATGTTTTTTTAATTTTTTTTATTTTGTTTTGTTTTGGGACAAAAACCAGCTTTGCTCAGAGCTTACTCCTGGCTTTGCGCTCAGGGGTCACTCCTGGATTTTCTCAGGTTATCCACAGGATGTTGGGTATTGATCCCAGGGTTGACTTGCCTGCTATATGATTTCTCTAGCCATAGATTCTCTGTGTAAAGTAAAGATACATTTTAAAATCATCAGATAAGCCAGAGATAGAATGTCATTTCTAAAGGCTGACATGATTTGTATATGTGACATTGTGAAATTTGTTACTCTGTTTGGAATATCGAATATGTCACTGGTAGCTTGCCAGGTTTTGCTCTGCGGGCAAGATACTCTTGGTAGCTTCCCAGGCTCTGGAGAGTAAGCTACTGAGAGTATCTCACCTGCATGGCAAAGTCTGGCAAGCTACCCGTGATGTATTCAATATGTCAAACACAGTAACAAGTCTCACAATGTTACTGGGCCCACTTGAGCAAATCGATGAACAATGGGAGGACAGTGACAGTGACAGATGTGTGCACACGCACACACACACACACACACACACAACACCCTAGCTAGTTGTACAAGGCCTCAGTCCTTACTTTTGTACTGATACTAATTGAAATCAAATCAAATATCATGAGAACTGGTAGTCTGTAGAAAACATGACAATTATGGGGTTGAGGAATAGGATATGGAGGGGGAAATATCTATGGTAGAGGGAAGCATTCAAGTGGGAGGAAGAGGTATGGTTGAAAGATGGTAAAGTGTTATGGATGAAACCCTATCAATAGCAGTACTTTGAAGCACAGTGCAAAAACATACTTATCTGTTATATATAATGTAAACATATACATATATGTTTATATATATGTGTGTGTGTATATATATATATTCACACATTGTGTATATATATATACACACATTGTGTATATATATATACACACATTGTGTATATATATATACACACATTGTGTGTGTATATATATATATATATACACACACACACACACACAATGAAGAGCCTCGTGTAGAAATGGACTGCTTAGAGGAAGGACAATGGGATTGGCAGGGGCATAGGTGGAGGGAAATGGACACTGGCGAAGGGATCAGTATTAGAACATTAAATGCCTAAAACCCGATCGTGAATAATTTTATAATTTCACAGACTAAATTAAGAAAATATTGATACAAATTTCAAGTCAAATCATTAAATTTCTGGAATCTTATAACTCAAGATTTCTATAATTTTATGTTTAAGTTGTTTTTCAGAGTATGACTTTAGTGGGAATGTAAGTAGGAACTGATTTTACTTTTCTCTGGGACTATCCCGTGTAGTGCTTTATAAGGCCAGAGCCCCCTCTCAGCAGTCCATGCTCGATCAGGCTGGAAGTTCAGTATAAGAACCTAGAGGGAAAGAGTTGCTCGATCTCCATGGTGCCAGGAATTACCCACATCATCCCTGAGGTTCTTAGTTGTGTTCAGGGCCTTACCTAGAGATGCTGAGGAAATAACATGGTGCCAGTATCATGTTTTGGCACTGTTTTACAAGCTACGGAGAGAATTCGATATGCCAGACACAGTAACAACAAAGTCTCCAATGGAGACGTTACTGGGCGCGCTCGAGCAAATCGATGATAAACGGGAGGGCCTTTTACCTTTTACTGTATTTATTGGTTGGAGCGATAGCACAGCAGGTAGGGCATTTGCCTTGCAAGCGGCCAACCTGGCAGACCCAGGTTCCATTCCTCTGACACTTTCAGAGAGCCTGGCAAGCTACCGAGAATATCTCGCCTGCATGGCAAAGCCTAGAAAGCTACCAGTGACATATTCGATATGCCAAACACAGTAACAAATGTCACAATAGAGACGTTACTGGGCCCCCTCGAGCAAATCTATGAACAACAGGAGAACAGTGACAGTGACTGTATTTAGCCATGAGTTATTGTTTTTTATGTTTTTACACTGAACATCTATTATAGAAACTCTCTAACTCCTTTTCTCTGTCAGCTTCATAAAATCCCAGTTGAGTCCAGGATGTGATCTCAATTTTGAATCCATTTAAGATTATGCGCCTGTTTGTACTCTGCTGTTGTTGCCATCTTTCCTTAGGTGTTTTGTGTAATGGGATACTCAATGCTTTTTGCCTCAAGCAGTGCATGAGTGGGTGGGTTCCTAGGAAGGCCCACAGTAAGGTTTGTCAGCTGCTAAACTGTCTTGAACAATATCCAGTATTTTCTATTTAGTCTCCTTTTAATACAATCTTCTTGCATACAATGGGTCTTTTGGAACAAGTACAATAAAAATGGTAGAATTTCAGTTGCCATCCATGGAAGCCTTAACCCAAAAGGAACACCTGATATCCTGTAATACCAACCAGGATGGTGCTCAGCACTCAATGACTACTTTTTAGTGAAACCCAAAAGTCAAATTTCTCTGGATATAGAAGAACAGTAGGACTGATACCAGGATGATATCTCTGAGGATAATGAAATAGCAGTTCTTGACCTCCTTTGATCTATATAAATGGCTCCTCAAGAAGACCAACGTTAACTTATTAAAATGGAGGGGGGGATATCTTTTGTTCTTTTGGGATGAAGTTTGGTATTCATAAGTTTCAGAGTAGTTTCCTTTGAAAACATTAAATAAAGTCTGTGAAGGTGGTATGTGAAGGCCTAACTTCTTTAGATCACATAGTGCTGGACTAACATCCTTTGCTTTTTTTCTTAAATTTTTTTAATGAATCACCATGAGGTACAGTTACATACTTATAAACTTTTGTACTTACGTTTCAGTCATACAATGATTGAGAACCCATCTCTCCACCAGTGCCCATTCTCCACCACCAATGTTCCTAGTATTTCTCCCACCATCCCAATTCCATCCCCCCTCCCCCTATCTCTCTACCCCCACTTCTTTGGCAGACACATTTTCTTTTATTCTCTCTCCTTCAGGGTGTTGTGGTTTGCAATGCAGGTATTAAGTCGCCATCAGGTTCGGTCTACAGTCTACCATCAGCACACATCTCCCATCCCTAGCAGGTCCTCTGCATCCTTTACTTGGTGTTCTCTTCTTTATCTGAGCTGCCTTTCCCCCCAGCATGTGAGGCCTGCTTCCAAGCTGTGGAGAAATCTTGCTGGTCCTTTTCTCTACTATCCTTGGATGTTAGTCTCCATACTTTATATTCCACAAATGAGTGCAACCCTTCTATATCTATCCCTCTCTTTCTGACTCATTTCACTTAGCATGATACTTTCCATGTTGATCCACTTACATGCAATTTTCATGACTTCATCTTTTCTCACAGCTGCATAGTATTCCATACTTTGCTTCTGATCCTCTGTTAGGATGATGGGATCAGGAATCTTTCAGGAGACCATTATTCCTCTGGCTGTTTCAAGGGTTTGCCTGCCTGCCACGGAAGAAGCCCACACAATGTTGAAATTCAATAGGCTGGAGCAATAGCACAGCGGGTAGGGCATCTGCCTTGCACGTAGCCAACATGGCCGACCCGAGTTCGATTCCTCCGCCCCTCTTGGAGAGCCCGGCAAGCTACCGAGAGTATTCGATATGCCAGACACAGTAACAGTAACAAAAGGATCTGTAAAAAGGCTGAACTTAGTTTCTAGGAACACAAATAAGCTTCTATCATGAAGAGTTCCCAATTTTTCTCCATAGTTCATTGTGTCCTCTGTCTGCTCTCTCAGGATATTTCCTAAGGGAGTTAGTTAATATAGTTTTCATTTTTTCTAAAGCTTTTGCTAACCAAAACTCTCAGCAGAGAAAGAGCTTATCAGGTATAACCCTTAGCTTTCCATCTTGCATACTAAAAATGGACCTAATGTATGTTCGTTTACTTTTATTCCTTTTTTTTCAAAAGTTGACCCTAACTCCCACTGACTCACCATCTGTGGATTTAATTTCTCCTTTTTCTCCAACTGTAAAAAGACTGGAGGGTTCTTTTCAAAAAATAATTCACTATTTAAACAAAACAGACAATAACCTCTACACAAAGAATCACTAAAATATAGTTAAAATTATCTTTCAATTTTTATCCTCTTTTGGTCATACCATAAAATTTTATCTATTGCAGATAGGTTAAAATTATTTGTACAAAGAATTCTGTTTAATTTTCCATTCTTGAATTGATAGGTTGACATTGATTTTTTTTTGTATCTTTGTGACGTGTCATTATCAGAAATATTTTAAAAAACACCTTAATATTCTCCAAACCCTACTAATTATAATTAACCCTACAAAAAATGAAAACAAATAAGTCATGGAGATAGTACAATGAGTAAGGAGCTTGTCTTGCACCCAGCTAACCAGGGTTTAATCCCTAATTTTCCATATGCTGCCTTGAGAATAGTCAGGAGTGGTACCTGAGCACAGAACCAAAAGCAAGTCATAAAATCAGTTGCGTGTTGCACCAAAACAAAATTATAACATAATACAAATAACACCAATGCAACAACAACAAAAAGACAAATTATCCAATGGTGTTATCCAGTGAATTACTATTTCACCCAATTTATTGGCTAAGCCTAAAACCTTCATATCACCTCTAATTCCTTTTCCCCTTTCACTAATCTTTATCCCATATGTGCCAAGATTCAACCTTAATTTTGCATATTAAATATCTTGCATCCAACATGTAACATCCAACTAATGTTTTCATATTCAGCACTTTACATGCAACATCCAACAAGTCATTTTAGCATGCAATATTTTCCCTACCCTGGCTACTTTTCAGATATCAGAAAACTGTGTTCTGATGACAGGTTAAACCATTAAAACATACAATTTGCATGAGGGAAGCCTATATTCTCTCTCCATTTCTCTCTCTTTAATTTCATATATTGGCTTTCCATGAACTACAAAGTTACAGTTATTCTTGGTTTTCAGGAGTACAATGTTGCAACAGCTGTTCCCTTTTCTTTGTCCATTGCCCTCCACCAATGTCTCTCGTCTCCCTCCTGTACCTCAGCCTGGATGGCAATTTTTTCTTTCTCTCTCTGCCCCAACTCCTTTTTGGAACTGTGGTTTATGCTATTATTACTGATACGGTATCATGCATGTCACTTTACCACCTTTGAGCACCTACTCCTGTCCCAGAGCATTCATTTCCCTATATTGTTGTGAATTATCCTTTGAGTACCAAGCTGGGAATAGTCCTCAAGAACCACCAGGTATGAGAAAAAAAAAAAGCTTGAAAGAAACTTGAGTTTTAGTCTTTAGTCTCTGAATGTTATTATTTCTCAGACCACCATGATTTAATACTTATATAACACATTGTCTTTCCCTTTCTAATGTGATTTTTCAGTGAGTCGCATATATTGGTGGCATCTGTTTCCTCTCTCTTTAAATCTGGAATAACTATCTGATTTTCTTGAGTCAACACAATGGAACAGAGAAAAAGTCTGAAAATTCTACAGCTAGGCCACGAAAGATCTTACATACTCGCTCCATCTCTGTTTCTGTCTCTATCTCTCTTTCAGAAACCCACTAATCATAATTTGTGAATAATCATGAGCCAGACTGTAAGCAGGTGAAATGAAATAAGGCACTTACTAATAGTCTTAATTTATACCTTCCTGGGCCAGGCAGCTGAAATACAGTTGCATGGCAGCTACTATTAACTGACTCTGGCCCGGATTAGTGATCTGACTCAGACGAGACAGCTGACCCATAAATTTTTGAGTTATGTGAAATTATTATGTGTGTGTTTGTGTATGTGTGTGTGTTATGTTAGGGATTAGACGTGTAACCTCACACCTGTGAGACACTCTACTGCTGAGCCCCAGCCACAGCCTAAACCTTGTACTGATTTGTTAAACTGGAGTAGCAGATACACACACCTTTCTCTATCAATAGAAGGTAAACTTAATTGAAGAACTTGTGAAATTCATAGAGGAGATGAAAATTATCAAATCAAAGAGTGGGTGTCACATATACAAATATAATTGTTTGAATACTAATGATAATTTAAAAAACTATTGAGTTATTATGTATAAACTATGAATCTTCAATATATGTATAACTTTACTGGGTTCGTGTAAGTTTACATAGGCCAAGAACTGGAGCAATAGCACAGCGGGTAGGGCATTTGCCTTGCATGCAGCCAACATGGCTGACTCGAGTTCAATTCCTCCGCCCCTCTTGGAGAGCCCAGCAAGCTACCGGGAGTATCTCATCCGCACAGCAAAGTCTGGCAAGCTACCTGTGATGTATTCGATATGCCAAACACAGTAACAAGTCTCATAATGTTACTGGACCCGCTCTAGCAAATTAAACAACGGGAGGACAGTGACAGTGACACAGGCCAAAAAACACCACAATTTATACGAAGGACGTATCCATTATCACCAAAAGTTTTTTTCTGGGTTGGAAGGTAGTACAGTAGGTGTGTTGCTTGCCTTTCATGAACTGACCAGGTTCTATCTTTGGGACACCATATGGTTGCCCAAGTCTGCCAGGAGTGATCCCTGAGTGACTCAGGAGTAAGATCTGAGCACAGATGTGGCCCCTTAGCCAAACATGATAAACAACCCTTCCAAAAAAAAGTTTATTTACAATATTATTACATGTAGGTGCTATAACATTTTCTTAACAGATATTTAATGCTCTGAAGTAAAAATTCTTCCTGTTTATTACTATAAAACACAAATTTTGGGCTCATAATACCACTCGTTTTTATTCAGATAAATGTAGAATCTTGTCAACTCTTTTTCTTTAACCTTACATTTAAAAACACTTGTTCAACTGCACTCATTTGTGGAGTATAAAATAACATAACATGAGGCTGATACCCAAGGACAGTAGATACATGGGTCACGAAGATTGCTCCATAGTTGGAAATCTGCCTCATCAACCGGGGTGGAGGGGGAGTCGGGGGGGAAAGAAGACAACTGGAATAGAAAAGGGATCACTAAGAAAATGACGGCTGGACGAATAGATCGGGATGGGAGATGTGTACTGAAAGTTGATAATGACCATACATGACAACCTCTCAGTCAGTATCTGTATTGCAAACCATAATGCCCAGAAGGAGAGAGAGAGAGAGAGAGAGAGAGAGAGAGAGAGAGAGAGAGAGAGAGAGAGAGAGAGAGAGAGAGAGAAGAGAGAGAATGGAGAATATTGTCATGAAGTCAGGGAGAGGGTGGGAAAGGAGGGGTATACCGGAGATATTGGTGGTGAGGAGTGTGCACTGGTGGAAGGATGGGTGTTTAATCATTGTGTGATTGTAACCCAAACATGAAAGCTTGTAACTGTCTCACGGTGATTCAATAAAATTTTTTTAAAAAATACACTTCTTTAAAAATCAGATTGATATCTCATCCTGAAAGGTACAATGTTTTGCTTTTTTGAAATTGTAATCACTCTTTTTTTCGGTTATTAAAGCTATCAACTTTCTCTCCTGACCACTTTATGCTTTGCTAACCTTTAAAAATGTGTTCAAATTCTTGTCTTGTATTTCTTATCTTGTCTACTTCAAAGATCTTATTTCTATTTACTCCTTTTGTGAGTGTCATAGTAAATGATATCATAAGTCTGTTCTTGCTTTCTCTCCCTGATCACTTCCCCTATGTTCTGAACATATTAATTCATCTCTCTGGATCTGCCTGCTAAGAGAACAAATATTTCTAATGTCTTTTGAAAAATGTGTTCAATGAAAATACTTATCCTACACAGAATGCCTGAAATCTGATTTGTATCTTTTAGCTATGTTAGACCTCTTGTGAATTTCATAAGAATTGTATTAACTGAATACTAACTTGAAGCTATATAACTCAGATTCTATTTTTCCATACATTTTTGACTCTAAGTCATACTCAGTCACTAAAATATAAAAAAGAAAAAGCAAAGAAAAGAAACCTACATTACATAACTACAACTGCATTACAGAATCTGATTATTATGCAACATAAAGTAGGAAGAAAAACTTGTGTGACATAATAGTCCATATTATCATTCCATATTAAACTTTGTTCACATTTTTTCCTTGCTAAAGGTAGAATTAGGTGCATTACAAGTCACATTTATTAGTAAGCACACTCTAAAAACACAAGGCTTGTAGACATTTTTTAAATTATTCAAAAATGCAAGTGTATAATCAGTTATTGTTGACATTATTCATTTAGTGTTATAGCTGGTTATTAGGCATCCAAGAGGGTCATCAATTTGGACAATTTGGTTATCACAAAATGCAAATGGATTTATAGGAGAATATCTAAAAGAACAGAGGTTCTGTGGATAATGATAGTAGCTTCTGCTGCAAAGAGTTACTAGGAATAATTGTTTTCACAGTATCTTTTCAACAGAAGTGAATATCACAAATTAAGTTCCTAGATTTTGGGGTTCAGAATATTGATGAGTTGACTCTTGCTTCTCCTTACCAGAAAATAATGATGGAAGAACTATGGGAATTTGGGAAGAAAGATGACTAACAATTTCTGATTATTTTTAATTGATGGAGATATAGCAGATAGTATAGGGCTGTTTCAGTTTGTGTTCATGTGCACAGGATGGGGTTGAAGACAAAGTGAATTAAGTGGTAGTTCCTAAGAACTTGATGATTCTCATGTAGGAATTACATTTACTGACAACACTTTTTAAAATATTTATTTTTCAGAATGAAGTCAAATTGGACATTTTTTTGACATAACAACTTCTCTCTGGCACATAATGAAGAATTACATGATGCATTGACCAGGATAAGTTAAACTTTGGAGGCAAAGATAAGACATTAAAGTCAAGTTATTGACAATAAAAATAAATAGATTATTTTAATTTACAAAGTAACTTAAATTCTAGATAAAGGAAGAATGATAAAAATAATTGTGTTGATCTATGAGATCAAAATATTACTAAAATTAACATTTATTTATTTACAAAATGAAGCTTGTATTGTGTTTTAGTCATATTGCATTCTCACAAACCAAACAAACACTGTCCTCCCATTGTTCATCGATTTGTTTGAGCGGGCCCAGTAACTTCTCCATTTTTTGAGACTTGCTGTTACTGTGTTTGGCATATTCTATTCAATACGTCATGGATAGTTTGCCAGGCTTTGCAGATAGCTTGTCAGGCTTTGCCTGCGGGTGAGATACTCTTGGTAGCTTGCTGGGCTCTCTGAGAGGGGCAGAGGAATTAAACCCGGCTCAGCTGGGCTGGCTGGGCACAAGACAAACGCCCTACCACTGTTCTATCACTCCAGCCCAAATCATCAAGCCCAAATCAAACTTCTGGAGAAGATGAGGTTAAGGTGTAGCACATGCACTACTGGTTAAAAGATGATATTGTCATTTTCACAATTGTCTAAATCTGGGTGAATAAAATTAGGAGTGAATAAGTGATAATTACAGCATACAAATATTTCTTTTATGATGAAAAAGTAAGAGGAAGCACAATTTTTAGAAGGACCCACCATGATCACGATCACGATCATCCTATTGTTCGTCAATTGCTTCAAGCAGACACCAGTAACGTCTCCTTCGTCCTAGCCCTGAGATTTTAAAAAGTGCCATATTCAAGGCTCTTTCAGGGTTAGGAGAATGAGACCCATCATTGTTACTGGTATTTAGCATATTGGGTACATCACAGGGAGTTTGCCAGACTCTGCCGTGTGGGCAGGTTACATTTGGTAGCCTTCCAGGTTGTCCAAAGTAAGAATGAGATAAGATGTCGCTTCTGGGAGTTGGGTTTTATAGTCTCTGGGTCTTGGCCGTTGATGGGATTACATGGCGCCAGGGGGCAGTTGGTGTGTGTGACCCCAGCCTACTGGAAGATGGAGGATCTGGGTGGAGGATGCTCAGCCCTGATTCAAGCAGGCTTGGAGATCTCAGCTCTGGGACCCGCATGTCTTTGTTCCTCTGCCAGTACCTTCATGCATGTGGAGAGTGTTCTCAGCATGGTGGTGGCTGGTTCTGGAGGTCTACAGCTGCTGGGGGTCTGCTCGGGGAAGGGAGGGAAACTCAACCCGGTCCTCTCCAAGGGGCCCAGGCGAGGACAGCCAGGCGTGGGGGCAGGAGACTCTGCACTGTTCTCTTCCAGGAGCTGGGTTTTATAAACTATAAAACCCAGCTCAAACTTGGCTGTGCTGATAAACATGGGGGTCATTGTGACCCCCCCAAAATGACAAATAATGAGGATGCTGTATACAGCATATCAAACTCTATTTTAGTCTTGCTCCTCCTTACTTTTAGGTCTTCTAAATTTTGATTCTTCTCCCTTTGCTCCTTGTCACTCCTGAATCCTTTGTATCTCTGAATCTTTCCAGTGACCTTCTCACTTTTTTTTTCCACCATAGGAGATTGCTCTTTGATTTGTCTAGTCTCTTTTCCCTTATGGTTAAGTGGGTATGAATGTTTATGTTTTTATCTGCTCAGGGAATACATTGCAATTTAGCAGAGATCTTATGAGAAAATTTCTTAACCCAAAGAAATGACAAGTTTGGTGATAAAAAAGGAGGATTTCAGGCAGTGTCATGAAAGTGATTTTTGTTGTTGTTGTTGAAAAGTAAGGCTTTGAAAAGTCTCAAATTACACCTTATTGAAGCAATTGATGCTCTTCAATAAAATTGGAATGGCTTCTCTATATCTCGGTGTGAATTTATCTTATTGTACAACAGATGTCTTTAGCTTCAGAAAAACCCATATCATAATCATGATTGACTATTTAGTGTAGGCTAGGATTTAATTTCAGGTCTAATATAATGTTTCTTGAACAAAAAATATAGAAATTAAAGACAATTGAACAAATCTAATGTAAATAAGAGACGTATTTAAGACAAAGCAGCAAACATATGGCAAGTTTTAGAAACATATGAAGTGGTTCAATGGAGTAAATTAGTAGAGGTTTCTAAACCTGGGCTGGAGCACAGTGGTCGGGCATTTGTCTTTCGTGCAGCCAGCTGGCCGAGCTGGGTTCAATTCCTCCGCCCCTCTCGGAGAGCCCAGCAAGCTACTGAGAGTATCTAGCCCGCTCAGCAGAGCCTGGCAAGCTACCCGTGACATATTCATATGCCAAACACAGCAACAACAAATCTCAGAATGGAGACATTACTGGGCCCGCTCGAGCAAATTGATGAACAACGGGAGGACAGATTCTAAACCTAATATTACCAAATAATGTAAAACATTATTTTTTCCTACCTTAAAATTGTAAGGTGATCTTACAACTAACAGAATAGCTTGATTTAGGATCTGAGCTTAGTCAAGTGCTTTTCAAAAACAGTAAGAAGGTCTTTACACTAATACAAGTGCACAAGCCATATTCAGAAACCCAATTGCTCTGGCATGGTAACTTATTCTCTTTCTCTGACTTCTATATATCTGTATCTCAAAATATGTGCTAATTTATTACTTATTTTTGTCTTTGTAGATGTTGGCATAGTAGTAAAATGGCAATTATACCTAAATTCAGGTAAAATAAAAAATCATAGCTTATTGATTTATATAAGCATCAAATTCAAATTAATGATCTTAGTCTGAAATTATCCTTACTTTGATAAACTAAGTATTATGTCATTTCTCTCATCCATCTAACAGAGTAACATAGACAAGATCTTGATATATCCTTAGAAAATAAAAATACTTCAGAACTAGTAGGTGTTACAACAGGTGTGAAAATAGAGCTCACAAATTTAACTATGTTGTTAAAAATGTATAGGTGAGGAAAGCAAACAACTAAAAAAAGAGTATAGATTCTGCTGATGAATTTAGCAGTGTTTCCAATCTTTGTGTTTAACATCTGCAACATTAAGTAAAATTCACTAAATTTAAAACTAACAAAATCACTTTCAAAAACTGTGATCTAAGATGCAGTTCCATGTTGTGTCAATTAAATAGTTTCATTCTTCACATTGTAATTTTTAAAATATATTGATTTTAAAAATTAATATAAACACTTGAATTTCAGGATAGTTGTTCACATTTTTAAAAGCTGCGTTATAAAAAGATTCATGATCACATTCTTAGAAATAACATGCTTTCTCAGCACACCTAAGTACTGGTTTACACATCATTAACTACTTGACAGAGAGGAAAAGGTTGGGAATAAAGAAAGTTAGAACTAGTATAAAGGAGTCACTAATAATTGAATCTAAAAGCATACTTTTCTTGATATTTATAAAGAAAATCAATAAGAAATTGCTTTCATTATATGGGCAATTTTTAAACTACATCTATGGTAGAAATAAAAGTGAACCTTCAATTTATTTTATTAATATAATTTAAGATAGGCATGTTTTGAAATTTTCCTTATGTATCCTCAGGTCAGCACAAAAGGTAACTATATTTTTTTCATTGTGTAATTTTCAGCAGTATCAAATACAGAGATATGAGTTGTTATAGAAGTCCATGGCAACTTAATACTCCTAAAATCACAAGGCTGGGAAACACAGATCAATAGCTCACAGTGGCTGTAATCAACATGCAGATTAATGAACAGGACCATATCCACCGGGGAACACTAGAACAAAGACTAGTTGAGCATTTTAATTGCTAAGTTGCTGCTAAGTCTCAATTCCCCATCAATCTCCATCCATTATGACCATTGATGCATAGCAGACATTAAGAGGAAAACAATAACATAATGATTCATAAGTGCTAGGGTGCAAATGAATGGTTAGCACTGGGAAAATTGTGGCTGTGATTATTTTGTGGCTCTGACTACCTAAAAGATTTCACACATTATTTCTAACTTTCATTGTTCCCTGGACCTGACCTGCCTATTTTTAATAAGTTGGTTTTAATGGAACTAATAGCATAGCAAAAGGTTAGTTGAACAATCTTTTCCCCAGATATACCAACAAAGGTTTGATTTTTTTTCCTTTTAACTAATTTACATAGAAAAATCAGAATGAGAGAGAGTAAAAGCAAAAGGACCCATAAAATCATCTAAAATATTAACTCATGAGGGCAAGTTTATTTCACAATATGTTCTTGAATCATTTGTGGAATTATAGCCACTGGCCATTACCATTTTTTTCATTATCATTGACAATTTAGTTCACATCTTGGGGTGTTAAATCTAGAAATTGACCTGCATGCACCCATGAAGGTTTCTAATCTGGGAAGGTGGAACAGGTTTTCAAAATTGATTAAGAATTCGTGAAGTGATTATGATGCAAGTGCAGCACTGTAGGGGAAAATTTACATGTGTGCTCCTTCCTTCATCACAACTTTTTAATACAGGTACCATGATAGTTCCTTTAGAAGTAAAACAATGAAAGTTTCCTTTTAATGTTTTAAATAGTAAAACTAGAAGACAAACATCACTTTATTATGGATCATAGATCTGATGACTAGGCTAACATTTTCTGAATTTTCTTAAAGATCATATAACCAACCTACTATCTTCTGAGTGACATGAGATGGAGGAAATCTTTATTCTCTTGGAGGTCATTCCTTAAGTCTTATCCTCACTTCCCCCAAATATCTGATGCTTTATAGAATAGACTTTCTGAACTAGCTATGGCAATTGTAAGCCCTCAGTTATATTCTGTACTCTTCAATCTGAGAATCATTGAACCATAAACACATGTCAAGTATCTTCAACCTGTGGGATTTGGTTTACAAAAATTTCAGATTAGCTTTCTATATTTTTCTCTACTCCTGTTCTTAACCTCAGAGTCTCTGTCCTTTGCTGGTATATTATATCTCTTTTAATTAGGAAACAGATGTAAATTTAATTAGCATGCAATTGACTCCCATACTTTTTCAAGGTTATTAATGAGGAGGTTAAATAATAACAGACCTTGAATCCCAGAAGATCCTTTGGGAAAAATCCCACCCCCCACTTGATTCTATCATAGAATGTTTCTTCTCTATAACTATTTATATATCATCTGTTTATTTTGTATAACCAGGTGTAAGTTTATTGTCTCCCGTTCACTTTTGATTGCTATAGTTACTGGGAATGACACACATTTGGCTGCATTCCCCATATACTTGCGATGAATGTATACAGTTTGGTTGTGCTATGCCCAAT
Organism: Sorex fumeus; assembly: GCF_029834395.1. Lineage (NCBI taxonomy): Eukaryota > Metazoa > Chordata > Mammalia > Eulipotyphla > Soricidae > Sorex > Sorex fumeus. The sequence goes on along the minus strand of NW_026606138.1, from coordinate 1,254,914 downwards.
AATGCAAAATTTATTTTATTCGCTTTTGGGGTCACACCCAGCAATGCATAGGGGTCATTCATGGCTCATGAACTCAGGAATTACTCCTGTTGGTGCTCAGGGGACCATATGGGAACCCGGGTCAGTCACGTGCAAGGCAAACTCCCTACCTGCTGTGCTATCACTCCAGCCCCTAATGCAAGCTTTAATGTGATGTATAGATCTCAAAAAGCTTCTGGTATTTCTCTCATACACATGATTTAGTGCAAAGGATTGAGCACACAGTGGCTCATGTTAGCAAGGCATGTCTTATATAATCAAACAATCCCCAACATCTTGCTTTAGAGAACTTAAGCTAAGTGATATAAAACACATTTAGGAAATACAGCGTTTGATATGCTAATAAAAAATTAAAAGTGTGCTTTGTATTAAGTCATTTCACATTTAAACAAGTCCCTTGAAACTGTGGTTCAGTGGAATATATATTATGAAAGAAATCAGTGTCTTGCAATAGATTAGGGTAGAATATGCAACTATAGTTTCAACCCTCCACATTCTAAGAAAATGAACCCTTTGTTCTGTGAAATGTAGAATAAACTAGAATGTATATATCCATCAAGAACATGTAAGAAGGAACTCTAATCATAGTGTATCTACTAGGCAGTATACTATTGAAATGCTATTTAGAATTATGCATTTGGCTCTGCAGATATTTTATAAAATTAAAATTTATTATTATGTTTATATCACACATGCACACATAAAATATTAATCAGAAATGACAATGGAGGTAATAAACAATACATAAAATATCTTCTTAGATTACGAGAGGAGAAGAAAACACTGCAAAAAAAAGTGAGAGAAAGAGATAGAATTTTAATTGGCAGCTTATATATTTTTCCCTTTCTAAAACACAAGTGAATATTTTTAGATGAGAGAGGGTGGCAATCCTTACCCTTAAAATGAGAGAATGTTTTTCTTCCACTTGTATTGCTTGCCCAACCTGCTAATTACAGTACATTTTTGCATCAAAATGAGGCATAATCTTATAAATGTTGCGGACCTTTCCACAAACACCACTGCTTAAATAGACAACATGTAAAACACTCTTGTCATCACTGTATTGTGCTGCTTCAGCAAATGAAGGAAAAATTGTTTCTGAGCATAGACCACAGGCAGAAATACTTTGCTTGGAAACCACTTTCTGATAGTATTTTAAAATCATGTAGATATTGCAAGGAAAGAACTTAAAAAGACTACATAGACCCAGAGCTTAAAATATCAAATTGCTTTTTCCTTTACTCTGTTGTTTGTACCATTATTTGAATAAAGAATTTCCTCCTATCCCTAAGGGCGGTGTATAGAATACAGGTCTGGCATTTCATGGGCTGTCATAACAAATTACCACAAGCTGGGTGGCTTAAAATGCAGCAATTTATTCTGTCAATTTTATAGACTGAAGTTAAAGTATCATCAGACAGAGAAGTACACCCTCTGAAGGATCTAGGGAAATCCTTGCTTCTTTTAGCTTCTAGTGGCTCCCTTTTGATAGTTGGGTATGGTTTTTTCTAAATCCAATATTTTTCTTGTCACGGGATGCCCTTTTTCAGTCTCTGCCTCTTTTCAGTGTGTTCGTGTTTGAGCTGTTTATTATTAAATTTAGGATGAATACTGATAAAATGGATAACCTCATAAAATAGAAACATGATTCATTGATTCCTGGGTATATATTTTGGGGATCCATTGTCCAACCCTCTACAAGAAAATAAGGTAGAGAGTTTAAAAGAACTTCTGAGGGCATTTATAAAAATAAAGACAAGCAGCAAAAAGTTGCCAGGAAAAAACATGATTCCACACCAAATGAATTCACACCTCTCAAAATGACCTTATCATTAGAATGATCAGTTTTTCTCAAGAAAGAAATCAGATTTATAAGATACATTAATTTGGCATAACATGCTACCAAGTCAACAGAATGAATTTTAGACAAAATTTTGTGGGTAGAGTATTACTCTATAAGCTATTTTTATTAATTTTTCATAAAAGTTCAATTATTTCCTTAATTTTTTATTAGTGAAACACCATGAGGTACAGTTGTAGACTTACAAATTTTTGTGCTTGGGTTTCAGTTATACAATGATCGAGTACCCATCCCTCCACCAGTGCCCGTTCTCCACCACCACTGATCCCAGTAACCCTACCAACCCCCATCCCCCCAATCCCACCCTACCTCTGTGACAGGGCATTCCCTTTTGTTATCTCTCTCCTTTTGAGTGCTGTGGATTGCAAAAGAGATATTGAGTGGCAATACTTTGGTACACCTCCACAATGGAGTTCTATAAGCTATTTTCAAAGAAACTTTGAAAACAAATGAGAAAAGGAGAAAGGTGGGAGGGAGGGAGAGAGAAAGAGGGGGGGAGAGGGAGAGGAGAGTGGAAAGAGAAGAAAAAGAAAATTTCCAACTTTTAGTGCCAGTGAGCTTGTCTCCATACCTAATCTTTCAGGTCACCAAAGAGATCACTGTCACTGTCACTGTCCTCCTGTTGTTCATTGATTTGCTCAAATGGGCCCAGTAACATTGTGAGACTTGTTGTTACTGTGTTTGGCATATCGAATACTATGGGTAGCTTGCCAGGCTTTGCTGTGCAGGCGAGATACTTTCGGTTGCTTGCCAGGCTCTCCGAGAGGGGCGGAGGAATTGAACTTGGGCCGACTGGGTCGGCCGCATGCAAGGCAAACACCCTACTTGCTGTGCTATTGCTCCAGCCCCACCAAAAAGATAAAACTTTTAAACCTAACATGCCACTCCAGATTAAAGAAGAAACAAGTTCCATTTGTTGACCTGTATTCCTGGCCCTTATTTCTACTGTCAGTGGATATTAGTCTCACATTACACTTTTTATGTCCCACAGATGAGTGCAATCGTTCTATGTCTCTCTCCTTTGAGTCATTTCACTCAGCATGATACCCTCCAAGTAGGCAAAGGGATATACATAATAACCTCTAAGTACCTAAATTGCAAACCATAAAGCCCAAAAGAAACAGAGAGAAGGGGGGTGGGGTGGAGAGAGAGAAAGTCCCCGCCAAAGAAGCAGGCTGGGGCAGAGTTTCTCTGGGAGTTGGGTGGTGAGGGTGGCAGGAGTGAAACTGGGGACATTAGTGATTAGTGATGGGAAGGGTACACTGGTGAAGGGATGGGTATTATAACATTCTATGACTGAAACTCAACCGTGAACAACTTGGTAACTATGTATCTTATGGTGATTCAATTTTTAAAAGTTTTTTAAAAGCTGATGCTCAGAGACAACAGGCCATGAAAAGCAAGTGGAATATTTATTTTGCAAATAGCAAATGCAGATACATTTGTCCTTATCATAATTCTGTAACAAATATAACTTCAGGGGCCGGAGCGATAGTACAGTGGGTAGGGTGTTTGCCTTGAATGCAGCTGATCTGGGTTTGATCCCCGGCATCCCTTATGGTGCCCCAAGCACGGCCAGAAGTAATTCCTGAGTGCAAAGCCAGGAGTAACCCCTGAGCATTGCTGGGTGTGACCCAAAAAGCAAATTAATAAATAAAAATTACAAAAAAAAAAACCAAAAACAAAAAAAAAAAACAAATACAACTTCATCACAACTTTCAATCTATTGAAAGTATTGCTATACAGAGAAAGAAAACATCATAGCTACCAATGACAAACATGGTTTATATTAGAACATACAAAACTGAAGTTTTGGAAGATTTTTCCAGCAGTTCTTAGAAATCTTGTAGGATATTACTAGTGACATTTAGCAGCGGTTTCACTAGGAGTGATGATTAGATGTCTGGAACTGGTAGAATGTAAGGAAAAAAAAAAGGAAAACTCACCCTTTTTTGTTCAACTTTACTGTTCTGACATATAAGTTTTAATGTCTTGGCTCTAAACTCTGTCCACTTCTCTCTGTGCTGTTTATAATTCCAGTGCCATGCTTTTTAAAAATACTATAGCGTTTTGGTATAATTTAAATCAAGGAAAAACATTGTCCCTCATTTTATTCTCAGGATTTTTTTTTGACTTTAGGATGAAGAAACTGTAGTTCTGTACTAATCTTCATAATTTTTTCAATGTTTTTGAAGAATACTATTGGAATTTTTAGAGATTGTCTTAAATCTGCCTAATGCTTGGGTAGAATGTTCTTTTTAGCAATATCCTTTTAATTCACGAACATTTACTATATTTTCATTGTTTTGCATATTCTATTTCTTTTAATAGTGACTTTCAGATTTTGGTGCATAAATCTTCCACCTCCTGTTTCAAATTGCTTACTTGGAATTTAGTTTAGGATATTGGGATCTATCTATCTATCTATCTATCTATCTATCTATCTATCTATCTATCTCTGTATCACTGTCATCCCTTTGTTCACCAGTAATGTCTCTATTTGTCCCAGCCCTGAGATTTTAGCAGCCTCTCTTTACTTTTCTTTCCCAATAATTGGAAGCTCTTTCAGAGTCAGGGAAATGAGACCTGTTATAGTTACTGGTTTTGGCATATCAAATACACCACAGGGAGCTCACCAGGCTCTACCCATGTGGGCAGGATACTCTCAGTAGCTTGCCGGGATCTCCGAGAGGCATTCATATTTTTCTCTATGATTTGTTGCCTACTGTCTGAACTTCATCAAACATGGCATGGTAATTATGGAAAACAGGTAGGAAGTGTCTTATGATGTGTCTGAAAAGTGACCTGGTGTGTGGGGGTGATTGTGTAGTGGAGGTCATCTCCATTGTGTAGTGAAGGGCTGAGTCCTTTGGGGCGGGGAGGGTTCTCACCCACCCCCCTCTGGGGTGCTCTGAGTGAAAACAATCTGTCACGGAGTCCCATATATATTTTTTTATTCTGGTTTGTTCTTTGCATTTAGAAACACAATAGATCTTGACCTGAGTGATTGTGCAGTGGATATGATGCTTGCTTTGTATGCAGTTGACACAGGTTTAATTCCCATGTGGTCCCCTGAACCCTGCCAGGAATAATTACTGAACGCAGAGCCAGGTACCCTTGAGCAGATCTGGGTGTGGCCAAAAAAAAGAAAAGAAAGCAGTAAAAAGAAAGAGTAGATTTGTTTTGTTCATTTTATAGTCTCATTATTTCAATGTTTCATTTATTTTCTAATAACTTCCTGGTGAAGGTTTTAGGACTTTCTGTGTATATCATCTGAAAATAATGTCAGTTTGACTTAATTTCCAATTTGAATTCCTCTGTGTCTTTGGATTACCTAGTTACAGTGACTAGATCTCCCAGTACTATTTTGGTCTTCCAAAGCTATGCCGTAGCTATAGTATTTTCTTAATATACAAATGATGTTTGTTTAATATATACTGATTGGAAAAGCTCCTGTTTCTTTACTTTAAGGTGCCTGGGAAAAAATGATACTAGGTCATCTTGGAGGTTTGTTAGATCTCAAGTGTAAACTATTTACATCTAGACTTTTACTGGGGTGGGGGAGTGACACTTTGGTTATTGTTTCAATATTGTTTATTGACCCTTATAGTTCTATGTTGGGAATTTTTATAATTAAAAATGGGAAAATGTGCATTTATTCTAGGCTCTACAGTTTAGTGACATAAAGTTGTCCATAGTAATATCTTCTGATTCTTGTACTGCTGCAACATGTATTAATTCTTTTAATCCTATTTACTTTTTATCACTATTTTCTTTGTAACTCAAGCTAAAGTTATTTTGAAAGTACCTGTTCTTTCATTTGTCTTTTGTATTTTCTATTTGATCTGTATTTTCTTATTGATACTTTAAGTTTTATTTCTTTTCTTCCTTTTGCTAACTTTCTGTTTTATCAATTGATATTTTTCAAATTTCTTAATATTTGCAAAATACTACCCATCTCACATCCACATGTACTTATACAAATCAAATACCTACATTTGCTGTGAAAGCACTCCCTTCAGATTCCCCAACCCACCTTTTCTTTCTAGATGTCTTATCTGAGGTTAATTGTTTAGTGTACCTACTCTGCAGGTTCTTTAACTCTAAATCGGTCATTTGTGAGGGATCTGGAATAAAACAAGCATTTAATGCATAATCATATTATCAACAACCATCTGTCATTTTGTTTGCATGCTAAGAAAATGACCTGCCAAACAATATTCAGTATTTTGTTTTGGAGACTCTTTTGTTTGTACAGGTAAGGGCTAGAATTTGTGTACTCAAATATGTACATTAATTTTTTATGCGTGAGGAGAAATATAAAAATAAAATAATTGAGTGAGTAAAATATTTCACATGTATATGAAAAACAAAATTTTACTTTTTTAAAATGCCATCATGAGGTTAGAAGGCATAAAAATTTATGAGAAGAAGTAGAAAAAAATAACAGTTTCAAGAACATTAAATAGGAAATGTGACCACAAGATAATTATTGAAATGACCAAGTCATGCTCAATAGTGTTTCACTGTGCTAACAATAAAATCGAGAGCCATTTTTATAGCCTACAATATCTTGTATTAACAGGGTCTTTTTTTCCCTGTAGTTTGAATTATATTTTCCATATTTATCTTCTGCTTTTTTGTTTGATTTTGGAACCCACAAGGCGATGCTCAGAGCTTACTCCCGGGTCTCTTCTCCTTACTCCTGGGTCTCTTCTCGAGGATTGCTCTTGGAGGGGTAGTGGTGGGGACAGTCCATGGAATTAAACCACATGCAAGGCAAATGCCCTACCCACTGTAATATCTCTCCAGCTCCTATATTTTCCTATTGGACTATGTTTCTCTCTTTCTTTCTAACTCTATCTTTCTTGCAGTTCTATTATTATACCAAATCTGAACTTTTTTTGTTGTGGTCTGTGTAAGGGTTTATCTCCTTTCTTAGAATTTTCTATTCCAATCTTATCTTTGAAGGTTTTTCTTCAATGTATGCAAATGATCTTTAAAGAGCATATCTCTGAAGACATTTGCATTACAATCATTCCATAACAGTCATCCCCCTCCAACCCTGCATCAGTAATGATTTGTTGTTGTTGTTAATCTTTAAATCGGTACTAAGTGAATTGTATATAAATTTGGGGATAAGTGTGCTCACACAAGGGAGCAACAATTCATATGCATGCCTCAGACTCATTCCAAACTCTAAGAAAACACCGGGATTGTCTTGGCATCACAGTGTTCACATAACTTTTTGTCCAACACATACTAAGTGGCCCGTAATTATTTGGTGAAAATATAAGTAAATGAGTAGAGCAACCATTTAAAACTTATAACCAACACTTAAATGTGGCATTGTCTGTTGGAATGTCTAAATCATAACTTAGAACACTGCTTTGAAATTGATTAACACAGAAGGAAAATGCACTTCTTCTAAGAGGTACTCAGCCGTTGAATTTTAAATTGTGGAACCTGAGAAGGAATTTGAGTAGCAACATTTATTGCAAAGAAGACAACCTTAAAATTTTTTTCTATTTTATCCCTCGGTATATTTGTGTGTGTGCACATTTCCACATTAAAAAATTCAATGCCATACACTTCCATGTAAAAATCATATCGCATCATTTTTAGGTAGAGATTGGGGTAAAAATATGTTTACAAATATAAAGTTGCATATTAGGCTTTGCCTGCTTTTTGTAAGCAGGATACAGTCAACTTAATTAGGTTACTGAACACTGGAACATTTCTAAAATATCTAAATGTAAGCTACATAATTTCATGAATATTTAATTCTTAAAAACAACTCAATAATAGTCACTGTTTTCATGCACCATAATTTGTGTGTTCGATTCTTGCTACCAATGTTACAGTAAAAAGAAAAAAGCACACTTGACTCCCAGGCATATTTTAATAAGTTTCCATTAACAACATATCTTGGCTAGAATTTAATTTTCCTTCTTTTACCCTGGGCAGGCATATCTTCAGAATATAGATATTTGTTTTTTAAAGAATTTTTTTATAACTTCATAAGGATAACTCTAACCTTTGCATAAAATAAATGTTCATGAATGTGTGAGTAAATGTTTAATATATGAATAAATGAAGGCATTTAAGTATTAAGTTTAAAAGATAATTTTGTCTGATTTTCTTTTGTTTTTTAATCTTTGTTTTATTTTTTATTTGACCATGTTTTAATTGTATTGCACTTATGCTATTTTGTATCACATCACAATTTCTTTTGAAGTCAGAAGATTATACTTTAGATGAAACTTCACTTTTCTGTTTTCACCAACACATTTATGCTTACAATTTCTTTGGTTATGGTTTACTGCCCACCACTGTAATATTTTAGCAGGATCAGGTTTAAAATAAACCTATTGGACATTTTTTTTGGTTCCTTTACATCTCTGTAGGTTGTCGTTTAATTCTCTTGGAACTTTTTCATTGTTTATCTTGCTAAAATAATTATAGCTGAATAAGGTTTAATTGCTATGTTAGTTCAATTATTACCTTGAATACCCTGAGGTATTCTGAGTGAAGATTTCAAATCTCTTACTTGTGGGGTCTAGAAGATCACAATTCTCCCTTTATTTGAGGGTTATTTTTTGCTTAACTACCTACAGATTATTTGGTTCTGCAACTCAGATCAGAAATGATTGATATGTCTTTGTATTGAATATTTTAAAAAGTGACAATAAATTCTGACTTTAAGAAAGGGTTTCCCCAGGCATGTTAAAACCAATTAAATAAACCCCATAGTTGGATGATTCAATAGGATTCAAAATTCATAATAGAAATTGTTAGGTTGGAAACTATAGAAATTTGAATATAATGTGTAGTTGGAAAAAGTTATCATATCAATAGTAAAAAATAAAATAAAACCAAGACTTTAGGAAAGTCAAATGAAATCTTTTGGGAGCCTATACGGAGAGTTTTTATACTTTAAAGGCGCTTGTTTACTGGTACACTCCTTATCTATGAACAAGTGTGCTTTTAATGAGGATTCTGATTATTTCCCTTGAACCATACTTGATTTTCCAAGAAAGACAATGAACTAAAGAGTAAACCAGGTAGTTTTAGGAATTCGGGTCCCACAGGAATCTACGCTTTCTATAATTTTTACACAAAAATAAAAGTACAGAGAAGCAGAGACTAGAAAATTGGGGTACAGGGTGTATTTGGGCCACACCCTGCAGTGTGCAGGAACTACTCCAAGTTTTGTGCTCAGGAGTTACCACTGGTATTTCTAGCAGGGCTGTATGTAGAAGTATGGTGGAAACTCAAACCAAGATCTGCTGGAGAGTAGGTATAAATAATAAGTGATAAATAAGTAATAAATAAGGCACTCAGATATAGTTGTGTTCCCTGCATGTTATTTCTCTATTAATGTTCTGTCAGAGTATGTTAAATAATGAATACACAGCAACTTAATAAAACTGGCTTTTGTTATCTCAAACTTTTTTTGGGGGGATCACATCCGGTAATACAAAGGAGTTACTCCTGGCTTTGGACTCAGGAATTACTCCGGTGGTCCCCAGGGGACCATATGGAATGCTGGAAATCAAACCTGGGTTGGCCGCGTGCAAGGCAAATGCCCTACCCTCTGTGCTCTTGCTTCAGCCCCTCTCAATTTTTTTTTTAGATTTGTAACTAGGAAGACTTACCTGAGTATCTCTCATAAAACTTGGGGCAAGCTACAGCAACACATTCAGTTATCCCAAGGGCTTAGTAACAGAATATCTATTCTGGAAACTCCTGTGACTATTCATAGCCTGAGTCTCAGTGACTGTGGCTGGTGCTATCATTTCCTTGCTATGTGAATCTCTATATAGCTTCCAGATTTCTTCAGAGATACTTTCGAACGTTAGAACTTGTAGGAACAGTGCAAACGATGGGCACAAACCAAATAGAAATCATAGTAGCATTGTCTGTAGCACTGTCCTCCCGTTGTTCATCGATTTGCTTGAGCAAGCACTAGTAACGTCTCCATTGTGAGACTTGTTACTGATTCTGGCACATCGAATACGCCACGGGGAGCTTGCCAGGCTTTCTCGTGCAGGTGGGATACTGATGGTAGCTTGCTGGGCTTGCCGAGAGGGATGGAGGAATGAAACCTGGGTTGGCCAATGTGCAAGGCAAATGACCTACCCGCTGTGCATAGTGTTTTTAAAAAATTTATTCAGATAGTCTATCACTTTTGCTTAGTATAAATCATTAGGAAAGAGAATTTGGGGCCATCCCACACTTTAAAAAATTGAATTCCCCAAGGATTTGAATATTAACAAGTTAAGGTCAATGACATTTTAATGGCTCTGTACAATAGTCTACTAATATTTTTAAGGATCCCCCAGTACTTTCCCCAACGTATTCAAAAGGTATTCCCATTTTTCCTAAAATGTACCAAAGTTTCGTGATATTACAACTCATCTCATACACTCAGTGCTTAACATACTTTATCCATAGATGGCTCAGTTATAGTTAAGGACCTCAATTTCCTAAGTATAGTACAGGTTAAGTATAATTTTCTTTGTAGTTCTGTGAAGCTAAAATCTATTCATATATATATATATATATATATATTTGGATTTGGATTTTTCTAGAGTGAAAGTAGAAAAAAGAGAATTAATGATCAAAACAAATCACACTGTTTTTGTAAGCTAATATTTGAAACTATATTTTATTACTTTTTATATTTTATTTTTTATAAGTGAGTCAATAGATACAACCTACATTCAAGGGGAGAGGAGTGAAAAGGCATTGAGACTAGAAGGTAAAGATCATTGGTTTATCATTTGGGCAGCTGCCAAAAATATTCTTCAAGAGCTCCTGTAGCATTTTTGTTCTGGATTGCATTGTGATGTTAAGATTTATTTAAATTCATATTTCTATTTCTAGATTAGCAAAAGTTGATTTCTGATGACTGAAATAAAAAAATCTAATTCCACTCTTTTTATTTTTTGTGTTGTGAGCCATACATTGCAGTATTCAGTGTTGAATCCTGACCCTACACTAAGGGGTTACTCCTGACTGTAATCAGGGGACTGTATGTAGTGTTAAGTATCAAGTGAAAGTCAGCCATGCGCAATGCAAGCGCCTTACTGCTATATGATCTCACCAATAAATTCTAATTCCTTACTGCTATATGATCTCACCAATAAATTCTAATTCCACTTTCCTTTCTTGAACAGAATCTTTCTTATTCTTCCTATGTACAAAAATAGCAAACACCTTCTTGGAACATTTTGCATAGCTTGGAGATTTCTCTCTCTGAAAGAGTCTAGCATTTATTTCTTTTCTTTTCACAGTCCTGTTTCTTTTTCGCTATTAAAGTCCCATGGAGGGATGCATAGATAGTTTAAAGAACTGTGAGCATACTCTGCATATGGGATGCCATAGTCCCCTGAGCATCACATGGAGTGACCAACAAAGTACTAAATGGGGAGTGGTTCTTAAGTTCCACTGGGTGAGACCCAAGAAAAGATAAATACGTAAAGTATATTATTTAGTGTGGTTTTCATTGTCAGCTCCTCGGTACTTGAAAATTAGCTGCTACTTCATTACTTCTGTTCTGATGCTATTGCCAATAAAAGGATACGGCAGATACCAATTTGGGGTATTCACTTTTACTCTAAAAAAGGTGAAAGAGTGTTTAAGAGCTGGGCTGGATGGATCTTGGAGTTACTCAAATTAAAATTCCACTTGCTCTATTTCTATGATAGGAAATAATTTTACCCAATATAAAATTTTACTTGCTCTATTTCTATGAAAGAAAATAATTTTAAAATGGAGAGTACCAAAGTTAGGTTCCTGGCTGCCCACAGAAATTGGGAGGAGAGAGGGATGCTGGATTTCTTGATCATACAATGCAAAGTGAGAAGGAAATAATTTATAATTACGAGACTTATGAAAATAAATTCTCTAAGAAAAGAGAAGTCAATGGGCTAGAAATAGGAAAAAGTTGTCACTGTCACTGTCCTCCTGTTGTTCATCGATTTGCTCCAGAGGGCCCAGTAATGTCTACATTGTGACAAATGTTACTGTGGTTGGCATATCAAATACATCACGGGTAGCTTGCCAGGCTTTGCCATGAGGGTGAGATACTCTCTGTAGCTTGCCAGGCTCTCGGAGAGGGGTGGAGGAATAGAACTCAGGTTGGCCATGTTGGCTGCGTGCAAGGCAAACGCCCTACCTGCTGTGCTATCGCTCCATCCCAGGAAGACATTAGTTTAACATTTAATTAAATTGAAGGAAATGTTAATGTTATTTTAGTCAGAATATTAACTATAGCATCTGTTCATCCTCCACTGATATATCTTTTTTTTTTTATAGAAAGGCCATATTCAGGGATGATCCTGGCTCCTGAGGCCACTCCTAACACCATTCAGAATTGACAGCGCAGAGAGACACAAGACAGTGCTGGGTTGGGAGCATGAGAAGCAAGTAATCAAACTTCAGAGTCATCCCTTTTCTTGCAAGTTATGTGTCTTATCACTTGCGACAATAAGTCTTTTAAAAATACATATAAACAGGGGGTATGGTGTCACCAGCAGGTCAATATGTAACTGTGAGGCGAGTGCATCAGCAGTCTGATGGAGCCTTCAGACTTCTAGATACCCCAAAATTGCTGCTGTGCCTTTGTTCAGACCCCAAAAACTTGGGGCAAAGTTTACCAAGAAAGTAAACGGCCAAAAGTTATATATGTGGGAGACACACCCACAAACCACCTCCAGCTCAGCTATATACTTGGAGGTATGGACTCTCTGGTTCCTGATCTAACTGCTTAATGGCCATGATCCCAGAGACTCAGAAATAAATCTCGAAACCCAATGCTTTTGACAGAGATGCGTCTGCTCCCCACAATTGTTTACCAGCGGTGGACCACACCATGGGATAAAGGATGTTGTCCCTCCTCCTGCTCCCCCTTGGCAGCTTGGTGGCCGTCATCCTCCAGAGGACACTGGACGGTCAGGTTTGGGTCCTCAGTGATGAGACTTGTGGGGCCTCATGGTATGGGGGCGGAGTCAGCCCTTTCCTCCCTACCCCAATGTGACTCCAAGTTGCCGTAAATGAATGACCTCTCTGGCTCTGGTCAAGCCGCTTAATGGCCATGATCCCAGAGACTCAGAAACAAATCTCGGAACCCAGCTGTTTTTGGCAGAAATGTGTCTGGTCCCTATAGTAGGTTACTGGCGCCAGGCCACCCCAAGTGGGAATAGGTTTTGTGTCTTGGCCTGTTCCCCCTGGCGGTCTGGTAGCCACCATCTTCCAGAGGCCACTGGACAGTCAGCTTTGGGGCCGCAGTGATGAGACACTGGTGGGACCTCACGGGATGGGAGTGGAACCGGCCCTTTCCTTTCTGCCCCAATGAGACTCTGTGTCACCTCCCATGAATGATCTCTCTGGCTCCTGATCAAGCCGCTTAATGGCCATGATCCCAGAGACTCAGAAACAAATCTCAAAACCCAGTGGCTTTTGGCAGAAATGCCTCGGGACCCTGCAGTAGATTACTGTCTCCGGGCCATCCCAGGGGGAAAGGGTGCTGTCCCTCTGCCTGCTCCCCCTAGGCATCTCAGTGGCCTCTATCCTCCAGGGCCATTGGACAGTCAGGTTTGGGCCCACAGTGACAAGACACGTGGGGCCTCATGGGATGGAGGTGGAGCTGGCCCTTTCCTCCCTGCCCCAATGAGAGCCTGAGTTGCCGCCCACGAACGGCCTCTCTGGCTCCTGATCAAGGTGCTTAATGGCCATGATCCAAGAGACTCAGGAACAAATCTCGGAACCCAGAAGGTTTTCACAGAAATCCCTCCAGATTTAATTGTTAAAATTCCTGAATTTCAAAATTGCATGGCCACTACTGAAGCTACATGACATCATATGTTATTCATAATCAGCAATAGAAAACAAATTGTCTACTGTTGCCTTTTCAGAAGATCTGAGTGTCAGGGTAAAATCTCAAATAGTAGACCCAATGGTGGGTCTAGTGTTGAAATATTGAATGTAACCAAAGTAGAGAGAGAGTAATGTGGAAATCATCTGCCTCACAGGTAGGGGGAGGGTGTGGGATGAAGGTATACTGGGGATTTTTGGTGGTGGAGAATGGACACTGGTGAAGGTACGGGTATTTCATTGTATGACCAAGACTTAAACCCAAAAACTTTGTTACTGCTCTCAGGTTATTTAATAAATAAAATTATAAAAAATGGAAAAATAAAATAAAGTAAGGTGGAGTTGGCCTGGAGCGATAGCACAGCGGGTAGGGCGTCTGCCTTGCAAGCAGCCAACATGGCCGACCTGAGTTCGATTCCTCCGCCCCTCTCAGAGAGCCCGGCAAGCTACCGAGAGTATTCGATATGCCAGACACAGTAACAACAAAGTCTCCAATGGAGACGTTACTGGGCCCGCTCGAGCTCGAGCAAAGGTGGAGTTCATGCCCAATTCAATCAGCCTAATCAGTGGCTGAATAAATAGCAGTACTCCTACATAAAAAAATACATATAAACAAAAGGAAAGTAGTCAATATTTTCAAGAATATCATAGATAAAGGAATGACTGAAGTAATCTCCTCAGTAGAACTTTCTTTATTGTGAGTTGCCAATATAAACCAGTATATCTCAAAGCTTTTTCTTACTTTGGCCCCCTTCCAACCCTGTTTCCTTCCTGTGACCCTACTGTCCTACTGGTTGTCCCTAGTCTTGTGCTTTGGTCACCCCTGTGCACTATTTTTACCTGTAATTTCTTGGAATTTTCTGAGAGCACAGGCCCTTGTTAAGCAACATGAGCTAAACCGTCCTAACATGATATTGGAATGCAAATAATATGATCTCTTTCCTTATTATATAATCTTCAGTCAGTTGTGTCCTGACCTCACAAAAGACAATAAATGTATAAGGGTTTTCTTGATTTTTCTAGCCCACATTCTGAGTCTGTTTTATCATCAGAAACTGGAATTATTTATATTTTCATTCTTTTTATGATGGTTTAGATGACTAACAAACACAGAGACGCTATGACACTGTCTTGCCTTGAGCACTTTTGTTTTCAGGGTGCCATTCCATTTTGCCTGCCTGAGTTCTCCACACTTTCAGTTCTAGGCCTTTGTGAAATAATTTCTTTTTCTTCTCCTGCACTCTTTCTGCTACTTAAAGGTGAATTATTCTCAGACCTTGGATTTAAGATAAATCATATCTTTCTTCCAGAAAATAAACTAACTGCTAATGCTAGTTTATTTTTCCACACTGAGATCTTGTGAACATTAGAATTAGTCCTGTAACAATTTTCTATTTCCATTCAATTATTGCTTTATCTTTTTTCACATATTTTAAGCTTCTAAGGGGCCAAAATTATGCTCTTTTTTCATTGCATGTCTAAAGACTTTATGCTCATTATGAAGTAGGTCTTTAACCTACATTTGTTAAACGCATTTCAGGAGACATTTCACTGTAGGACATTTAGGACTATGATTCGTGTGTATTACGGTCTGTCCACTACCCAGGAAAGAATTTTCCATGATGTGAAATTGAAGATGTTGGGTTCAAAGGCATTATGGTAGGGAGGACAAGGAGAAACCACTTGAATACAGAATGAGGTTAATTAAAATGCCATTTGGTCCAGTTTCATTAATCTATCCAAAAAAGGGATAAAAAGAGAGATGGGGAGATGGAAAGTAAATTAACTATTTTACTAAAATTCATGTGGGACTTGATAGCATCCAGACCTCACCAAAATAGGTAAATAGAAGGCTAGTTTACAACTGACATTTTAGCAGGACATAGACCATGCTGTTTTTAAGTACCAACTCCTTGAATATCTGGCATCAGAAGCTTCAGTACAAACTCCAGGAGATATGAACAGCAATGACAGTGCCCCTGGTGTACACTAGTTGTGGAAATCATCTTTCTTATGTTGGCAGATAGAGAAGACATCTGTGCAGCAAGCTGAGCCAGAACCACAGAAAAATGGTAGTTGCTGCAGGATAACAAAGAAGACTAATGTTGCATCCCTTGATATGCCCCAAAGTTTTTTCTACAAACATTGAAGAAATTGGTGCACGAGGTTCCAAAGGAGGAAGAGTAGGTAGGTATGAGGAAAACTAATTTAATTTTGGCAATAAATATGAATCTCATTTTCATCTCCAAATGTGATCTAATCTATGACTTTACATACAATGTCAAATCCTTTTCACATGGGTCTTTCTTGGCACTTATGAAAACTTTCTTTAAATTAATAAAAGTTTATTATGTTCAAATCTTACCATATGTGTATATGTTATTTAAGTTTTTGTTTTAATTTCTACGTTGAATTAGCTTTTTAGACTCAATAATAAGAGCTTTAAGTGTATGTGGGGGATATATACTCTCTTTCTGTCAAAGCAAAAAATAATTAAAAACTTTCAAGTAATTGCTAAAGTTCCTTCTTTAAAATTTGTTAATTAATAATTAATTGGTATACCAACATCAATAGAAGGGAAAATGCAAATCCATAACTATGTTAGATGCTAACGCTTACTTCACTTGTGTGGAGCAGTAATAATAACAATAATCGATATTCTTTATGCAAAAAAATACCAGATTAATGTCTTAATAATTATTTTCTTTTCCATGCCTCTAATTGAAAAAGAATATTTTGTCTATATTTTCATACTGGACTTTAAATTCAACACTGGATGTTTTTATCTTATTTTAATGGTCAGTTAAAAGTAATGGCAAAATTTTTATCATCATAATCATATTAAGACAAAAGCCTTCAAAAACTCTATTTCAATTAATGTCTTCTTTCCTAAATCCCATGTAAGTATCATAGTTTTTGTTGTTTTGGTTTTGTCTATGGATTTTTAATTTTTATTTGTTTATTTATTTATTAATTTGGGCTGGAGCAATAGCCCATCGGGTAGGGCATTTGGCTTGCACATGGCCAACCGGGTTTGATTCCTCCAGCCCTCTCGGAGAACCCAGCAAGCTACTGAGAGTATACTGCTCGGATGGCAAAGCCTGGAAAACACCCCATGATGTAATCGATATGCCAAAAACAGTAACAAGTCTCACAATTTGTTGTGAGACATTATTGGTGCCCACTCGAGCAAATCGATGAACAATGGAAGGACAGGGCTACCAGTGCTATTTATTTATTTATTTATTTATTTTAGTTTTGAGGGCCATACCTGTCTGTGATTAAGGCTTCTGGTTCTTAACTCAGGGATCATACATAACAATGGATGGGGGACCTTATGAGGAGTTGGAAATAGAATCCTGTTCAGCCACATGCAGACAAGCACCTACCTAATGTACTATTGCTTTGGTCCCCATAATTATTTTTTGTTCACTTGATCACTTGACATCACATTACTCATCAATTTGCTCAAGCGGGCACCAGTAATGTCTCCATTTGTCCATGTTGCATGCTAGTGTAGACCAATGGCATCTGCTTGTTATAGGAACACGAAGAGCCTCAAACTGATCATTCAGGGTCTTGATGAAGAAGTCTGACCATCTCGTATGTGGGCGGCCATGCAGTCTTTTGACATCCCATGGAATCCAGTCGGTAATGGCTCTAGTCCAGCAGTCATCTCCAAATCTCACTACGTTTCCAGCCCATCTGATTTTCAATGCCTTGGCAAATGAGACAGCGTCCCTGATTCTTGACCATTGATGGAGGTCAGAACTCTGGATTCTTTCTGTTGAGTGAAGTGGGTTACTCCAAGCATAGCTCTTTCAATTCCTCTTTGGGAGACCCGAATGGCATTCTCATCCTATTTTCATAGGGGCCAGTCTCTGAGGCATATGTTAATGCAGGAAGACAGTGCAATCGAAGATATGTGCCCGGAGTTGGAGGTTCTTTGTCCTCTTAGCTATATCTTCAACGCTCTTGAAGGTATTTCAAGATGCTCTCTTCCTCCTGTGCAATGCAGGTGCCAGGTCATTCGTCATGTTGACTTCTCGATCTAGATACATATAACTGTTGCATTTGAAGATGTTCATTCTGTTGAGAGTGGATGGAACATAAGGAACGAAACTGCTTCTCTTAAACTTTGTCCTCATGAGATTCAGCTGTAATTCGAACTTTCCACACTCATGGTGGAAGTTGGCCAGCATTTGTCCAATTGGCTAATGTTTGGTATTATTAGAATGATGTCATCAGCAAAGCGGAGGTGGTGAAGTTGCCGACCATCTATCTTCACTCCCATTCCTTCCCATTCCAGTCATCGCATAACATTCTCAAGGGTGGCAATGAAGAGTCTCGGTGAAATGGTATCGCCCTGCCGAACCCCTCTCTTGACGTCAATGATCACTTCCCTGTAGAATGGTGAGATCCTGGTAGTGAATAAGCAATACAGCTCATGGAGGATTCTGATGTATTGACTTTGAACGCCTTGTTTGGCTAGGACCTCGATGACCACTTCAGTCTCAACAGAATCAAAGACCTTCTTAAAATCAGTGAACGTTAGACAGAGTGGCATTTTGAACTCCAAAGGAACCTCAATGAGCTTGGTTATTGTGTGGATATGGTCGATCGTGCTGAATCCTTTGTGGAACCCAGCTTGCTTGCATGGTAGTCCATCTAGTGTTCTGCCAATCCTATTCAGAATAACTCAAGTGAACAGCTTGTAGATGACAGACAATAGGCAGATTGGGCCATAGTTGCCAATGTCGTGGATGTCTCCCCTCTTGTACAGTAGTACAGTCTTGCTGGTTTTCCACTGGGATGGAAACTTTTATTCAGACAGGTAGCGTGTGACGAGCCGAGCCAGTGTATTGATGAGTACCGACATCAGATTATTCAGGTGTTCCAGTCTGACCTTGTCTGAGACTGGTGCTGTTCGCATTTTTACTGATGAAATGGTGTGTCGGGTTTTGGAGGGAAGAATGTTGGGAATGACATATTCATCTTGCGGAATTTGGTATGTGGGCAGGTGGACGTGGATATCCAAGAGATCCGAGTAGAAGTTATGGATAATCTTCTCCACTGCCCTTCTGGAAGATGTGACAGATCCATGAGGACATCAGAGGGCAGTCATCTTGGTCTTGGAGTTGACGAAGGACAGGCAGGCATTGCGAATGCTTTTCCTGGCTTCTGCCACATCTGCCAGCACTGCTGCTCTTCTCTCTTTGAGGTCTTCCTTTATCGCTTCTCTGCACTGTTTTGCGAGCTTGGTTGTTCGCTTGCGGTTGCCCGAGGCTTGCACCAAGCCACGTTGGCAAATAAGCTCAAGAGTTTTCAAAGACAGGCATCTTTATGTGGCTATCTCTCTTTCACCATTCTTTGCACAATCATGGAGGTGCTGAACCAGTCGATCGTATTCGTCAATGTTGTCAAGGACAGCATCTTCCCATGTTGCCGCAATAGTGCCAAAGAGCTCCCAATTGGTGATCGTTCTGGCAGTTCTCTTCTTAAATTTTGCAGCCCTTTCTCCCCGCTCTGTGAAGTAAAATTTTGCATGAAGGAGACGGTGGTCCGATCCTATTTGGAATTTTGGAACAACAGCAATATCTGTAAGGCAAAAGCGTCAATTGAATATGATGTCATTTTGTTGTGGAACAGTCCACCGGGAGACTCCCAAATCCAAAATTTACATTCAGCCTTCTGGAACTGTGAGTTACCATGGATGGTCTTGGTCAACATGATGAACTCAGACAGTCTCTCACCCTGTTCGTTCCATTCTAAGCCTTGGGTCCTGATGA
Source organism: Sorex fumeus (assembly GCF_029834395.1). Classification (NCBI taxonomy): domain Eukaryota; kingdom Metazoa; phylum Chordata; class Mammalia; order Eulipotyphla; family Soricidae; genus Sorex; species Sorex fumeus. Next base: position 1,235,345 of record NW_026606138.1, on the reverse strand, counting down.
GGATTTCTCCGGCTGATCTTCTTGGTCCTATCTTGGCATTAAAATCACCGACAATGAGCTTGTAAAAGGTGTGGTCTTCTTTATAGAATTTCTACAGCTCCATGTAGAACTTCTCAATTTCTCCTTATCATAATTGATGTTGGTGCGTAGACAACGATGATAGAAACTGCTGGCAGTGAGCCACATCTATTCAAGCGTAATTGTCTGATTCAGATTGTTAAGCATTCAAATGAATCAATGCTCATGGCCAAGTTCCTCTTCACAAGGACACCAACACCTCCGATGCCTCTTTTATCACATGTTCCAAGGATCAGTTCTTCTACAGTGTCAAAAACAGCGTGATGTGATTAATGTCTTCTGGTCTCATGCAGACCAATGATGACGTACTCAATCTTTCGTGCTTGTACCATCAGGTCCTCAATGGATGCATCCGATGCCAGCGTACGTGCATTGAAAGAACAGATAGTCATTTTTGTCTTTTTTTGTTTTGGTAGTTGGTGGGTGTAATGCCTGGAAGATGGGGGATCTGGGTGGAGGAGGCCCCAGTCCTAATCCAACCTGGCTTGGAGATCTACACCCTGGGTCCCACACACCTGGGTTCCTCTGCCAGTCCCTTCATGCGTGAGGCTAATCCTATCATGTGGAAAGTGGTCTTAAGCATGGCTGTGACTGGAACTGGAGGTCTTCAGCTGCCGGGATTCTGCTCGGGGTGGGGAGAGAAACTCAATCCATCCTCCTCCACAGGGCCCGGGTGAGTGCAGCCAGGTGCAGAGGCAGGAGACTCTGCGCTGTTCTCTTCCGGGAGCAGGGTTTTATAGTCACTGGGTCTTGGCCGTTGATGGAATTACACAGTGCTGGGGGCAGTTGGTGGGTGGAAGAGAACAGCCCAGAGTCTCCTGCCTCCATGCCTGGCTGACCTCACTGGGGACCCTTGGAGAAGGATGGGTTGAGTTTCTCTCCCCATCCCGAGAAGAACCCCGGCAGCTGAAGACCTCCATTTCCAGCCACAGCCATGCTTAAGACCACTCTCCACATGATCGGACGAGCCTCACGCATGAAGCGACTGGCAGAGGAACCCAGGTGTGTGGGACCCAGGGCGTAGATCTCCAAGCCTGCTTGGATTAGGACTGGGGCCTCCTCCACCCAGATCCCCCATCTTCCAATATGTAGGGATTACACCCACCAACTGCCCCCAGCGCCATGTAATCCCATCAATGGTCAAGACCCAGAGACTATAAAACCCTGCTCCCGGAAGCGACATCTTGTTTTCTAGGTCTTACTCTGGAGAAGCTGGCAGGTTACCAAAAGTATCCTGCCCATACAGCAGAGTCTGGCAGACTCCCCGTGGAGTACAATATAACAAAAACCAGTAACAATGATGGGTCTCATTCTCCTGGCCCTGAAAGAGCCTTAAATTTTGCACTTTTTAAAATCTCAGGGCTCGGACGAAGTAGACGTTACTGGGGCCTGCTTGAGGCAATTGATGACCAACAGGATGACAGTGATTCCTTTTGGCAGCCTAGTTAGGCCTTGAGATTTTATCAGCCTCTCCTTTCTCATCCTTCTTTTTTTTTTTTTTATTTGAGATTTTACTTCGATATGCCAAACACAGTAACAACGAAGTCTCCAATGGAGACGTTACTGGGCCCACTCGAGCAAATCGACGATCAACGGGAGGGCCTTTACCTTTACCTTACTTCAACACTCAGATCTGCTAAAAAGGCAACAGTAGACAATTTGTTTTCTATTGCTGGGTATGAATAACTTATGATGTCGCATGGCTAGGAAAAGGCTCTTTAATCTTTCTCTTTTTTTTTATTTTCTTCTTTTTTTAATTTTATTATTTTTTTTATAATTTATTTATTTATTGAATCACTGTGGGAAAAGTTACAGAGCTTTCAGGTTTAGGTCTCAGTCATGTAAATATCAAACACATTTCCCTTTACCAATACTTATTTTTTACGGCGAACCCCAATAGAACCCCACCTCCCACCCCTCCGAATTCCTGTGAGGCAGATGAGTTCTAGTTAACACTCTATCTACTTTGACTAGATTCATTGTTTCGATAAAAGATGCGCCATTATTATTAATGCTGCTGTATTTGTAGCTCTTTCAGGGTCAGGGGAATGAGACCCATTGTAATTACTGGTTTGAATATGCCACCACGAGGAGTTCAAACCCCGAAGATATCCATGAAGGACAATATCACGAGGGAGCTGCTGGTCCGCCAATCAGATGATATCTTTTGTTATTAAAATTAATTCATGTAGCATGAGATTATCATGTATGCCTGAAACCATTTTATTTTCTTTAATACCTTTTTGATCACAAGAATCAATTTCCAATTACCCTCATGCTCATGACTTATTCTCATTATGGACATTCCAGGACATTTTTATTGTTAAAACTCTTATAGCACTAAAGTATTATTAATTTAATTTATAAAATCAAGAGATATTCTTAAATGCTTCCTAAAAGTGAGTTACACATAGACCTAATATCTAGAAAAGATGATGACTCTGAGTTTAGTGTGTCTGAAAACAATCTTGATTATTCCTTGAAAGTAAAAGCTTTAAATACGCGTGTGGTGGCTGGAGCAATATCACAGCGGGTAGGGTGTTTGCCTTTCACACAGCCTACCCGGGTTCAATTCCCAGCAGCCCATATGGTCCCCTGAGCACCACCAGGAGTAATTCCTGAGAGCATGAGCCAGGAGTAGCCCCTGTGCATTGCCGGCCATGACCCAAAAACCAATAAATAAATAAATAAATAAATAAATATGTGTGTATGTGTATGTGTGTGTGTGTGTATTCTCATACTACTGATAAAAACAACTTCACCAACAGCTTTTAATATTCTTTGCATAAATTGGCTACCAAATTTTATGAAAGTGAAAGAAAGCTCCCATACAATGGCTTCTCCTTAATGAATCAATAAGAATATTTATTGACTCATATACCTGGAAATCCTAAGAAAATACCTGTTCAGGGCAAACATAATCAGCCTATGGTTATTTGACATTTTTCTTTTCCTTTTTTTCCCTTTTTTCTTTATTTTTAGCCTGAAGGTAGGACATATGATTAAAAATCTTTCATGATATCCTCTGCAAGATAAAATAAACTGCTGTTTTAGAAGTATTTTAGGAAAAAAAATGTAAGAGGATGTTTTAGAAGTTCTGAGGATGATTGTTTGTTCAAATTTGATCACATAAAACTTCTCAGCCAATCATTGGTAAGGGTGGTACCATTGTTCTTTTATCCATTCAAAAATGGATTCTTAAGCCCTTTTATTTATATGTGATTTAAATTAGAAGGTGCACATATCAGAACAAAATGAGGGTTTATATACAACAGAAAAAGGGATAAATAACGATTAGAAAGCCAAAAAATATTGTTTTATTGTGGGCTGATTGTGAGCCAACAATAAAAATGTTTAGTTATGAGCTGAGACTCCGTGCCCGGCTATGGTGTGGGTGAGAGCCCTCCCCACCCCAAGGGACCCAGCCCTGGCAGTCGGCCTCCACTGCCCAATCACTGCCACACTCCAGGCCTCTTTTCAGACTGCACAGTCGCATGACACATTATAAGACAGTTCCTACCCATTTTTGTCTCTTGGAGAGCTCAGCAAGCTACTGAGAGTATCCCGCCCACATGGGCAGAAACTGGCAAGCTCCCCGTGGCATATTCGATATGCCAAATACAGTAACGACGATAGGTCTCATTCCTCTGACCCTGAAGGAGCATCCAATCATTGGGAAAAGACAAGTAAGAGGAGGCTGCTAAAATCTCAGGGCTTGGAGGAATAGAGACCTTACTGGCACCTGATTGAGTAATTCGATGACCATTGGGATGGCAGTGATACAGTAGTGAATTATAAGCTGAATGTGATTGTTACTTCTTGTTATTATAACTAAAATTATAAGAAAAAAATCAGTTTTTTCTAGTATATGTCAGAGAGAAACAATGGATTTCCTGTAAATGTTTATTTCCTCTGGTGTCCTAAAGGACTTTCCTCCTGGCATATAATCGCTCCTACATGACTAAATTCCTGGATAACTTAATGACTATACAATGCTTTTATACTGATCAGACTACTTCTTCAAACACTCCTCATTCTCATCTACATTTATTTTTGTCTGGTTATACGTTTTTATACCTCACATTCAGAAATTATAATATCCACCCGGCTTCCAAACCATTGATTCCACCATTTTATACTCTTTCTTCTCTGTTATATATAATAACTCCCATCTTTATTCAGCTTAAACTGCCTCACTTGTGATTTTTATGGTCAATTTACTGCATATACTTCATCTTCCATGTCCCTTTATCACATTGCTACATCTATTTTTTCAAAGTTCAACTCTAATTAAATTCTCTTAATTCATGTCTACATGTACAAGACTAAACAGAGTTACATGACTATATAGCCAAATATTTTGCTTATAAATTAATATTTATTAAACTCAATTGGGTCTTTAAAATTATCTCACCCTTTATATTGTGTAGAATGTGTATATGCAGAATCCATTAACCCCCCACTTCTCCTTTTTACTGAAGTTTTGTTTTTCTTTTTAAGTGTATGATTTTCTAGCTCAATTTCTAGTTTCTATGCTGGAGTGATAGCACAGCTGGTAGGGTGTTAAGGTTAGGTACTGACTCGGGTTCGATTTCTCCATCCCTTTTGGAGAGCCTGGCAAGCTACTGAGAGTATCCCACCTGCACAGCAGAGCCTGGCAAGCTCCTCGTGGCATATTGGATATGCCAAAAACAGTAACAATAAGTCTCATAATGAAGACATTACTGTTGCCCACTCAAGCAAATGGATGAACAATGGGAGGACAGTGCTACAGTGCTACAGTGCTATCCTTGATCTTAGCTAATGATCTGATTTTTTTACTGAGAATTAAGAAGCCTTCAGAAAGAATTACTGCTGGAATTCAGCACAAGGTATATTCACATGGGTAACAGGACCTGATGCACGGCTCCTTTTCTTACTACTATGGTTGGAACATCTGCGTTTCTAGCAAAGTATAATCTTTTCATGGCACAGTTACTCATGTCTTCTTGTCCCACAAAAGTCATCATTATTATAAATCTTCTTCCAGTATGTTTTTTCCTTCCATGAGTATATATATTGCAATTTAACCAATTTAAATATAGCTATCCTAATTACTCTGATGACTTTTACCTCTTCTATCTCTGCTGCTCTATAGAAAAACTCTTCAAAAGTATTCTAATTGTCCTTTTCTACTTTTTACACTTGCAAAAACTGGGTCCTACTAGTCATTTCCAAATTTCCTCTTCCCAATCCCCCATAAACAAGATTACACTAAATTACTTTACCAATCTCCAATATCCACTGAAGGTCTTCTTGTCAAGATTACAGTGATACCTTATCTTTACTACAAAATGCAATGGTTAATTCTCATTCTTCAATCTACTGGTGTCATTTGGTTAAGGGTCCTTTAACAATTTCTCTCCTTGGTTTTTGCATACTCTCTTTTGGTGGCACTACTGTCTGCAGCATCGGTGTTTATGTTAAGTTCGCTCTAACCACCCTGTATTCTAAAATATTGAATGTTTCAGAGCCCAGACTTCAAAATCTCTACTACTCTCAATACATAAGACACCTACCTGCCTTGCATACAGTCACTCTGGGTTTTATCCTGTATGTGGTCCCCAGGGGCCTGGAGCAATACCACAGTGCATAGAGCATTTGCCTTGCATGTGGCCGATCCAGCCGACCCAAGTTTGATTCCTCTGACCCTCTCAGGGAGCCCGGCAAGCTACCAAGAGAATCTTGCCAGCACAGCAAAGCCTGGCAAACTAACCGTGATGTATTCAGTATGTCAAACACAGTTAACAACCAAAGTCTCACAATGGAGACGTTACTGGGCCTGCTCGAGCAAATCGATGAACAACGGGAGGACAGTGCTACTGTGCTGCAGTGGTCCCCAGAACCCTTGAGGGCTGGTCCTGGCACTGAACACAACTGAGTGTGGCCCAAAAACCGAAACAAAAAAATAACAAAACCAAAACAAAAGGAAGAAGCTATGAAAGTTTGTCTCTGCTTTAACACCTTTTGAATTCAAATAGGCATAGCAAATTACATTGTCAGTATCTACATGTGGGTAACATTAAAATTTTAGGAGACTTAGAGAATGGAACCTTTGTAGGTAAGATAAATTTCACTTACTAACAATATGTTAATAAAGATAATCGCTTGTATTACTTGTCCCTTTGTTCATCGATTTGCTCAAGCAGGCACCAGTAACGTCTCCATTCGTCCTTGTCACATGCTAGAGTAATCCAATGACATACTGGGGGCTCTTTCAGGGTCAGGGAAATGAGACCTGTTATTGTTACTGTTTTTGGCATATCGAATACATCATGGGAAGCTCGCCAGACTCTGCCGTGCTGGCTGGATACTCTTGGTAGCTTGCTGACTCTCTGAGAGGGAGAAACTGCATTGGTCTCTTCCCAGAGCTTTGTTTTATGGTCTCTGGATCTTGGCCGTTGATGAGATTACATGGCACCAGGGGCAGTTTATGGGTGTGACTGTCAAGCTACTGGAAAATGGAGGATCTGGGTAGAGGAGGTCCAGTCCCAATCCTAGCAGGCTTGGAGATCTCAGCCACGGGTCCCACATACCTGGGATCCTCTGCTGGTTCCTTCATGCATGTGGCTCGTCCGAGTGTGCGGAGAGTGGCCTTGAACATGTCTGTGGCTGGGTTCTGGAGCTTTTCGGCTACCGGGCTCTGCTTGGGGCGGGGGGGGGGACTCAACCCACCCCCCCTTTGAAGGGGCTCTGGTGAAGACAACCTGGTGCAGGGGCAGAAGATTCTGCCAATAAAGCTAAATTAAAAAAAAAACTCAATGTACAAAGTTGGATATTCTCAGAAATAATAAAACTAAATTTTAAAACAGGATTGGTTTGGGAAAGAAATAAAGAATCTTTGCTGAAAATCGTTTTCTGACATCTGTACTTTGGATACTTTTCTGAACTTCTTTATTTAAAAGTGTCTCAGATTGAAATGTCACTCAGAGTAGAGCCACTCATGTTTGGTGTTTGGTCCTGATGGCTAGTGGTGCAGGGAGAAGTGACTGATTTACTAGAGTCAGTGCTAGTCTTGGGCAAAGTAAATGAATGTATGAGAAAGGCTTTGGAATAGTGTATTCTTGGATGTTGGATGTTCACCTGAAGAATCTCACATGTCCAGTGTTTTGTGGATTTACTACAATGGATCCAAAATGTTAATTCACCAAGTACCCAGTTGTATGTTTATGTTTAAACCAACTTTGTCATCATTTTATAGACTGCTGCCATGTTTCAAAGAATATGAACTATTGAGCATAAAATATAAAAGTAGTTCAAACATTCTTGAGCTCATTAACAAACTCACTTGGCTATGTTAGCTACTAGCTATAACTGACCTGCTATTGAAAACTGTAAATGTTTGAGTTCTTTGTTGAGAGCTTATGTTAGATGACTAGGACCTGGAGACTTGGGAAGAGGTATGGTAGAAAAATTACAATGCCAGAAACATAAGTAGAGGGATTTTATTTGGGGGCAGGGGAGAGCTGGATTTTGGCCCACACCCAAAAGTACTTGGAACTTAATCCTTTCACTGTACTTAGGTGCCATCACTTCTAGAAGTGGTCAGGTGACCAACCATACGTGGTCCCAGGGATTGAACCTAGAATGGTCATATGTAACACAAGTGCCATACCTTCTGTACTCTCTCTCCAGTCCCAGAGGTAGGTTCTGAATTCTGTTGGAATGTACCACTGAAATGTCAGTGAGGTGCAAATTTTCTGAGATATAGAGGCAAAGAAAGATTGGTAGAGAATGTATAATGTCTGGCACTCACAATTATATATACTTTTAAAAATTGTCAATACCTCTATTTCTACAGAATGTCTGATATAAGTTAAAATGCTTATTCAATAATATGAACACACATCATCAAAAATAATTTAATATATATATATTAAGACTTGAGGAACTATTGCAGAGAGGTGTTGTGGAGTGCAGTGTGAAAAATTATATCCAATTAGAGCAAGCTGCTGCAGGAACTATTTACAGTGAAAAGAGTATAAGGCTCTAGGAAAAACCAGAAGGTCCTTCAATTTCTCACTGCTAGTGAAATAAAATCAGAAAGAGGAAATGGAGAGAAAAAATTATTTTACAGGTTCAATGGAAGTAAGTATAGCAGTTATGCTCCTTTTATTATAAAGAATAAGCAATAAGCTAAATCCCACATTTTTATCGTTAGGAATGTATTACAGACATAATTTATAGTACTATGTTTCTACATATATTTATTTCTATCTAAACATATATCAGAAAAGTAAAAAAATATAAAGTTACTATGTCTTATTTACAATTTTAATATTTTTCTAGTCAACTTGATACTTTGCTAAATATAATTTTTATACTATTTTATTTGTCTTGATTATAAAACTGGTTGCCCCTCAAAATTTATTTCTAAACCAAAGGATTCTGTTTTCTCATCTTACTCTCTACTACAGTGAAGACAGCAACATTATTTATTTGGGTTATGTGATGAGATGGACAGTGATTGCAAGAAATCTATAATATTGCACCTACAGTTGAAGGGACTGCTTAAACTATTCTTAGTATTTCCTTAATTTTTTGAGATAAGACCACTTTTTGACATAACTAATTCTAATGAGTGAAAACCCCCAAGGCCAGAGCTGACAAACATGTGAAAAAGAGAAGTTTTAAGATTATTAATGGATTATACATTTCTTTGAAAGAGTATCTGGAGATTGATTTAGCATTTTTCAAAAGTTAACTCTTCATCTAGTGTGATAAAAAGGGAAGCAATAAAGTATAGAAACACAATAAAATATGAATAGGTCCACAACAAACTCTTTCTGTTGGAGAGAGACAGATGGTAAGAACTTCAACTTGTACAGGAGAAAAGTAGGAAGCTTACAGGAATTTGTGGGTTTTTTTTTTCTTTTGAACTCTGCTATTCCTTTCATCTTTTAGAATTAAGCTTCTTTTAACTCTGCCACATTAACCTACGCAGCATCTTTCATTTTAACTCTTGATTATATTTTTATACTCTCCCATTTTCCTACAAAATTCCTGCTGGTCTGGGCATGTATATTTTTGGAATCAATCACAGAAGCAGCAAGAAACACAATCTCAATTTTTCCTTTAGTTTCCCCCACTTCACCTATCCCAACTGTGCTATTCTGTTTTAGTAACTTTGGATCAAGTTATTGTCCAAGACTTGAGACCCTGAAGACATTCATTTTTCATGTAGTTACCAAACTCTATCATCTTTTTAGATGCCACCAAAATAATGGATTAAATGTATCATACATGATCACCAGATGTTCAACCGTTCAGGTTTAGTACCACTATAATTCCAATTTTAAGTACATAGGACTGAGATATTCCATACTTCAAATTGATTCAAATCTCTTTTACCTACTCTCTCTCTTCAAGATTAAAGGTTTCATATAAAATACTTCTTTCATTTTAGCCTTCTACCCTCTCTTTGATCTTTTTTTGTTTTTCAGCTTTTCCAGGAGCTTGATCCTGACTCGTCTCTCAAGTATTTACAATTTTTCCAACATATGCTCAGATTTCTAGGAATAACAACTGTTGTTCCTTTGACCTTTTGGGTCTCAAGATTTATGCTAATAACTGACTTATCCAGTTGATTGGTTACCTTAGAATTTATTTATAAAAGAATGACATGACTGTTGATATTTCATCTTAGACAAATTGACTTATAGATAGTTAACCTAAGATTATGTATCTGTATATATGTATATAACTATACAATATACTTTATAATATATTTATAAATATTTATATACTCGGAGAGCCCGGCAAGCTACCGAGAGTATTCGATATGCCAGACACAGTAACAACAAAGTCTCCAATGGAGACGTTACTGGGCCCGCTCGAGCAAATCGACGATCAACGGGAGGGCCTTTACCTTTTTACCTTTATCTATAAATGAAGAAAGTGATGATGCTCAATTTGCTCTCAAATGAAAAAATATATTACTAAAATATACTTTTACTTACTTTATTTCCTATGAGCAAAAGGCAATTTCATAAATTAATAAGAACACTTTGTGGGATTTGTGAAAAAATAAACAACAAACAAAAACCAATAATCCAGAAGCATTGTGACAGAAATAGATTTAAACTGGTTTGAAATTTTACTAAATTGCTTTTAGGGTTTAGTCTTGTAAGCTTATAGTCTTGAAGGACAATATTTGTTTAATGTATTTACATGTTAATTTAAAATATGTATAAGTACTTTATAACCATACTTGATAGCTTTGTGTTCAGCAATCAAATATAATCAAAGTTTGTGTTCATATTGAGAAAATGAAAAATACAGTAGAATAATCATATCAGTCAACATATAAAATAGAGGCCTTTGTTAGGAACTGTACTTAACTATTTTTATAGAAATACATTAAAATATATGTAGTTATGCAAATAATTGACAGTTATAAGCCAAATAAATTGTAAAAATTGAGTTACATTAAATCTCTTACCATTGAATCCTCCATTTTTGATTATCCCATATTTAATCTCAATTAACTTTTTATTCCTTTCAGTTTAAACTTTCTTAAAACCTACACATTTGTCATTTATAATTCTGTAAGCTTACAGTCTCAATGAGTCTAGCTCCATCAAGTTTCAGACAAGGTTCTCGGAAAAGGCTCTAGAGGAAAATCTGTTTCCTTTCCCACTCCAGCTTCTGAGTCTTATCTAGTCCATGGCCCTTTCTTTTGTCTTAAAGTCAGAGCTATTATATGTCTCTGTGCCTCACTTAGACATTATAGACATTATAGCTTCCACTGACTCACTATTTTTGCCTCTATTCCACTTGAGGGACATTTATCTTTACATTGTTTTATCCTGATGGTCCAGAATGAATTCCTTATTTTAAGGTCAGTTCATTAGGAAACACAATCCTATTTGCAAATTTAATCTCCTTTTGATATATAATTTAACATCTTAAGTTGTAAAATTAGTTTTCCCCACTTTCCAAAGGATCTTGTTATCGACCATGAACTTGTTTCTACTACTTTCCAAGCATATCATTTTCCCACCATTTTTAAATACCATTACAGCTACCACTGCATCTAACATACTCATTTCTTGAGGATGATTGTTTCTGTTTTTCCACTTGTCAGTAATTTCTTAACTTTTACAGACTATTCTTTGCACAGAATTATTTGTCTCTTAAATTTAAATCAGATGTACATTACTTTGGGATTTAACTAACTTCTCCCAGTGTTTTTTTTTTAACTGACCTTAAGTAAAGTTTAGGAGACAGTTTCAGTCCCTTCAAAGTCTCACTGAAGTATCTTTCTTTGTCTTTCCCATTTTCTCCTTTACTCATTCTGCTCTAACCACACATTTAATATTCCCTTCATATGGCCCATTGATTTAAGACTCTATTTAGTGGAAATCTTCATCTGAACATCTGAAGTAACATTTTTGTCCAGTTCCAATCTGCTGTTTACATTTCCTCTTCAAATTTTATTTCTCTCTGAAATATAACATGTCATTTGTCTTATTCCAACATGATACAAGTTCCATGAATACATGAAATCTTATTTATTTGTTCTTGACATCCAAAATAAGTACCTGGCACAAAGTCTGTGTTCAATAAATATTTGTCAAAAAATAGTTATTACAATGAGTAATCCCAGCATACAGGAACTTCCCTCCATATTTCATTTTGAAATTTTCATTTGCTTGTTTTTGTTTTTTGGGAAATATCTGATTGTGTTCCTGGCTCTGTCCTGAAGTAGAGTGAAAGAGACCATATGGAGTTCTGGGTATTAAACCTGGGTTGGCCTCATGCAAAAGAATTGTCCTACCTATTGTACTATCCCTATAACACCTATCTTGAAAGTTTTTGAACCAGTTTTGACTAGCTATTTTTGATTTATATTTTCTTCTTTTTTAAATTATTTTTAATTGTTCATTAATAATTTGCCTAATCACCAGGAAACATATCTAATATCCATGTCTTTCAACATCATAAATGCTAAAATCCACAATCTTATTTGGCCAGAATAATAGCACAGCACATAGGGCAATCCCTGAACAAAGAGCCAGAAGTAATTCCTAAGCATGTTGGGTGTGGGCAAGAAACCAACATACAAAATAAAATCAAAATAATTTGTAATCTTAATCTTTTGAGGAGTTTCTGGAACTGAACCTGCAGCCTAGCTGGATTTTCTTTACCTTTGCCGCCTGTTATGGCATTGTCATTGCTTATGATGTGGCTCATTTCTTCATAATAACAATAATAAAAGAACTTGCAGTATGTACAGTCAATATTTTAAGGAAATTATTTTCTAGTCATCTCTTTCATCTCTTTTGCTTCTAGACAAACTTGGCAGTGCTCACAGGCTGGGGGAACATGTGGTGCCACAACTCAACCCCGGACCTCCTCCATGCACTCGACTCTTTGAGCTTCATTTCTGACTCCCTTATTTGCTTTTTTATTTTTATGTTGCTCTGAAAGGTCTTCCCCCTTTAAATTTTCATTTAGAGAAATAAACAAAGACTTCAGATGCTTTTCTCATGAAAATGACTCTCTTTGATAGGTTTCATTAAGCAACAAAGATGAAAAGTGCTGTTCTAATCTTCAAAATAAAGACTCAGCCAAATGCTAAACCTATTTTTTTTTTTTTTGCTGTTTTATGGGTTGGAGCGATAGCACAGCGAGTAGGGCATTTGCCTTGCACGCGGTGACCCAGGTTCGATTCCTTCGTCCCTCTCAGAGAGGCCAGCAAGCTACCTAGAATATCCTACCCTCACGGCAGAACCTGGCAACATCCCTGTGGCATATTCGATATGCCAAAAACAGAAACAACAAATCTCACAGTGGATATGTTACTGGTGTCCGCTTGTGCAAATTGACAAACAACGGGAGGACAGTGCTACAGTGCTACAGTGCTAATCTATTAAGGTGAAAAAGTGTAGTAGTTGAATATATCTGAATTCATATACAAAAATACTTATTTTATAGTCTAACATTTATCTTCACTGAATTTAATCATTGACTTAAGTAAAAATTCTTGTTTTGATTTCAAATGTATCAATTTTTTCCTTTCAAAAAAAAGATTGTTTTGGCTAATCTGATCTGAAATTACTGATATATGAAACATGAATATAAATGACAATCACTATTTAGATATGAATGATATACAATGATTTATTCAAAATTAAAATATTTAATTTAAAACAGAACTTCAGATCAACTTTTCAGTTTTTAGCAAATCTTTTGTATTAAGTATTTTCAGACACCATTAATAATCTATAAGATAGCTATACATATTTTAATACTAAAGAATGTTTTAAGAGACCTACCTGCATAGATAAGCTGGTTATAAAATAACTTTCATGCATTTTTATACTTATTTAGAAAAACAAAAGTGTTCTTCCATCATTTAAGAAGGCTAGGCGTGATAAGAAACTCTTAGTGTCTGGTTTAGTACTGGTTCTCTATTTTGTTTTCATTAAAATTTAAAAAGTATTATAATTTAAACAAAAGCCTAACTCTTCACAAGATTCTTACAACTTACTAAGGGAAAGTACTTTCAAAATGGATGTCTCCCTATTGAAAGAAATACTAGCTTTGAATTGTTTATTAACCATCCTGAATTTGTGAAGTAAATCAAGTTATTTGCATTCTTTGAACCTCAAATTAAATGCAAAAATTCCATGAACCGTAATAATCTGTACAGGTATTCTTTCTCAATTTTGATTACTATTGCAATTATTGTGTACAAATATATAACAGCCTTTAATTTCCTAAAGCATCCCTATAAAAAAAGTTATGATGAAAAGCAATGGATACTAATAAAAACAAAGCAAATAAAATATACACCCTTGAAAAATAATTATTTTCCTAAATTATAAAATCATTTAAAAAAACGAATTTATTTAAAGTAAGTTGGCATGACATAATGGAATCATAATATATTTTAATATATTTATATATAAAATATCTGAAGGTTGGTGATTATCACCTGAAGGCTGGGAAAATATTGGTCACCTTAGTTCGGTTTATGGTAAAGTTTTAAAGTTAATATTACATATTTTGTCTGTAGTGGAAGGATAAGCAGGAGTCCTATTAAAAAATGGGGATCGGAGTGATAGTACAGTTGGTAGGACATTTGCCTTGCACGCTGCCAACCCAAATTCAATACCCGCATCCCATATGGTCGGTCCCCCAACACCACTAGGAGTTACTCCTGAGTGCAGAGCTAGGGGCTGGAGCGATAGCAGGGGCTGGAGCGATAGCACAGCGGTAGGGTGTTTGCCTTACAAGCAGCCAATATGGCCGACCCAAGTTTGATTCCTCAGCCCCTCTCGGAGAGCCCGGCAAGCTACCGAAAGTATCTCACCCGCACGGCAGAGACTGGCAAGCTACCCATGACGTATTTGATATGCCAAACACAGTAACAACAAGTCTCGTGATGGAGACGTTACTGGGCCCGCTCAAGCAAATCGATGAACAACGGGAGGACCGTGACCGTGACTGCAGAACCAGGAGTAATCCCTGAGCATCTCTGGGTGTGAACCAAAAAAGTGAAAAAAAAGAAAAGAAAAAATTACAAGTGAAAGACAGTCTCTTTTCAGTAACAACAAAATTCATGAAAAAATTTACCATTTTTCTTTAGTTGCCCACAGCATGAAAACCACATCTCTCATTAAGGCTGTATCAGATTAATTAAATTTTTTAATCTTTTTGTGATGCCTGTTAACCTGTTGTCAGTATTGATTCAACTTGTATTTCCACAAAGTTTAAATTCTAGGCTTGTGAGTTATAGATAAAACCTCTGAAACAGAAATTTTTCAGGTATCATCCTAACCTTTCTTTTATCTATTTTCTTTTTAACCTAAAGAGGTTTAGTAGCTCTGCCAGACCTCAAAATAGTCTGGTGTACTAGTTTTTTATGATTTCAATATATTCTTTCTTTTAGCATTCTCAGCATATCTCAGAGATATGGGTTTTCAGAGATGACCTCTTATTTCTCATCCCAGTTTTCTGTTGTGATGATGTTGAGCTACATAGATATTTCCTCCTCTGTCCCAAGGTGAAAAATTCCTATTTGATATTAGCTAGGATTCAGGAAATAGAAAACATTTTCTATATAAATTAGTGGCAATGGAAGTCTCAGATCCCCCCAAGTAGCTTACTAAATAACGTAAATAGACATGTTGTGCTTTTAAATAGGAAAAGAAATCTATGTATAGAAGTGCTTTGATCCTTTTCTGAGGAAAGGTGAAGCCAATTATGAAATATATTCAATCTCTTTGGCAAAAGGTCTACTTCTTAGAGTGACTTGTTTTTTGCTTTATTTTTTTAATTTGTAGGGCTACATCCAGTTGCACCCAGGGCTTAATTCTGGCTCTGCCGTGGTTCAAAGAACCATATGCAGTGCAAGGGATCAAATCCACTATACTATTACTCCAACCCCATGAACCTTTTTTGTTTGTTTTTGTAATTACCTGAGCATGGGACAAGAGGGATAATAATACAGAAGTTAAGATCCTTGCCTTGCATTAAGCTATCCTTGTCTGATCCCCAAACCACATCTTGTCCCTTGAGACCCCCAAGAGTAATTCCTGAGCAGGATCATAGTGGGGTCAATCATGTACACTTTGATCTCCATATTGTCTCTCTGGGGCTGGAGCAATAGCACAGTGTGTAGGGTGTTTGCCTTGCATGCAGCTGACCCGGGTTTGATTCCTCCACCCCTCTCGGAGAGCTCGGCAAGCTATCGAGAGTATCTCGCCTGCACAGCAAAGCCTGGCTAACTAGCCGTGACATATTCATATGCCAAAAACAGTAACAAGTCTCACAATTTGTTGTTGAGATGTTACTGGTGTCCACACGAGCAAATCGATGAACCATAGAAGGACAGTGCTACAGTGCTACTGTCTCTCTGACCAGACCTTCACACTTGTTTAAAAATAAACCAGAAACTTTGAGTCCCTAATAATCTCTTAAGTACATCTGAACAAACATTGTGATATTATGACATTCTTAATGAGAATTACTTGTATATATAGTTTATGCCATTGAAATTACAAAAAAAAATTGTAAATGTTTTGTAGCAAGTAAATGTTTTAGTTGTTGTTGTTGTTGTTGTTTTGTTTGGTTTTTAGGGGAACTCCCATACAAGTGACCCTCAAGGTGCATGGGCAAACTCTGGACAATTCTTGGTTATTTGTTTGAGTTCTAAGGTCCAAGAAAGCTTTGCTGCTTGGCCATACAGAGCAGGAAACTACCAGGACCATAAACAGCTGGTAGTCCTTAGACCTGTGCTGGCAGGCATCACACGGGCATCCCTGTACTCTACCCCAAGCTCTGAATAGTAGAGGTTTAAAGAATAGAGAAAATCATGTTTCTGAGTTTCATCATAATATAGTTCAGATTTCTGTTCTTTCTAGAAATTAGAATAGTTATTTTATTTAGCGGGCGAGTGATAGCATAGCGGTAGGGCATTTGCCTTGCACGCAGACAACATAGCTGACCCAAGTTCGATTCCTCTGCCCCTCTCGGAGAGCCCGGCAAGCTACCGAGAGTATCTCGCCTGCACGGCAGAGCCTGGCAAGCTACCCGTGATGTATTCGATATGCCAAACACAGTAACAACAAGGTCTCCAATGGAGACGTTACTGGGCCCGCTCGAGCAAATCGATGAACAACGGGAGGACAGTGACAGTGACAGTGACTTTATTTAGTGTTCTGTTAATGTTATAATTGGGGGTGCGGGTTGCTTATATTACTGTGCTTTTTGATGTGAGAGCTAATTTCTTCTATAACTTCCCCAAAGTTATCAGAGAAATTACTGCAACTATTTATTTTCAGGGTATTGCTTTTTATTAATTCTTTATGCTTTCCAAATTCTCTTTTCACTTATTAATCTAATAATGTTGCCATATCCCAAACGATGAACTCTGAACAAATTAGATTATAGTATCTACAATCTAAAGAAAATGAGGTAGCATGGATTTGAGAGTTCGTTTGGATTCCAACCCCAGCTCTGATTTATTCTAGTTGTTGCTACTTTTTCATGCTACCTCAGCAACATTTCTAGCACTCAGCTCTATTATTAGTTTCTTGAACTCCATGAAGGAAAACACACAGACTATTATAATACTCTGAGAATTTAATGTTTCCCTTCATTTCCTGCCTTCATATTCAGAAACTGCTCCTTAGTGACCCTTCCCTGCACTGCTGCTTAAAGAAAATCCTCTTTGGGCTTTTAATCCTGGGGAATTTGTGTTGTCCTCTGTTGTCTGGAGTTCTTACCTCAAAAACCTCTGCATGTAGACACTGACTATTGTCCTTCAAGGGTCAAAAGATAAGAAAATGGAGCATTAAAGTCAAAAGCATCAAACTTTTAATAACTAGCTTATGACTATCTATTATAAAGATCAAATATGATAATTTTTTGGAAAGCATTTGGAAATTCTTAAAGGCTTTATAATTTCATTTTGTTTTTTTTAGTCAGTTTTGGCTCCTCTAGCAGAAAATCATAGGTATGGTTAGTTAAAACACAGATATTGATTTCTCTTGATTCTGTATGAACTTTTCTTAAAATGATGTTATTCTATCAAAAGGATAAAAGTTATCAATTAGATTTGTTATATATGGTAAACTCACTTGGGCATAGAGATGGGATAAATAATATAAATCGTATCTTTCTAAGGACTGTTTTATGAAAGATTAGGCCAATGTATTTCTTAACTCATCCTTGCCACACAAATGCATTATGTTGCCAGATGTGTTAGGATGTTAAAATAGACATGTTCATTGGAGTAGTTATTTTCATTTCCTTCAAAAACTTTTTTCTTTGCATTTACAATTTGACTGTTTTGAACAAGAAACATAGCTTTTTAGCCCACTCAGCCTTCAACATGCCTTTCTCACCAAGATTAATCATTTTTAACTTTTGATTAAAAGTGAGAATCAATGCTACTATTTATGATACTTGGAAAACTTAGAAACCATCAATTGACCCAATTTCAATATTATTTTGTCTCAGAGAATAGGGAGATCTGAGGAGAGGGGAAGAGACCCTGAAGAAAATATCTGGTCAAACACAAACTGAAATTTAACTTAATTAATTAAATTCATTAATTATATGTGTGGGATTCACGGTGCCCCCAAGCAATAATTATTGTAATATCAGATATCACCAATCACAATTCAACTAAACAAACAATAATGAAAACAGTAATTAATAGAACAATAGTAATGAAAACATTGCAAATATTGTGAGAATTGACAAAATGTAACACAGAGAAACAAAGTTTGAATATGGTGTTGAAAATGGCACAGATAAGACTGGCTTAATGCGATATTGTAACAAACCTTAACTTTGTTTACAAAACAAACAAATAACAGGGGCCAGAGCAATAGTACAGTGGGGATGGTGTTTACCTTGTAAGTGACTAACCTGGCTTCAATTCCGGGTATCCCATATGGTCCCCCCAAGCACAGCCAGAAGTAATTCCTGAGTATAGAGACAGGAGTAACTCCTGAGAATTGCTAGGTGCGACCCAAAAAGAAAAGATTGAAAAAAAACAAAAAAACCAAAGACTAGAATGTCTGCAAAGTACTGTCACTGTCCTCCCATTGTTCATTGATTTGCTCAAGCAGGCCCAGTAACATCTCCATTGTGACAATTGTTACTGTGTTTGGCATATCAAATACCTCATGGGTAGCTTGCCAGACTGCTGAGCAGGCGAGATACTCTCGGTAGTGTGCTGGGCTCTCCGAGAAGGGCAGAGGAATCAAACTTGGGTCGGCCATGTTGTTCGTTTGCAAGGCAAACACCCTACCTGCTGTGCTATTGCTCCAGCCCTCTGCAAAGTACAATAAAACAAATTTGAAAAGACTTGTCTACACATAAGATCAGTGCTTCCTCCTTAGAATTTTTTTTTTTCACACCACACCCAGTCATGCTCATGGCTATCTCATGGCTCTGCACTTAGGAATCACTCTGGGATCAAACTGGGCTAACCACTGGGCCGGAGTGATAGTAAAGCCATAGGATGTTTGCCTTGCATGAGGTCAATCTGCCCTTAATCCCTGGCATCCCGTATGCATCTCCCCCCTCCACACACACACCACCACCTCCACCACCATCACCACCACCCCCTGTTTCACCACCACCACCCCCTGTATCACCAGTTGTAATTCCTGCATGCAGAGCCAGTAGTAACCCCTTGGCATTACTGGGTGTGTCCCAAAAAGCCAAAGAGCCAAAAAACAAAGAAAGAAAGAAATACCAGAACCAAATTGGATTGACCACATGCAAGCCAGGTGCCTTTCTTGCTGTACTCTATCTCCAGCCCCAGGGAATTTCTTTTTAGACATGGATTTATAATATGTGTTTTTAAATCTTTCCAGTGCCAGAGCATTTAGGAGTTTTAGAAGAAAACAAAATATGTTGTTGATTATAGTTGAGTAATGGCTTCACCTGAAGAACTTCACACCTTTTTACAGCTCACAAAGGCAAATAATTACTTGAACCTACAACTAATCTGTTTTAAACAGAATGTCTTATAACTCTCCTGTGATCATAGAGGATGGGGCTGCATACATGCAGCCACAGCAACAGCAATGAGACCATTTTCCACTCGCCTCTTTCATTCTGATGGCTGGCTTGAGACAGTTTTCACCTCAGTTGGGAAGAGACATAGGATTTTTCGGCCTAGTCTTGGTGAATAGAGCTGCAGGATACCTTAACATTTTACTGCAGTTTAGAATAGGATCCTAAACAAGAGCTTAGCCCACAACTCATATTGTAGTCATGTGGCTCCTTTTGTTTCACAGCCCCTCTTTGTGATATGTGACACAAAAATCCTGGGGTGTTGGCACATCTGACATATGCTTCCTTATACTATACCTGTAAGTAATACACTGTCTGAATCCCAGAATGGCTTGTTGTATCTTTACCTGTCGAATAAGGCAGATTTTAGCCTTGGCCTTGATTTGCCTTTCGTGTGCTTGAGAGTTATGTCTCTTCCCCACAGCAGGGAATATCAGTCAGCAATAAAACGGAATAAAACAGAGACAAGGGAAGGAGAAAGTATGAGTCCGGTAGCTGTACCTCAGAACTTTATGTCTTATTTATTCAAGTCTTTCCAAGATTCTGCAAATAATACGTGGCGGATCTCTCTTTCTCTAAGTCAGCTAAGTCTTGATTGATATAGCCAAGTTTCTGTCTTCAGCTCTGGTATTCTGATGCCAGTGGTTCCCAGAATGATTTCAATTAGCAGTGCCTAATTATGAGTTTGCATTCTGCTCAGTCAAACTCCTCTGTGACTTAATTCTTGTAATTCTACTATAGAACTCGTGCTGTTTTAATCAATGAGTGGTCATCAAGTACCTGTCTGCATTTGTTTCTGGGGAATTGGTGCGAATAGTGATGGGCCTGTTACCCCAGGTCTGATCTCTGTTGTGACTTTCTGCAGGATATGGACTCCTAGGATGCAACTCAAGGGGGAAAAATGCAATCAATTCACAAGGAATGGTATAAGGACAAATACAAATTAAAAATAAGAGGCTTAGCCTTCTAGCTGCAAATGAGGAAAGAGATTTCCCTAACTCCCTACTCTTAGAGCATTTTCTTTGGAAAAATTCTAAATTCTTGCTTCCTTTCTCTGAAATATATGTAAATCCTTTAAACAGCTAAATAAGCCTTTTGTCAGTTTTTTCAACCCAGGAACGTCCTTCTCAAGGACCTAGAAGCCATTGCTCTTAAAATTAGCATCAAAGGATCATAGCCTTTCCCTCCTGGTATCTACAGCAGAGTATGACACAAACTTTCATGGGGGCCTTGCTCCAAGTTGCAAAATTATCTCCTGTCATAAAAATAGAAGACATTTGTTTTTTTCTTCGTATAAAGCCAATTAACTAACACAGATAGTCATCCTCATTACCAGGTACATTTAGAATGAACTATGTTTGACAAATGGTGCTGTCAAGTTTTCTCATTTGTGGGTGGGCTAGTTATTATTTATCTTGAGAACATGTATGTAATGAGTTGTATCTTCTCAGTGATATAAACAGGTAAGATTTTTCTTTTGTCTTTGTGCTGTCTTAGTTTGTTGCTTGCAATGCAATTAAATTCTGACTTAAAACTGATTCACTCAGAAATTTTTTCTTTCTCTAATATGTTTGTGCAGAGACTTTCTGGATTAGAAGATGATTTTTTAAAATTACATTTTCCTGGACTGGGAATATAGCACAACATGTGCAAATGTTTGTGATTAATGGAGGGAAGGTAACACTGGTGGTGTTGGAACACTAAATGCCTGAAACAATTATATTATATGTAACTGTATTATAAATCATGGTGTTTAAACAATATGAAAATATGTGTCTGACCCAATTTGATCCCGGGTATCATATGGCCCCCTTAGCATTACTTAGTCTAGACCTGGATGTCCCCTTCACTACAGTCCTATGCAGTTCCACACTTTTGGGTCCTAGCATTGAAATTTCTCGCCAGCCCTTGGGCATCGTGAGCACCACTTGGGAGACTCCTCCTGCCAGAAAAAACATAGATAGATTTTTTTCCAGTAATGGTGTTTAAACAATTTTTTTTTAATTCCAGAGGCATATTTTTATGCAATGCTGCTTAAAAGCAAAGCCTATGTGGCTTAGAAAAGGGAGAATGAATCTATGTATCTTCCAAAACTAAGGACCAATTAGCAGTTGCCAGGAATATTCTTTTATCGACTTTCAACATTCAGTTATTGTCCAGAGTAATCATTTCCAACTATTATTGTCATACTGGTCCCCTCTCTATCCTAGCTGCCCTTTGCCCCTTACACTCTTGTGGCAAGCTTCCAACCATGGACCAGTCGTCCTGGACCCTGTTTTTACTGGCTTTGGATATTAGTTTCATACTATTTTAAAAAATATACATTGCAAGACTACAAATAGAACTAAGGTCTTCTATGTGATATGGTTTTAGGATCAATATTAAAAAATATGAATAGACTTTCGTTAAATACTCAATGAGTAGTCAACCTCAAATCTGTAAGGCACAAATCACGAATCATGAATCACGACCATCCTGTTATTCATCGATTGCCTCGAGCAGGCCCCAGTAATGTCTCCTTCATCCTAGCCCTGAGATTATATTCAAGGCTCTTTAGGAGAATGAGACCCATCATTGTTACTGGTATTTGGCATATTGGGTACGCCACGGGGAGTTTGCCAGACTGTAAGGCACTACAGTAAAAATAAGATGGATATGACCTTATAAGTCTTAGTGAAGTTTTATTTTTACCTTCTCACTGTGGAACCTTGAGCATGTCAATTAACAAGTTTGTTTTAAAAATTGACTAATAGCAACTACGGGTGTTCTTTGATCATGAAATATGATAATAAATGCATAGTTTTCAGCTCAGAATTGGATGCACACTTAGCAGGTAACAATTGTTATAATCACCTGCCTACCTAGGGGATTCTAATTCTTCCTAATTACATGATTAGAACTTTAATTTGGTTTTTGTTTGTTTTTGTTGTTGTCTAAAGGCTACTCAATCACTAAGAATCATTTACTAAAATGCAAATGCCCTTTAAGTAAGGTACATTTTAAGCTAATTTTAACACCTAGTAAATAATAGTTTTTAGTGAGCCAGCTACCTAAGAGTGTAGTGTCTTGAGAAAAAAACACAGAAACAAAATAAAAATAAAGGGACGGGATGGTTGCTTTGGCTAATGTTTTTAATCTTCAGAGGTAAAATTTTATGCAGTACTGGTTAAAGATCAAATGGCTTAGATAAGGGAGGGAGAATCTCTGTATCTCCCAAGACTCGGCAGCAACAACAACCAAGGCAATTGTTTCTTTTTTCTTCTAAGCATCAAAATCAGGTGTGGACAGATTTATTCTGAGAATATACCCTGGGAGCCTCAAAATGCATAGCTGAAATGCCATCTATACCTCTATTCATTGCCTCACTACTCACAATATCTAGAATATGGAAACAACCGAATGCCTGAGAACAGGTAGTTGGATAAAGAAACTATAGTACATCTACACAGTGAAATACTACACAGTCATTAGGAAAAATGATGTCATGAAATTTGATTATAAATGGATGGGCATGGTGACTATTATACTAAATAAAATGAATCAGAAGGAGAGATATATCAAATTACTCCATTTATTTGTGAGATATTATATATACATATATATACATATATTATGAAACTAATATACAAGGTCAGGAGGACTGGTTCATGGATAGAATCTTGCCACAAGAGTGTGAGGGTCAAAGGGCATTTAGGATAGAGAAGGGACGAGTATGACAATAATAATTCAAAAGGAGACAGAGAGAGAGAGAGAGAGAGAGAGAGAGAGAGAGAGAGAGAGAGAAGTGTCAGCCATAGAGAGGCAGGCAGCATTCAGGGTGACAAAACTGGGGACATTGTGGTGGGAAATGTATACTAGTGAAGGAATGGGTGTTGGCACATTATATGACTAAAATCCAATCATGAATGACTTTGTAACGTGTAGTTCAGTTTGATTCAGTTGAAAATAAATTAATTTAAAAATGACAATAGTAAAAATAAAAGCAAAAAAAGAAAAGAAAAGAAAAGATAAAGAAATCGGCCTTTTGGATTTATGCTGTTTTTTCAGTCATTGGGTAAGTAAGGGTGTTGGTCTGGAACCTTTGTCAAGGCAATGAAATGCTGTTATATTTTTGAAAAAAGAATTGAATACGGAGTCACGTAGTGAATTCCAAAAAGGAAAATGGAAACAAAAATGTCTTCATGATGAAGAGTAACACTTATGCAGTCTTTTTGTTTTTCTAGTGATTTCTCAGATTTTTTCATGTAGTAAGGTAAAGGTAAAGGTAAGGTAAAGGCCCTCCCGTTGATCATCGATTTGCTCGAGTGGGCCCAGTAACGTCTCCATTGGAGACTTTGTTGTTACTGTGTTTGGCATATCGAATACGTCACGGGAAGCTTGCCAGGCTCTGCCGTGCGGGCGAGATACTCTCTCTCTCCCTCTCTCTCTCGGTAGCTTGCCGGGCTCTCCGAGGGGGGCATAGGAATCAAACTCGGGTCGGCCATGTTGGCTGCATGCAAGGCAAACGCCCTGCCTCTGTACTATCGCTCCAGCCCTTTATGTAGTAAACATAAGTAAAACCCACAGAAACAGCAATGAGCGATGGTTCAGAGTCAATTTTCTTACCAGTAGAAAGTAATCTTACTCCTCTTCAAAATAATAATAATGTCCTCTCTGTTGCTGAATATGGTTTTTTTTTTCAGTTTTGTCAATGCTCTGTTAATGTAACTCCTGAGTACATTGTAAAAGCCTGAGAGTCATGATTAACTAACAAAGGAGGTCAGTGTGTAGCTTAGACTCCAGGGAAAGAAAAGGTGTATGCTAGCAGGCTTCTGTTTAGGGAAACAGAGAAAGACTAGACTTTACCTGATATGCAGTGTGAGCCCAAGTTCCCCCAGTAATTATAGATTTACTTTGATTCTCAAAATAAAAGTTTTTCTATTAGGACATCTGAGGCAAATCCTTAATGACTGTCATTTGTTAGCTTTGGGGAAATGGCATATCACACTTGGAAACATAGCCTTAAAACAGCTGATGGCGAAACGCCCACCTCATCTTGTTCTGAATCACTAGAGCTAATTTTGCAGTGAGATCAATTTCTGGAAAACTTTGCATGGAAGTCAGAAATAGGTAACTGATAAAAGATAACTGAGATCAGAGCATATCTATTGCTCTCATTCCTGCTCTTTGAAATTAGTAAATCTTTCCTCAAATCAAAAAAAGATCGTTGAAGAATAGTTTAACAATTTGAAATGGAGGCCATTCTGTTTGGATTGGGGGAATGAATGCCTGTAGCAAAGGGTAACTAACACTGTGGTCTTTCAATGGTAGTACTAGATATAGTCCTATTTTTTAATTCAATCTTTTTAATTCTAAAAATAATGCAGGTATACCATAAAAATAATAAATAATGGGATCATAAAAATAGCTTAATAAGCTGAGCCTATGCTGTGCTGGGTTCGATTCCTAGCACTGATTCTGTAGGTTCTCCCAACTCCACTGGGAAAGATCCCTTGATCATAGACCTGGGAGCAGTCCCCAAGCACCAGGAGGTATGATCCAATCCCTTCTCATTTTTTAAATTACAAAATAAAGATATAGGGGCCAGAGCAATAGTACAGCAGGTAGGACGTTTGCCTTGCATGTGGCCAACCCTGGTTCAATTCCTAGCATCCCATATGGTCCCCAAGTTCTGCCAGGAGTAATTCCTGAGTGGAAAGCCAGAAGTAACACCTGTGCATAGCCGGGTATGACTAAAAAAAGCCCAAATAAAATAAAATAAATACATAAATAAATACAAAAAATCATATAAAGCAACATCACAATTTGAACAATTTTTATTGAAATATAATTAATGTGTCAGAAATCAAAACTGGGTTGGGTACATGCTAGACATACACCCTATAATTGTTATATAATCTTTGAGTCCCAATTTGCTAGAATTTTAAATTGGAGAGACTTAGAGTTACTGGTTTTACTGTTTCTATGTGGTATATGATCCTCATGTTCTCATTTCATATTAAAGAAATGCCGGTCTCATAAAAAATGTTGAAAAGAATTCCTAGTTCTTTAATATTTAGAAAGAGTTTGAGAATAATAGGAAATAGGTTATCATTGTAAGTTTGGTAGCACTCACTAAGTAAAGCCATCTAATCTTGGGCTTTGCTTTTGAGGGGAATTTTGATTAGCACCACAATTCTGTTACCTGTAATTGATTGCTTTGGTTTATCTATTTCTGGAGCGATAGCACAGCGGGTAGGCCATTTGCCTTGCATGCAGCCAACATGGCCGACCTGAGTTTGATTCCTCTGCCCCTCTCAGAGAGCCCAGCAAGTTACCGAGAGTATCTTGCCCGCACGGCAGAGCCTGGCAAGCTACCCGTGACATATTCAATATGCCAAACACAGTAACAACAAGTCTCACGAAGGAGATGTTACTGGGCCCGCTTGAGCAAATTGATAAACAACGGGAGGACCGTGAAGTTTTAGGAAGCTGTACAAGAGATCTAAGAATATGACCCCTTCTTCTTCTTGACTATTCAATTTAGAGGTGTAAAGTTGTTCATGGAATCAATTATGATATACATTTCTGTGATATGTTATAATATTTCCCATTTTATTTCAGATATTATTTATGGGTTTTTCTTTTTCTTAGAAATTATTTTAAAATATATTTGTTTTATTTTTTTAAATTTCATTTATTTATTTATTTTGCTTTTTTGGGTCAGACCCAGTGATGCACAGGGGTCACTCCTGGCTCTGCACTCAGGAATCATCCCTGGCGGTGCTCAGGGGACCCTATGGGATGCTTGGAATTGAAACCCGGTCGGCCGTGTGCAAGGCAAATGCCCTACCTGCTGTGCTATCACTCCAGCCCCTTGTTTTATTTTTTGTGTTCTCTTGTAATTTATTTATTCTCCATTTTCATTATTACTTTTTTTTTCTGATTCCTTTAGGTAAAAGGATAGACAATTTATTTGAAAACTTTCATTTTTCCTGATATAGATCAGTAATGTTATGGACTGTTGACCAATTGTTACTCGGTAGCATGTTATATACTCTCCATATTAGTTTTTTCTATTTTTTTTCTTATAATAGACTTCACTGATTTGCTCAAGCTAGCCCAGTAACATCTCCATTGTGACAATTGTTACTGTGTGTGGGCAGAGCAATAGCACAGCAGTAGGTTGTTGGCCTTGCTTGCAGCCAGCTCGGCCAAGCCAGGTTCGATTCCTTGGCCCCTCTCGGACAGCGCTACCGAGGTATCTCGCCCTCACAGCGAAGCCTGGCAAGCTACCCATGACATATTTGATATGCCAAACACAGTAACAAGAAGTCTAAAATGGAGATGTTACTGGGCCCTCTCGAGCAAAATCGATGAACAATGGGATGACAGTGTTTGACAGTTTATTTATAATAGACTTCAGGTTTTGTACCGGAAGACACGCTTAATTATGATTTCAATATTCAGAAGTTTTTTTTTATATTCACAACAATTAGTCTCTTCTCAAAAATATTTTGTAGATATAAGAAGAATGTGATTTGACTTTGGAGATAGGTGTAAAACCCTGTAAATATCAGATTATCTAGTTCAATTCCACACTTCAGTCTGTTGCCTTTCTCATTAATTTGTTATTTGGTTTATCCCTTCATGGAACTAGTGTATGTTTAGATTTCCTACTACTGTAGTACTGGTATTGATATTTTTCAACATATATATGAATTGCCCTTTTATATATTTTAATGACCTTAGTTTGGTACATATAACTTTAGCACTGGATCACACTGTCATCCCATTCTTCATCGATTTCCTTGAGCAGGCAACAATAACGTCTCCATTCGTCCTATGCCTTAGATTTTAGCAAGTGCCACATTGGAAGCTCTTTCATGGACAGGGGAATGAGACACATCATTTTTACTGGGTTTTGGCATGTCAAATACTCCACGGAGAGTTTTCCAGACTCTACTGTGCAGGCAGGATATTCTCAGTATCCTGCCGGGTTCTCCAAGAGCGAGAACTAGACAATAAGAGTTTCTGGGAGCTTGGTTTTTCAGTCTCTGGATCTTGGCCATTGATGGGACTACATGGCACCAGGGCAGTTGGTGGGTGTAATTGCAGCTGCCAGGGCTCTGCTCGGGGCAGGGAAAGAAACTCAACTCTCCCTCCTCCAAGGGGCCGCAGTGAGGACAGCCAGTCGTGGGGGCAGGAGACTCTTAATTAGAATTAAATCCTCCTGATAAACTGATCTCTTAATTGTGATATAATGTCCATCTCGGACTCTTGTCTATCTTTTTTTATATAGAATTTTGTTTAATCAAATTTTGTAAGACATAACATTACTCTATAATAACAGGTTTTCAGTTGAGACATTAGAATTAAACAATAAACATTTTAGTTAAAAAATTGATTTTAGGGGCTGAAGCGATTGTGGTGTGTTTAAAGTACGTGTCTTGCATGTAACTGTTCCTTTTTATCCCTAGTAACCCTCTCACTACTACATAATCCCCAGTACCACATCAAGAGTGATGCCCTGAACACAGATCCAGAAGCAAGCCTGAGTAGAGCTGTGTGTTCTCCCTAATTTTTATTTTAGTGCTGAATTAAATTTTATTAGGGCTGGAGTGATAGCACAGCGGTAAGGTGTTTGCCCTGCATGCAGCCAGCCTGGCTGTGCCAGGTTTGATTCCTCCGCCCCTCTTGGAGAGCCCAGCAAGCTACCAAGAGTATCTCACCTGCACGGCAAAGCCTGGCAAGCTACCCGTGATGTATTCAATATGCCAAACACAATAACAACAAGTCTCAAAATGGAGATGTTACTGGACCTGGTTGAGCAAATTGATGAACAACGGGAGGACAGTGGTTTTTTTTTAATTTTATTAGTTATTTTATTAAACATGTAATTTGTTACCTCTGAGTTTTAGTTTTCTCATGAAAATGTAGGAGATGAACAAAGTGTATGTGATTAAGTACATTCAAGACATCTTGACTTTATTTTGACTCAGGTCTGTTGGATAATATGTACCAAATAAAAATTTAAAATGCTTGAAATATCATGTCGACTTCAATTATTAGCCAATTTTAATAATTTTTGTGAAGGTTTACAGATTTTCTTTCACATTTACAGGAGTTTGAAAATATTTTAGTAGGAATCCTGTTTTTATGAGAGCAGAATAAAAAGTCTAAGCCATGTTTGTAAATTCAGTTTTGGCTATTACTTCAAAAATATAACCTTAGAGAAGAGGAATAACTCTTCTCTCCATACTCAATGTTAAGTAATTACCTGCAAAAGCATTAGAAAAATCTTATTTATTGATGTCTTAGGAAAAAAATCAACATATTAGAAAATAATGTTATCTAAAAATTTAGGCGTCCAGAGTATTTGGGACAAGTCTTAAAGTATAAATAAAACCTAATTTTTTATGTTAGCTAAGTAATACTGTTTCTTTAATTTCTAGCTGTTTTGATTAAGGTTGAGACACAAGAATTTTTTTTATCAACTATTCATACAGTGTATTCTTTGTGTGAGCGGGGAGGTGACCAGGGTGGGTATATAGCCATACCCAGGAGGACAGGATATTCTCAGTTTCTATCCCTAACTCTGTGCTCAGGGAATCATATAGAGAGCCAGGAATTGAACTAGGGTTAGCTGGAAGTGGTTACTTGCAAAGAAAGTGACGATATATTCTGTGCAAACATAAATTAGATATAACTAATAGAGACTGGAGGAGAACAATATGCTTTTCAATTCCCAACTGTGTTCTCCATCAGTTCATTCAAAAGGCAATCTGGAAACTAATTCATATAAACAAGTCAGTATACTTCTGCATTGCAGATTTTGAATTAGTGCAGATTCAAAGAAATATCTGGGCCTATTCTCCACTTTCTCTTTTCAAACACTTCCTACCTCTAATTTACTACTCCAAGGTAATCTGGCAATCTGATATTGGTTATTATTTTAAATTCATCTCAACAATAGGCAAATAATCTTGTCATTCACAAGTTGAAGATGTATATGTCAACTTGTTTGTAATTACAATCAAGGTATCCATTTTTTCAGATTTGAGAGAAATATAAGTTTTAAAATAAGGTCAATTTTGGTCAAAAGGTATAATAAAAAAGCTTATTGCTATAGTATTGTGTGTGCTTATTTACTACTATTAAGAAAAATAAATGCTAAAAATTAATGTGTTAAGAACTATAAGTTTTTTAGTGTCTTAGACAGGGTTAAATTATATATTTTAATTTTCCAAACACAGTTTTACATTTACCATTTGAATATGTTAAGATATTTGTTCTAATGTTCCAAACAGATAAATATAATATCAATAGCTTTTTGAAAATGAGTGACTCATATTCATATAGAATCATGACAGTAAACTTTATAAGTTAAGAAATGCATAAAGCTATGATAATGTCTCTGTGGAAATCAGACAGAAGCCTTTGAGTTCACTACAGTTGTGAGTGAGCTTGAACTTCCAGCATCCTCTTCAGGATTTATTCAAATAGATATTTTGGTCTCTGAAGAGAAAATAAATAAATTGTATAAATTATGTTTTCTATCTTTTTTCAAGCAATAAGGTAACAAATATCTGTTCTCTCCCTTGTGGATATAAAACACGCAGTTGTACATTGAGGGATTAAAAGCTAGCAAAGGATTCTAGAGTAAAAAAAATTTAATGTAGTTGGAAGGTCAACGAATCTCTAATTTTGAAGATAAATAAGAATAAAAATATTCTGGTGGAAGGTCTATAATTAATCACTTTGTTACTCGTACTAAATGTTCTAAGTGTGTTTAAGGAGTGAAAATTAAAGAACTGGAGCTTTAAGTATAATGCTCCTTCTTCAAAGTTAGGTTTAAAATACATATGCAACTGTGAATATTTTGTTATTAGTTATTGCCACTTGAAGGCCAATCAAGTGAAAGACAAGGTGACAGGTCAATACAAGAACAAAGAAATCTTTATTGACAGCAAACATGTATGTTGGGGGATAGCAGTTGAGTCATGTTCTTAAGAAAACAACAATCTTATCTGAGTGGTCAGAAGAAGGGGTCTATTGGGAGAGAAAAACTGAAAGCACATTTTTAAGAAGGGGAGTTTACACAGTTACAGCCCAGGGTGATCAATAAATTCACTCAGGGGCTGATCCCCTGAGACATACTTCTGATGGAACTGCAAATAAAGATTTCTGATGAAGGTTTCTGTCCTCCTATCCTTTAGGAAAAGATAAAGGATGGAGAGTTGAGGAAGGGCTTTCTCAATATTTTCAACTATTCTTAAACAGAGAGCTTTTCAAATTTTATCAAATTCAACTCTTCTTTGGGTCATCTTCACAGAAAGTATAGTAATAAGAAGGAGACAAAAATGGGGTTGAATTTTGTCATTTTCTTTTGTATTTCCTTTTTGTTGTTGTTGTTACTTCCCAGATTAAACCCACCATTTAGAAGCAAGGCACATGCTCTTCCACTGAACCATATCCCCAGTCACCAATTTCATTTTAGAAAGAGATATCTAGCTAAAAATTACTGATCTCTTAAGTAAGAGGAATTTTGGAGAGCAATATGACACAAAGATTCCACCAGACCTCATGCCAGGCTGTTTTATACAGGGCAACCTGCAAGGGGCTGGTTGAATCCTACCACCTGCCCCAACAGAGTCCCAGCAGCTGAAAGCCACTAGAACTCATCACCATTATCTAATGGCCGATCACCACAGGCTTGGACGAGCCTCAAACATTAGTGAATGTGCTGATAAAACCCAGGTAAATCTCCAAGCTCACATGGAGTCAAAAATGGGCGACCTCCTCCCATCTCCCTATGCTTGGGGTAGCCTGACAGTCACACCCATGGACTGCCTCTGGTGACATATAAGCTCAGTAATGGCCATAAAACAGAGACTCACAAATAAATCTCGGAAGAAGAAAAAAGAAACATGCTGCAGAGATGCCTCTGGACCTCAACAGTCACCATCTGGTTAAAAATTTAATATTAACTCTATCACCCTATTTAAAAATCTTAGAATCCTGGAGCACGTGACTGCAGATCTCATACACTATACAAGGGCTTAATGGCTCTAGGGTGATGCAACAATCTTCAGAGACTTTCCTCTAAGGAAACACTTTTGGATCGTCTTTAGTGCATTATGCATAACAAGCAATACAAAATAAATTATTTAGGTCCAGCTTTGTGGGCAGGCTTTGGGGATTGAGGTTGAATAATTCAAAATATGGTGGTGGGAAGGTGTAATGGTGGTGGGGTTGGTGTTGGAATATTAAATGTAATCAATTATTGTGAACAATTTTATAGAAATAAAATAAAATTTAAAAAATAACTATTTACTTGGCATTCACTTATTTTGTACATGCTTAATTTCAATCTACCATTGGATAAGAATGAAATGCCTAAAATTTAAAATTTTTAAACAAAAAGACAGAAATGTTAACTATAATAACATTTGGGTATTATTAAAATAGTATTTAGATGACATTTTTGAATAATGTTTTGTACAAAGTTTAGAGTTATATTAGGTTAACAAAATATCTAGTGGTTTCCTCCTTCCAGTATAGACTTCAGTTTTCATATATTTTGGCAAGTATAGTATTTTCAATACTGGAAGAATTTACATCTGAAGTCAGTTAGGAAAACAAAAAAGAACTTGTCTTTTGGTACGTTTTTGGTAGTTCCCAAGAGTCAGAATCAAAAACGAAAACCAAAAACTACATTTACACTTTGAGATTGTAGGCAGGAAATTTTCTATTGTGGAGATATATACTGATTTAAATAAAGGAAATAAAGGTTCAACATTCAAAAATTATGTTAGAAGGATTCCTGACCCTGGGCTAATAGTTTTCCAATTTACTAGAACGTTCTCAACAAGTACTGCAGATTGCATGGGGGTTATCATTGTGATTCTATATTTGGGGGCAGTCTTTTATTCTTTTTAGAAGTTAATTTTTTTCTCTTTTTCTTTATCAAAATTCTGAACAGGTTTATTTTAATTAACAGAAATTGGGAACCATAAGTAACAATACAATCTCTACTCAGAATAGATCCCGAAGCATAGATTAAAGCAGTGTAATCATAAGAGAGATAGCATCTCTTCCAATATAGCTCTGAACAATGCTACTATATACCAGCTTGAGTATGTTTCTAAGTTTTGGACTTATGGGACAAAATTGAGCACATTCCTGCTGGATGGTTTTAATTTTTATTACTCATTAATGCTTTCCTGAAAATCTACTTCTCTGCCTTTTAGGATTTACAGTAAAGATTTTTTTCGTTGATGCTGTTACTATTTTTGCCTATAAATGACTAAAGCTACATCTGTGGTATTTAAACTATTTTAATGATTGAACAATTTACTTATACAAAGTTAGCCTGAAGCCTTAGGGTAAAGGTTCTATGCTAAAATCAATAATAAAGGCTAGATCGAGGTCTGGTTTAATGGAAGGGATCAATACATTGTGAAATAGCTTTCAAAAGTGAAATTTTTACACCGAAAAAGGGAAATTTGTTTTCAGTAAGAAAACCTTGAAGGTAGCTTTTTTATCATAATTTAAAAAAATGTGCTCCTATTATTTTTATATCAACTAATATATACAATATATGCAGATATTACTATATAATATAGAATATAATATATGTAGATATTACTATACAAAATTTTGCCAATATTCTTGCTGTTTATCTGTTTTCTAATATAAATGTTATTAACATTTTGAATAACTGCAAAAGGTAAAGATGATTTTCTTACTATATCTAAGTAGAAAAATAAAATCTTGCCCTTTGTTATAATGTAGATGGACTTTGAGAGTATTATGCTAAGAAAAATAGAATAGGACAAATGCGATATCATTTCATTCGTGAGTATAATGCTGAATTAAATAAACAAATAAAACTAAAACAAATGGGGCCAGAGTTATAGTATAGTGGGTACATGCTTGCCTTGAACATGAACAACCTGGGTTCAATTCCCAGTACCTCATATAGTCCCCAACCCTGACAAAAGTGATCCGTTAGTACAGAGGCAAGAGTAGCACTGTAGCACTGTAGCACCGTCCTCCTGTTGTTCATTGATTTGCTCGAGCAGGCACCAATAATGTCTCCATTGTGAGACTTGCTGTTACTGTTTTTGGCATATCAAATAAGCCACGGGAAGCTTGGCAGGCTCTGCCCTGCGGGTGGGATATTCTGGGTAGCTTGCCAGACTCTCCGGGAGGGATGGAGGAATCAAACCCGGGTTGACCGCATGCAAGGCAAATGCCCTACCTGCTGTGCTATCGCAGATGCAAGAGTGTTACTGAGTGTGGCCACAAAACAAAACAACCCCACCCTTGCCAAATTATTAGATATGGAGAACAGGTTCGCATTTACCAGTGCTGGATTAGGAAAGGATGCCAAACGTTTTATACTTTGCCCTATTTTCCTCCCACCAGTACTCCCTGACCCTGAAAGTTGAAAAGAACCAGATAGTGGAGACAGCAGAGTTGAGACCTTCTCAACTTCCCCTCAGCTTTTATTTGACTACTGTACTAAAAAACAAGCCCATAATTTTTCTCTATTATTTTCCGTACATGTCCATTGTGTGCTTTTTCAAATCTACATACTAAACCTGCCCTCCACGCTCTTCATTATATGCATGATTTCCTGGAAACCTACCAGAATCTAGTTTCATCAATATACAGTGCTTGGCATAAAATCAGACTCACGAGTCCTCTCCTTGAAGCTTTCTCCATCTTGTGCAACTGAACATCCTACCCAACTTTAGTTGTTTGCATGCCAAAAAAAAAAAAAAGAAATGGGAAATGAAGTCTTTCTTTTTTAATCCAGTTGCTCTTGTGCTTTTGCAGATAACAGGGATTACATTTTTCCTAGAAGATCTGTTTATTGGATGGTCTAAAATGTGTGCATAATAGATATACATATA
Source organism: Sorex fumeus (assembly GCF_029834395.1). Classification (NCBI taxonomy): domain Eukaryota; kingdom Metazoa; phylum Chordata; class Mammalia; order Eulipotyphla; family Soricidae; genus Sorex; species Sorex fumeus. The sequence goes on along the minus strand of NW_026606138.1, from coordinate 1,200,780 downwards.
TAATACTTATTATTTCAATATATATTAGAAAACCTGAGATACTGAAACCAACTATATGAAATTTCATGGGAGACAGCAAGTGGATCAGCAACAATAGTTTACTAATTTCATCTCAAGTTCCCTTTATGCACCTAAACATAACAACTTATAGATAAGCGAATTCTGTTGTTGACTCCATAAGCTTTATTAATTAACACTAAATATAGTTCATGTAAGTTTTTTGGTGATTTCATGTTTGTCTAACTTGAGTTTTGATATCTTTTTTGCATTCTCTTAAGCGGAAGGTTTCTAATATTACCTACCTGACTGGTAGTCATTTTGTGATTAAAGTATTAGTAGGTATTATGATCCTGCATTCTCTCTAGCCCTTCAATCTCCTGTCTGTCTCTCCTCTGTTTAGTTAGCCTCCAAAAAGCTGATACCACCTTAGGCATTTCATCCCCTTGCCATGGATTTTGTAGGAAAGGCAAACTAGACTACCTGAGACCATAAAAATCAGGGATTTTAAAGAATCTGTTCAAAGATTCTGGCATGAAGAATCCAATTACTTTCTCTTCTACTAAATAAGAATAAGGGGGAAAAGGTCAACAAGCATTTCTCCTAGCCATGACAAATGTTAATTGTATAGTGCTTGATAAAAATTAGAGTTCTGGTGGGAAATCATAGTGTAATAAATACTGATGTCGAATTATAATGCTGTATACCTGAAGCTGATTTAATGTTATGTAACAATTTTACCTAAATATGTTTGTCTGTTAAAAAGCTAAATAAGTGGAAGAATGATTGTAGAAGAAAGGAAAACTTATACCCAGACCACTTGCCTTTATTCTTTTTGCAGTAGCTCCCTGCTCAATAGGGAGAAGTCTCACCTTGAGTTCAAGTTCACAATATTGATTCCTAATTAAAATTGGAATTTTTTTATTAAAGGGACGAGAATGTTGCTGATTTAAAGTGATCTATTATATGTTCTTTAATTACCAAAGGATAAAAGGGGACTTTTGGAACCAATCAATATTTTATAGGTCTATGTAAAAGCAAGTTTTCATTTTCACAAAAAGTACAATTTAAGTAAATAGTAGAGGGATTTGACTGTTCAAGATAAAGGAAATATGTTACTATTCTTTGCAATATTTTACATTTTATTATTTCAAGTAGCTTTAAATATTGTAGTTTCAAATCAAATTACCTTTAGGGAGATTAATGAAAATGGAGAAGATGCGAACCAAACCTAGGATGAGAGTCACAATATTAAGTGTGTCTACTTAAGAATTCTAAGAGCTCTGGATAACCTCTGTGGTTGGTTTGTTTGTTTAAAGTTAATATAGATCTTTTCAAATTACCTTTAAGTCTTTTAAGTAAGCAGTTATGTATCTCCTGTGTCTTTTAATTCCAACATTGAGAGAGTGCTGCTCTTCTGGAAGTTTAGGTAGAGACAATCATCATAGGATATTGACAATTTTATCAAAAACAGAGTCATATACACTAGTGGTTTTAATATTCCTATTGCTATAGTTCCCATTGTTGCTTCATGTGGTGGGCTATGCTGCAGGTTCCTGAAAAAAGCACTTCTTTTACCTTTCAGCTACCCAAGAGTGGTAATAAATTATGTGGGTGTCTTTTATAAGCTTGTGCCTTATATATATTTATATTTTAATATCACTTAATCACTTAACTTCCCATTAGTTGTCGATTTGCTCGAGTGGGCACCAGTAACGTCTCCATTTGTCCCTGTCGCATGCTACTGTAGCCAATGGCATCTGTTCGCTCCGGGAACATGAAGGGCCTCAAACTGATCATTCATGATCTTGATGAAGAAGTCTGACCATCTGGTAGCTGGGCGGCCACGCGGTCTTTTGACATCCCGTGGAATCCAGTCGGTAACAGCTCTAGTCCAGCGGTCGCCTTTAAATCTCATTACGTGACCAGCCCATCTGATTTTTGACACGTTGGCAAAGGAGACAGCGTCCCTGATTCTTGATCGTCAACAGATGTTGGAACTCCGGATTCTTTCTCTCATTTGAGTGAAACGTAATATTCCAAGCATAGCTCTTTCAATTCCTCTTTGTGAGACCCGAATAGCATTCTCATCCTGTTTATGTAGGGCCCAGGTCTCTGAGGCATATGTTAATGCAGGAAGAACAGTGGAATCAAAGAGATGTGCCCGGAGCCGGAGGTTCTTCGTCCTCTTAGCTATTTCTTCGACGTTCTTGAAGGCGTTCCAAGCCGCTCTCTTCCTCCTGTGCAGCTCGGGTGCCAGGTCATTTGTCATGTTGACCTCTCGACCTAGGTACACATAGCTGTTGCATTCGGAGATGCTCGTTTCATTGAGAGCGAATGGGGCGTCAGGAACAAGGCTGTTTCTCATAAACATTGTCTTTGTAAGATTCAGCTGTAGTCCTACCTTTCCACAGTCACGGTCAAAGTCGGCCAGCATTTGTGCCGCTTGGCTGATGTTTGGTGTTATTAAAACAATGTCATCAGCAAAGCGGAGGTGGTATAGTTGCCGACCATCTATCTTCACTCCCATTCCTTCCCATTCCAGTCGTCGCATGATGTTCTCGAGGGTGGCACTGAAGAGTTTTGGTGAAATGGTATCACCCTGCCGAACCCCTCTCTTGACATCAATATATATTTTAATATATATTTTATATTTTATTTTATGTTTTATACATATCTTGTAATCTTGTGTTAGTTTGAATATTGATCCAAATATATTGGGAGACCAGTTATTCATAACTTAAATGTGACTGATGCATGCATCTTAGTCAATACAATTCTACAAAGTGCATAATGAGATTGGAAGAGCAGCTTTCCTATCATAAGCATAAATTCTGTCCATAGATCCAAAGCGATTTTCAGGTGGTTGTTATTTCTAAGGCTTGCAAAGGGGGTAGGGAGAGAATAATTGGAATTTTAGAAAATCACTTAAAAGTGTAAATTGCTCACATCCCATCAGATAACACTTGTCATATCATTTGAGAATTATTTTTTCAAGCCTAGAAATTTGTCATAAAAATATGAAATCAACTTTTATTGAGAGAATACCAGGAGTGATGGAGGAAAGAGGCTGACCATTTCAGATTGGTAGGTGATAGGTTTAATAAGCAAAGAACTTAAGTATGAATAGCCTTTAAGAGCAAAGAATCTTACCAGTTTACAGATATGCCCCGAATTTAGTCACAAACTGTCTAGAATAATGCAAGATCACATTTTTCTCTTAAGACTATGTTGATGAGACAACTTTTATCGTGTAAAGAGAATAAAATGACACAAATCCAAAACAGAAAAGGAGGTGGGGACATTGCATTGTCTGGACTCAGACTCGCAAAACAGTAAATGACTGTGTCCACTCAATAACATCTTTTAGTAATATATCTAAGTGGATATTATAAACATACTTTTGGGAGCTGGACAAATTTGTTTTTAAAGTGTAATTGGAGAGTTCTATAGAGGAAAATCAAATCAACTTGTATTTTTATAGCAGTCTCATTCTTATTGATTTGTAGTCATTACATAGGTTTTAAGACTATTATTTATCAGTTATCAATTTTCCTATGAAATTTTAATTTACTATGTATAATGTAATGATGTCAACACATACAAAGGTGATATTATGTATAATAATCATTAGAAGCAGTTGTGATAAGTCACACTAATTGTTTAAGTAAGAGGATCTTTATTTACACTTAGTGAAAATGACATTCTATCTTGGATAGTCTAAATATCATATTTTAACTTGAAAGATAATTTCTGAATAGCTGAAGTACTTCTCACCCCAAGTATTAATGTAGATTACAAGGCATGAATACAGATTATTTTGTTTTCTGTTTTTTTCTCTAGACAATGTATAAACACAGTTCTGGTGTAGATGATTTTTGAAAAGAATAAAGGAGCTCTGAACACAATAGAGAGGAGAGCATATTGTCTATCATCCTAATCATCATTGCCCATGTTTGCTCTATAATCTGGTTTTGACACATTTGAAAAATATTGCTCAGATGAGTAGCTGGGGAAAAAATGCGTGAACAAACGTGTTTAATCTTGGGCACTAGCAGTGTTGTGTAGAGACCTAGATGGTCAATTGTAACACGATTGTCAGAGATTCATTCTTCACCCATTTCTTAAACTCTAATAGAGAATAGATCACATATTTGTCATCCTGAGGGCTGAAAGAGGCATGATAGAAAGGTCACTATGTCCAGAAACTACAGACAGGAGGTAGAGTAGGAAGAAGTGCATTTATTACATTTCTACACAGAAGTTCCAGAAGTGATTAAGTGGTAGTTGTAAATTTGGGGAAAGGTATGGTAATTTCTAAATGAGGAGGGTTAAACTTGAAGTAGGCAGCAGTCATTGCATTATTTACAATGCCATTTTATGTGTACTCAAAAACATATTGTCAGAACTTTAATGTACAAAGGCAGAGGCAGCACCTTTGATGGAACTGAGGAAGTGCTTTCTAATAAACTCTCCTGAAAGATATTGGTGCTGCTTGCCTACACCCAAAAAAAATTCTAGGAGCAAAAGACTTAGTAATGTTGAATCTATCAAGTATTCATTCTGCCCATTTCCTAGTTCTTATATTTTCTTCCCTGGAGTCAGAAATGCCTGGATATCAAAACTTATTATGCCACTAATCCAAAGGTCTTTAGTTAGTTGGTGAACTTCCCTGAAGAAGCTTAGTTTCATTACTTGACTGGATTTTATAAACATATTAATATTTGTTATTTCTGTCCAGAAAACATTCATGGTTTTATTTTTATGTGAGTAGTTAAATTACTTACCCCTTCTCCTTTCAGTTTAGGTGTGACAATATATATGTTTTGATTAATTAAATACAAGAAAAATATATTATATGTTACTTGCATGAATTGTAAGTTCTTTTTCTCTCTGCCTTGATTTCTGGCAATATTCTAATAGAAATGAAGCACTTCAGAACAGAGATCCCAGCAAACTCTTAGTGGACTTGTGACTTGAGATTAACTTACGCTGTTTTAAACCACTGAGATCCTAGCAGTGACGTATATATTGATAACACTGACTTCATCTTACTGGTATCCACACTAAATGGGAAAATTATATTTAGTTATTGAACTAATATCCAGTTATGTTTCCTTTTCTCATCTTTTCCTAACCATTACAATCTGTATTTTTGTCATCTCTATATATAATAATACATTAATTTATTTATAAGTAAATTTGCTTACATATTTTCTAAGAAAATTATATTTATCTTTTAAAAAAAGCATGTTAGTAAGATTTGGTTTGGCAAGGAAATTCAGACTTTGCTGATAAATGAATTTTGGGATCTGTCCAAAAATTTATTTCCCAGTTATCAATATCTATTTAAGTCATTTGGAACTGTTTCATTTAACTATTATGCTGGGTGATATTTAGTACTATAAGCAATTGAGGAACATAGTAACCAACAAACAGGCTCACAAAATAAACAGTACTTCATGCTGATGGCCATTTTCTGTTTGTATTATTGTTCCATTTCTAAATTTTGTGCTTGCTTTAAAAATGACATTTTGCTATTCCTCTAGGCACCAATTTGAATTTGGCAACAATGTGATAAAGACTGCCTTTTACTTTTTCTCTTTTCTTTTTAGCGTTGCTGTTAATATTTCATTTACCTGAAGATGAAACTGTTAAATAGCATTTCTTTGACCTCTTTTGCTTCATTATAATTTAAGAGTCCAGTATTTTTATTCCCTTACATTTCTTTTGGCTTTTCAGTCCCATATGACTAAAGAATGAGAATCCCCAGCTAATCAAAATGCAGACAATTTACAAGTAATATTTAAGCCAGTCTTTCTCTGAACTTACAATTACTTTTCATCATTTATCCAATACTTTTTTCCCAAGTAAATCCTAATTCTTTCTTCTAAGAGCAAGGTTTCTACAAACTGTAATAAACTGTAAGTTCTTGGTATTATACATGATTCTTTGAAGAAATAGTAACAGTTGTAAGGAGTTTGGAAATAAAGAGTTGGCTGTGAGTCTGTGAAGGCTAAACAGTATCTCAATCTGCCACATGTTAATATACAAAGACTGATAGAAACAAATTAGTCAATGTAATGCTCTACGTTAGTAAAAGGAAAGAGGAAAAGATATGATCCTATCAATAAATTGAGACAAAGCTTTAGGTGAGTTTTAGCACATGTCATAGATAAATTCTTTATATAAAATGGGGATAGAAGAAACATCTCACCATAACAACCTTATTCTATAAATTCACAGCTGATATTACCATAGGTTACTATAGAGAAAAACAAAAAAATTTTCTTTAAATATCAGTAACAACCAGGTCAGAAAAATAGTGCAGCGGGTAAGAAGTTGGTCCCTGCAGTAGGTGACCTATGTTCAATTCCTGGCACTGATTGTAGCCTCAGAGCCCAGCCAGGAGTGCTCTTTGGGCACAGAACTAGAAGTTATTCCCAGATAACACCATATTTGGCACCAAAAAATATATATGAATATATAGGAGTGATAGCACAGCGGTAGGGCATTTGCCTTGCACGCAGCCATCATGGCCAACCCGAGTTCGATTCCTCCGCCCCTCTCGAAGAGCCCGGCAAGCTACCGAGAGTATCTCGCCCTCACGGCAGAGCCTGGCAAGCTCCCCGTGACGTATTCGATATGCCAAACACAGTAACAACAAAGTCTCCAATGGAGACGTTACTGGGCCTGCTTGAGCAAATAAGAATAAATAAAATAATTATAGAATAATAAAAGTGAACTAGTATATTTGCAGTTTATTTAATATTAGTAAAGTAAGTAAAGTAAAGGCCCTCCCGTTGATCGTCGATTTGCTCGAGCGGGCCCAGTAACGTCTCCATTGGAGACTTTGTTGTTACTGTGTCTGGCATATCGAATACTCTCGGTAGCTTGCCGGGCTCTCCGAGAGGGGCGGAGGAATCGAACTCGGGTCGGCCATGTTGGCTGCGTGCAAGGCAAATGCCCTACCACATACTGAAAATCCTAAAGATCCATTAAAATCTATTAGAAATAGAAAGTGCTGCAAAGAAAATGACTAAGAAATTAATGATAATAATCTGTTTTTTCTGCATTCAATTACAAATAGCAACTCCCCAAAATAACATCTAAAAGTAATTAAAGAGATGGACTGACAGTCATTGCACGTGGATGTAGAAAATTAATATAGCTAAAATATTTATTCCACCAAAAGTAATATAAATATTTAATTAAACCTTAATAAAACTTTCAGTGGTATTTAAATAGAAGAAAAAGTACTAAGGCTTGCATACAATTATAATATAGCTGTTTCAATTCTAAGGGATGAATGTTAACAGAGGTATCATTTTATCTGCTTTGAAACTATACTAAAGAGTTAAAATAATCAGAATTATATGGTATTGAAATAAAAATAGAAATGTGGACCAGTATAATAAATTGAAAGCCCACGAATAAATATATAATTATTGATATATAATTTATGTTAAGTAACATAAAGGAGAGTAGCTTCAGAAAATTATACAGTAAAATTGGACAGTTATGTGAAAAAGAATAAGACTGCTACTTTCTAAATCCATATAACAATAAAATTTCAAAATGGATTGAAGGCCTGCTATGCAATCCAAAATTGTAATAAACATGGAAAATAATTTGGAAAAAATATTTAATTACATTAGTGAAAAGTTTGGAGACTCCAATATCAAAGGCTAGGCTAAATTGAAAATACTTTGTGCAACAAAATAAAATATAAATAGAATGAAAAGGAGCTAGAGCGATAGCACAGTGGGTAGGACATTTGCCTTGCACACGGCCAACCCTGCCAACCCGAGTTTGACTCCTCTACCCCTCTCAGAGAACCCAGCAAGCTATCGAGAGTATCTCACCCACATGGCAAAGCCTGGCAAGCTACCCATGATGTATTCAATATGCCAAACATAGTAACAAGTTTCACAATGTTTCTGTGAAACTTGAGCAGATCGATGAACAATAGGAGGACAGTGACAGTATGAAAAGATAGTGTTTTGAATGGAAAAGGAAATATGGCTTTCATGCGTCTAGTAGTATATTAATATACAAGGCATATAAAGAAACTAAGGCATGTTACAATAACTTAATAAAAAAAGCAAAGAACTTAATTAAATGGTCAGGAGATTTAATTAAACATTTGTCCACAGAGGATGTAAAGATATAAAGATTCATGTAATCTTATTTCCAAAAGTATGAAGTGGCCTCTTACTGTGGTCTTAATTTTTACTTTCTTAATGATCAGTAATAATGAGAAGTTTTTATATCTCTATTTCTAGATTACATGAAAAGCAGCGACAACAGTTTGTAGGAACTTCGAGTGTTAGAAGAATAGTGTTGGAGGAAAAGCAACTATCAGACAATGTTGGTGAAAATGTAAATTGGTGTCATTGTTTGGAAAATGCAATGAAGCTTCATTAAGAATAATGCTATCATATGAAAGAGCAGGTATACATTAGGTTATCCATCTGAAGAATTTGAAAATAATAGCACAAAAAGTCATTACTTGATAACTTGACTTCCCGTTAATCATCGATTTGCTCAAGCAGGAGCCAGTAACGTCTCCATTTATCCCTGTTGCATGCTAGTGTAGCCCAGTGGCATCTGTTCGTTCTAGGAACACAAAGAGCCTCAAACCGATAGTTCAGGATCTTGATGAAGAAGTCTGACCATCTGGTAGGTGGACGGCCACGCAGTCTTTTGACATCCCGTGGAATACAATCAGTAATGGCTCTAGTTCAGTGGTCGACTCCAAGTCTCATTAAGTGTCCAGCCCATCTGATTTTTGACGCCTTGGCAAATGAGACAGCGTCCCTGATTCTTGATTGTCGACGGAAGTCGGAACTCAGGATTCTTTCTCTCATTTGAGTGAAACGTGATACTCCAAGCTTAGCTCTTTTGATTCCTCTTTGGGAGACCTGAACAGCATTCTCATCCTGTTTAGGTAGGGCCCAGGTCTCTGAGGTATATGTTAATGCAGGAAGAACAGTGGAATCAAAGAGATGTGCCCGGAGCCGGAGATTCTTTGTCCTCTTAGCTATTTTGCTTTGCGGCTTCACGACACATTATAAGACACTTAATATCCATCTTTCAGAATCGCTGTATCATATTTGATAGGGTTCAAATATAGTTTAAACCATGGGAACACCTACAAGGACGATTAGAGGCTGTCCCAAAAGCCTCTATCCCTCTCAGAGAGCCTGGTAAGCTATCGAGAGTATTCTGCCCGCATGGCAGAGCCTTGCAAGCTATCCGTTGTGTATTCAATATGCCAAAACCAGGAATTACAATGAGTCTCATTCCCCTGACACTGAAGGCATCACCAATATGGAAGCATTGAGAAGGATGAGGAAGGAGAGGCTGATAAAATCTTAAGGCCGAACTAGGCTGCCAAAACGAAGGAAAACAAAAATGATTATCTGTAATTTCAATGCACGTACGCTAGCATCGGATGCATCCTTCGAGGACCTGATGGTACAAGCACAAAAGATCAAGAATGACATCATTGGTCTGACCGAGACAAGAAGGCATCAATCACATCACGCCGTGTTCGACACTGGAGAAGAATTGTTCCTCAGAGCATGCGATAAAAGAGGCATCGGAGGCATCGGTGTCCTTGTCAACATGAACTTGGCCATGAGCATTGATTCATTTGAATGCCTAACAACCCAAATCGAACGTTTACACTTGAATAGATGTGGCTCACTGCCAGCAGTTTCTATCTTCGTTGTTTACGCACCAACATCCAATTATGATGAAGGAGAAATTGACAAGTTCTACATGGAGCTGGAGAAGTTCTATAAAGACCACACCTTCTACAAAGTCATTGTTAGTGATTTTAATGCCACGATAGGATTAAGAAGATCAGCTGAACAACTCCACATGGGGACCCATGGCCTAGAATGGAACAAACGGGTAAGAGACTGTCTGAGTTCATCATGTCGACCAAGACCATCCATGGTAACTCACAGTTCCAGAAGGCCGAATCTAAACGTTGGACATGGGAGTCTCCCGTGGCTAGTTCCACAACAAAATAGATCACATCACATTCAATCGACGGTTTTGCCTGACCAGTGTTGCTGTTGTCCCAAAATTCCAAATGAGATCAGATCACCGTCTCCTTCGTGCAAAATTCTACTTCACAGAGTGGGGAGAAAGGGCTGCAAAGTTTAAGAAGAGAACTCCCAGAACAGCCACCAACTGGGAGTTCTTTGGCAGTATTGCTGCAACCTGGGAAGATGTCATTAACAATATTGACGAGGAATATGATGTACTGGTTCAGCACCTCCATGATTGTGAGAGAAACACCAAGAGAGAGATAGCCAAAAAAATAATGCCGGTCTTCGAAACTCTTGAGCTTATTCGCCAACGTGGTTTGGAGCATGCCTCAGGCAGTGCAGAGATGCGATCAAGGAAGACCTCAAAGAGAGAAGAGCAGAAGTGCTGGTAGATGCGGCAGAAGCCGGAAAAGCATTCATAACACCCTCCTGTCCTTCGCCAACTACAAGACCAAGATGACTGCCCTCCAATTTCCTGATGGATCTATCACATCTTCCAGAAGTGAAATGGAGAAGATTATCCATGACTTCTACTCAGATCTCTTCAATAGCCATGTCCACCTGCCCACATACCAAATTCAACAGGATGGATATGTTGTTTCCAATGTTCTCCCTTCTGATTTCCGACACGCCATTTCGTCGGTAAAGAAACAAACAGCACTCGGCCCAGACAAGGTCAGACCTGAACACCTGAAGAACCTGCCATCAGCACTCATCAATATGCTGGTTTAGCTCTTCACACGCTACCTGTCTGAAGGCAAGGTTCCATCCCAGTGGAAAACCAGCAGGACTGTACTACTGTATAAGAAGGGAGTCATCTACGACATTAGCAACTATCGCCCAATCTGACTATTGTCTGTCATCTACAAGTTGTTCACTCGAGTCATCCTGAATAGGATTGGCAGAACACTAGATGAAGGACAACCATGCGAGCAAGCCGGATTCCACAAAGGATTCAGCTCCATCGACCATATCCAAACGATAACCAAGATCATTGAGGTTTCTCAGGAGTTCAAGATGCTGCTCTGTCTAACGTTCATTGATTTAAAGAAGTCCTTTGTTTCTGTTGAGGTGGAAGCAGTCATTGAAGCCCTAGCCAATCAGGGCATTCAAACTCAATACATCAGGATCCTTCGTGAGCTGTATTAAGGATTCACTACCAGGATCTCACCATTCTACAAAGAAGTAATCATTGATGTCAAGAAAGGGGTTCGGCAGCGTTATAACATTTTACCAAAACTCCTCAGTGCCACCCTCGAGAACATCATGCGACGACTAGAAGGGGAAGGGGTGGGAGTGATGATAGATGGTCGGTAACTACACCATCTCTGTTTTGCTGATGAAATTGTTCTAATAACACCAAATATTAGCCAAGCGGCACAAAAGCTGGCCGACTTCAGCCATGAGTGTGGAAATGTCAGACTACAGCTGAATCTTATGAAGACAATGTTTACAAGAAACAGCCTCGCTCCTGATGCCCCAGTCACTTTCAATGGAATGACCATCTCCAAATGCAACAGTTATGTGTACCTAGGTTGAGAAGTCAACATGATGAATAACCTGGCACCTGAGTTGCACAGGAGGAAGAGAGAGGCTTGGAATGCCTTCAAGAGAGTCGAAGAAATAGCTAAGAAGAAAAAAATCATACTACCCTAATATTTGTTGAAGCTCTATCATTGCTGAACTACAAAAGCAACTAACATGTTGGTCCATATGTGTAATAAAAAGCTGTGTTACAATTAATTATACTGATAAGGCTATTCAATTATTTTTAAAATGATGAAAAGTTTCATTCACAAAAATATGTTCGAAATGTAAGGTAATTGTGCAATGTGAAACTACTCAGAATGCTAAAGAGATTTATTTGAGAATTTTACCAACATGTATAAGAATACAATATTGATAAAATTAAAAACAAAATGAAAATACAAGTGGACATTGATAATAGAAGTAGGTTTACTAGAGAAAGGACTGAAACAATAGTATAGGTGGTAGGGCTCTGGAATGTAGCAGACCTGGGTTTGATCCCCTGCAACCCATATGATCTCCTGAGGACTGAGGATTTCTAAATTTTGAGATCCCCCAAAGTGATCCCTAATTGCAGAACCAGGGTAAACCCTGAGAACTCCTGGGATGACCCAAACAAACAAACAAAACAAACAAACAAAACAAACACTGTCCTATTGTTCATCAATTCGCTCGAGTGGGCCCAGTAATGTCTCCATTTGAGACTCGTTGTTACTGTGTTTGGCATATTGAATACATCACCAGGAGCTTGCCAGGCTTTGCCATGCAAGTGAGATACTCTCAGTAGCTTGCTGGGCTCTCCAAGAGGGCCAGAGGAACCGAACCCAGCTTGACCGGGCTGGCTGTGCGCAAGGCAAAATCCCTACCACTGTGCTATCGCTCCAAAAACACAAACAAGCAAACAAAAATTTTACCTGAGTTGGATTTGGAAAATGGGGGAAAGGTAGCACTTGGACGGACATCTCTCTGGCTACAGTAGAGGAAAACACATCTTGTATATGCAAGACTGACCTGACACCATATGGCACTCCAAGCCCCTTTTGGAGTGTCTTGGTTGTTCCCAAGAGCTGTCTGGGGTGGAACTGGCCTCAAGAGCAGAGTTCAAATCAGTCCCACTGAATGCGGTCTCCTGCAATAATTTTTTTAAGAATAAAAATCAATTATGAAAAATGATCCTCATGAATCAATAAAAATTCTTATAAGATAATAGATATTTATGATTAAATGAGTAAAATGCTGAGCAAAAAAATTATACGTTTTAGCATCCACATTTCTATTTAACTGAAACTATACTAAAGATATTTGCTAAATAGAGTAAATTATTATTTTTATTTTTTCTTTCTTTCTTGTCAAAAATGAGCACAAAGCAATTTATTTTTCAATTATGATAGGTGATAATTTGTTTCAATTTTCTGACCTCTGCATTGTCTGTAACAATGGAATTGGACCAATCTTAGTACGGGCAAATATTAGCTTATATAATTGACCATTTACACACTTACCCAGAAATTCCATTCCTAGTTAACTAGGAGAGATTCTTGCACCTACAAGCAATGGATGCATATAAAATTACTCATATTGACATTGTTCAGAAGGATATACACAGAAACATCTAAATATTTTCTGATTGGGTAAGAGCTATGTGGTTTGTGGTACCTATACAATAAAATAGAAGTGTATTGCATATTTCAGAAATCAGGACCTCTAATCTTGTCCATTCCTTTAACCAATTCATGCCTTTGATTGGTACCTTCGCATGCTGACTCAGGGCTTATCTAGGTGTTTTGAACAATGAAACAATGGCTAATTATGTTGTAATCACAGACTTTAAAAAAATTATCAGAATGTGTTGCTCATAAAAACTCTGCAACTGCCACTCTTGTAGAAACAAGGCAAACTTTCTAGTGACAGACATGAGACAGACATTAGATTAAACTCTGTCACACTTAATTAACAGCCATCATTTCCCTTCAGACACTTAAGGAATGATTCCCTAGAACAGTCAGTTTCCAAACTCTAAATTAGTTACAACTGCCATGTGTGTACACAATAAAACCTTCAAAAGGACTGTCCACAATGTTCAGCTTAAATGTTGACCAAGAGAATATTCAGCTGACATGTGATAGATTTTGTTTGTTTTTGAATCAAATCTGGTGGTGCTCAGGGATTACTTCTGTCTTGGCACTCAGGAATCACTCCCGATCAGCTCAGGGGACCATATAGGATTCCAGTTCTGCTGAGTGCCAACAAGCAACTTATCCACAGTACTATCTTTTTGTCTTTGGATTGTTTTTTTAAAGTCTCTTAAAATGATATTTTATTCTGGGAAAACCAGTTTGTGTTAGTGAATTGACAAGTGTGGTCCACAGCCCTTCCCACCTCCAAACGCACAAAAATAAACAAAAAAGCAATAAAAACCGTAGACCACTAAGCATGTTAGTTTCCTGTTTTTGACATTCAGACCGTGTTTTTATCATTAACAATTGCTTTAAACACCATTATATATAATTTTTTATGCTTGGTGAACATTTTTCTGTATAGAACACTGTGTTAATCAAAACATCATAAATATAATTAAATGTTATTAAGATGCTTTTACTAATTTCTTACCAGATTAAGAAAAAACGTGTATTCTTCTAGGAATGAATGAGATAACTTTCTTCATTAAATGTTTTCAAATATTTATTTTTCTTTTTATAATCTTTGTCAAATTGATAGCTAAAGATGACATCTTGCTATTATTTAACTGTTAAGGTGCTAGCTAAAGTTGCAACTTAGTACTTATTTATATTTTCAAAACTCTGAATGATCTTTTCAGGTATCGTTCTATAGATATGGTTTTTTATTACTTATAATACAGTTGATTGGGTTCCACCTTTCTTAATTACAATCAAATTCTAGTACTGCCTGTGGGAGATTAGACCCTCATCACCTTGATTGTACTTTAATGTTTTAGTAGTTCTCAGTCACTCTAATAAAAATGGTAGTTTACAGTTGATTAAGCTCACTTTTAAGGATATCTGGTAATTCACATATTTGCTTTCAGAATTTTGTGTCTTAGATATTTACGATTAACTTTAGATGTTTCATATTGACTTGGTTCTTAAAAGTTAGTTATACAAGGCATAATATTTTCACAATCAAAGACTATTCTTGAAGTGCCAATTTCTACATCTTATGTTTATCATTTAAACAAATATACATACCCCGAAATGCAACTTTAAAAAAAGTAGTAGACAGTCAGTCGAAGAGAAGGACTACATGGAGGGTGGGATCCACAGATCCCGAAGGAAAAAAAAAAATAAATAGTTTCCAAAAAGAGCCGAGATCATCGGGAAGTCCGAGATGGGGTAGGTACCGCATCCTGCCTCCCCCAGATGGAACCCCGGTGACCAGAAACCTCTACAAGCACAGCTCGAGTATACGGGAACTAGGACTTTTCCTCAAAACCGCGCGGCCGCTCACGTGGCCGCGCAACATCTCTCTATATACAAAGTGATCCATGGGAAGTAAACCACCTAATGTTTCTCTCTGAAAATCATAGTTAAGCTTGGAGCACGGCCACAGCCCCAGAAACACAAGGACTTAATGCAGAACCCAGCAGCTTGGAGGAGAAAAGTGAACGGGCTATGTGTTAACCCAGGCCATCAAGTCTGCCAGAGGGGAAAGGGTGTTGGTCCCTTCTGCCCTCCTCCCTCTGGAAAGAAAGGTGGCGGCCACATGGGAGCCTTGTGGACAGCAGGTATGAGCCAGGGGTGTGGAGGCGACTAAAACCTCATGGGAAGGGGGGCGTTCCGGTCCGTCCTTCACGCCCTACCGAGGTCACCAGTTTCCCCCCACAAGCGGCTCTCCAGCACGGCCACAGCCCCAGAAGCACAAGGACTTAATGCAGAACCCAGCAGCTTGGAGCAGAAAAGTGAAAGGACTATGCGTTAATCCAGGCCATCATGTCTGCCTGGAGGGGAAAGGGTGTTGGTCCCTTCCGCCCTCCTCCCTCTGGAAAGAAGGATGGCGGCCACATGGGAGCCTTGTGGACAGCAGGTATGAGCCGGGGAAGTGGGGGCGACTAAAACCTCATGGGAAGGGGGGCGTTCCAGTCCGTCCTTCACGCCCTACCGAGGCCATCAGTTGCCCCCCATGAACGGCTCTCCAGCACGGCCACAGCCCCAGAAGCACAAGGACTTAATGCAGAACCCAGCAGCTTGGAGCAGAAAAGTGTAAGGACTATGCGTTAATCCAGGACATCAAGTCTGCCAGAGGGGAAAGGGTGTTGCCCCATTCGCCCTCTCTTCTCTGGAAAGAAGGATGGCGGCCACATGGGAGCCTTGTGGACAGCAGGTATGAGCCGGGGGAGTGGGGGCGACTAAAACCTCATGGGAAGGGGGGCGTTCCAGTCCGTCCTTCACGCCCTACCGAGGTCACCAGTTGCCCCCCGTGAGCGGCTCTGCAGCAAGGCCACAGCCCCAGAAGCACAGGGACTTAATGCAGAACCCAACAGCTTGGAGCAGAAAAGTGAAAGGACTATGCGTTAATCCAGGCCATCATGTCTGTCCGGAGGGGAAAGGGTGTTGCCCCAGTCGCCTTCTCCTCTCTGGAAAGAAAGATGGCGGTCTCATGGGAGCCTTGTGGACAGCAGGTATGAGCCGGGGGAGTGGGGGCGACTAAAACCTCATGGGAAGGGGGGCGTTTCGGTCCGCCCTTCACGCCCTACCGAGGCCACCAGTTGCCCCCCACTAGCGGCTCTCCAGCACGGCCACGACTCCAGAGCACAGAAACCAATTTCTTAACTATCTGCCTTTCAGTAGAAATACTTCCAGGGTCAATAAGTAAAATAGCAGAAATCCAAAACCAACATTTAATTCTTGAACCCAGCTGTAGAAAGCAAATCACGTCACAATGCTTTTTCAGCATGTCTGATTTGGGGGGGGTAAACTCTAAATAATAGTGGTGAATCTTTTATTGAAACAATGAATCTAATCAAAGCAGATAGAGTGTTAACTAGAATTCATCTGCCCCACGGGGACTGGGAGGGGTGGGGGGTGGGGTTTTATTGGGGTTCTTCATGGTAAAAAAAAAGTATTGGTAAAGGGAAATGTGTTTGATATTTGCATGACTGAGACCTAAACCTGAAAGCTTTGTAACCTTTCCCACGGTGATTCAATAAATAAATAAATAATAAATAAAATAAAAATAAAAAAAGTAGTAGACTAGTATTAGAAGAAAAATGAAAAAAGAGAAAAGTAGAAATAAAGTTATATATACATATATAAACATATATACACATATATAGTTATATACACATATAAACATAGATCATATAACTTCAGCAAAATTTGTTGATTATAGAATCATGTAATAGCAGTCTCCAAAGCTATGTCATTTAGTCTTAAGCAAATTAACTCTCATTTCACAATGACAGTTCAATCACAAAATCTAGATAAAATAAAGTCTTGATCAGCTATGTTGATAGTTGAGATCAAATACAGTCTGCCCTTCATATGCATGTAGTCCAGATTTAATTTGTTGTCCATGAAGTGCTGTTAAAAGTTGCAAATGTTTACAAAAGAAGGTAATTGTTTTGTCAAGGGAAATTTATAGATAAATACAGTAGACTCAAAACAAATGTACTAAGGAACAACTTAAAAAATATAAATAGCCCCAAAAGGTAAAAATTCAATGAAATTATATTTTCAGGATACAGAACTATAAACAAATATAAAGAGATAAAACAAAATTTATCTAGTGAACATGGCACTATCTAGATGTGTGGCATGGCAATAATTTCCAACAGAGTTTATTTTAAAAGCTAATTTTTTTAAATAAATGAATCACTTTTATTTTAACTTCTAGGTAAAATTTTGGAATGCATTCATTTCCTTCCCCTTCCTAGCATTGTAAAAGTACAGTGAGCAAGATGAGATATACAAACAATTGTTCAGTTTAAGAACCTTAAACTCTTGGCTTCTAAAAATCATTCAGTAAGTTGGAGATCTAATAACAAACACACTAAGCTTGAAAAAGAACCTTTTACACATATTTTAAAATATGTAATCATATATTTAATATGTGATAATTATATTTATAATATTTAATATATGGTTCATATTTTATATTAATGAAATTAAATAAATAATTATTATACATATTGTTTTTAATATTATTAATTATATTTTGTACATATTTCCTTGCAAACTAAGTTTGTGATCCTGCAGGTAATTTAGCATATGTCAAAAAAATATTTCAGTTTTTGAAAGGTAAACAGATTTAATATTAGACAATGACTGTCCTTTCTCCTCATCAGCACGCATGTTCTAAAACATTATCCCTAAAGGTTTTATTTACAACAATATTTTGACTTCCTAGATTACCATTATGTCAGTGTATTGTTAGGTAGAAATAGTGTTAAAATGAATGCAGCTAATCAGAAAATAGACTCTACATATTCAAATTGTTCTTAAAGATACCAAAGATATTAACTTGACGTGTGAAAAACTGTTACAAGAATACTACATGGATGCATAATTAAATACAATTTAGATCTGGCCTAAATCTGTCTATCAAAACTATTTGTTTGAAAATCAGGTCTTTTATATCTCTCTGAATATGCAGCAAGTTCTTTTCAATCAGTAATACAATAGATGATTATTGTACTACTCTCAGAAAACTTTAGCATTCATTAGGATTTCATTATGGAGTTAAAGAGGAAACGGAGAAAAGGAATTGCCTTTTCTCTAAAGAATTTACCATGCAGTTTTCTTTAAGAGACTGATTGCTGCAGAGAGAAGGGGAAGATAATGTGATTTGTTAATGATAACCAAACAATATTGTGGACAACCTCATCATTAGTATCTTTCATTAGATTTTTATTATCCAATACTAAGAATACTTTGCATTTGTGTTGTTATTCACAATCTCAGAGTCTAACACTTCATTTCTATAGTCCCTCTGCCTTTCAGCTAAGACACCACTTATTGGTAATAAACAGCTACAATTAAAGTAAATAGCCACAAATAAATATGTGCTTAAATGCATACAGTTGTATGTAGAAGTTTCCTCTGAGAACCTGAGGTGCTCTAAGACAGCTGTTCGTTGTTAACTTGACCTGGGAAGTGATTACGAAAATCAGACTTGAGTCATCACTTTCCATTCTGATTTTTAATTCAGTGGTATTGTGTTTCCTGGTAGTCTCATTCATTAATTTATTATTATTATTATTATTATTATTTATTTATTTAAGCACCATGGTTTACAAACTTGTTCATAATACAGTTGTTATGGGCTTCTTGATTGATGTTCAACAACAATACCACCATGAGAAGAATGAACTTCCCTCCCCATTTTCTCAACCACCCCCTAAGCCTGTATCTCTTGCAGACTCACAATAATTTATTTTATATTACTGTCAAACAAAACAAACACTGTCTTCCTGTTGTTCATCAATTTGCTCGAGCGGGCCCAGTAACCATTTTTTTTGAGACTTGCTGTTACTGTGTTTGACATATTGAATACGTCACAGGTAGCTTTCCAGGCTTTGCCATGTGGGCGAAATACTCTTGGTAGCTTGCCGGGCTCTCTGAGAGGGGTGGAGGAATGGAACCCAGCTCGGCCAAGCTGGCTGCGCACAAGGCAAACGCCCTACTGCTGTGCTATCGCTCCAGCCCTTTATATTACTCGTTACTACTTTATATTACTAGTTAATTCTAAATGACTAATAAACAAAGAGATTTGGAAATAATCACTCAGGATAAGAACTGCATGCTGAAATTAGATAAAGGAAACACATAATAACCCCATAATGGGGGATGGGGAGAGAGAAAGAGAGAGAGACAGAGAGAGAGACAGAGAGAGAGAGACAGACAGACAGACAGACAGAGACAGAGACACAGGCTCGGGGTGGTGGGTGGGAAGAAACTGGGTCATTGTTGATGGAAAATTTACACTGGTGGAGGGATGGGTATTGGAACATTGTATGACTGAAACCAGATCATGAACAGTTTGTAATCATGTATCTCACAATGACTTGATAAAAAATAAAATAAATGAATTAAATACATAAATAATGAAATTATCAAGATACTGTAGCAAAAGAAACTTTATGAAAAATATTTGTTTTACCACTCTCACTGTCACTGTTACCCTGTTGTTCATAGATTTTCTCGAGCAGGCACCAGTAACGTCTCCATTGTGAGACTTGTTACTGTTTTTGGCATATTGAACATGTCACGGGTAGTTTGCCAGGCTTTGCCGTGCAGGTGGAATACTCTTGATAGTTTGCCAGGCTCTCTCTCAGAGAGGGGTGGAGGAATTGAACCAGGGTCGGCTGCGTGACAGGCAAACACCCTACCCACTATGCTATTGCTCTGGCCCACCACAATGTTATTAAATCTGTGTCTGCCATTTAACTAAGCTGTCTGTTGCTGAATGGGCCTTCTGGGTTAGGGCTTTAGTTTGTTGAGTTCCTTTGGCTTCCATTTTACTTTCCCATCTGATTCCATGTGCTCCTTTTGGAATATCAGTATTTTAGAATTTGGAGGTGTCTTGTGGTCAAGAAACATCAGAATCTCTAGAACTGGGCCATGAATTGACAAGGTGACTGTGGGGAAGCGGGCATGGCTACAAGGGCTTTGGGAAGTATAAGGGTATTGGAGCCGGAAGCCAGCCAGCCCCCTTATGAATCTATTGATGTCACATCGGTGCCAGGTTAAGCTGGCTTGCTGGGGTCTCAGCAGCTAGCCTGAGACTTTGACCAAATCCCCTGCCACTGGACGCAAGAGCAGACCTTGTTTACAAAGACCTAGGGGGCCCGCTCCAGCACTCCCCACAGGCAGGTACCCTGGTTAAGGATGAGGGACATGACTGTCCACCTACCCATATTGTTAACCCGGCCCTAAGAGCAGGATATGGAAATCATTAGCTGACATCTGTGAGCCCTACCTGAGAAGCCTGAGGTACGTGCAGTACTAGTGAAGCATGCTGAGTGTGGGATTGCCCTCCTCCCCCACTTTAAGAACCCCTGGATAGGGGCCAATAAATGGAGAACTGCTTGACTATCAGACTCCCCCCATTTCTTTCTTTCTTGGTGGCAGCAACGGGGGCAGGAGCAGGAACCCAGGAATCCCACGGTGCTGAGAAGGTCAAGGCAGAGGCTTCTCCCCTACCCACTCCCTCCTCTTTAGGGAGTATGTCTGGCAGCTTCGGGGGTTCTTACTTAGTTTGCCAGGGTTGACTGGTCAGGACCCCAACACTGGCTCAAGCATGTGTTTTTGTAAATATACAGTCTATGATATTTTAAAGGATTTTTGCTTTTTTGTTTGCTCTTTTGTGTGTGTGTTTGCACTTGTAATGGTGGATTACAAAGTTAGGGCTGGAAAGTACAGCAGGCAGTGTCCTTGTCTTCCACAGGACTGAGTTTTCATCTTAAGCATCCCATATGGTACCAAGCACCTCCAGGAGTGATCCCTGAACACAGAGCAAGGAATAAGCCTTGAGCATCACCAGGTGTGGCCCCCAAGCAAACAAAACATAATAAAAACATACCAAAACAAAGTTTTAGGTACGTAAGAATTATCAAAAGGTATTTTAAAAGTTTATTGGCAAAAGACTCACACTTTCCTGTAGATAATGCCCATTGCTATTACTAAATTAGTTTCCGAATGGCAGAATATAATTCTCTCCTGCTTACATGTAGATTTCACCAAGTGGCATACATTCACAAAGGCATGTGAACAACACTGAGCAGAAATGAGCCTTGCCACCTCCCGTGCATTTCCTTCATCCTGTGGTTAATTTGACTCAAATTGGCTGCCCTTTCTACTTGAGTTCCTGACATCGTGGAGCAGAGATAAGCTTTCTTTCAGTGAATTTTCAGCCAACAGTTGCTGTTTTGTACCACTCTATTTAGGAGTGTTTTGTTAATGAAAAAAAGATAGCAGGATATCAATTCATTGACACATAGTACAAAGCAAATATTTTTCTATTTTAAATATCTATTTTCATTCTGAACATTATATTTGAAAACAGTGAATAGCCATAAACAGGCCAAATATAGCAAAATATTCTCCAGGTAGTCGGTTCTGACTATAATACAAGATTCAAAGAATTGAGCATACTTAATTGTCATAAACATGTAAAAATAAAAGCACAGTAAAATCAAACAGAACCAAAAAAGCAATGTCAACAAAATCGGTGAGTTATTGGCAAATATGACCTACTTTGTAGCAACTAAGAATATTTGTTATCTTTGTCTTAGCAGTGTCTATTTGATTTTCTGACAATTTCAGTTTTATATGTTGTTCATAATTTAGATATAATTTATATGAAATTTTCTCAGTTGCTAAAATGTTCAATAAAGTTCAAAACTTAAGTGAACTTAAATAGTTTCAGATTTTATGCAATTATTATGAAGAACATTTATAATTTACCTTAAGTTTCTAATTTTTTTAAAATTAATATGATCATATTTTTGGCTTTTCTAATGTGTGAATTTTGAATTCTGGGCATGTATGTATGCATAAGATAGGGGAAAGCTTTATGTAATGATTCCTGGTAATTTATTCAGTGACTTACAAAATGCCAACAAGAAAATCATGGTCATGTTCTGTTTCTATCATTTATCATTTCAGATTATATTAATATTTATTTTGAACATTAGGCTTGACTTTGCAGTCCAATTTGCTAAATGTCATTTCTAGAAGGTAGAGCATTTGTATTGGTTGGACATTTTATTGAGTGGAACGTCAATGGTAAACGTTAGATATTTAACTAAAAAATATATTTTTGTCTTTGTCCTAAGTGTTTGGAAAAATCTACCTCAAAGTAAACCATTGGGCTTTCTCTACAGTAAATACATATTCAGATAACACCCTAAAAATCAGAATAACTGCTTTATAATGTCCTAATGGTTAATTATTTACACTATTACAAAGTTTATGTTAAATTTATTTGAATTAATATAAATTAAATCTTATATTTTTATATTTTGAAATTACTAATGGCAGTAGAGGGAAAGAGTTTATACCCATGGCTACAGATTTATTCTTAATCTTGTCTAAAAAGGACATTCCCTTTACTGTACTGTCTAAATATCTAGGTAAAAGTTTGAATCTATTATTGAAACATAATTGAAAATTTGAATATATTTCTATGAATCATTGCATCTATCATTAAAATTCTGCTAATTATTATGCTACAGAGGACAATATGTAATTAGGTACTGTCAAAATAAAATCTAATAATCTGTTATCAATAACACAAGCTTGTGTTATATAATGCAAGCTGTCAATAGCACAAGTTTAGAGTTCTACCAAGTTTATTCAGACTGTGTGGGAAGAGGTATTATAAATAAACTTTTAAACCAAAATAAAAAAAAAAAACATTGCTTTCACCTATGATCTTCAGTTAAAAAATTAATAGGGTAAAATACCTCTGAAAGTAACCCTCAGGTATATTATGTTTTAGAAAAATGGAAAAACTGAATGTATCTCTTATTGTTTTGATATAAACATTTTATAAAAGTAATATAGACACTAGAGGAAATTTGAAAACCAATCAAAATACCAAAATAGCCAATATTCTATCACTATGACTTTTAAAACAAATTCCATTTAGGTTTGTTCTGTGCATAGTATATTATTTCAGTGATTCCAATTCTTAAGTTGAAATTATACTGTGTGTTTACGTTTTGGAGTGTTTTTTACTTTGCTAAGCATTAGAACTTAAGCATTATTCTGTTCGTTTTTGGTCTTTGTAATTTTCAAAAACTGAATTTGAAGGTAAGTTTGTGTTTCTGTGTCCTACCACTCATCTTGCTGTCTCCTACCAAGCCAGTAAACACAAATAAAGGAATATATATATATATATATATATATATATATATATATAGTGAAACAAAGTACCGATTCTTATTAAGAATCAGTCAATATCAACTGCAAGGCACTAGATCAAAATGAAGGATGGCTTTTTTTGCTTAAGGAATATGAGAGTGTTCTTACTG
The DNA here is from genome assembly GCF_029834395.1 of Sorex fumeus. Classification (NCBI taxonomy): domain Eukaryota; kingdom Metazoa; phylum Chordata; class Mammalia; order Eulipotyphla; family Soricidae; genus Sorex; species Sorex fumeus. Next base: position 1,177,200 of record NW_026606138.1, on the reverse strand, counting down.
ATAATTTTTATCAGTCAAGTTCAGAAAGCAAAGCCAGAGAGCATGACAGATGGTGGAATAGGTGAAAGTTAATATGGAAAACTGGTTTCTAAGTGTTAGGATATCTTAAATCCAAATAGCAAATGACTGTACTGGGGAGATAATTCAAAGGACAGGGGTATATAATTTGCATGCATGATGCCTGGGTTTGATCCCCAGCACCTCATGTTTTCCTGAGCCTTTTTGGAAGAAACCCTCAAGCACCAATCTCTTAGTCTCATAGCGCCATAAAATATGAAGAGCTGGAAACAGCTAGGTTGGTGAGGCCCCCAAACCAACTAACAAATTACAAGTTCTTAAATCAGCAGAGATTGAGATTGAGGGATATTAAAATCCCTTCAAGTGGAGCAATATGTCCAATTATAAAATTCAGTTATTCCTCTTTTCCAGACCTCGATTCCCAGATATTGTGCTTTTTCTCGAGAAGCTGCACCACTATTTCTTGATGGTGTATTACAGCCTATATTGCATCCAATAGGATAGTATACTCCAATTTTACAGTATTTTCTCCTAGATGAGACTTTATCAGTTTTTTATACACACATTAAATTATTCAGTATGGTCAGCTACCTCTAGGCAATGAGAGTCTTTTCTAGGATCAACAAATTCCATGGGCATTTCTTGCGCAATACTTTAAATATCTTTGAGCCTTCAAGTAAAAAAGTTCAACTACACAAGGTGATTGTGCTGAGAGTAAACTCAGGCCAAAAGTGCAAGGTGTGTGGCAGTTAACAATGCATACACAGAGATACAGTCAAGGGACAATCTCAGTAATAGAAACTTCCAGATGCAGATGATTTTAATTTCCTCCAATAAGTCAAGGGTCAGCTTACCAGTTTTTTTTTTGTTTGTTTGTTTTTTAGTTTTATTGAATCATCATGAGATAGTTACAAGCTATCATGTTTGGGTTACAATCACACAATGATCAAACACCCATCCCTCCACCAGTGCACATTCCCCACCACTAATCTCCCCGGTATATCCCCCCTTTCCCACCCTCCCGCTGCCTCCATGGCAGACAATATTCCCCATACTCTCTCTCTACTTTTCGGCATCATGTTTTGCAATACAGACACTGAGAGGTCATCATGTTTTGCCCACTATCAGCATACATCTCCCATCCCAACCGATTCTTCCAGCTATCATTTTCTTAGTGATCCCTTCTCTATTCCATCTGCCTTCTCCCCTCTTCTCATGAGGCAGGCTTCCAGTTATGGAGCAATCCTTAAGCTTCCATATGATCCCACAATACCACTTCTGGTAATATATCCCAAGGATGCAAAAAAGCACAGTAGAAATGACATCAGTACCTATATGTTCATTGCAGAACTGTTCACAATAGCCAAAATCTGGAAAGAACCCTAATTCCGGAGAACAGATGACTGGTTAAAGAAACTTTGGTACATCTACACAATATAATGCTATGCAGCTGTTAGAAGAGATGAAGTCACGAAATTTGCTTGTAAATGGATCGACATGGAATGTATCATGCTTAGTGAAATGAGTCAGAAAGAGAGGGACAGACATAGAAGGACTGTATTCATTTATGGAGTATAGAATAACATAAGATGAGGCTGACACCCAAGGACAGTAGATACATGGGCCAGGAGGATTGCTCCATAGCTGGAAACCAGTTTTTTTTAAAGGGCCTAAAATCTTGGAAAATTTTATACTTCTGAATTTAGACATGGTTTTATTATACTACATTATATATTATTCAGAATAGGCATTGGAAAAGTAACAATCACTTTTGAAATCAGTAATTAATTTAAAATTTAATTCTACATATAAGATGGTTCTATTTTTATTCCAAACAGTTATATTATTGACCTCAAGTATTATTTTCCTTTAATAAAACTGAACTCTTAATTTCTACTTTCACGTTAATCATACTACAGAAAATCAATCTTTAAATTATCTTTGTTATTTAGTAAGCCATTTAATTATCTATATATGGGATGGAGCAGTAGTAGAACTAGGAGGGCACTTGCTGCAAAGACGCTTGACTCAGATTCTATCCGCAGAAACTCATATGGTTCCCCGAGACCCATCAACAGTGATCCCTGAGCACAGAGCCATGAGCACTGCCAGTGTGGCCCTAACTAGCACCCTTCCCAAGTTTCTATATTTATCAAATACCATACCACAACATTATTTGATTTTTATGTATTATACTAAAAAAACTTCATTTTACTATTTATTTGTTCATTTGTAGTTTTATTCTTTAGTAAATATCAATTCATGCATGAATAGGGATAACTTATATTTAATCCAAATAAAATATTTTAATTTCCAAATTGTTGGAAACATTACTTTTACTTTTTTTAAAAATTTTTATTAGTGAAACACCATGAGGTATAGTTGTAGATTTACAATTTTTTGTGCTTGGGTTTCGATTATACAATGATCAAATACCCATCCCTCCACCAGTGCCCATTTTCCACCACCATGGATAATATCCCTCCCACCCCCATCCCCCCATCCCACCCTGCCTCTGTGGAAGGGCATTCCCTTTTGTTCTCTCTCTCCTTTTGGGTGTTGTGATCTGCAAAAGAGGCATTGAGTGGCAAACATGTTCAGTCCATAGTCTACTTTCAACATGCATCTCCCCTCCTGGGAGGATCCTCCAAACATCCTTTATTTGGTGCTCCCTTCTCTATCTGAGCTGCCCTTTCCCCTAGAATGCCCGACTGGCCTCTAAGCTATGGAGTAATCCTCCTGGTGCTGATCTCAGCTATTCTTGGGTATTAATCTTATATTTTGTTACTTTATACCCCCAGATGAATGCAATCTTTCTATGTCTATCCCTCTCTTTCTGACTCATTTCGCTTAGCATGATACTTTCCATGTTATACCACTTGTATGTAAATTTCATGACTTCATCTTTTCTAACAGCTACATAGTACTCCATTGTGTAGATTTACCAAAGTTTCTTTAACCAGTCCTCTGTTCTTGGGCACTCAGGTTTCTTCCAGGGAAACATTACTTTTACTTTTAAAAAAATAATTTTATTTTCATAGTTTTTCACAATAATTGATGACATTCAATATTTCAACATCAATCCCACCACCATTACACCTTCCCACCACCATTATTTCAAAGTTTCCCACCACTACCACTCAAGCCTGGCCTCAGGCAGATGCTAGATAATTTATTCTATATTGCTTGTTATGAATAGTATGAGATATCCGTGTTTATCTCACAGTGATTCAACAAAAAAGCAAATATATATATATATATATATATATATATATATATGAGATATTGTGAGCAGCACACTTCTGGGAACATATAAATTTAAATAATTAGGGTCCAGAGCTATACCTGCGTTGAACTACTTGGTTCCAATATTCAGTTGTGATTCTCTGGATCATGGCCTTAGTGAGCTTAAATAGCACCTGGAGACAATTTGTGGGCATGGAAGCCAGGACCCAGGAGGGACGAAGAGGTGAGAAGGGACAGCCCAGACCCCCCTTCCCCGCCTCATGGGGCCTGGCTTTATCAGTCACTGGTCCCTGGGTTTTTCAGTGGATTTAGTCTCTTACATGAGAGGGCCTACTTTTTCTTTAATGAAGAATTAGAGTCACTATATTTAGCTTGTAAAATTTATTTGAATAGGCAATGACTCTAAGAATATTCTGATATATTTTCTTATTCTAGAAAACAAAATATTTTGTCATTATAATAATAATAATAATTATTATTATTATTATATCACCATGAGAAAAACAGTTGCAAAGTTTTCCATGATTAGGGTTTCAGTCATACAATGTTTCAACACCTGTCCATTGACCACCCATGTCCCCAATTTTCCTCCTTCCTTCCACCCACCCCCAGCCTGCCTCTACAGCAGACACTTTTTTAAAAAATCTCTGTGTATGTCTCTCTCTCTCTCTCTCTCTCTCTCTCTCTCTCTCTCTTTCCTTTTGGTCATTATAGTATGTGGTAGAGGTACTATAAGCTTATTATGTATATCTCTTTACCTACTTTTAGCCCATAGTTCTCGTCCAGAGTGATCATTTTCAAATGTCAGTGTCATAGCCATCCCTTCTCTATCCTAACTGGGAAGAAGAAGGAGAGAACAACTATTTTACATATTTTTATGTTTGTATTGAAATTGAGAACTATCATGGAAATCATATGATTTCTAAGACTCTTCCACTGCAAAAATTCACAATCTGACATAGTCAATATCTCTACCATAAAAACATATGCACATTCATCTTGACAAATTATAATTGTGAGTAAGATCAGTATGTATTTGAAAATAATTATAGGTGACTAATTCAGGATTTTTCTAGATGTGATTATTCTTTAATTATTAATTTGACACTTGTGATTTATATCAATCTTGTAAAATTAGTCTGAAAGAAATAGGATAGTCACAAAGTTTGCCCAAAAAGTGGAGGACCTCTTTAATAACAATTATTTGCCATTATATTTAATCTTGGACTTATATGAACATACATTTTATCTTTTAATTGATGATGTAATAATCACAGTAAAGTATAATATTTGTATTTTGTTTAATTTTTAAAATGTTATATGCACCTTCAATTTATAAAGCACTAATTCAATTAGAATGTAAAGGAGAACCCCTATAATGATCCATAGACTCTTCACTTCTATGTGTGCAATTAATTTATTTTGTGGAAATCATTTTCAGTTCACTCTCCTTTTATTGTCAGGGTTGAAGCATAAAGGTCAGTAAGGAATGGTTAATGAGCAGAAAAAACTGCAACTAAAGGGATTTAGGTAGTGTGAAATTATAAATTTTTGTATATTCATCTCATCTGAAAAACGTATATATTCTGTTCAGTCCAATATTTAGAAAACATATCAAAGTCTGGCACAATGCTCAAATTTTCCAAATGCATTTAAAATAAATGTGACATGCTCTCAAGCAGACTTTTGCCTCGCAACTTTTTTCAGATCTAGTGAAACATATAATTCACAGGAAACAGCCAAGGCAGTAGAGTATAGGATGATAGAGAGTTTTTGAATATAGAAAGTTCAGCATTTCCCCAATTGGGTTTAAACAGGCTTCCCACAGGAACAGTTTCTACCGTACAGTATTTATCACCTTGAGTAATGTGACAGAAAAAAAAAATGGAACAAAGGACATGGTTTTACTAAACAAAAGAAGCCAGCAATTCTCAAACGATAAACTATCCATTTTTCAAGGATAGCATATATGAAAATATTTTGGTGACTTTAATGACAATTTAGAGAAGAGCCTTTTATTTACAAAGTAGGCATACAAACACACACACACACACATACACACACACACACACACCACATTTGTTTTTACAGCTCAACTATCTGCATGGAAGATATTTAAAATTGACAATATCTACAAAACGGTCATACTTTTGTCACTTCTGCACGAATAAGCAGGGAAGGAAAATTCCCCAAGTACAGGTTCTCAGTTCAGGCAGAGACAGCAAGAAGAGAGGCACTTAGAGAAACCAAGGCAGAGATGAAAGCTCTGGGAGACCCTGGGGACCCGTAGGAGCTGTCATGATTTACTGTGCTCTTACAAAACAGAAAGCCTAAATCACCAGCACTGAGCTTCCAGGAAAATCAGCTGTCGACTTATTTCTTGGGAGGTCTTGGTCTTGCCCTACCCCTTAAATCTGTAAGGGGCCAAAAGATTCCTATTCCACAGAGGAAAGCCATTTGAGAAAGAGCTTTTTTAAAAAATCTTTCTTTCTCTTTTTCTTTTTTTTCCTTTTTTTAAAATAAGAAGCTCATATAGAAAAAGAGAAAAGGGTTACCTCATTGAAAATTGGTAACAAAGTTTTCTTCTAATAGAAACAATTATGTCTTACCTTTTTACCTTTATGACACAAAATAGATTTATTAAATTTGTTCCTCAAAGAATAGTTGAATGTACGTAGGCTAAAATGGAGAGCAAAAATGCTAAATTAAATTAAGGCTCTTAATGCCAATACATTGCAATGCTTCTCTGTGAATCTAAAATTTCTCTGTTGGTCTAAAATTTCAAGTATCCCTTTTCATGACCTAATGTCACCTTTAAGATATTAAACTGTCCACTGTTTTAAGTCAATTATTTTTTATAGTTAAAAGACAAATTAGAGAATTACCTCAGAGTTAATAAGGTGACATTTAAGGTTCTTTCTAACTATAAAATCCTAAATTGATATATGGTCAATTTCTTTTTTATAATGTTGTTAAATTATATTATCATTTGACAAAATCATGTGATTAACTTTTATTGTCAAGATGCTTAGTTCCACTCGTAGGCATCAGAAAGACTGTTACTTTGAGATCTGTACATTTCTGTGGTTGATTTTGAGGGCATCCCTCTAACTTTGATTGTAAAAGCAGTGTTTAAACATGCCAATTTTCCACTTTTTAGGTATAACTATCTTTATGGCCTCTGAACATATATTTCATTGCTTATAGATGTTAGAGACAGAAAGAAGTAATGCATTCGGAATCATATAAAGCAGTGTGTGTGTATCAATTTCCAGTGTGATTTTGGAGTATTGCTGTGAAATTCTATGATAGCACCTAATAGGTATCTGTGAAAGCCAGCATTCATATAATAAATAATTCATAAATGCTAAAAATAATTACGCTTTTAGACAAAAAACAGATAGTAAGAGTTCAGACACCAGAGAAAGCAATAGTAATCAATGTCACTCATGACATCATCTCCCTTGTGAAGATATTCACTGCTTCTCAGTTCATTGAATAAACTCTTTGGGGTTTAGTTTCATTAACATAAGTTGTCATAAGAGCACTTATCTCAACCTAAATTGGAAAAATGTAAATGTTCAAATTAAACTCATATTTAACATATGAAACTTCTAGACAACACTCCCTTGACAGTGAATATAATTCAAATATATTATATTTTGTATGTTTTGTAGTGCTTTCAGCTATCTGTCCCAAATACATGAAATGAATTATTTTATTTTTACTCACAATTTGAATGATGCAGTGAAGACTAAACTTTATGCTTTCTAAGTTTTTCTGTAAAAGTAAATTCATTTATGGTCAAATGGCTCAAAATAGTACTTCTTCTCCCAAAGATTCATTTTATTAAAAAAAAAGAAATTACATTTCTCAAAGAATTTTTGCAAATAATATATTTCTCTAAAATTCAATGATCCGTTGTCAGAACCTCAATTTTATTTTGTGAGTTCAACACTGAATACTGAGCTGCAGTACTCATTTGATGTATTATCTTGTACATAAGCTTTTTGTATGGCCAAGTTGCTTCCTAAGAACATGAGCTCCTGATATGAAAGCAATTTTTTTCAGATCTGCCATCTTTCTCACATACTTCTTCCCTTTCACTTTGATTCAGTGTGCATCATCCTCTTTGGCATAATTGATAGGAAAATTTTTTATTCTAGATTAACTTATGGACTGGAGCGATAACTTATGGGGCTGGACTGATATTATTATATTATTATGGAGCTTATTAACTTATGGGGCTGGAGCGATAGCACAGTGGTAGGCCGTTTGCCTTGCACGCAGCCAACATGGCTGACCTGAGTTTAATTCTTCTGCCCCTCTCAGAGAGCCTGGCAAGCTACCGAGAGTATCTCATCCACACGGCAGAGCCTGGCAAGCTACCTGTGATGTACTCAATATGCGAAACACAGTAACAACAAGTCTCAAAATGGAGACGTTACTGGGCCCGCTCGAGCAAATCGATGAACAACGGGAGAACCGTGACCGTAACTTATGGACACAAGAGGAATTATTTCCAAAGTGAAATTCCTTATCTCAATGTGGTTAGAAGACACTCTGTGAGGAAAATAAAATAGATGGACCCAATAAAGTCCATCAACTTCAAGTTCCTATATGATTCTCACAGTTATGATTCTAAAACAATTAAACTTAGGAGAAAAACCAATGAATGTTGTGTAGTTCAATCTAGAGCTATGCGTATGTCTCTGTAATAATTGCCATAGTTTATACTGACATGTCTAGGTAATGAGGTTTCTACAGGATGCTGTTTTTATCGTAGTATACAATTCTCAAGACTCCATTTTCATGGAAATGATGCAATGTGAGACATTACTTTATATCAGCTCTACTTAAACTATTCTGTATAGTTTGATATTTATATTGAACAATTTGCTAGCATATTAGTAAAATAATGCTAGTTATTAAAAATTAATAGACAATAAAATAATTTTCATGCGGTTTATTAAAAGGGCTATAATGTTCTTGAGTCACAAGTTGTTAGGACAATAAGCCATCAAGAAACTAATAAGTCTCAATTAATATAAAATAATATGGATATTTATTAATGATTATCTTATTCATGTTTTTATTATTGATGAAAGCTATTTTTTATTTAAATGTGCTTATTTTATTAAGGTTATTACCTCTAAAAATGAAAATGCACCTAATCTAAGTGGTGTTTGAGAATTTTGCAGTCTTCTGTTCCACAAAAATAATCCTGTATAGTCACTCCGTCCATGCCCTAACAACTATAAAGAGCACATGATATATTCTCACAAAGATTTTATCGTCAAAAATAGACAGTAGATTGCACCCTGACTAATAAATTTATTTACTGTTTTTACCCTAGTATGGCTATTAGACGATAAATACTTATCAGCTTATCTTTTTAAGATTCTTTCCTAATGCTCCTATAGGGACATCATTGATGTCATAGATTGCTTTTGCTAAGTAAAAAGTCATCGTCAGTCAGAGTTCTAGTATATATCAACAGGATGTGGATATGGTTAAGGAGAAACATTATCTATTTCATGAATAAAAGTAGAGAATATGTGATCTCTCAGGATAAACCTGCTAAATTTAAAGATAACACTGTATCACTGTCACTGTCATCATGTTGTACATCGATTGCCTCGAGCAGGCCCCAGTAACGTCTCCTTTGTCCTAGCCCTGAGATTTTAAAGAATGCCATATCCGAGGCTCTTTCAGGGTCAGGAGAATGAGACCCATCATTGCTACTATTTTTTGGCATATTGAATACACCACGGGAAGTTTGCCAGACTCTTTCGTGTGGGCAGGATACTTTTGATAGCCTGCCAGGTTCTCCAGAGTAAGAACTAGATAATAAGATGTCACTTCCGGGAGCAGCATTTTGTAGTCTCTGGGTCTTGGCCATTGATGGGATTACATGGCCCCAGGGGAAGTTGGTGGGTGTAATGCCTACATATTGGAAGATGGGGGATTTGGGTGGAGAAGGCCCCAGTTCCAATTCGAGCAGGCCTAGAGATCTACACCCCGGGTCCCGCACACCTGGGTTGCTTTGCCAGTTGATTTATGCTCCCCACCCCGAGCAGAGCCCAGGAAGCTGAAGACCTCTGATTCCAGCCACAGCCATGCTTAAGACCACTCCCCACACATCCGGACGTGCCTCACGCAAGATAACAGTTAGGTTATAAATATGCTTAGAAACATAGTATGATTTTCAGAAATATTTTTATTGGTAAACATGTTTATTTATTTTAATTAAGACAACATGATCTAAAAGTTGTTCTAATATTGTTTCAGGCATACAATATTTTAATACCAACCCCACCGCAGGATCTCCAGGCTGTCTGTCATCCCCCACTCTGCCCCCATGACCGGCATGGCATGTAACAAATTTATGTCATATTGTTTGCTACAACAAAGCTTAATGAAATAGCAAATGGAATTATCAGAAGATAAATAATGACTATTTATTTAATTTTATTTAATTTAATTTAATTTTATTTTATTTATTTTATTTAATTTTCTCTAAATTTTCAGGATACCTTAAATATCCTTAAATATCCAACCCACACGGCAGAGCCTGGCAAGCTATCCGTGGTCTATGCCAAATAGACCAAATTGATATGCCAAATCCAGTAATAAATGGATCTCATTTCCCTAACCCTGATTATGCAGAGTCGAGAAGGATATGGAAGGAGAAGCTGATAAAACACCAAGGCAGACATGGGCTGCCAAAACGCAGAAAAACAAAAATGATTGTCTGTACTTTTAATGCTCGTACGCTGGCATCTGCTGCATCCATTGAAGACCTTATGGTACAAGCACGAAAGATCAAGTACGACATCATTGGTCTGACCGAAACGAGAAGACATCAATCCCATCATGCTGTTTTCGACACTGGAGAAGAACTATTCCTTGGAATATGTGATAAAAGAGGCGTCGGTGGTGTCGGTATCCTTGTCAACAGAAACTTAGTCACAAGCATTGATTCATTTGAATGCCTAACAACCCGAATCGGACGATTACACTTGAATAAATGTGGCTCACTACCGGCAGTTTCTATCTTTGTTGTCTATGCACCAACATCCAGTTATGGTGAAAAAGAAACTGAGAAATTCTACATGGAGCTGGAGAAATTCTATAAAGAAGATCACACCTTCTACAAGATCATTGTCGGTGATTTTAATGCCAAGATAGGACCAAGAAGATCAGTCGATGAACTCCACATCGGAACCCATGGCCTGGAATGGAACGAACAAGGTGACAGACTGTCTGAGTTCATCATGTCAACCAAAACCTTCCATGGTAACTCACAATTCCAAAAGGTTGAATCTAAACGTTGGACATGGGAGTCTCCCGATGGACGATTCCACAATGAAATAGACCACATCATATTCAATCGGCGGTTTTGCCTAACCGATGTTGCTGTTGTCCCAAAATTCCAAACGGGATCAGACCACCGTCTTCTTCGTGCAAAATTCTACCTCACAGAACGAGGAGAAAAGAATGCAAGGTTTAAGAAGAAGACTCCCAGAACAACCACCAACTGGGAACTCTTTGGCTCTGTTGCAGCAACATGGGAAGATGCCGTCATTGACAACATTGATGAGGAATACGATCGAATGATTCAGCACCTCCATGATTGTGCAAGGAATGCCAAGAGAGAGATAACCACAAAAAACCGTCTTTCTTTGAACGCTCTTGAACCTATTCGCCAACGTGGTGTGGCACGTGCCTCAGGCAACCACAAGCAAACGTCCGAACTGGCAAAACAGTGCAGAAAAGCCATCAAGGATGACCTCAAAAACAGGAGAGCAGCAGTACTGGTAGATGCAGCAGAAGCTGGGAAAAACATTCGTAATGCCCGCCTGTCCTTCACCAACTACAAAACCAAGATGACTGCCCTCCGACATCATGATGGATCTATCACATCTTCCAGAAGGGCAATGGAGAAGATTATTCATGACTTCTACTCAGATCTCTTTAATAGCCACATCCACTTGCCCACATACCACATATCACATGATGGATATGTCGTTCCCAATGTTCTCCCTTCCGAAATCCAATATGCCATCTCGTCGGTAAAGAAACAAAAAGCACCTGGCCCAGACAAGATCAGACCTGAACACCTGAAGAACTTACCATCAGTACTCATCAATACATTAGCTCGACTCTTCACACGCTACCTGTCTAAATGCAAGGTTCCATCCCAATGGAAAACCAGCAAGACTGTACTACTATACAAGAAAGGAGACATCCACGACATTGGCAACTATCGCCCAATCTGCCTATTGTCTGTCATCTACAAACTATTCACTCGAGTCATCCTGAATAGGATTAGCAGAACACTAGATGAAGGACAACCATGTGAACAAGCTGGATTCCGAAAAGGATTCAGTACCATCGACCATATCCACACAATAACCAAGCTCATTGAGGTATCTCGGGAGTTCAAGATGCCGCTCTGTCTATCGTTCATTGATTTAAAGAAGGCCTTTGATTCTGTTGAGACGGAAGCGGTCATGGAAGCCCTAGCCAATCAGGGCGTACAAATTCAATACATCAGGATCCTTTGTGAGCTCTATTGCGGATTCACTACCAAGATCTCACCATTCTACAAAGAAGTAATCATCCATATCAAGAGAGGGGTTCGGCAGGGTGATACTATTTCACCAAAACTCTTCAGTGCCACCCTCGAGAACATCATGCGACGACTAGAATGGGAAAACATGGGAGTGAAGATAGATGGTCGGCAACTACACCACCTCCGCTTTGCTGATGACATCGTTCTAATAACACCAAACATCAGCCAAGCGGCAAAATGCTTGCGGACTTTGACCGTGAGTGTGGAAAGGTCGGACTACAGCTAAATCTTACGAAGACAATGTTTATGAGAAACAGCCTTGTTCCTGACGCTCCATTCGCTCTCAACGGAACCACCATCTCCGAATGCAACAGTTATGTATACTTAGGTCGAGAAATCAACATGATGAATGACCTGGCACCTGAGTTACGCAGGAGGAAGAGAGCGGCTTGGAATGCCTTCAAGAGCATTGAAGAAATAACTAAAAGGACAAAGAACCTCCAGCTACGAGCACATCTCTTTGATTCCACTATTCTTCCTGCATTAACATATGCCTCAGAGACCTGGACCCTACGAAAACAGGATGAGAACACTATTCGGGTCTCTCAAAGATGAATCGAAAGAACTATGCTTGGAATATCACGATTCACTCAAATGAGAGATAGAATCCGGAGTTCTGATCTTCGTCAACGCTCAAGAATCAGGGACGCTGTCTCATTTGCCAAGACATCAAAAATCAGATGGGCTGGACATGTAATGAGGTTTACAGACAACCGCTGGACTAGAGCCATTACTGATTGGATTCCACGAGACATCAAAAGATCACGTGGACGCCCACCTATAAGATGGTCAGACTTCTTCGTCAAGACCCTAAATGATCGGTTTGAGGCTCTACATGTTCCTAAAACGAACATTTACCATTGGGCTACGCTAGCACGCAACCAGGATGAATGGAGACGTTACTGGCACCCGCTCGAATAAATCGATGAATAACGGGGATTAAGTGATTAAGTGAAGTGAAATAATGAAAGTCAATTTGTAGCGATTAATTGTCATGTGATTTTAACCTACATAAATAAGGAAATTTAAATCATTTAATGCAGTCTACTACACTTTCTTATTTAAATAGCTAAGTTTTCAACTCTGGCATCTAAAACATATTGCAACAAATTTTATTTTGTACTTGAATCTTATTGTGGTATCATCATATCTACCCTTTCATAAATGGTACTTTTCATTTTTCCCCATAGGTAGGCATATGATAACTTTATTTCACATTACTTGGTCCAAAAAACATAATTGCAAGTAGAAGTATTAAAAATAAATAAAACAATCTGTAATGTTTAATTGCTACATGTTTTTGACCTTTCTTAATTTAGCAGAGTTTAATAACTAACGTTTTTGCGTGCCATATTCAGCACCAAATGATGGGCTGTTTCTTTTGTCTTTAAAGGAGTTATTTTCATAAGCACCAGGAGGATTGCTCCACGGCTTGGAAGCCGGTCTCACACGCTGAGCGAAAAGACAGTTCAAATAGATAAGGGACCACCAAGTAAAGGGTGCTTGGAAGACCCGTTCGGGGTGGGAGACACATTCTGAAATAGACTATAGACTGAACATGATGGCCATTCAATATCTCTATAAACCTCTACAAACCACAACACCCAAAATCAAAGAGAGAGCAAAAGGGTATGCTCTGGCACAGAAGCGGGGCAGGGTTGGGGGGATGAGGTGGGAGTGGGGGAAGGCACACTGGGATCATTGGTGGTGGAGAATGGTCACTGGTGGAGGGAATGGGTACTGAGCATTGTATGACTGAAATATAACCACGAAAGTTTGTAACTTGTAACTGCACCTCACAGGGATCCATTACCAAAAATAAAAATAAATAAATAAATAAATAAATAAAATAAAAGACCAATAACCTGAAAAAAAAACTTTTAAAAAAGGAGCTATTTTAATGTTTCTTTAAAAAAAAACTTGTTTAAAGGCCATAAATTTTGCAAGCTCTTACCTATCGATGAAGCTCTGTATTGTTCTCTCAAATCCAAATGATAATCTAGCTAGATAGAGTATATTTGATGAGGTGTTCAGTACACTGAATTTTTGCACTATACCGTTCCCTCTCAGAGAGACTGGCAAGCTACCAAGCGTATCTTACCCACACAACAAAGCCTGGCAAGCTACCTATGACATGTTCGATATGCCAAACACAGTAACAAGTCTCACAATGGAGCACTCCTGGGAATATATCCCAGAGAGGCAAAAAGGTATAGTCAAAGTGACATCTGCAATTGTTTGTTTATTGCAGCACTCTTTACAATAGCCAGAATCTGGAAATAACCTGAGTGCCCAAGAGCAGATGACTGGTTAAAGAAACTTTGGTACATTTACACAATGGAGTACTATGTAGCTGTTAGAAAAGATGAAGTTATGAAATTTGCATACAAGTGGTACTACATGGAAAGTATCATGTTAAGCGAAATGAGTCAGAAAGAGCGGGATAGACACAGAAAGATTGCATTCATCTGGGGAACATAAAGCAACAAAAAGGGAGACTAACACCCAGGAATGGCTGAGATTAGTACCGGGAATTTTGCTCCATGAATGGAAGGCCAGCCACACGTTTTAGGTGAAAAGGAAGCTCAGATAGAGAAGAGAGCACCAAATAAAGGGTGTTGTGAGGACCCTCCCAGGGTGGGAGAAGCATGCTAAAAGTAGTCTATAGACCAAACATGATTGCCACACAATGCCTCTCTTGCAAAACACAGTACCCAAAAGAAGAGAGAGAAAACAAGGGGGAATACCCTGCCACAGAGGCAGGATGGGACGGGGGGATGGGGGGTGGGGGGTGGGGATGCTGGGACCCGTGGTGATGGATGACGGGCTCTGGTGGAGGGATGGGCACTTGATCATTGTATAACTGAAACCCAAGCACAAAATTTGTAAGCCTATAACTGTACCTCATGGTGTGTCACTAATAAAAAAAGAAAAAAATAAATAAAAAAAATAAAAATGAATTATCAAAAAAAATGGAGATATTACTGAACCCACTCGAGCAAATCAATGAACAATGGGAGAACAGTGACAGTGACAGTGACTGTTCCCTATTCTTCTGGCTTGTACAGTCTCATTTGTTATATCTGTGTACATCTTACGAACTTTCCTTTGTACGTAAGCATCTTTTTGGATCTTATTGCATTCAATATTCTATATCTTTAGATTTTGTCATTTTGTGTATAATGTGTTTTGGAGTTTTACTAATTGGGTTTATTTTCACTGGGACTCTTCAGGTCTCTTGGATCTTAGTGACTGTAATCCTCAACTCTGGAAAGTTCTTATTAATGATTTCTTAAACCATTGTTTCTTCACATTTTCCTCCTGTTCTTCAGGGACTCTAATGATTCTTACATTGTTCCTCTTGAACTCATCCCATAATTCTCCAATAGGATGTTCATTTCATTTCAGACTAGTTTCCACTTTCTGCTGTTTCCTAGCAGTTTCCTCCTTTTTATCTTGGAGCTCCTCAATCCTTTGTTCATCTTCTGTTATTCTGCTATTCAGAGCTTCTTCTGTTGACTGTGTTTTATATCATCTACCCTGTTCTTCATTTCTGTCATTTCTGACTGTAATAGCTTTTTCATTTTGACTCATACTTTCTTGTGCTTTGCTGATTACCTGTGGTATTGTTTCTGTGAACTCATGGCACATCCTCATCATAGTGTCATTAAAGGCACTGTTTGTGGATTTACTGGTGATTGTATTTGGTCATATTGCTTTTGCTCTCTGAGCTTGCTGGGTTTCTGTTTGTATTCACTATTGGTTTTCTAGTGTTCTCAGGGTGAGGCTTTGTAGTTACCTGGCTGAGAAGGTAGTGAAGGATTAACTAGAGATACTCCTCTGTCTTCATGCTGGAGCAATAGCACAGTGGGTAGGTCGTTTGCCTTGCACACAGCAGTCCTGTGTTTGATTCCTCTGTCCCTCTTGGAGAGCCTGGCAATCTACCGAGAGTATCCCGCCTGCAAGGCAGAGCCTGGCAAGTTCCCCGAGACATATCCGATATGCCAAAAACAGTAACAACAAGTCTCACAACGGAGACGTTACTGGTGCCTGCTCGAGAAATCGATGAACAATGGGAGGACAGTGCTACAGTGCTATAGTGCTACTCCTCTATCTTCATTGCCTGTCCACACAGAATGACAGGAAGAATAACTATGAGCAGAATGTAATTTGCTATGCATATCTATTGCTTCAGAAACTGTGGTATTGGCTCTTAACATGATTCAGGTCAGGTGTGAAGGCTGCTGGGACCCACCCAGGAGAATGGAGTTCTTCCTCCCATTGGAACTCTGGCTTCCACACGGAATAGGCTCAGTGATATCAGCTAGCAAGCTTCTCCATGGATGGAGGAGCAGCAAGCAGAAGGTCAGTGAAATAAATATTTTTATATAACTTACAGATTATAATTTTGATAAAATAAAATATTATTGAAAAATAAACTTCATGTCTCATTTAGTTACATTTAGGAGACTATAAAACATTACAGGCAATAAGCTTTTATATTAAGCACAATTCCCTAAAAATGCCATTTTCAGCAACTCCCTCCCACCCAAAAGTATATTACATTTATTGGAACAATCTGAAAAAAGCTGGGTATAATGTGAAAGTTCATGTGGTAGAAATATTATAGTCATCAAAATATCTCATGCCTCATTTTTGCAAGGTCTTTTCTAATAACAGAATCAAGATTCACATGGGTCTTTACCTATTTTGTTATGAGAAAAAATGTTCTTTAGGGGTTCCTTGCTATTCAAAAAGAAAAATGTTTCACTTTTCTGTCAAATGGTAAAATTGGGAATGGGTCACCTGTATTCTATGAAAAGTGAGACTATGTTCATGTGGTATGTTACTTCTTTAGAGAAACATCACAGCACTGACAGCAGCTTAGAAGTGTTTCTTAATTCATTGCAATGGCAGTTTTAATTCATGCTCATTGTTTATATACAGTACTCAATTAATGTGAGGCTATAAACAATCATTCTATGTAGTTTATTTGACTAACGTGCATTTTTCCAGGCAAAGATTTAAGTAAATTGGCTAATTCATAGGTATTATTTCCTTTTCATCATATTATTTTCTGTTTGAATCTATAAAAGGATAATTGATAAATAAAAAAATGCTGAGTCACAACTACCTCAGGTGTAAGCTTATAAATTCAGTGCATATGTGTGAACTGGAGACTTTAGAGCCCTTTTACCCCTTGTTCAGACCCTGGAGAATAAAGTAATTGTTCCTGGGATTTGAAAGACTATTGATTGAAAGCTCTGTGATAATCTCCCCAGATGCCTTGAGACTGAGAATTTACCTAGAGAAAGAATTTATCCTTTATCTTTTCTTTCTTTTTTTTTTTTTTAAGCAAAGTGACTCAAAGGAATTGGGAAAGTGGGGTTGTGCTTTCCCATTTAGATTGATAGAGACTTTTAATTTTTACTACCTCCACTTTTACATTGTCACCAAATAAGGATTTTAGAGAGTACAATATCTGCAAGCAGAAAATGGAATGGCTTTCTTATGGAAATAAGCAAAAGTAACTCAAAACAAACTGCTGATTCAAGTGCATAAAGTATGATAAATCATTTTCCATTTAAGGGCCATCGAGG
The DNA here is from genome assembly GCF_029834395.1 of Sorex fumeus. Taxonomy (NCBI): domain Eukaryota; kingdom Metazoa; phylum Chordata; class Mammalia; order Eulipotyphla; family Soricidae; genus Sorex; species Sorex fumeus. The sequence goes on along the minus strand of NW_026606138.1, from coordinate 1,159,698 downwards.
GCATGTTCCTTGCCCCCACTAAAAAGTTTGGTTCATTTGATACAGCCCTCTACTTTTCCAAAATCTGTGTCATTCATTACTTAAAAGTGAAAAAACTTTGTAGTCTTAATGTGGATACTTAACTGTCTTATAAGTTTAAAACCAGATTGTGTTTTGAAAAAATAACTTTTTTTTAAAATTTACTTTGGTTAGCTTTAGGTGAAAAAATTCAAATAAACTTTTCTACTTCCTTTTTTTTTTAACAGGCTACTGATGAAATAGGGCTGGAGCGATAGCACAGTGGTAGGGCGTTTGCCATGGAAGTGACAAACGTGGCCGACCCAAGTTTGATTCCTCCGTCCCTCTCGGAGAGCCCGGCAAGCTACCAAGAGTATCTTGCCCGCACGGCAAAGCCTGGCAAGCTACCCGTGACGTACTTAATATGCCAAACACAGTAACAACAAGTCTCACAATGGAGACGTTACTGGCCCACTCGAGCAAATAAACAATGGGAGGACCGTGACGTGACTGTGACTGATGAAATAGGGCTGGACGGATAGCACAGTGGGTAGGGCGTCTGCCTCACACGCGGCCGACCTGGTTGACCTAAATTCAATTCCTGCACCCCTCTCATAGAGCCCGGCAAGCTACTGAGAGTATCTCGCCCACACCGCAAAGTCTGCTAAGCTACCTGTGACGTATCCGATTTGCCAAACACAGTAACAACAGGTCTCACAATGTTACTGGGCCCGCTCGAGCAAATCGATGAAAAGTGGAAGGACAGTGACAGTGACAGTGACTGATCTAATAGTATAGCACGATAGTAAATAGTGAATTTCTCAATGCATGAGAGATAGTAAAGTGCTTAAGAGCTTGCCTTGTGCACACATGACCTCAACTCAATCCCCCTAAAACTTCAGGAATAATCAGTGAGCACAGAGCCAGGAGTGACCACTGGAATGAGCAAGAAATGTAACTCACAGTTACGAGCCTGGAAAGTGAACTCCAAATAATAGAATTTCCTAATCACCAAATAAAATACTCAAGCTATTTTCCATTTCGTCTCATTTAGGAATACTTAAAAATATCTGATAAAACCAGAATGCAGATGATTTTCTCCTTAACATATAGAACTGTGGATAGTGATAAAAATTATTAAAAATGATAAAAGTGTACATCATCTCTTTTTTAGGTTATCTAAATTTGATTAGACATTAAAACATTCATTAGTTAAATATCCTGTGGTGGTAAAACTTGAAAAGTGTGATGTTTCAAGCTTAAGCCTGGTGAAACCTGGTCTAGTATTCTCAAAAGCTGAGGAGAATATTGAAAATACATCTGAATGCTTAATAAATGTTTATTGAATGCTTTGCCAAAATGTAGGTAACCAATTATCAATAGCAATTCCTTAATTTTCTTCACTGGAGAAAATGTGCCTGATTTTTACATGTAATATATACACGTTTACTCTCCATCTATGGATTTTCAAAGCACAGAGGTGTAAAAAAAAAAGTCACAAGAAGACATATCCTGTGGCTTTTCTCCTTGACACATAATTTGTAGTTCTTGATGTGGCTGCATTGATAAAATGCTGGGTGTGTAATAAGTGAAAATGAAGGCTGTCCTACTGCCTGGCTTTTAAACAAGTTGGATTGGCTATATGTTCACAAATCAATGATTTTCTCATCGAGAGATAATACACATTGGTAGTGTTAGAGAAGTTAGATGCAGGAGAGGTCACTGTAGGGGGTTAAGGAAAGCTGTAGCAGTTGTTAGAATAGCAATTATTCCAAGGCAAACTTTGTTTGATAGAAGGAGTAACAGTCTTGCTGGGCTTGAATTGCTTTTCACTTTGATTATGCTTATCAGGAGTCAGAAAAAGAGTGTTAGAGGTAACCAAGAACTGAAGAGAGAATTCTGTTTATTTATATATTATACATTTATATATTTACATATGTGTATAATGTATAATATATTATATAATTTATTATATATTATGCATATATATAATCAGACACTCATATAAAAAATCATGAGACCATTTTGTCAACATGGCTTATTTCAAGAGATGTTTAGAAATAGTGTAGTGGGCAGTGTGCTTGTGCAGCAAATCTAGTTTCAATCCTCAGCATCCCACATGGTCTTCCGAATCTGGCCAGGACCAATCCTGTTCACAGAGCACAGATCCAGGAATAAGTCTTGAGCACTGTCAGTTTTGCATCCAAAACAAATTTAAAAAATTTCATTTCAAATTTGTACAAAGTGAAAGATTGGTTGTTCAAGAATACTTAATGTGAACCTGTGTAGATGCACTAGTCAGTTCGAGAATAATCATTTGGTAAAAGTTGGTCAGTTTAGAAAAGAAAATTTGTAAAGTAAAATTATTAAATTAGTATATAAATATTTCTAGGAAATTATACCCTTTATTTTTTGCACATGTAAACACAGAGAAACCCAGATATTGCATGAATTTTCCCAACTATAGTTTAAAAAAGTGTTAAAAAATTTCAGTTAGCTGTAAATAGAGAGCAGGATAAATAGAGGATTGTCCAATTCCTGGATGGCACATGTTTTCTTTATTCTTTAAAGTAGTAAATTATAATTTCATTCATAATATTTATTGCATTATACTTCATTATACTTCAGTACCTTCCAATAACTATTTTTGGAATAACTATTTTTCTAACTTGCTATAATTAAATCTGTTGTAAATCACAGAGAATTTTTTCCAATATATCTCTCTCACTTCACCCCTTATCCCAGATTTTCCTCTGCAATAGATGTTGTAGATCATCACACCAGTTACCATGTGATAGATATTCTAAACATTATCATCTTATTGTTCTTCCATCCATTCAGCACTGCAGAAGCCCATCTTTAGAAGAATCAAATCATGTCTCTTCATATTCTTCAAAGTATTTACAGATCGGAAAACTTTGTGACACTATCACTAATTGCTGCTGTAACTTTAAGTATTTTTAAAGTTTTCGATCTATGTCATAACTGCATTTAGAAATTCATCTGCCTTTTTTAAGTAACTTTCAATAATATTCTCTCTTAAATTTTATTTTCCTTTTACTTTCATTCCTCAAATTTATCTTTAAGATTTTTCAGATGTTCCCTCCTTTTGAATCATATGGAAGGGAAAATCCTCAACTTCCTAGGACACCTTAGAAGAAACCAACTTTAAAACCTACCCTCTTCTTTATATTAATAGAGGTGTCTCATCAGCTTTCCATTAGCTGGGAACATCTTCAAATTAACAATAAGCAATACCACCACTGACAATACCAAAACTTTTAAAATCCTCAATAAGCCTACTGTGCTCAGTGACTATTGATTTCTTTCTCTTTTTTACAGAAACACCTTTGAACATGTCTCTACTCTTTTTCTCCATTTTTCATCTTCAGTGAAATTCTACTTGTGGATTTGCTGAGATTTCCCTTTTCAAGGTTACCAAGGAAATTCTAATTGATAAATTTAAATGACTATGATATATATATTTTTTTTTGTCTTGGGCTCTCTGTGACATTTATCTCTACTGACCCATTCTTCTTTACTCCATAATGTAATGTTGTTGTCACCGGAATTCAGTGGTGCCATATTCTACTCTCTTCTTGCTACTTCTCTTGCTATTAATTAATAATATTTTCTTTTACTTATATTCATTAAATGTGAATTTCTACAGGAGTTTGAATAATGATCTCTTCACATCTTACTTTATAACTCTCTATGGGAAACTAATCTACTCCTGGGGATTCAATCATTAACTGTTTCTAATGATCTGTCAGGAATTCATTCCCTTAAAAACAAACACTTTTGCTACAGTGGCTTGAGGAGAAGAGACATGTTGTTATTTTAATTGTGATCATTTTTTATTACACAGTATAAAGTCTGGAAGGAAGATGAATCTGACTGATAAACTTTTTCATTGTTTCTTTCACTGTGTTTCTGCTCTGCTATGTTCTCATGTTTTACCCTTTGCTTCATTTTTCAGTATTCAAGATTTAGGCCCAAGTTTGGACATTATAAAGAAGGAAAAGAAAAAAAAGTGGAACATGAAGGTTGCAACTTGAATTTTGGTTAAGCCTAACAGGCCATGTTGTAATAGTGCTCCTTTTTACCTTTCTTTGGGGGAAAAATATATTTTAGTTTAAAAAAATCTATTAAATAGACATATAAAGGAGAAATAGAAGGTATTGATCAAATGACTATTTAGTTCAATTCTTCTACCAAATTTCCTTCTAAACCAGGCTAGACATTGACATTGACTATGCTATCTTGACAAACCATTTGCTAAACCATTCTGAAACACTCTGTTCTATTATTAATTTTAAACTGTTCACCAATTTGTCTATGAAACTTTTCTATACCTCCAGCTTGTATTTTCTCCTTCAAAGCATCATCTATAACACTGTAAGACTGTCCTCCCATTGTTCATTGATTTTCTCGAGCAGGCACCAGCAACATCTCCGTTGTGAGGCTTGTTACTGTTTTTGGCATATTGAATATGCCATGGGGAGCTTGCCAGGCTCTCCCAAAGGGACAGATGAATAGAATCTGGGTTGGCTGTGTGCAAGGCAAACAACTTACCTGCTGTGCTAGTGCTCCAGCCCAAAGTATCATCTATATCAGAATTTTATTAATTTTATTAATAACCTGGTTGTTGTGAGGATATATGTATCCTCTTTCTCTTTGGCTGTAGAACACATTTTGCCCAATACTGTAAGATTTTAATTTTTTTTCTGTTTATCTCATGTTTGGCAAGAGAGTTTAATATAAAGTCTAGTCGTATAATTGGTGAGGAAAATGACCAACATATGAAAATGTAGTTTAGAAGTCCCACATTTGGACTTTAGCTTTAGAAACATGTTTTTAGGGAGCCTGAAATTCTTTTTGGTGTTGCTATGCACTGATTTATGATCTTTTAGTTTATTATTAACCAGAAGTTGCATTTTATCTTCTTTTGGTGCTTCTTTTGGTTCCCCTTTTCTCTACACTCTGCTAAAACTCAGAGACTTTAGGGATTAGCTCATCCGAATGTTCCCAATGTTTTAACTTGCAGTTAATTGCTTGGGGTCTTTTTTTTATTTAAAAAGCTGGTAGAGATGAAACTAATTCGTTTCAGTACTTCTCTGGAAAATTTTCTTTTTAGTTTTTCTCTACTCAGCTTGGATGGGCAATTTTTTCCAAAAAAAAAAAATCAAAGAGCAACAACAAAAATCCCACAACTATGATGTGAAAATGCAAACCTCTATAAATGGTCTGACCTCTAACCCAGACTAAGCACTAACTGGGTGGGTTTATTAATTTTGTCTTTGTTGTTTGCTTTCCTTCCTTCATCAACTATTCATATTTATATAATTAAGGTATTACTTCAATGCCTCAGTTTCTTATTTTTCCTTTATGCACCATTCGTCCTTATCCATACTCTCTCAACTACCCCTTTTCTGTAAAGGCTCTAAGCTGCTCTGTCTCCTGCCTTAACTCACTACATTCCATCCACTGTACTGCAGTCAGAAAACCAGTTTTGAAGTATAAATCTAAACGTACCATTTCATTCTTCTGCATGAAGTCCAGACACCTTATATTGTCACACAATGATAAAGTCATTGATTAACAAACTCTACAAACAAAAACTCTTATTTCTTCTGGGAAAGTTGTCATCAGCCAGAAGAATGGATTAGGTATTCTTATTATGTTTTCTAATACAGCCCTGAACAACACCAAATTCTATCATAACTGCTAGCTAACTCCTCACTTTCAGTACTAATTTATTTGCTTTATAAAGGCAGGACCATATATTTTTTGCGTATTTATTCTTAGCAATTTGTGCATTGCCTTTATCCTTTAAGCTACTAGGGAAATTTTTATTAAATGGATAAATGAAAGTTATTTGCTCATCATGAAATACACTGATTATGTGATTTCTCTTTGTTTTTGCTTGAGGCCTTATAAAACTGGTCCTGAGGCACACACACAAAAATACTATTATATTATTAGAGAAGGCAAGTGTCAGCACACTAGTTAAAGAGAAGAAAACAGCAGATTTAGGGAGAAAACTGTCTACCACTTGGTATCAAGAATGGCTCTGTTTAAATTTGCAGATTTCAAAGATCGTACAAATTGCAGTTTTCAGGTTCTTCTTTCAGCAGGATTAATCTAGAAAATTTATTTTGTACCTTCTCTATTTGTTAAGATACAATAGACCTGTTCTTAGTTCTGCATAAGGGTCTCGGACTATGCATATTTTAAAGTACTTTACTCTCCACCTCTAAGTTGAGTTCCTGAATCCTAGGTTCTTTTTCTCATATAGAATGCAGATCTTTCTTGAAAAACATACTCTGGGTACCTGAAACTTTGTGATTCTCTGACCCAGTATTTTCAGGAATTCTAAGTTTGTGAAGACCTCTTCACCTAATCCTTCTCAGACAGACTTCAAGGTACTTTATCCTCATCTCAAAACCCAAGACCTGGGGCTGGAGCAATAGTATAGTGGGTAGGGCATTTGCCTTGCATGTGGGCCGACCCAGGTTCAAATTCAAGCATCCCATATGGTCCCCTGAGCACTGCCAGGAGTAATTCCTGAGTGCAGAGCCAGGAGTAACCCCTGAGCATCGCTGGGTGTGACCCAAAAAGGAAAAAAAAACCCAAGACCTGTTCAAGAAACAGTTATTTGTAGGGTTTGTGAGCCAAGCTAGAGTAAGTTGATAGTGCACGCATATGGAAATATTTATTGTGTATTATTTGGCAAATGGAAGGGAAACAGAGTTGACTTTAACCTCCCATGGTTTTAGTATAAAGATTCAGCACTTTAGAAACTGCATTTTTTGATAATTCATTCCAAAGGTAGATCCTAATTTCCAGTTCTTTCAATGTGACTTAAATTTAGTGACTTTTCATCAGTAAAATTTGTAAGAAGTAACAATTATAAATATGTAAAACACAAATAGTTTCCATTATACTGCCTTACTTGGAAAATTTGCAATGGTATTTGCAGATGTCAATCTTATAAGCCCACATGGCACCGTGCAGACATATTTATGGCAAGGAACTAAGTCCTTAATAAAAAAAATCAAGAAGTTGTGACCTTCAGCTTATAGCCATAAGAGTGATCATTTTGGAAGTGATATTTTGGGCCTAATCAGGTTTTGACTACTTTTTGACTAGAATCTCCTGAGAGACAAGAACTTCCCATTTAAGTGTTTCTAAATTAATCACTCATACTCAGATATAATAGATACTTCTTTAAATCTGAGAATTGCTAAATTTGGAGGTAAATTTGCTATCAAAATGTTGGGACAGGATCAGGGTATTGGTGGAAACTAAAAAGAATTAATGAATATACCAGACATCTCGAAGCACCAAGTACGTTTATGAAAGGGAAAATAAAAGCTTACTCTGTGAGACTAGAAGTGTGCACCTGGAGCCCAGAACTGCCTGAAGTGGACAGTGTTGCTGGTTTTATACCTATCTATAATGCAAAGGCAAAATAAACAAGACAAGGAGTGAGTTCCAGAACTTCTCAAGCATTTTATCTCAAATTTTGTTTTCTTGTTCTATGGAACTTCATGGAACATGAATGTGGCTGTCAGGGTAGTACAGATTAAAAAAAATCTTTGTCTGTAGTTGGGGGCTGATTTCTTTTAGATAATGAAGTGTATTGTGGGTTCAGAGATTCTGTTGAGGATAAGGAATTTGGACTTAGCAATTTGGTAGAAAGAGGTCATTTGGGTTTCTACAGACTGATAGCTCTCGTTGAAAAGTCAAGGACTCTCAATGAACAGTTTACTGTGGGTTGGGACTTCTGATCTCCAGATCAGAGAGGTTGGACTTTTCCCATGCCCAAATGTTTATTGCCTCATTTAGCAGGATAGGCCTCCATACAGGGGGCCACTTCTCTGTTCCTGTCAACACAATTGATCACTGATACTCACATTTATCAACAAAGATTCTGAAATGTTTAACTTCAAGCTGTTCTTTTTTTTAGTGCTGTCAAGATAGAATGATGGATCATATTCTGTTTAATAGTTTGTTGAATTGATTTTCAATTTTTTATTTAGCATATCCAGACATATGGAAGGATTCATTCATTTCTACTCTTCTAAGAATGAGCAAAAAACATTCCCATTTTTCACTCACTGCCGGTGCAAGTACCGTGTTGGGTCTGTAAAGTGATTCTATTATATGAAGTAAAACTCATGTGTGAGGCTAGAAATGCTTAGTAAAACCTTTAAACAGTCATTTTTTCTTTTGTGCTTAACATTGTTATTATCTTATGCAGTGTTGATCTCTGGATCAACCACTGGCTAAGGTCCCAGACACAGGTCAGTTCAAATAGATCTTCAGTATTATATAAGATGCATCCAATACAAAACTTTCAATGGTTACCTTTGCACACAATATTTCAGGCTAACCTTTTAGATTCTGGGCCATATGAACTGTGTAACCGTACTTAATGACTCTTCAATGTCATGCTCTAGGCTGCAACAATATTGAACTATTTCTGATTCTACAAATGATCACTATTTTTTTCCCTTCATGCTTTAGAGTATTGCTTTTTTACAGGCCTAGGAAATATCCACTGCCCATCTCTTCTAGATTCTCTTCTCTTAGAAGACACCTGCAATTAATTTATACCTCTCTTGGAGGCTCCATTTATATGATAGCACACTACACTCATTGCCAATATCACGTGGTTTCCTACCTATGCTGAGTCAAAAGACTATGTATACACACTAAGGGCCACAGAGATAGTGCATGGTTTGTCTGGTTTAATACCCAGTATCACAGAGTCCCTTGATCGCTTCTGGATGCAGCTCTAGAGGCACCAAACCCTCCTATGTATTATCCTGATGCTCACACAGAGAACCTGTGTCACCCAGGTATTCCTAGAAATGCATGTCAAGAGCGACAATGCATTCTTTGTTTGACCCTTGCATTGAGCTGCTGACCTGGGGGGTTAAAAATTACGAAGAGAGTCCCAGAAACTCCTTCCTAGTCACCATTTAGGAAGACACTCCTTTCTAATATAGACAAGAAAGACTATGAATCTTTGAGGATATAGAACATGCCTTAATAGCTTCCAGTTTTCCTGCGGTATATGTATAAATTGATATATACCAAGATAAAATCATAATAGCATATGAAATTTTAGTCTATGACATAATTTTGTGTGAGCATTTGAATTGTTAAAATGGAAAAAAAAGTGATTGCATTTTGTTTAAAAGAGATCACTTTGTAAAATGTGATATAAAAAGAAAAACAGTAACGGTACAATGCCTTATTAGTGTACAGTCTTGTTTTTAAAGGACCATCTTTCACAGGAACCAGAAATACTATAAACTGTAATGTAGCAATTACTATCTTAACTACAATACATGGTGTAAATCAATGGTGGCATTAAATCTTGTCTAAATGACCAGAACATGAGTTAAAGCTCCCTTTGTAGCACATATTTTTCTTTAGTTGATTTTGCTCACTTTAGGCTTGTAGCTTGCAGACAGGGGCTTTTTGTAAAAGGAAAGTCATGAACCATTTTATTTCATTTTTCTATAAATAATCTCCCAATGGAAGTCTAAAGTTGAGACCAGGTTCTGAGAAGTGGTGCTCTGGTGGCCTCCAGGGCTACCCCCAGCAGTGTCCAGGGGCCACATGATTCCAGGGATCAAATTGGGTCCTTCTAAGCATTAATGATCCCTACACTGTTTTATTTTGCTCTTTAATTTTTTATTTTGTTTCCAATTTGTTTAGGGTGTGGAAGAGAGGCAAGACAAGGACAACTGTGCCTGTAGGGAAGAGATTTTGTTTTTTTCTTTTTTTCCTCTTGTTATGGAGGAATTCTTAAGCAACACTCAGGGGGCATTTTGTTTTAATATTTTGCTTAGTTAACACATCTATTAAAAATGTATACTTTATTGTCAAGAGGAAGTTCCTCACAGCACTTAAAGGAATAAAGCTTAACAGAAAGGAATAATGGAAGTAAATCAAAACTAGAAAGAATGGGCTATTAGGATACTATTAAAAAGCAAAAGTACAGACTTACGTGGTAGGCGAGGTACCATCATCCATGAAGGTGTCTTTCACAGGGTGACGCTGATTCATTGCACCCCAGATATGCTGACCCCTGCGATTTCCCCAAATGTGGGAAACTTGGCTGCATAATTTGTGATAGTGGGGGACTGCATTCACCCTCTCCCTTGAAAAAAATACGTCAGACACTTATTTTATAGAAGCTTAAAGATATTTAAAAATTGACATTTTAAATGATAAGTGAAACACATTGGTCATAAAATTGATATATTGTAGGGGCAGGAGCTAAGGTATAGCAGGTAGGGCGTTTGCCTTGCAAATGGTTGACTCAAGTTTGATTCCAGGCAACTCATAAGGGTCCCCGAGCACCACCAGGAGTAATTCCTGAGACTCCTGAGCATTGCTGGTTGTGACCCAAGAAAGCAAAAAAAAGAAAAAAGATTGATATACTACTAGACACACACAGCACATATAATAAAAGTACTTTTATGAAGGTATCATAGTTTACAATATTACTGAAGAGATTTACAGTCACAGAGCTACTATACCAGATCCAGCGCCATTATTCACAGTTACATTTCCCCACCTCCATCTCGTTGCCCTCTGCTTCCAATTCTACTGATTATGTCTCAGAATTTATTTATTTTGGGGATTGTCTAATCCTTTCTTTGTTTCTTTATGTTTTGAATATGAGAGAGATCATCTAGTATTTATCTTTTATTTTGCGAGAAGCCCCTATTTTTGAAATTCTTTTAATCTCAAATCATATAAATATTTGTTTTTCTTTTAATCTCCCAGTCATGAGTGAACAAAGCATCATTCACTAAACTACTTTAAGATATTAAAAATAGTATGAGTAAAGCATAGCATTTATAACCTGCCCAGAACTGTGAGAAAAACTGGTTGAAAAATAAAATAGCAAAAAACATAAGAAATGAATAAATAAAGGTTCGCAGTCTAGATGTAAATACTTAGTAGCTCATAAATACATTTTCGATGGAAAAAATAGTTTAGGAGTGGTAATTTAATAGAATATAATTTTTATTTTTTCTTTATGTGTGTGTGTACCAAAGTAACAAAATAGTGAACCTGATTTTTTTTGTTCTTGTGGTTACCTCAAAGAAATTGCAGCTATGCAAAACAATATGCAACTCCATGGGAATTTTTAATAGGATTTTGAAATAGTTATTTATGAACAAAGGAATGGTTTAACTAAGACAAACCTTATTCCTCTATCTCAAAAATATTAGGATGCATTTACATAAAATATAGTTGTTAACTTTCCATCCCAAATAGCATATATATATATATATATATATATATATATATGACATTTAGGAGTATTTCACTTGATTTAACCAAATAGTTACATGTTGTACACTTATAACAGTTTCCAAATAAACTTTCTCAGCTCTAAATTTAAAGAGACTATAAATTGCAAAATGTTGTGAAGCTCTTTGTTTTTCTCTAAGTGCATATCCAAAGGGCACATCACTAACAAGGCTTCCTATATAATAATGAAACACTAGTCAAGGAAAGTTGACATTGGTGGTGGAATAGGTATTGAAATATATGCTTAAAACTCAACCATAAATAACTTTGTAAATCACATTTCTTCAATTAAATTTAAAAAATAATGAATTTTCTATAGAAGGAAAAAGGAAGGGTGTAAACTGTCCTCTCAACTGAGTTCTTTATGTAATAGGTATTACACTGAACACTGAAATATGTTTTGTAGCTCTAAATGTATCGAAAATAATGTTTAAACATAATTGTCTAAGTAAGTGACATTTAATTAGGAGAAATATATCTATGACTACATACAAACCTTCATTAATGCCATTTCTTTGTCCACCAAATTTTCCAAGTCTTCATGAAAAATTTTGTTTTCTTATTTTCTTACATACCTTTCTGAAAAACAAACAAAAATATTAAACTATTTCAGTTTCTATTTTAGCATATGATTTTGCTCTTATTCATATTAAAGTTATTAACCCATTTAAAAGGAAATTTGTTTAAAGTTTATATTTATTCGAATAGTAAGTGGAACACTGAAGAATTACAGGAAAAAATAATATTTATATATAGTCAGTTGCCAGAAAATATTGAATCAATGTGTAAGAATTGGACTAGAAATAAAATTTAAACTTAAATTCCCAGAAAACGGGAGTAGAAGAACAGTTGAATCAGTGATGTGACTAATTTAGTTTCTGTGACTTCCACAGGCCCATTTATTATACAGATGTTTTAAATCTATCTTGATTAAACAAAGTCAAGAATCCTTAAGTGATGCTTTAATGAATCTTGCATTCTAAGAAAGGGAGGAAAACTTCAAATATTAGCGCAGACAGTCCGCTAATGCTGTCATTCTTTGTAGTGGAGTGAATCACATTCTTTATAGTATCAGTATACTAACAGTAAACAATCAATGTAAGTCTGTATCTCCCTGGGATATAATCTAAGATCCTGCTGACAAAATACACTGTATTTTATGAGCAAATAGAGAAATATATATTCTCTAAGGGATAAATGACCATCTTTCCTTTCCTCTCACCATAAGAGAGTCTAACATGATTTTAAGTCCATTGCACTCACTTTATATGAAATAACATTTTTATGCAGAGGATGCTAAGGAGTTTTCCGATTTTAGTTTGAAACAGGTAAAATTAATATGTATTCTTTCAATTATTTTGCCCAAAATGTCTGCATTTAGCTGAAGTATCCCATGTATTTTTGAAAAGAAGAATTATAGTTTCTTGAAATCTCAGTTGTATTCAAAAGGCTGGTATGGGTTTATTAGAAAAATTAAGAAGACAAAAGAGGCAATTTTTAAGAATATGTTCTGAAAAATATGTTGAATTCACAGTTCAGCTTTTTCTGCCACTTCACTGCATCAATCAGGGTGATTTTATATGATGCAACACAGTTTCCTTTTTAAGATGACAGGGTAGAAAATTGCTAGGGGACTTGGAATGCCAAAGCCCCCAAGACTTCTCTAACATGTCGAATAAAAACCACAGCTCAGTGAACCAAGAGATAATAGTCAAGAGTCTTCAACACAAAACACTGTGAATTCATGGTGGCATCTTAAGAGGACATTGCAGGCACTAATTTTTAAAAGTTTGATTGTATGCTTCAGAACATATGTAGGCACCAAAGAGATAGTATAGAAGTTAAGGCACTTTCCTTGCATGTTGTTAACCCCAGTTCAAACCCCAGCACCGAGTTTAGTTCACGGAGCAGCACTGGAAGTAATTTCAGTGCACAGAGCCAGGAATAAGCCTTGAGCACTCCAAGGTCTGTTCCCAAAAATAAATACATACATAAATAAATAGTATATATAACTGAAAAAATAATAGGAACTTGGAGGGCGGTTGACTGGGGAGGATGTGTGAATGGACCAGACTTGGTAGTTTTTCCGTAGTTATTCCAGCTTAGAGTTTGGGGACCAGGTGGCATCAGGATTTTACCCAGGGCTCCTGCGTCCAGAACCTTGAACTATCTCACCTGCCCTCCAAATAGGTTTTGTTCGTGTGTGTGTGTGTGTTTGTGCGCGTGCATGTGCGTGTGTGCGCGCGTGCGCGTGTGTGTGTGTGTGTGTGTGTGGTCAGGTTTTAGTTCGCAATTATCACTTTTAAAATAATGGGGACCACCCACAAGAGCAGCTCTCCAGCACGGCCATGGCTCCAGAGGCACAAGGACTTAATGCAGAGCCCAGCAGCCTGCGGCAGAAAAGTGAATGGACTATGTGTTAATCCACGCCACCATGCCTGCCCAGAAGGGAAAGATTGTTGCTTCCTTCCACCTTTTCCCCTCTGGAAAGCAAGATGGCGGCTGCCTCAGAGCCTTTTGGAAAGCCAGGTATGAGCCGGTCGTGACAGGGCGACTGAAATCTCATGGGAAGGGGGTCGTTCCCGTCTTGTCCTTCACTCCCTAATGAGGTCAAGAGTTGCCTCCCACGAACGGCTCTCCGGCACAGCCATGGCTCTAGAGCCACAGAAACCAATCTTATAAGTATATGACTCTCGGCAAAAATACCTCCAGGCTTAATAAGTAAAATATCAGAAATCCAAAATCCAAAATCGCGCGGCTGTGCGACATCATTTAATTTCTGTAACCAGCTGTAGAAAACAAATAGTTTCACAATGCCTTTTCAGCAGGTCTGATTTGGGGGTGTAAACTCTAAATAATAATGGTGCATCTTTTGTTGAAACAATGAATCTAATCAAAGTAGATATAGTGTTAACTAGAATTCATCTGCCTCACAGGCATTGGGAGGGTTGGGAGGGGGGTATGTTGGGGTTCTTGGTGGTGAAAAATAAGTACTGGTGAGGGAAATGTGTTTGATGATTGCATGACTGAGACTTAAACCTGAAAGCTTTGTAACTTTTCCCTCAGTGATTCAATAAATTAATTAATTAATTAATGTCGTGTCCTGTCCTCCCGTTGTTCATCCATTTTCTCGAGTGGGCCCAGTAACGTCTCCATCATGAGACTTTGTTGTTACTGTGTTTGGCATATGGAATACGTCACGGGTAGCTTGCCAGGCTTTGCCGTGCAGGCGAGATACTCTCAGTAGCTTGCCAGGCTCTCCAAGAGGGGCGGAGGAATTGAACTCGGCTCGGCCATGTTGGCTGCGTGCAAGGCAAACACCCTACCCACTGTGCTATCGCTCCAGCCCGAATAAATAAATTTAAAAACATAAAGTAATGGGGGAATTACATTTATAAATATATTAACTCCCAGTGAAATAACTCTTAAGAGAAAAATATGTAATAAATATAAATATATAGGAGATTTCTGAGTTACATGTAAATGTTGAGGATTCATCTTTCTTGCTTTCCTACTTGTTAAGCTTCCTATACCTAAGTTATGTATATGATAGATGCATTTATGTTCATAATTAAAATTAATTTAATTAATTTTAGCGGGACTAAAGAGATAGTATGGTAGGTACGGTGTTTGCCTTGCACATGGCTGATGTGGTTTCAAACCCTTGCACTGCATATGATCTCTTGAGAACTTCCAGGAGTGATCCTTGAGCATAGAACCAAGAGTCAGCTCTGAGCATTTCCAGGTGTGTCCCCATACCTCAATAATTATTGTTACTACTACTAATAATAAATTATTTTTTTAATTCCTCATTTAGTTTAATTTTTTCCACAGATGTTCTGTTAATATGCATATTTAACTATTACCTTAGATGATTGTAATATATTTATATTTAGATGATATTCCAGTTCTCTGTGTAACTATACCCCTCAAGGAAAATCTAAGATTAAAGCCCAGATTTTCTTATATTTAGGAGAACGTGCATATAATAAGGAACCTGAATATTTTGACTGATGTGTTTCTTCATCTTTATACCCCAGTTCTGTAGTTATAAAATGGAAATAGTCACAGCTGTGTTACACACTCCCCCAAACATGGGGAAGGTGACAGGAAATTATATACCTGGCAATGCTGAGGAAAGTAATGGTGATTAGGTGTTCACAACATTCGAATAGAAATGAAGAGATGAATGTTGCGTAGAGAATCTTCTTTGCTTTCATCTAAACTGCTATACAGTTAATTCACCTCAGGGAATTTTCTGTTGTAGAAAGTCTGGTCATCTGAATTAGAATCCCAATTTTTCAAGTCAAATGAGAGTAGATTAGTCTCTCATGGGTAAACTCATATTAATTAGACTTACTGTGGCAAAGTTGAAAATTTGTCGATTTAGAAAGAGAACTCTTACTAGCATCTAATTTGGAACACCTACATTAGTTAAACTGACATGTTCTCCCCTAGAAGCAAAAAAACATACAGGAAATAGTGGTTCTCAAGTAGTTATGAAATCAGAGTTAAGGAAGTCAATCAAATGGCTAAAATATTCAGTGGCATCAGTCATGGACAGTGCTTTGGCTCTTTTCTATGAAATAACAAACAATAGCATTAATTAAGCAATTTCTGTGTCAAATATTTTGTTAAATCTTTTTGTAAGTATTTTCCCCACAAATTTAGAACAATCCTAGGCAAAATGCAACCATTTTAATTGATTTTTCAAAAATGGAAGTGAGGTTTAAGTTTAGCTGCTTATTACCCCTTTTAATAATGTCTTCCGGCTTCCTGATTTCACCTGTCTTCAGTCACTAATACAGGTTCTTTGAAAAAAATCAGACTCAGTCCCTTTTTCCCTTTTATTCTTTCTGCTGTAAATGGTTTCTTAGACAACCGCATGACTATTTCTTGGTCTTCTTTCCTAATTTAACTCCAAACTGAGTGATTCAAGGTTTTTCTTGCTCACATCTAGATTTTTCCATTAGCCTCACCCAACGTTTCATATATCCTAAGTCTGTTTTTTTTCTCTTAAAATACGCAAACTAGTAGCAAACATACTACACAATTAACTTACGAATTGCCAGAGTACAGAGAAAAATTTTGCTGCTCCATCTGGATTCTTCTGAAGTTGGTTGACCAAACTGACATCAGACAGATTAGAGGGGGAGAAATAAAATTTATAACACACAAATTAAGAATTTACATAATTGTAAATTTTGTAGAAAACTGGGGCAAACTAGGGACAAACCAGAATATATGTCTAACCTGTACTTTTCTCTATCTCTATTTCTACCTCTCTATCAATACCAATAATGTCATGCTTTGTGCTAAGTGGCTTGGGGTATCAAAGAGAGAAGAAGGGATGTCTCATGATGAGGAAAGGATGATTTCATCTTTACTCAGAGAAAATAGATGAGTTTCTCACATACAGAAATGATATTCACTGATATACTTGCACCTGCATGATACCCTTAAACTAGGAAAGAAGGCAGAGTTTTTTTTTCTCTGATTGGGGTGGGTAAGTGGTTCAAATTCCCAAACATCATTGTCCTCTGGCTCCTTTAAAAAAATCACTCAGAAACCCTCTGGAAATCTATTTTTTTTTTTAGATTTTTTTTTTATTAGTGAAACACCATGAGGTACAGTTGTAGATTTACAATTTTTTGTGCTTGGGTTTCGATTATACAATGATCAGATACCCATCCCTCCACCAGTGCCCATTTTCCACCACCATGGATAATATCCCCCCCACCCCCATCCCTCCATCCCCCCTGCCTCTGTGGCAGGGCAATCCCCTGTGTTCTCTCTCTCCTTTTGGGTGTTGTGGTCTGCAAAAGAGGCTTTGAGTGGCAAACATGTTCAGTTCATAGTCTACTTTCAACATGCATTTCCCCTCCTGGGAGGATCCTCCAAACACCCTTTCTTTGGTGCTCCCTTCTCTATCTGAACTGCCCTTTCCTCTAGGATACCCAGCTGGCCTCTAAGTTATGGAGTAATCCTCTTGGTGCTGAGCTCAGCTATTCTTGGGTATTAATCTCATATTTTGTTACTTTATATCCCCAAGATGAATGCAATCTTTCTATGTCTATCCCTCTCTTTCTGACTCATTTCGCTTAGCATGATACTTTCCATATTGTACCACTTGTATGTAAATTTCATGACTTCATCTTTTCTAACAGCTACTGGAAATCTATTTTTAATGAAACAAACAGGAAGTATCTCTGCCAGACCATGGATTATTCTAATGCCCCTGGACAGGCTCTAGGGGGAAAGAGCTTCTCTTATGTCTTCAGGGATTTTATTGTTATCTACTCAAAATTATCTGTCTTCTAAAAGCAATGATAATAGAGTTTTGTAGAGTCCCTCAGGAACCATTGACTTTAATTTTACTGACTATGATAGCAAATGTTAGTAAAGCCTACCATGGATCTATTGGTGAAAAGCCCATGTGATAGAGAAGAAGATTAAGGATTCCAAAATGCATTTTGTTTGTCTTTTCTACTAGAATATAAGCACTGAGTCCTTTTTAAATTTTTTTCTATGCTTTATATACAGTTAACCTGAACTTACTTGATTCTGAATGCTTAATAAATATTAATTGAATAACGGTGATAACTTAAGTGAGGAAACTTTCAGTTCATTAATTGTTATTTACTTCTTCCTTAAGTAGTAGAAAGGACCAGTATTGGTAATACAGCTTCTGTGACACTCCTGAGGCTATGAATGCTTCCATTACAGACTAATTTGCCTTTTAATTAGCACTTTTAAAAAAGAACACCTTTTCTTGTTTTATAATCTGGGACTCAGCCTTTAAAGATATTACTTTACAAAAAATATATATATCAAGATAAAATAATTTTGACAAAGAAAAATTGCATTATAGAGACAGCAAATTTTTCCAGAAAATAATGAAAAACAAAGGTTTTACAAATTGATTTAAGTTTTCTTTTGTGTTTAACACAGTGCCTCTTGTAATTTTCATTTTAAATTTTGAAGAATGAATAAAGATGGATCAAGTGATATTTTCCGTTTAATACTATGTGGTGGTAATATTATATGAAACTATTTCCCAATATATAGATGTTTTAGTCTGGCTATGAATAGATTTATTCCTCTAGTTGTCTATGTAAGTTTGATTGATTTTTCTCCAGGTCTGTTCTAATCCTTTAATATCTTAATGCTTCCCCCTTGAAATGCTCTGTGTTATCATGTTGCTTTTTTTCTTCCTTTTGTTCTTATCTGACTGCAAAATCCTTATCACTGATATGTTCAAAGACTTCATAAAATGCCTCTATTTAATTTTCATTGTCTAATGTCATATTAACAGATGACAATCCAAATAGACAAAAGAGTAAATGATGAAGGTATAGGTAGAACTGACAAAATGAGTGCAGAATTAAAGACAGAGGATCTTATATAAGTATAAGGTTTTTAATTTTCTCATGCAGTTTCAAAGTTATGGATAATTGGCTGATCACTGTTCTAAAAATTACCCTTCCCTTTATAATTTCCTGTAAAGAAATTTAAAGGGCTTATCATTTTTGCTCTTACTCCAAAATGGTTTTCTGTACTGAGTTGTGATGTACTATGTCAAAGATTATATTTGAATAGTACTCCTCACCACAGTTTAGTATTAACAAAACTAAATTTCAATACTCAGTTACTAAATAGCCAACATAATTTTTCCAGCAAAATCCTATACAAAATCCTAATTCTTCCAAAACAAGCTACACTTCTGAATTGATGAGCCTGTTGTTAATATCCATTTTCTATGATTTTCAGGAAATGTTTTTGTATTTAAATAATTTTTGTCTTAAATAATTTCAAAAATTTATAAAAGTATATATCATTTTTTATCCTTAATTTTTTATTGAGGGAATGTGAAAGGGATTTTGACAGCATGAACAAAAGCATGTTCAGTATGACATCTCCTTTGTCCATTGCCGGTAGCTATGTGCTGTCTGATCCAAGAACTGTTAATGCTCTGCTTGTCTGTGTCAGTTTAACTCGGGTATGCTGTTTCACAGGGCACTAGAGGAGGCACATGGCTGGTGGAGAATATTGTAACATGGTTCTATTAAGACAGTGAAGCTGCTCATTATCTCCGCATAAAATCTTAAAGATTGTATAGAACAGTTGCTAATCACAAAATCTGATGAAGGACCGGAGAGAAAGAGAGTATAGTGGTTAAGGCACTTGCTCTGTATATATGACTGATTCTGGTTCAATCCATGGCACTATATATTGTCCCCTGGGCATCACCAAGACTGATTCCTGAGTACAGAGCCAGGAATAAGCCCTGTGCAACCCAACCAGCTAGGTGTGACCATCTCTATCACCACCCCACCAGCAACAACAACAAACTAGTCAAACGTTTCCTTACTTACAAATTTACTATACTGTTTATGCTATGAATTTTAGTTGGCTTCAAATTTATGTCACAAACCAATTTCTGATCATATTAATAAAAATAGCAATAGGATTAGCCTTTGAATATTTTTATATTTCAGCGATTTAACCTCTTAGTCCTAGTTTCCTTTCCTGTAAACTAAGAATGATAACCTTATGATGTGACAGAATAAAGTTAAGTAATACAATATGGTTAAAATTGAAGTATCAGACATACATAAATCATTATGTGAATATTAACTCTACATAAGCTCTCTTAAACTGTAAATGAAAATATATTGATTTTTTCCTATTTCCTTTCAGATCCCTTTGCATCCCTAACTGTTATGTATCCTAGGCTCTCTGGGTCTCAAGAAATAAAAAATTAGGAGGCCAAACATTTTCCTGCAAGCTTACTAGTGTAGGGATTTATGTTGCAGCACCATGGGGAAAAATTTCCACTAACAGTGACTTTAAGGAATCAGAGACTGGTGAAAGGATGGAATATGAATGCATGAATTCTATGTTGTTTAACCAATGGGTTGTTCCTGAGTCGGTTCTTGCATTGCTCACAAAACAATCACAAATCACAAATCATCCTGTTAATCGTCGATTGCCTCGAGCAGGCCCCAGTAACGTCTCCTTCATCCTAGCCCTGAGATTTTTAAGAAAGTGCTATATTCAAGGCTCTTTAGGAGAATGAGACCCATCATTATTACTGGTATTTGGCATATTGGGTAGGCCACGGGGAGTTTGCCAGACTCTGCCGTGTGGGCAGACTACATTCGGTAGCCTGCCAGTTTGTCCAAAGTAGGAATGAGATAATAAGATGTCATAATAGGATGTCTCTGAGTCTTGGCCGTTGATGGACACGGCGCCAGGGGGCCAGTTGGTGGGTGTGACCCCTGCCTACTGGAATTTGGAGGATCTGGGTGGAGGATGCTCGGCCCAAATCCGAGTAGGCTTGGAGATCTCGGCCCTGGAACCCGCGTGACTTTGTCCCTCTGCCAGTACCTTCATGTGTGCGGAGAGTGGTCTCAGCATGGTGGTGGCTGGTCCTGGAGGTCTTTGGCTGCCGGAGCCCTGGTTAGTGCGGGGAGCAAAGATTAACCCGCTCCCCTCCAAGGGGCCCCAGCAGTGAGGACAGTCAGGCGCGGGGGCAGGAGACTGCACTGTTCTCTTCCGGGAGCTGGTTTTTATGGTCTCTGAGTCTTGGCCTTGATGGGATTACACGGCGCCAGGGGGCCAGTTGGTGGGTGTGACCCCTGTCTACTGGAACTTGGAGGATCTGGGTGGAGGATGCTCGGCCCAAATCCTGAGTCGGTTCTTGCGTTGCTCAGCCAAACATAATTCCCTCTTGGTCTGCTGGCATCTCTCCAAGAGTGGAGAGGCAGAACAACATGGACTACTTTTTTTTCCCCCAGACTGTGTGTAAGTCAGGCTTGGGAGAAGTTTCTAGTCAAAAATGGGGAAGGAAAGTAAACATATTTCCACCTCCACACTCCCTTAATTCTAAGGTGAGTCAACTATAAAGCAAAACATGGTGTAAGGAAATGATAGAATGTCAATGTCTGTCTGTATAACAGAATATTTTCTCAAATATTTTAATCATTAATCCTGGGCCGGAGATATAGTACAGTGGGTAGGGCGTTTGCCTTGCACTTGGCCAACCCGGGTTCAATCCCCAACATCCTATATGGTCCCCCAAGCACCTCCAGTAGTAATTCCTGAGTGCAGAGCCAGGAGTATCGCAGGTATGATCCTAAAAGAAAAAAAGATTTCTTACTCCTTATTCTATTTTAAATTCAATAAAGATAGCCTATTCATCATTGGGTAAATCAAAGATTAAAAGAATAAGTACATTAACTTGAATTATTCAAGCTATTATCAAATGCAAGGGATAGATAACTGCACAGTCAAAATGCCTTTTAAAATGTAAGCATTTGAGGGAGAAGAAAAGTGCCCTCCATAGTTGCAGATGGTGGGATGGGAAGGGAAACTGGGACCATTGGTGGTGCGAAAAG
This sequence comes from Sorex fumeus, assembly GCF_029834395.1. Lineage (NCBI taxonomy): Eukaryota > Metazoa > Chordata > Mammalia > Eulipotyphla > Soricidae > Sorex > Sorex fumeus. The sequence continues at coordinate 1,137,955 of NW_026606138.1, read as the reverse complement.
TACACTGGTGAAGGGATGGGTGTTGGAAGATTATATGCCTGAAATAAAATCAAGAACAACTTTGCAAATGTGTCTATTACTGTGATTCAATTAAAAATGGAAAAATAAAATAAAGTATAAGCATTTACTATTTTATATAAAAACAAAAACATGTACAAGGGAATTATACCAGAATTCTGATTCTACTGCACATTGATCTCAAACTCTCACATTTTCCTTGGGACATCCCCACTTTGGTCTCAGATAAGATGGCCACAGAGATTCTAGAAATCATTCTTGGCCACAAACATGGAGAAGACAAATTCTTGCCTAAGACATTTTTCTTTATATTCCTTCTTATCATTCCTTTCACTGTAACTAATCCTATATTTCTTTTCAAGATTAAGTAAGTTTTCCTCACCTTCTGTCTACAGAAATCTGTTTGCTAGATGGAAATTACCTGATTCATACATCATTTACTAAAGTCATTCAGATCTCTAAATTTATTTTAATTAATTTAACACATATGTGCAGAATTATTTTCCATGTGGGGAGGAATTTAATATCAGACTAAATTCTATATGTATAGAATTCTCAATATAACACATGGGGTGGGCCACACCCAGCAGTGTTTAGGGCTTACTCATGACTCTAATCTTAGCAGTGTTCTTTCTGGGAGTCATATGAAATACCGAGGATCAAACTGAACTTAGCCATACACCAGCAAAGCCCATATCTCTTGTATAACTATAACATCAAATCCTACATTTTTTACATGTATCATTGTCTCATGTTCAAACAATAATAATATTTATTGAACTTATTCAATCATTGTAATTTATCCCCCTTCGTATTTCCACATTGCAACATCTTTACCATTTAATGTGGAACCTAACTGACCACTTAAATTGGAATCAGTATTATTCTTCCCATATTTTTATTTATCACTTTACATGACTTTACCTTCTTTTAATAGCACTTTTTAGTTCATATGGCATTATTATTGGTTTATTAGCATTTGCTTATTTGAAGAAAATATCAACTTTATGAAAAAATTTGACTTACATTTCCTCTATATTTTCCTCTATCCTCAATGACACGAAGAACAAATGGCACATTGAAAGCATTTACAAATAATTACTGAGTAGATAAATGAAATAAATAAGGGGACCAGATATACACTCCAGACCTATTCAGAAAAGTAATATATTGGTAACAACAATCAGATCATCATGATTGTCTTACTCCAATATAAACCTCAAAATTAGATGTGATTTTATTTCCTAATTGTTTTGGTTACAAGGTTGGATCTGTAAACTATTGACAAAAGTCCACTCAAGTGAGTCTAATAGTTATAGTTATGGAAAGGGAGAAATAGGAGACAGGGAACAGAGATATTTTTAGATTGACAAAGCACAATGATACATGGGGTTAGAGAAAATGTTCCCTCCTTTCCTTTAAAATTCTGACACATTGCAGAAAACCTCACATAACTATTTGATTTTACTATAACTTCTATAGTAGAGAATGAAGTTAAAAGGCTTCTTATCTTAATATTATAGATCACATCATAAAGACAAAAAAGATTAAAACCTTAATTATTTTTATTTCAAATATAGAAGAAAACCATTCTTATTTTATGTACTTGCCATTTCATTAGATTTTCTTAGATAAATGATAATAAGGCATAAAATTTCCTATTGGAAATACTTTAGCAGAGTCTTTAATAACTTAAGTAAAATAATGTATAACGTGTTGCATCTTACTTTCAAAGACTTTGGTAATTCTGTATTCAATAAAATGCTGCTAAGTAATGTAACTAATCTAATTGGCTAATAGAGAGCATTAATTGCTTCAACATTCTCTTCTAAAACTAGATAGAAATCATATCACCTACCGTAGTATTCCTGTTTCACTGACCTTCACAGTAGTTCTTAGGAGTGAGTAATTTTATGTAAAATAGAATCTAGAATGTGTAGTTTTACCTGATCTTTGCTTTATTCAGAAACATCCATATAAATGTGGTCTTAGTTTTCAATCAAGGTATCTATTCTTTTTCATGTAGATAGTTCTAAGGGAAAAAATGCATTAAGTAATTAATTATTGCATTTTGGGCTACAAGTTACTGTGCTCAGGGCTTACTCCTGGCTCTGTACTCAGGAATCACTTTTAGCAAGCTTGGGGGACCATATGGGTTGCCGGGGATTGAACCTGGATAGGTCATGTGTAAGGCAATTACTTACCCTGTGTTCTATCTCTGGCACCCAAAATAACTTAATGTAAAATTGTTATCTCATAATTATGCAACTGAAGATATACTTTATAGTCCTCACTACAGCGAAGTTAGAGAGGGGAATTAAAGAAAAAGACTGAATAATTTGAAATTTTCTCACCAACAATACTTGAAAAGAGACAAAAATGAATATGTTTATAAACTGTTACTAATAATTATGCATATTAAAATGGATTTTACTTGTGTTAAGGAAAACATAATTTAAGATTTGAAATGGATGAAGTCAATCTGTTGCTTTCATTTTTGTTAAACTCAGAAAACTGAATCCCAAATAAATTAAGAAAATTGTACAGTCATATAAGAAAGGGAAGGAGCTAGAAACACAATGATCATGGATGTAAATCTAGGGCTCATTTTTTCTGCTAGTCAAGGATAAAATCCATAAAAAATAAGATTTAAATTAAAAAGGTCTATACGTATATATCTCTAAAGTAAAACCTTAATTTACTTTGGCTAAGTTCAAATCACGTTAATTATCTACAAAAATACTTATTAAATTATTTAAAAATTAAACTTCACTTGCTTATAGCTAGCTCACTGCCAAAAACATAGCAAATAATCATAATTCCTTACTAATGGAATTAGTATCAAGTGACAGTTAGATATTCATTATTTATCTGACCATAAAATAGTTTGAAAAAGGCTCTGCTATATGCTTGCAAATGATGAAACCCTTGGATTAATCATCTTCCATGCATAAATATACATAATTAAACCAAAGATTAACTCTATGACCTTTCATACTGTAGTGACTATAAGATTTCATTTATTTAGCTTTACAGGGAAACATCACCTTCCATCTACGTGAATTTTCTATATGAATAAATACATATACTTGTTCATTTGACAAATATTGTAATGCTTGTTTTTGTCTTTTTGGGGTCTGTACCCAGCTGTGCTCAGGGCTTATTCCTGGCTCAGAACTCAGGGTACACTCCTGGTAGGTTCCAGAGACCATAGTAGATGCTGGGGATTGAAACTAGTTCTTAGAGATAAAAAGAATACAGGCATATTTTTTCTCATGTAGTTATGCAACTAACAGAAAAATAAATATATAGATGTGAAAGGACAAACACCAAAAATAAAATTAAAGGATGAAAAGGGAGGGCACCATTTAAAATAGTATGGTCATATAATGATTATTTCTGTAATCACGAAAAACTCTGTAATCAAGATATTTCTGTAATCAAGAAAAATAAATATATAACAAATATATAACAAAGTATAGAAAGTTTTTTATAAGGAGAACTCACATAATTGTTACAAAAGCATAGATATTATTAGTAAAAAGAATAAAATATTTTAATCACCATTTACATAAAATTATGAGAAAAACAAAGCAAATATACTTTGACCATGGGTTATTGAACAAAGTTATTGTTGAACAAGGTTATTGTCAGCAAAGAGAAAACTATTATATAGTGTTGCTACCCATATCCAGAAAGTACTACTAAAATACTAAAAACATTTCCTTTGCTTTAAAGTTTTAACATGGCCTTACACAATTCCAATCTAATCCTTGGATACTCAGTTATTATTTAACATACTTTCCCTCTATTTTCTATGTATTGTCATGTTTAGAATATATTTGACAAATAATTATAATTAGAAGGAAAGCCATGCAATCTATACTTTTATAGAAGTGATAGAAAATACACATGCTATCAGTTTTATAAATAGAATAACTCTGGATAGTAGTGATGAAGGTTTAATGGAGGTAAGTCTATCTGATGAAAAAAGGTGTGGACTGGTACATGGCAAGTAGAAACTCAGGAAGAAAGGGAGAACAATGCACAGTTATCTTTGGACAGCTTAATTATGAAATGAGTAGACAGCTACTATAACTCAGAGAAGCATCTTCTAAGTATAATAATCACTTGGAGGGCAAAATCTGTGAGTCAAAAAATTTATTATTTATACAAACAGAACTGAAGACAGTGGTGTTGCTTGATCAAAGTGAGTCCGGTGAATTTTTAAAAATTTTATTAAAGTACTATGATTTACAAATTTACTCATAGTTAGATTTTAGACATATATGCTCCAGTACCAAGTGAATGATATGATGAGGTAGATTAAGAGAAGCAGCTAGGAGCTAGATCCTGAGGTGTCTTTTATGACTTGACAAGGACTTAGAATTATAGAATGCATGGAGCACATCAGGAGAATTGTAAACTGGAAAAATCGATGATTGGTTTTGCATTTTAGCCAGTTTTCAATGACTTCTCTGTGGCTAGAGTATAGTTTTCAAGAGATGAAGATGGGATACTTATCAGTCTGGTGGCGAGGTACTGTACATCCATCTGAGAGTTGGTATAGACTTGGCAAAACATACAACTGCAAATAGAATTATGCTAGCACGAAAGCTTGCAACCTGTTCATAGGCCCTCTTTCATCTGAGCTCCAAACAAATATTGATTGGTTACTAAAGAACAGAATTCCTTACTTTTCAACTATGGAAGTTGTACAGACATAAATACATATATACTATTTGCAGTTATGTATGGAGACAAAAATACATATTTTAAGAATTTATAATAAGAAATCAACAATGGTAACAGTCAATAATAAACACACCTAAGACTTCTCAAATATTCAAGATGTGGCATGTTATAGAATCAATATTTCTAAAGTATTTGCTCTCTCATTCATGTGTGGCAGATATTAGAAACTATCAACTGACACTTTCTTATAATAAAAGACTAAATTTGTATGTAGAAAAACGGCAGATATCCTTTCAGACTGAAAACATTATCTGTTCTGATGCTGAAAGTATTGCCTGACAAGGACTAGAGATAAATTTCTTTTCAGTAATTATGTAACTACAGTAAAATGCTTTGACTAAAGTTCTTTCTCTTCCCCATATGCACTACATCAAGAGTCTTAATCATGCAAGATGTAGGATTTTTGTACCTTTTGGCTTTCACTTGGGATCCTGATGGATTATCCTCTTTACTTCTCAATTGGATTGGCTGAAACACTGTTGTATAGAATGTGCTATGTGATCTTTGTGATCTGTCACTAGGATTTGCAGTTTCTACATTCTTATACTAGTTGCACTGTGCCTTTTTGCAAAACTTCCTAGCATTTTGGGCTATGGGTTGAAGCCAACAGAAACTTGGGAGAAAGGTAGTCAGAGGTTCAGGATCCCTACCCAAAGCCCCCAGTCATTTTCTTTCTTTTTTTTTTTTCTGTACAAATATGAGAATGTAATCAAAAGTTTTGCAATTTGTGAAAGGATTGCATCCTGAATAATGTCTCAACCATCTAAGAGCTCTTTGGGGTTATGGTGCAAATGCACCCACCATGATCTCTAGGTTCTTAGTAATAACAGCGTTTTGTATTTCATGATTGCTGCTTGGTATCATTATCATGGAAAATAAAGCATTCATGTAATTTTCTAAAGGTCACAGAAAATCATTGATTTTCTTGCTAAGAGAAACTCTAATGAAGAACATTTTAAAGCTTGCTTACCCCAGATATTTTATAGTAAGGAATTTTAGAGGAGTTACCAAGAGAAAATTCAATGAAAATTCACATTTGAGCTAAATTATTTTTCCTTGGTATGCTTTGTTCTTTTATTGCGTATGGTATAGAAATGAGAAATGCTACACAGAATCTTTGAATGACATCATTGCAAATCATATATACAACTGTAGAAAATACTCTCTGGAGAATTTTGCCATGGTGGGGGGAGAGGCAACCCATGCCAAAGCAATTTAATTTATCTAACCTAAATCAAAATTTTAAAACTCACTTAGAAAAGTGTATGTACTCTCACTGTTGTCAATTTTAGTTTTCAGCCTGGTTGGGTCCTTGCCTCCTACCCAACATAAATGTTATCAATGTTAAATACAGGGTAATAGTTTTGAAAGTGTATGTTAAATAATTTAATAGGTATTACAGCTTTTTTTAGTTTTGAAAAAGCTACATGACATTTTTCAATAATATATATTATTTTGCATAAACATGCATAAGATCTATTTTATGTATGTAATAATATTATATTATCTATGCAAAATAGATAATATAATCTAGAAGACAAGAGATTATGTTACTTGGCAGCTCATATTGAAAATCTACTGCTACAACCTTACATAGTATTTATTTATTCGGGATGAATAATAATCTTCATTTCTCAAGGGCAATGCACTAGAAAATGTACATAAAATCTTGTCTGCTGATTAACCTAACAAATAATAAAAGAATATGAGCATCATAAAATTTTTAAAAGTGTAAATGAGGTAATATGAGAGGTGGGATTTACAAAACTAAAAAAGAGAGAGGAAGCTAATTTTAATCTACCTTTTATGTCATTGTGTTAGAGATAAAATGCAAGATCATTTCAAATAAAACAGTGAAATTGGCTAGAGTCAACATTTTTTTATTTTTTTAATCTCAAGGGTCAAATATGAAAATATAGAAATGCTCTGGAGATCTTAAGCATTCCAATTAAATTATTTTGAATCTAATTGTGAATTTTTTTATACTGATACAGTTGAACAGTGGGAACACTTAGAAAGATTTCAGCAAGACTGGATACCTGAATAACTAAAGGTATAATATTAATTCATGAGAAGCTTTATTATCTAAAATCAAATATTAGAATCTTATCAAAATACTAGGGTGACAATGAAAATCATAAGAACATTTTATAATTATTTAATCTCATTAATGCCATAGATTTTCTTTAAAGAATGTAATATTTATTTGTTCCATATATATACAAAATTCAGTCTCATAGTTTATCAGTTTGTCTCACATAAAAATTATAATTAAATAACCTGTATATAATTCTTTATTTGCAATTCAGTAAGTTTCCTAAATTGTTGTCCTAATCACTTTGAAGAAGGAACACAGGAAAATCATGAATGCTCCATTACACTGAATATAAGATTTTCTACCTTCTCTCTTGTCAACTACTGTAAGATAACACTGTTCTGTCCTTCCTGCATAACCTCAGGAATAGTTGATATTTGATAGTTCCTTAAGAGGTAGTTTGCCCTTGGGCAGTCAGGAAGGGCTTCAGAAAGGGCTTTCTTATGTTGATTTGGCGACCTGACTGGGGGCTGCAAGAGGGACCACGAGAGACTAGCCAGGGGAACGTGTGCTTGAGAGAACCTAGGCCCTTCATAACATAAGGTTCTTCTATGGGATAAACTTCCTTGTAATAAACTGCCACTAAGATCAACCGGCCTGGCCCTCATCTCTTCCTTCCTCTGCCCTTGGCCATCAGCCGTCCAGAGAGCCCGCGAACACACAAACTTCAGCGTGCGTAGTTTTTTACAAACTACTTTCACCAAAGCATGTGCCCTAATTTTAAAAATATTATCCACATTTTTACATATTTGTGTAACATATTTGACATACAAAAAAAACCTCAAAAAATCCCACTGCTTCTTTAATCAGTTGAAACTACATTTTATTCAGCATGCTGAATTAACATAAAAGCTATTAAGAGTTAGATGGTACTCCATATCTTATTTAATCAGCTTCAGTGATCATTGTGGCTTTATTTGGAGTCTTCGAGTGCTGACATTTTAAACAGGAGAACACTCATTAATGTGGCATATAGTATCCTTGAAATCATCTATGACATAATTCCTAGAAGCTTAATTTCTAACCAAAAGAAGAGGTGTGAATCAATTTGTTTAACTAATGGCTACAATCACCCACCAAAAGTGAAAAAACAATTTAAAATTTCACAGTTTGTAATGTGCCTATTTTAAAATAGTGTTTTTCATTTTTGGTATTGTAGCCAATTAGTGGAAAATGAGGTATCATCAGCAACTCAGTTTGTATTCATCTGTTGAGTGTGGTTGAAATAAGTTTGTATTCATTTATGTTTAAATTATTTTCCTGTGTGGGGAGCATGGGGACGGGGGATGAGTGTTCACATCCTATCCTGGTTGTAGAAAATGGAAAATTAAAAACGAACTTACATTTGTATATGTTTAAGTTGGGAAATTATTTACAAGTATCTCTTTCTCCTGGGATCTATATGTTTATTATTTCATACATCTTGGGTAGTTGGGTAGGTACCCTTTGATAAATGAAGCAAAGAATAAAATCAAAACTCATTTCTAGGGCTAGAGAGATAGTCCAGTTGGTAAGGCACTTGGCATGCATGTGGTGGACCTAGGTTTGATCCCCAACAAGACACACTATTTGGTCCCCCAATCTGCCAGTAGCTATCCCTGAGTACAGAGCTCGAAGTAAGGCCTGAGTACAGGTATCCGAAAACACACCACACACACACACACACACACACACACACACACACACACACACACACACACTGTATCAGTTTCTATAAATACTTGCATTACAGCATCATCCCTGTATCTATTTTACATATTTTTTTAGAACTCATGGCTGCTATTAAATTTAATTACTTTCCCCTGAGGTTTGCAGGGTAAAGGTACATGCAAAGATGGGGTGTCTAAATTACAGCAGATTCTCATGAATAAGGATGCCATTATTTACTACAATATGGGGCGGGGGGGAGAGCAGCCTGTCTTCAGGACACCCACACCTACTTATTTTCCTGGAAAAAACTCATACGGAAGAAAAAAGTTTTTCTGATTTTGGATGATATTCCTGAGGAAATTTCAGTAGGATCTTTCCATTTTGGTGACATATTTTGAGGATTTATTGGATGAGTTTTATAAAAATAAATAATTAGGTAAAGTCCTTATAACCCAACATGAAACCATTCCATTTTTCTCTTCCTGTTAGGCCTAAAATTTTTAAGTTAATTATCTCCTGTTGAAAATATGGAACAATCCTTAGACATTTCATATTTAATGTGTTTTGTGAAAATAAAATGCTAATATTGACTGTATGCTTATTTCTCCCTCGCATTTTTATTTTTTATAATTTCTATTACATCATATTTTATTTTGGTTTTTAATTGAACATTAGTAAAATCATGTGAAATATTACTTCCCTATAAAATTTTTCCTAAAATTAAGTTTTTATTTTTGGAGATTGCCTCATGAATAAAAATCAGGTGCTCCTAAGACCACTCCTGGAAATGTTTTAAAATGACTAAATGATCAACTGACTAGATGATGCTACTGGAGCAACTCAGAGGCACTCAGGCCACCAGAGCCACCCCCAGAAGTTCTCAGAGAGACATAGTATATTAGGGATAAAACTGGGTCCCTCATGCATGCAGGGTCAGGGCTCCAGCCCTTTGAGTTGTCTTCCTCTTACAATTTTTTAAAAATGATATTTAACTATAGCACATAGGATAATTCGTATGGAAAAAGCTTCTGTTTGCTTCAGATATAAATTTTAATGATAACAGCAACAATAGAAGACAAAATATGTTTAGATGATCTAGTCATAGGATCCTAAAAACAAAACAATGTAGCTCTTTCAAATATACTACAAGGATCTAGAAACATTATTAATGGAAAAACAAAACACAAATAAATAAACTCTTATACATGAGATTAGTTATTAGTAATAAAGTTATCACCTCAAATGGATTTTTCATTGCTGCATCTTTGTTTTGGAATTATCTCAAGAAGATAATCTTTAAAAATGTATGCCATATTCTTTAAGGATTTCAGTAAAAAGGAGTTACTCAAAAACCTGATGGATAAATGAACTGTCACTGTCACTGGTCACTGTCCTCCCGTTGTTCATCAATTTGCTTGAGCGGGCCCAGTAACATCTCCATTGTGAGACTTGTTATTACTGTGTTTGTCATATCAAATACATCATGGGTAGCTTGCCAGGCTTTGCCGTGTGGGCGAAATACTCTCGGTAGCTTGCCAGACTCTCCGAGAGGGGCAGAAGAATCAAACCCCGCTTGGCTGGGCCAGTCTTGTGCAAGGCAAACACCCCACCTGCTGTGCTATCACTCCAGCTGTGAAGATAAATAAACATGTAAAATAAAAACATAGTTTTTAAATTACCAAATTTACCAAGATGTATAAATAAAGGTGGACACAAAGAACAGATATAATTTGAAGAGAACATTTTCTATTCTATAAGAACCTTTATTATATTAAATTCCTTATGTTTGGGCCAGAGCAATAGCATAGCAGATAGGGCATTCGCCTTGCATGCGGCCAACCTGGGTTTGATTTCTCTGCTCCTCTCGGAGAGCCTGGCAAGCTACTGAGAGTATCCCACTCGCAGGGCAACGCCTGGCAAGCTACTGAGAGTATCCCACTCGCAGGGCAATGCCTGGCAAGCTATCTGTAACGTAATTAATATGCCCAAAACAGTAACAACAAGTCTCACAATGGAGACGTTACTGGGCCCACTCAAGAAAATAGATGAAGAACGGGAGGACAGTGCTACAGTGCTACCTTATGTTCATATACATTTTCCATTTAATATTTGGAGGTGGAAAAAGTTGAGTCACTCTATTTATAATATCTCCATTCTTAATCTATTCTATCTTATGCCAATTTAATTATTATTCCAACCAAAATAATTTAGAAGGTTATTTTTTAAAAAGAAAAAGAAGAGCAAAAGGAAAATATTTTCACTTTTTCAGCAATAAAGCATGACAGTCTGTGAGATTTAGTGTTATTCATATCAGTTCTGGCTCTGCCATTTACAAGCTGAGAAATGTTAGAGAATTTTCATCAACCTTGTTTATTCTCTGTATTTAATTTTTTTTCTAATTGGTATCAACTTCACGGACAGGATAAATTCATGGTGATCACCAATTATCTATGTGTTTCTGCTTGGTACTGTTACAATTGTCTGAAGCCATATAATTGGTTGTGAATAATGGGCTATTAATAGAGTTGTTAGGCTGCTTGCCTTGTCAGTGGCCTACCTGGTTTCTATCCCTACATACCATAAGGTCTCCTGAGTCCAACCAGGGATAATTCCTGACTGCAAAGCTAGGAGTAACCCCTGAACTTCACCAAGTGTGGCTGGAAAACAAACAAAAAGTTTATGATCAACACAGCTTTATTAGTCCAGGTACTGAAATGACTGAGAGGAAGAATGTTTTAGTGCTTAAGAAAAGATGTTTGAAACTTTGGGCAATAGGGCAGAAAATATTTCCCAGACCATTTTCCCCTTTGAAGGGTTATATATTTTGTAAATTTTGGAAGATAAATACTTGTATTTATTTTACATTTAGCCCCAAGAAGTGGAGAATATTAATACAAAAATTACTTATCAAAATAAATGAGGGAGTGATTGTGAAGTCATAGTGAAAGCATATACTACTAATATCGATGTATGACCTTTTTTTCCTTTCTGTAACATATAAGAGGGAAACAGTTCAAGTTTTGCCTGCCATGTAACTCAGTAGTTACAACTGCTCAACTCCGTCATTACAATGCTTGGAGGCCAATCCAATGTATGCAAGCAACTGTGGAATATATGCAATGACTCAGTATTGCTGTGTTCTAATAACACTTTGCTTACAAAATACTGACTTATATTTGGCCCAAGGTCATAATCTTCTGTGTCCTCTAAAACTTAATATCATTTTGATTTGATTATAATGATGATTATAATGATGATGATGATGGAAGTAAAGGATTTCAGTTAGTTCACATGCATTTAGAAATGTTTTAAATGTACTTGAAATTGTATTTGCTATGGGAAATAGATGTATGTACACTAAACATTCTCCATGTGGCAAGCAATCTGTTAGTTTCTTTATATACATAATTATAAGCTGACATTTTGCAGATAAGGATCTTGGGATCCATAGAGGTTAAATGAGGAATTCAAGTTAACTCAGTTAATAAATCTCATATATAGAATTAGAATCCAATTTTATTTGACCCCAAGAATTGAGCTAGCCACTTTTCATGTAACATTGAATGAGCAACACTAGAGGTGCACACATAAAAACATCTTCCCTCATAATTGCCTTACAAACCCAACCTTTGGAATATTATTTTCCTCTCATGTAATAAAATTTGGTCAGATAGCCTAGAGACCTTATCTATTCATTCTAAGGTAGAAATAATATTACATAAATAATGTAGTCACTGTGTCCCTCATGTAATCTCAGCTCAGTAGTTAATTGATCAGGTCAGGTGTTAGAAAAAAAAAACTCTGAACTTAGTCAAGCAGAATCTCTATTTCAACTTTAGTTCAAAGCTGATAAAGGTCAAGAAACTGGGAAGGGCAGACAGTAAGGACAGAGTCAGTGGGGGGACTTTTACTTTTTTTAACATCTTTTTCTTTTCTAGCTCCTTATCATTATCATAATATGTTTTTATTTATCCTTTTTTCTTAAAGCTAGAGCACTGGGCCACAATAGCTGTGCTCTGGTCTTATTCCTGACTCTGTGCTCTGGAATCACTCTTGGCACAGCTAGGGAACACATGCAGTTCTAGGGATTCAACAGGGAATCAACTGTACTCAAGGCGATTGCCTGACCCCTGTCTTAGCTCTCCTGCCTGTTCTTTGCTTAGTTTTATCTTCCTCTTCTGAGCTGTTTGGTTTGAAGTTGGGAGCAGAGGCTAGTAGGGACTTTAGGACTCTTATCATACTGAAAGTGATCTATAATCTATGAGAACTAATTAAAGATGTTTCTTTCTCTTCAAATACCAACAGTCTGCAGAGGACTCACATATGCAGTGTCCTTCATCACATGCACCTTTCTATTTGCTCATCCTTTGCTTCTCTCAAGTCTACTACTCTCCGGGTGATAAGTACCTCTGGTTGCAGATAATCTAAAACGGCTCGACTATCTCTCTCTCTCTCTCTCTCTCTCTCTCTCTCTCTCTCTCTCTCTCTCTCTCCTCACTCTCCCTCTCTTTCTCCCACACACACAAACACACAGATGTCACAAAAGGTACTAGTGTTACACAAAGATTTCTCAGGCACTAGTTATCTCTTTTAAGATTGATAATTTAATTTATTTATCTTGCTTGTTTTTAAATTGTGATCCACACCCAGTAGTCCTAAGGCCTTAGTCCTGGCTCTACCTATCTCAGTGGATGAATCCAGGCTGCATATGGCTGGTAGAAATAGAACTAACTTGACAGAATGCAACGCATGCACCCTACCCACTGACCGCTCTTCTCACTTAATTTGTTGGAAGATGGAAGGATGCTTCTTTCATCCCTTCATCCATACCTGGGGGCTCAGGAACAAGCCTACAACTCTTCAGGTTTTCGTTTCTTTGACAGTTCTTAGGTATCTTTTGACAGTTCATTGCTTTCTAAAGTGTGAAATACTGCCCCCTTTGGGGCATTGCAATAATGGAGAAGGACAGAAGTAAACTTTAGGTATCATTATGAAGAGGCGCTTTCTGTTTGTTGAATTCAAGGAGCTTAGGTTGGTTGTAGGGTAATAGTAGCACTGAGTGATTTTTTAAAATTTTTCCTCCTGAGAAGGCTTTAGGCCAAAGAAGGTTGGAAAACTTTTAATTCATGGATGACACTAAAATTTGAGAATGCAATACTTAACCACCTCTTTGACTGTTGCTGCTTAAATGATTGAGTACCTTCCAATGAAATGTGGGAGAAGTGAATGGCTACAGTATATATATATATATATATATATATAATATTTGATAATTTTTATATAAAAACTCTTAATTATTTCATTGTTTTCTTAAGGTACTTGCAGTTTGGTGCAAATATAAAACTGGTGCTCCAAAAATAGTTGCACATTTCTGATGGATCAGAAGGTACTTAAAGGTTAATAAGTTCAGTCCTTGGCTAAATTAATGACTATTTCTCAGTGTTTGCTATTTGTGAAATGATAGGTTAGGGCTTAAGGGAGACAGAGAACAAATTTAGGTGTTTCTATTTTGATCATAAATTTGGGGAATTCGATGTCATAAAAGTCCTAACTCCTTGTTTTTTTCTAAATCTTAAGATATCCCTTTTATTTTGGGGTGAGAGATGTGGCCATACCTGTTGGTATTCAGACACTACTTCTGGCTCTTAAAATCATACATGGGTTTCAATTTAAACCATGGTGGTGCAATTGGAAAACACATACAGTGCAAGCAACTTTGCTCCTGTTCTATCTCTCTAGCCTGATCCCTGTTATTTTATTTTATTTTTGTTTTGAGGTTCATTATTTGGTGGCACTCAGTGCATAATCCTGGCTTGGTCTATTCTTAGAATGATTCCTGACATGGCTTGGGGAACCATAAGAGGTAAGCCTCATTCATGGCAAGAACCTAATTCACTTTTCTATATTTCTGGCCTGGATTCCTGCTATTTTACAAAATAGGCCTACTCATCAATACACTGGCTTGGCGCTTCACCCGCTACCTGTCTGAATGCAAGTTTCCCTTCCAATGGAAAACCAGCAAGACTGTACTACTGTACAAGAAGGGAGACATCCAAAGCATTGGCATCTATCATCCGATCTGCCTGTTGTCTGTCGTCTATAAGCTGTTCACTCGAGTCATCCTGAATAGGATTGGCAGAACACTAGATGAAGGACAACCATGTGAGCAAGCCGGGTTCTGAAAAGGATTCAGCACCATTGACCATAACCACACGATAACCAAGCTCATAGAGGTTTCTTGGGAGTTCAAGATGCCGCTATGTCTAACGTTCATTGATTTAAAGAAGGCATTTGATTCTGTTGAAACGAGAGCGGTCTTTGAAGCTCTGGCCAAACAGGGCGTTCAAACTCAATACTTCAGGATACTCTGTTACTATAATACGGAATCACTACCAGGATCTCACCATTCAACGAGGAAGTGATCATCCATGTCAAGAGAGGGGTTCGGCAGGGTGACACCATTTCACCGAAACTCTTCAGTGCCACCCTTGAGAATGTCATGTGATGACTGGAATGGGAAAAAATGGGAGTGAAGATAGATGGTCAACAACTATATCATCTCTGATTTGCTGATGACATTGTTCTAATAACACCAAACATTAGCTAAGCAGCACAAATGCCAGCTGACTTTGACCGTGAGTGTGCAAAGGGTGGACTACAGCTGAATCTCACAAAGACAATTTTTATGAGAAACAGTCTCATTCTTGACATTTCATTCGCTCTCAATGGAACAAACATCTCTGAATGCAACAGTTATGTGTACCTAGGTCGAGAAGTCAACATGATGAATGACCTGACACCTGAGTTGTGCAGGAGAAAGAGAGCGACTTGGAACGCCTTCAAGAGCATCAAAGAAATAGGCAAGGGAACAAAGAACCTCCGGCTCTGGACACATCTCTTCGATTCCACTATTCTCCCTGCATTAATGTACGCCTCAGAAACCTGGGCCCTACAGAAACAGGATGAGGATGCTATTCGGGTCTCCCAAAGATGAAACAAAAGAACTATGCTTGGAGTATCACGCTTCACTCAAATGAGAGAAAGAATCTGAGTTCCATCCTCCATCTACGATCAAGAATTAGGGACTCTGTATCAATTGCCAAGGCATCGAAAATCAGATGGGCTGGACATGTAATGAGATTTGGAGATGACCGCTGGACTACAGCCATTACTGACTGGATTTCACGGGACTCAAAAGATCGTGTGGCCACCCACCTACGAGATGGTCAGACTTCTTCGTCAAGAACCTAAACGATCAGTTTGAGGCTCTTATTGTTCCTAGAATAAGCCATTGGGCTACACTAGCATGCTACAGGGATGAATGGATACGTTGCTGGTACCCGCTCAAGCAAATCAATTAGTAATGGGATGTCAAATGACCAAAAGATCAAGGCCTACTTTACAGGAAATGTCAATTTTTACAGATGATCATTTACACGGTGAATACAAAGCTTAGTTTCCTTTCTTCTTAGATTCCCCGTAATCTTTTTGAATAGTTCCTTTCTAGGCAGGTGTATGGAACTACATTCTCCATTCATTATTCTCCAATCCCATAAGTAGAAGTGCTGAAAGTCTTGTAGAGACTAAAGTACTGCAAAGGACAAAATTTCCTCTCCCATTTGAGTATCTTATAGAAACCTGGGTTATCTCAACACTAATTCTATGACTTCACATATAACTTGCCCAGGTCTAGTCCCTCATTCTTAACTTTGATGAGTTTCATCAGCATTATATCTATCCTAACCAAACACACCAAAATGGTGTTTCAGGTAATAAATATACCAGATATATTTTCAATTAAAAACTGTGATTTTCTCCGCCCCCCCACCAAGAAAATTTCCTGGCTATTGGAAACTAGAGTGTGATAGATTCAATCTAAAATTGTGATTGTCAGGAAAATTTACCAAATCATAGTAAGTATGCATAGAAATGTAAGTATGTATAGAAATGCATAGTAAGTATGCATAGTAAGTAATGCATAGTAAGAAATGCATAGTAATGCATAGTAGTAATGCATAGTAAGAAATGCATAGTAAATATGCATAGAAATGCATACATACACCCATCATTATATAGCAACTGGAGCGACATATTTAAACAAAATAAGTCAATGGTAAATATAGTTAAACATGGGTAAAAATGCTTTCTATTACTTCTAGGAGTGTGAATTGGAAAAACAATATTTGACAACTTGTTAATATATAATGAAAGCAGAAATAGTCCTATCCTCTGTTTTAGCAGTTTCACTCTTCAGTATGTACCATAAATACTTACTCAAATATGTGTACAAAGAGATCAATAAAATGATTTAACAACATTGTTCATGACTAAAACAAATAAACAAGAACAACTATTAAAACAGATCTTAATGACTATGGGAGAATAAAGTTTTTAGCGTGTTATATTTATTCTCTTTCAGAGAAGGATTCCATGGGACGTCAAAAGACCGCGTGGCTGCCCACCTACAAAATGGTCAGACTTCTTCGTCAAGACAGTGAATGATTGGTTTGAGGTTCTTTGTGTTCCTAGAACGAACAGACGCCATTGGGCTACACTAGCACGCGGCAGGACAAATGGAGACATTACTGGTGCCCACTCGAGCAAATCGATGATTAACAGGAAGTCAAGTGATCAAGTAATATTTATTCTAAGTAGTACAATAGTTAACGTAAATTAATCAGATTTAATAATAGAAAGTATAGATGTGTCTGGCAAATGAAATTTTCAATAGAAAAAGCAAATTGTGGGAAAGCATTGAACAAAAATTTTTAAAATGGAATGATATTGTATTTTGTGTTACAAAGATGCCCACACATAGTATATACATGTGCATATATATATGCACACACAGATAAATAGATAGATAGATAGGTAGATAGATAGATAGATAGATAGATAGATAGATAGATAGATAGACAGGAATACATAATGTAATAAAACTCCAGAAGGAGTTAAAAATAAAAATACTGAAATTACTGTTGCCTAACAGGGCATGAAAGGGAGGAAACATGATGAATGAAAGCAAAGATAGGAGTTAACTGTAAATATATGCTTTTAGTACTTTAATTATGAACTTCGTGATTATATTGCTAATATAGAAGTACATGGAAATGATTAGTGACTAAATTCAGGAGAAAGGAGAGGTAAAAGCATATGAGTGGTGTGAGAGAAAGACAAGAGACACAAATATATTAACAGTATTTCATTTACTAAACTGAATAAGAAGTGTATTCTATTTAATTATTTTATCCTCTTTCTCTGTCTTAAATATAATATTTTAAACTAAAACTTAAACTTTCAAAACTAGTGTAACAATGAGGAACTAGAGAATCTCATTATGAAAGTCAAAACCTAAATATTAACCTTTCATTTTTCTTTGCAATTTTATTACAATAATCATTACTTGAGTCAAAAAATACATACAACTCTGACAAACTATGGTAAAGCCACGTTACCAGGCAGAACAGAATACAAAAATAGATTAATATTTCAGTCTATTATTTTCTTCAGTTTTTGTACTTCCTTCACTTAATTTTTTTTTTTGCATTGCTTAAATCTATTTTATGGACTCAAACTGGTTTTTTTTTTGGATGTTATACCCAATAATAATGCTTGTGATATCTGCAATGATCAATCACAAATTTTATCATTCTACTTATATATATAAATAAAGCCATGACTTCATAATAGTTTTAAGCAATGCTAATATAATTTACCTTAAGAAATAAATCTGAGGGGCTGGAGCAATAGCACAGGGGTAGGGCGTTTGCCTTGCACGCGGCCAACCCAGGTTCGATTCCCAGAATCCCATATGGTCCCCTGAGCACCGCCGGGGTAATTCCTGAGCGCAGAGCCAGGAGTAACTCCTGTGCATTGCCGGGTATGACCCAAAAAGAAAAAAAAAAGAAAAAGAAATAAAACTGAAGTGTTGAGAGAGATATCACAGATAACTGGTTTGATTCCCAAGCAGTGCATGATACTCCCACTTTTCCCAACACTGTCAAGTGTGACTCTGGTAATACCTGAACATTTCTGTGGTGATCAAGTTAGTTCATAACACCACATACTACACCATTTCCCTGGCCCCCAGTCATCCATTTTTTAGGGTTTTATTATGGCAGTGTAATTTTCTTCTTCAAATATTTATTTTCTGCTCTACATCACTAATAACCAGGAAGATGCAAATCAAAACAACAATGAGATATCTTTCATACTACAGAGAGTGGCACACATCATAAAGAACAAGAACAACCAATGCTGGCATGGAATGATAACATTTCATTGTGGAAATGCAGACTGGCCCAGGCTTTTTGGAAAATAATTATGAGAACACCTTAAAAAAAACTAGAAATTGAGGTTCCATATGACTCCACAATACCACTTTTGGGAATGTATTTCGAGGTTGCAAAAAAGGCACATTAAAAATGACCTCTACACCTGTATGTTCATTGCAGCACGATTCACAAAAGCCACAATCTTGAAACAACCCAAATGCCCAAGAATATCTAATGACTGGTTAAAGAAACTTTGGTACATCTACACAATGAAATATTATGCAGCTGTTAGGAAAGATGAAGTAATGAAATTTGTTTATAAGTGGATGGTCATGGAGAGTATCATGCTAAGTGAAATTAGTCAGAAAGAGCAGGACAAACATAGAATGACTACACTCATTTGTGGAATATAAAATATCATAATATGAGACTAACACCCAAGGACAGTAAAGACACGGCCAGGAAGATCGCACCACAGTTGGAAGCCTGCTTTATGAGCGGGGGGAGAAGGCAGCTGGGATAGAGAAGGGATCACCAAGTCAATGATGTTTGGAGGGATAACTCAGGATTGGAAAGTAGATAAAGTACCAAACATGATCGCCTTTCATTACCTGTATTGCAAATTATGTAATGCCCATAAATAGAGTCAGAGGGAAATAGTCTGCTGTAGAGGCAGGGGGAGGTGTAGGATGGTGGGTAGTGATACTGGGGACATTGGTGATGGAAAATGTACACTGGTGGAGGGATGGGTGTTCGATTACTGTGTAACTGAAACTCAAACATGAGTCATCAAAAATATTTATGTTCTGCTGAAAGTAGACTATGGACCAAACATGATTGTCACCCATTGCCTCTTTTGCAAACCACAATACCCAATAAGAGAGAGAGAGAACAAAAGGGAATGCCCTGCCACAGAGGCAGGGTGGGATGGGGGAGATGGGGGATGGGAGGGATACTGGGATCCGTGGTGGTGGGAAATGGGCACTGGTGGAGGGATGGGTATTTGATCATTGTATAATTGAAACCCAAGCACAAAAATTTGTAAGTCTACAACTGTAACTCATGATGTCTCACTAATAAAAATATTTAAAAAATTTATGTTCTTTTCTTTAAAATGAATAGAGCCATGTGAAAAAAAGATGTAATGAGAACTGTATTAAATCAAGACCTAATATTTATTGAATGAATTAATAGAGCGAAGCAACTTTATGAGGAATTTAATGCTCAAAATTAGCCATCTGTATCATAAAAGTAGCACAGGCCTTAACCCACCACCCTGGTTTGAATCCCTGGAACCACGTATGGAGCCCCAAGAACCACCTGGGTCAGTCCTAAGCACAGAGTCAGTAATTGCCCCTGAATACTTCTGGGTAGGGACAAAAACCCCTATTTCCTAATACAAAAGAACATAGCTTATAGACAATTAAAATAACCATTCTATCCTGCCAATAAATATAAGCATAAGTATACCTACATTTATGCCATTCTGAGGGTTCTTATGAGCTCTTAGTATCATTACTACATCTCTCCATCACAGATTTATAAGCCTATGAATGCACAAGTTCTAAGATATTGTACATACATAGAAGAAATATAATACTGCAGACCAATTTTAACATCTCAGTAATAAGACTTTGATGTAAACTTATTTTTTTTACCACTTGTCAATATCTTCTAAACTAATTTAGAACAAAGAGATGAAAATTTTCAAAACAAATTAAACACCTGTTAACAGTTTCACAAAATTTAATTATTGTGCTTTGTTTTATTATACATGTATTTTCATTCTTTTAAAAGTATATAATTTAATTATTCACACATGAATATTGCCATAAATATATATCGTAATGAGTCTGAATTTTTTTAAGAGTCTAAATTAGAGACTCTTTGATCTACAGGAAAGCTTGAATGTTGCCTCTTTGAATCATTATTTCTGCAACAAATACTTAGAACAAAGGTTTAGGACAGGACTTACATAAAATGAGTTAAACAGTAATACTGTAACACAAGTGTTGTAATAAATGAGATGACTTTCATTTATAGTAAAAAAGAAAAAGAAGAAGGAAACATAGGCCTACACATTAAAGTGGAATTTTTTTTAAGTACTTGACCTAAACTCCATAAGAAATTTTAATTTACAAAAGTTAATTTCGCTTGATTTTTTCCCTTTGTCACAGAATAAATACTAACGTATTATACTCAATCACTATATATTTAAATCAAACCTGACATTTTAGGGAGAATTAAAGTCTTTCAGTGGTGTTTTCACTGTAACAAATCATAGATGGAAGTGGGTGGGAGGGCAATATAACTCTCACCTGCTGAGAATATGTTTTAACCTCATAACTCATAATGCATTTCCCCTTTCTGACAAATAAGTAGTGGTAGTATTTTTGTTCACAGCATACAGTCTGCTTGTTTTGAAATCTAGTCATATACTGGATGTGCTGACCCCCTGCCATAGTGAATTCCACAGGCAGGAGTACCATGCTATGAAAAGTGTATTCAACTAGAGGGGTTCATGAAGAAAGTGAAAGTCTCAAATTAATTTCTCAAACTGCCCTGAGCCCCAGCCAGCTTCCTTCCCATTCTTTGCAGTCATTTAACACTACTGGACTAGTTGAGTCTTGGTGAGTTGGCAGCTTCTCCCTATGGCAATATTTCCTTTTCAAAGGGCAGTTACTATGGTTGTATAATTTTGTGTAAGGAGTGAGAGCTTTTGTGATTGACTAAGCTGTGCTGATAGATAACAAGTCCTGAAACTGAAAGTTTAAGCTGAGGAAAGCTTTGTCAAACACTCAGTTCAAAGTCAGAAGAAAGTGCTTCCTACAATGAAAATGTGCTACTTTCTTTTAAACTTCATCTAATTGCAAGGGACTTGTAATACTTTAAAAGTTTTTATTGCATCCAGATAGACCTTTCAGCATCCTAGTGAGCATGCAGATAACAGAACTATACAAAGAAATAGTCAAAGGAGAGAAAGTTAGAATTGGGCAAAACTGGATACTCTGTTGTCTCATCTCAGACCATGTGAATGGATGTTACCCTCTAGAGTCCCCTTTTGTCCTGGTTGATAAAAGATCATTCACACTGATGTCACATTACACTCTAGTCTCCCTCATATTACTCAACTCTCTTCATCTAACTGTTCCTTTTTGAAATGTAAGGATTTGAGCAAAATTTTGATTCATAGTCTTTTCAATAAAATACTAACTGACTGAAACATGGGATTCTTTTAAAAATGATAGAGGAACCATATTTAAAGAAGGCTGATCAGCAGCAGGCCTGATTTATATGAGACACCTACGGTGTGCCAAGAACTGTGGTGGTTGCACTTGCTTACAGTATCCTGGTTCATTCTTTTGACATGCATGTGACCTGACAATCGATTTCATCTTTTTTTCTAACTAAAACAATTAAATCCTTTTTAAAGATTTATCTGTTGACAGTTAAAATTCCAGAACCAGTAGGCTCAGCTGCATCAAATATTTGTGTGTGTGTGTGTGTTTGTGTGTGTGTGTGTGTGTGTGCGCGTGCATGACCAAAATTGTGGTCTATAAGATGAAGGAAAAAGTCTTGTGAAGGGAAGGATCCTTTTACAAATTTAACACTAGAAATCAAGAAGGCAAATCTCTGGAAAGATAAGCTTTTGCCTTTTGTCTTTTATGGTTCCTTTGCTCTTCTTTCTACTGAGACAGAGTGATAGTGACACCAGGAGGAAGAACAGATAATTTAAACAAAAGCCTCATAATAAGGAGGATATACAGAGTAGAAAGACAAATGAAGCCTTAATTTTAAATGAATTTATGGGTAGTTTCACCAGTCTTGAACCTTCCACCACCAAATTTTTGTTACATAATATAACAATACCTGAGTCCATTTTTTTTTATCAAGCTTTCTGCTACTGGCAGTTAAATACAATTATTACTTTGCACACATCATAAAACTCTCTGAGCTTTGCTATAATATTCAAAGCTAAGAAGTAGGAAGATAAACACGTATTTGAAGCTCTTTTATCCCTAAATTCCATTCTCTCACATGTTATGGTCATAGAATATTACTTAAATGAAGAGAGAAAAGCCATCATATTTATAGTTTTCCAATATTTGCGGTATAGCCAACACACAGCAATGCAAGTCTGCAAATTTCTTGACATAAGTAACTTGTTTTTTAAAGATTTTCACCATTAATTGTATTTTACTCAGATAATTCATGATTTGATAAACTAATTAAAAGTCATGTGAAGATGCTGAGTAGGGAGTTGAATATAGTACCTGGAAATCAGCAGGGATTTTTGCTTAAATAAATTTAGTTATCAGTGGCATGTAATATTTTAAACTACATCACTGGAAGGATATCACAAAGTAAAAGAGATTAAGTAAAGAATAAATAGGATTAGTGATTGAAAACTTTCCTTTCATAGAAATGTTGTTGGTAAGAGTAAAACATTCAGGGATAAGTGTGTAAACTCAAAAAAGACAGCAGCAGTCTATCTCTCCCGCCGCCAGCGTTCAGTAGTCGCAGGCCGTTTCCCCACCCCAGAGAGGTTGATGGCGATGGGCAGGGTAAGGAAGGAACGAGGGCCAGTTGCAGTTTATTCCAATCCTATCTCCATTCTCCTCTGATTCTCCTCCTGCCTCTTCCTCCCCCATGCTACTTCATTCTCCTCCTCAATCCCCCTTCATCCTCCTTATGGCTCTGGAATCTGGATCTGATCCACCCAACCTACTCTTAAAGTCTAGTTAAATCCCAAAGCATGAGGGGTTGAGGTAACATTTACACATAGGTGTGGTCACAATCAATAGGGGTAAAGGTCTTTCCCTTGGGGAAAGCTGCTTCTAGGACAGATACTCTCTCAGCAGAACATCCACCCTAGAATGGAATCCCTTGGGTATGTTTCTCCTCTCTTTGTCCAACAAACAGTAACAACATATAAGCATACATAATGTAAATCATTTTGTATGGATGCAGTAAGAAATACTTAAGCTTATAGAATTGCTCTCCTAGAACCATATCAATCTCAGACTACAGTGCTCAGGCCAAATAGTCTTTCCTATCCCTACCAGGGTCCTAGTCTCGTCATTGCTTTTGGATCATGACAACATTTGTCTATGATCAAACTCTTAACTTATAGTTAAGAATCGTGACACTTTGACCTGGCCTATTTCGATGCCGGGGTAGCTCACCACTTGCCCTGGGTTCATTCAGTCCCTTATTGGGACACTGCTTTTCGGGTGTTAGGAACCAAGGGCAACTAAGGCTTAAGTCGAGAAAACAGATGCCCAAGAGTGAATAATATTCAGAGCCAATTAAATCCTAACATACAAAGCGTAAAATTAAGGGTCTTCTGTATCTATACAAAAAGGACATTGCTTTAAAGTAAACTATTCAAAAGACATAAGGAGAGGAGAAAGGCAATATTAACTTACAATATAATTTCAGTATCCTAGAAGGATCTGACCTTAGAAATTAACACATTCTGATAAGGGGAAAAGATGATTAACTGGTTGGGGAAGAGACCAGAGAGAAGTGGTTACAGATAAAGGAAGGAATGGGAGTGACTCGGGAGCACTGTGACGGGTATAACCGATAAACCTAAGCTCCTTATGGCAAGGGAGAAAGGACAAAGCAATGTCATCCTACAGATAAGGTAATCAATGAACGTGATATTCAGAAAGACAAGTGATGAAGCTACTTTATATGCTTAGTTATGATATCAAATGCTATTTGTCAAAAGTAATATAAAATGTGAGTTAACTATTAACTTGAACCATGTGATAGATAGGTAGTGACCATCTCTCCTGTGGTCAGCAGTACTTTCAAGTTGTAGGTGTTCTCTTCTTTCATTAAGTATCAGTTTTTAGGGGAAAAAAGTTATTGAGTATATAGCAAGGATAATTTAAATATAATTCTGTAAATAAAAATGTAACTGGAAAATATGAAATAAAACAGGAGCAAAGAGAATGGTATTTAAATGAGCAGTTTTACCACAGAGGCCAAATGGAGAAGTGGAATGGAAACTAGAATGAGAAACAAAGTAATTGTTTAACAAAGGGACAATATTGTGAAAATTATTGATGTAAGGTAGGAAAGTGAAAAGTGTCAGAGTAATAAAGATGGAATTAGTTGTATTTATTGAAAGAATTGTTTTACAATAGAAGAATATAGATGAATAGATGACTATGAGACTATTCTCAAAGGATCTCTTGCACGTTACCCTTCTCTTAGGTGAGATATATATTTCAATCTGTTCTAGATTGCTATTTCAAGGATATTTGTACATTGGTCAGAGTTGAAAAAAAATAACTTTCTTCATAGGAAAGAGTAAATTTGCTTGTGAACCTGGAGGAAATGATGCTGTCTCCTTCTGGAGAAAGAACAGGAATATTATCACCCTTTAACAATTATTTTCCTCGAAGCTTTGAGTTCTTTTATTGTATGTTCAAGTATGTTCAAATATCTATATATTGCTTCTTTCCTGAAATTAGGACATGGAAGCCGTAAAAAAAAAGCTTTGATAGAATATATTTAGTCAGGAGAAGAGGTTTTCATTTAAGACTACACACAGTCTATAGTAATTGAGAATTAGAAGTAGAGAGATTGTATGGCAGATATGGAGCTTGCCTTGAAGGCAGTTGACCCTGGTTTGATCCAAAGCACCACATGTTATCCCTTCAGCCCTACCAAGAGTGATCCTGAGTACAGATTCTTGAGGAAGCCTTGAACAAAGCTGCTTGTAGCGCAAACACACACACACACACACACACACACACACACACATACACACACACACGCGCACACACACACACACGCATGCACTTCAGAACTGAGAATTTAAAGAGTGGATGAAATAACATCTAAGCTGACAAAATAGCATATTATAGATTTTTGTTTCAGAAAGGGCATTTAATGTTTTTTGCTTTCCAACCAACAAAGGCTGCCTTTTAATTTGACTAAATTCAAGCCAATAAGTTGTACTGTATAGTCACTGTATTGACTTGTATTCAAAATAATTTATTCACCATATTTTATAATTAGGTGCAAATAATAGCACGGATAGCAGTAAGCATTGTTATTAACATTTCAACGTTTGTACTCTTTGAAATAACCAATCTAATCAACTCCATTTGCTTAAGAATTGATTTTAAGGATGGGCTCAATTTTAGAAAGCAAAATAGGAAGTCTAGCTGTCATATTTTTGTAAAATATGTTCCTAACTTCAGAGCTCAAAGAAATAGAAGAATTCTTTATACGTTTGAGTCTGATTATAATTTTTTTACCTCATGTAAATGCTTGCTGGAAGCTTAAAACTTGTCAATATGTGGGAGAACAGAACAATGGCAATCGCAGATTAAAAAAGTCAGAGGCCTGTCATTTGCCTAAAAGTGATAAACTTATGGGTGTTTTTAAGGACTATAATGTTTTTCCTATTAGTCAATTTTGGAGGAAGTCATGGAGCTGCCACGTAGTGCTAAGGGGCTCCAGATTTGCTTCTAATAATTGATTCTCTGCCAAGTAAGCTCAGTGCTAGGCCTGAGGATGCAATTATGTTCATATCTGGTGCTTCTGGAAACCACTAGGGTCACCCCAGTATGCTCAGGGGTTCTCCAAGGCTATAACTGGTGATGCTTGAGGGACCATCACTGTCACACACACTGTCCTCCCGTTGTTCATCGATTTGCTCTAGCAGGCCCAGTAACGTCTCCATTTTGAGACTTGTTACTGTGTTTGGCATATTAAATACATCAGGGGTAGCTTGCCAGGCTTTGCCGTGTGGGTGAGATACTCTCAGTAGCTTGCTGCGCTCTCTGAGAGGACCAGAGGAATCAAATCCGGCTTGGCCAGGCTGGCTGCACGAAAGGCAAATGCCCTACCACTGTGCTATATCGCTCCAGCCCTTTTATGCTTCTAAAATTTTAACAGGAATGAAGGATGTGCAAAGCATGCATCCTAACCCCTATACTAGCTGCCTGCCCCCTAATCAATTATGTTTTTTAGTTTTTCACTCTTAAAAATAATTTTATTGTAATTTAAGTAACATGGCAACCATCGTTCTAACATTTCTGATTTTGATACAAAAGTTACTACATCCAACTTCTCTGAAGTGTCCCAAACCCTTCATTGCTTTCTGTATTCATCTTTTGTTCACCTCTTCCTTCCCTGCTCCTTTATTGCTTGATAATTTGAGTTCTGTAATCCAAGACCAAGGGTTTGCTATTATTAGATATTGTCTATTTTCATTTTGTCTCTATACCACAGATGAGTGAGATCCCTTGCTATTTGTCTCTGGGTCTTGGCCATTGGTGAGTGGTCTCGGCAGGGGTCCAGGCAGGGGTCACACCCACCAACTGGCCCCCTGGCACCATGTAATCCCATCAATGACCAAGACCCAGAGACTATAAAACCCAGCTCCCGGAAGCACGCGGCCGCATTTGTGGCCACGTGACATTTTATTATTTCATTCTTACTTTGGACAAACTGGCAAGCTACCAAATGTAACCTGCCCACACGGCAGAGTCTGGCAAACTCCCCGTGGCGTACCCAATATGCAAATACCAGTAACAATGATGGTGCTCATTCTCCTAACCCTGAAAGAACCTTGAATATGGCACTTTTTAAAAAATTCTCAGGGCTAGGACGAAGGATATGTTACTGGGGCCTGCTCGAGGCAATCGGAGAACAACAGGATGGGCGTGATCGTGATTAATATGGGTGAAGTTGTAGGTTAGAGGAAACAAATGAAATTGTAAGTTAGAGAAAAAACTGTACACAATTCTGAGTTGGAGTGGGCCAAGAGATAGTTTACACATGCTTTAGATTGAGGAAGCATTTCTTTGGTCTTAATTTTTTCATACTCCGGAGGTCGGGGAATCTGTTGTTGTGTATACATGTTGTTGCTTTATTTGCTATCTTGCCTGCTCACTTGGAAGGTATTGGAGTAGAATTTTGTGCTCCAAAGAGAGATTTTAAAATTTCAAATATTGATGTGTATAAATATGATCTATTGAAAACAGATTTGTTGCTGGTGTAATCAAATTAAGATAAGCTCATACTAGATGCCGGTGGTTTTATTGGATAATACAAGAAGAGAAGTGATGTAGAGGCAGTATGAATGATGTGAAGGATTTGAGACAATGGAGGCAGACCTTGAGAATTGCAGCTACCAGTCCAGGCAGACCAAAAAAGCTACAATCAAGAGTCCTCTCCTTGAACCTTGAGTAAGATCATGACCAGTATGAATTTAGAGTCAACATCCAGACCTAAGATAATACATCTCTACTTTTGTACTTTGCTTCAGTAATTATCAGAAAACTGATAAACTAGGACTTGCATCCTTTAACTTCTCTGATTCCCTCTCATGGCTTGTGTTTAGACAAGAAAAAGAATTTTGCCTCACCCTGACAGTAGCTTTTCAAGATGAAGACTCAGAATTGTTCATAAACAATAAATTTTTAAAATAATATTGTGATTTCCAGCTCAACCCTACAGGTTGTAGTTTATCTTTACTTTCTCCACTTTATATCACTTTCTTTTCCCAATAGCTTACCTTGCAGGGTTTAAACTATAACAACAGGCACAGTTAGAACAGATATCTATTATCCTCCATGCTTCTGATTCTTGAATTGAAACATGATTTCACCTAAATAAATAATGTATCTTATGAACTTAGTTTGATTTACTGTAGGAAACATTTTTTATATATTATTACCCAGCAAGAGCTGGCATTTTGTCTTTAAAATTATCGCTTAACATTAGTTTTTAAAGGTATTTAATGAATATTGGATATAATTTTATTTTTTAGCTAAATGTATCTGCCTGGAAAAGCAATTGGTTGTACTTGTGAAGAATAAATGGGTGAAAATCTACAAATATAATTAGTGTTATCAAATGCAGTGGATATAATTCAGAACTGATTTGCTACTGAAAATAGAGAAATTGTTGTATTTTGTGTAAAGCTTTAACCATTTGTAGCTTCCAGTAAATTTTAACTAGAGAATCATTGTTGCTTATCAAAGTATCCACTCTATTTGTTACAAAATTGATCACCACTGCAATTCAACTTTTTATTTGCCTATTTGGCTATTAAAAATTAACAATTGTGTTTTAAAAACTGGATTAATATGCAGAGACCATAGTAATATTTTCAAGTACTATTTTCAAGTAATATTTTCAAGTATTATTTAATACTCTGAGTGTCTTCTACAGTTAAAACATCTAATAATCGGGGCTGGAGCAATAGCACAGTGGGTAGGGCATTTGCCTTGCACGTGGCTGACCCAGTTTCGATTCCCAGCATCCCATACAGTCCCCTGAGCACCACCAGGAGTAATTCCTGAGTGCAGAGCCAGAAGTAACCCCTGTGGATCGCCGGGTGTGATCCAAAAAGAAAAAATAAAAAGAATTAAAAAAAATCTAACAATCTAAGCAATTACTTTATACAAGTAGAAAGGCAAACATACTCACAGAACTATATGAGTTACAGGATATTTGAAGAGAGGATTCATCCTGTGAGAAACTTTTCTTTCTTTTCAGAAATGGAACCTAAATTCAGAAGAAGAGATAGAAAATGTTCTGACTTGAAATGGCATAAAAAATTTAGAAACATAAATGGAAGCTATGGTCCGATTGTCAGCATACAATTATTAACAGTAATTTCTGGTATCAAAACACAATTCTGCATTTATTCACCACACAGTGAAAATAAAGTTAAATTTATTCATTCTATAAAATATATCTATACATACTGTGAAGGAACTAAGTTATTATTATTAGTTAGAATATATTTGACTCTTACCTGATAAATGATGGGATTATCAGTCAATTTATTAAATTTTAATATATGTTAGTCATAGAATTAGGAATATTGCATATATTATCTTGTATAATATACACAATGATGTCATCAGGAAAACATTGAGGCAGGAACTGTCTACTTATGACAATGTGTGTGTATTTGTGTGTGTGTGTACTTGCAATTTATACCTAAATTCTGTATTCTCACAAGTTTCAGAAATTTTCTCAAACATGGCTTGTAAATTTGGTGATGAATATTTATATTTAATAGTTCATCATGATTTTAGATACTATATATTTATTTTGCTATGTCTGCTGTGATAACTCTTTACCAGTTGAATACTTGTGTGATATGTCTGGATTATGACAGATGACAGGAGTCCTTAATAAATAAGACTCCTTAATTTTCTCCTTAAATATCCACAGAAACCAGAGAGACAGTACAATGCATAAAGCACTTGCCTTGCTTGCAGCTAACTTGAGTTTGATCCTAAGTACCACTAGAGATCTCTGTGTACTACCAGGAGTGATCTGTGAGCACAAAAACAGGAGTAAGTCCTGAGCACAGCCAGACATGGCCGAACACATTCCCCCATCCCAAACAGATAAAAATTCTTAGCAAATGCAAATGAATATATATATATGTGTGTGTGTGTGTTTGTATATATATGTGTATATATATATATATATATAGGAATTCTTCAAAATCCTTTAAAACTTTCACATATTAATTCACATTAGTATATGAAACTAATGATAATTTAAGTGGCACACAGAGCTTCTGCTCCCTGAAAAGCTAGAGAACTTTGTGCAGTCAGCATCACTGGAGGACCTTTCCTGGGGCCTCTTCTCTTCCCAGGCTCCTGTCTCCATCCGCTCCATTTGGGGTGTGTGCTGCACCAGCTCCCACATGCCATTGGTCATCTGGCCCCTCTTGCGTAACCATCCCACCACCTCCCTGCACCGTCCATCCATTGTAAAACAGTAAATACGATGGGCCTCATTCCCCAACCCTGAAAGAGCCACCAGTATGGCAGCATTAAAAATGATGCTGAAGGAGAGGCTGATAAAATATCAAGGCTGAAGTAGGCTGCCAAAATGAAGAAGGACAAAAATAACTGTCTGTAATTTTCTGCATGTACGCTGGCATTGGATCCATCCATCAAGGACCTGATGGTGCAAGTGCAAAAGATCAAGTACAACATCATTGGTCTGACTGAGACAAGAAGGCATCAACAACATCATGCCATTTTTGACACTGGAGAAAAACTGTTCCTTGGAACATGTGACAAAAAAGGCATCAGTGGTGTCTGTGTCCTTGTCAAACACAAACTTGGCCATGAACATTGATTCATTCTAATGCCTAAAAACCCAAATCAGATGATTACACTTGAATAGATGTGGCTCACTGCAGGCAGTTTCTATATTCGTTGTCTATGCACCAACATCCAATTATGATGAAGAAGAAATTGAAAAGTTCTACATAGAGCTGGAGAAGTTCTATAAAGAAGACCACACCTTCTACAAGATCACTGTCGGTGATTTCAATGCCAAGATAGGACGGAGAAGATCAGCCAAAGAACTCCACATCGGGACCCATGGTCTAGAATGGAACGAACAGGGTGACAAACTGTCTGAGTTCATCATGCGACCAAGACCATCCATGATAACTTACAGTTCCAGAAGACTGAAACCGTCTCCCAGTGGATGGTTTCACAACGAAATTGACCACATCCTATTCAATCGATGGTCTTGCCTGACCAATGTCACAGTTGTCCCAAAATTCCAAACAGGATAGGACCACCATCTCCTTCATGCAAAATTCTACTTCACGGAGCAGGTAGAAAGGGTAGCAAAGTTTAAGAAGAGAACTCCCAGAACGACCAACTGGGAGCTCTCTGGCACTATTGCGGCAACATGGGAAGATGCCATTGTTGACAACATTGACAAGGAATACTATCAGCAGGTTAAGCACCTCCATGATTGTGTGAGGAATGCTGAAAGAGAGAGCCACAAAAAGATTCCTGTTTTCAAAAACTCTCGAGCTCATTCGCCAACATGGCATGGCACAAGCCACAGACTACCACAAGCGAATATCCGAACTCACAAAGCAGTGCAGAGAAGTGATAAAGAAGAACTCAAAGAGAGAAGAGCAGAAGTGCTGGCAGATGTGGCTGAAGCTGCGAAAAGCATTTGTAATGCTCGCTTCTCCTTCGCCAACTACAAAAATGACTACCCTCCAACGTCCTGATGGATCTATCACATCTTCCAGAAGGTCAATGGAGAAGATTATCCATGACTTCTACTGGGATCTCTTTGATAGCCATGTCCACCTGCCCACATACCAAATTCCCAAAGTTCTTCCTTCCAAAATCTGGCAGGCCATTTTATCAGTAAAGAAGCAAAGAGCACCCAGACCAGACAAGGTCATATGCGAACACCTGAAGAACCTGCCATCAGTACTCATCAATACACTGGCTCAGCTCTTTACATGCTACCTGTCTGAATGCAAGTTTCTGTCCCAATGGAAACCCAGCAGGACTGTTCTATTGTATAAGAAGAGAGACATACATGACATTGGCAACTATCACCCTATCTGCCTGTTATTTGTCGTTTATAAGCTGTTCACTCAAGTCATCCCTAACAGGATTGGCAGAACCCATGCAAGCAAGCTGGGTTCCAAAAAGGGTTCAGCACGATCAACAATATTCACACAATAATCAAGCTCATTGAGGTTTCTCGGGAGTTCAAGATGCCAAGTTAGATGTCTAACGTTCATTGATTTAAAGAAGGTCTTTGATTCTGTTGAGACTGAAGGGGTCATTGAAGTCCTATCCGAAAAGGGCGTTCAAACTCAATTCATCAGCTGTATTACATATTCACTACCAGAATCTCACCATTCTACAAGGAAGTGATCATCCATATCAAGAGAGGGGTTCGACAGTGTGATTCCATTTCACTGAAACTCCTCAATGCCACCCTCAAGAATATCATGTGACGACCAGAATGGGAAGTAATGGGAATGAAGATAGACAGTCGGCAACTACACCACTTCACTTTGCTGATGACATCGTTCTAATAACACCAAACATTAGCCAAGCGGCACAAATGCTGGCTGACTTCGACCATGAGTGTGGAAATGTTGAACTACAGCTGAATCTCACGAAGACAATGTTTATCAGAAACAGTCTCATTCCTGATGTTCCATTCGCTCTCAAAGGAACAAACATCACTGAATGCAAGAGTTATGTGTACCTAGGTTGAGAAGTCAACATGATGAATGACCTGGCACCTGAGTTGCACAGGAGGAAGAGAGTGGCTTGGAACACCTTTAAGAGAATTGAAGAAAGAGCTAAGAGGACGTAGAACCTCTAGCTCCGGGAACATCTCTTCGATTCCACTGTTCTTCCTGCATTAAAATATGCCTTAGAGACCTGGGCTTTTTGAAAACAGGATGAGAAGGCTATTCGGGTCTCCCAAACAGTAAATGAAAGAACTATGCTTGGAGAATAACGCTTCACTCAAGTGAGAGAAAGAATCCAGAGTTCTGACCTGTCAACGGTCAAAAATCAGGGATACTGTCTTGTTTGCCAAGGCATCAAAAATCAGATGGCTGGACATGTAATGGGATCTGGATTAGAGCCATTACCAACTGGATTCTAGAAGACATCAAAAGATCATTTGGCTATCCACTTACGAGATGCTTATGCCTTTGTCAAGACCCTGAATGATCATTTTGAGGCTCTTCATGTTTCTGGAGCGAGTAGACACCATTGGGCTATATTAGTATGTGGCAGAGACAAATGGAGACATTGCTGGCTCCCACTCGAGCAAATCGATGAGTAATGGGATCTCAAGTGATCAAGTGATCAAGTGATAATTCATAGTTATGAACATGTTCTACTAATGAACTGATAGAAATTTGACAAAAACTGTACTATTTCTGACTACTCAAAAACCAATAGACACAAAAATCATAGAAATTAATTAAAATGGGCAGTGTCCAGAAATTTGATCTATGGAAAAACAAAAACATTGGCAAAATATCTGTATTCCAACATATGTGTATTCCACATTTGGTTCTTGAAAGAGTAGTAATATCTCTGCTTGTTATGTTTTTCCAAAGTAGAAAAAAATTATTTTTATTAAGACTTCTTTATTACTATAAATAAATAGATTGACTTTATTATACGTAATCATCACACTCTCACACTGTCCTCCCATTGCTCATCAATTTGCTTGAGCAGGCCCATTTACATCTCCATTGTGAGACTTGTTGTTACTGTGTTTGGCATATTGGAATATATCATGAGTAGCTTGCCAGGCTTTGCTGTGCGGGCCCATGTAAAAAATTATTTGATAATATAGTGAAATTATTTTAAACATATGCTTTAAAAAATATACCAGGTAAGTATAACTAGTATATAGTTATACAAGTTAAGAGGAGTGTAAAAGACAGATCAAAGGGGTGCAAGTCATGCCTTACATGTGAAGGCAACTGAGCACTGTTTGGTGTGACCTGATGGACTCTAAGATGTTGGATAGTTTTGGAGACCCCCGCATGGCTAAACCTAAGAAGTCTCATATTATGAGGTCCAGGTATTGAACTTTCAGACCTACACTACCTGTCATAATACTTATGGGAGGGACACCCACCTAAAACAGAATTCAGTAGAAGGGACTCTGAAATAGCTCAGAGAGAGAATTTTCCTGCCTTGAAAGCGTGAAACTGTAAGGTAGTTGCCACCTATGTGCCCTAAAAGCGATCCCTATGCGTCTATCATACAGGGCCCCTAAACACTGCAATCGAGTATGAGCTGCCAATGCACAGTTAGATTTGTGCAAGCACCACGACCAAAGCGTATAACACCTAGCAAGCTGGCAAGTAGTACATCTCAAAGATACATTAAATTTCACCATGGAACTGCTGGTGAGTGCTTTTGTGAGCACCAGAGTGCTCCCCCCGCCCCCCCCCCCCCCCGTGAATACAACAATTGGACTATGCATGAGCCCCACACTAATGGATTGGGACATCTGGCAAGCTCACAAAACACGTGCAAGGACCCCAACTGAGGTGTGCTACCCCCAATTCAGCAACATCGTCAAATGTGCCAGCACTCTGACCAGATGTGAGACACCGCCTCCCCACCCCCAACTAGCCCGCCTATAAGAGCCACAGTGGATGCTTTGGTAGCACATAGCAGAATACAGGGTTGATACCCCGTCACCCTCCAGGTATTTCCAACAGCATCAAAGTCAGGAGAAAAACTATTACTAGCTGATATCAGTGGAACTTTTACTAAATTTTTGTCAACAATGGAGATTATTATTTGTTATTAATAAGTTTTATATCTTTAGTTTGATCCAATATTGTTACACTGTGCAAATTTTGCTTTTTCCAAATGCATTAAGTTTCAATTTTTTAAATTATTCAATAGCGTCATACACAGATATATCAATTTTATAAAAGTGAAAGGTTAAAATATATCTGAAAGTTACCTATGTCATTATCTCAAACATTTTAAACTTAACTTCATAACCAACTTGGATCTCTCAGACTCTGAGGAGGATATCAATATACGTATTTCTGTCATCTCATGGTTTTAACATTTTTCTATTGATGCACACTTCCTAATTGGAGAATATGATTTAGTTTAAAAATAAGATGTGTATAACATATTTAAAGTTTCTACCTACAGTATATTGTTTAATATTCTTAGTTGGAATTATTTTAAAATAGTATCTATAACCTTTTTTTACTGTTTGACATATAAAATATCTTTGTATTTTTTATAATTCAATTCTGTTTTATTTAAATAATACTAATTGTGACCCCTATTTTAAAAAAGCTAAAGAAGTACTTGACTTAATCCCCTGCATTAATTATCTAGAAAATATAGGAAATTTAAATATCAGTAATACAAATTCTCAAAATAAAATGTTCTCTGTAGAACCAGTTTCTAAAAGTATTTTAGAATATTTTATTTATTGAAAGTTTTATAATCTAGGTGATCAAAAAATGGAATAATTGAAATTGACTTACAAATTTATAATGGAAACCACCATTTGCTTTCATGAATATTGATCAACAAACATAAGACAAATTGATAAAAACCTAGCCGCACTTAGAGACAAAACCCCACCCCAAAATCATCCCAAATTAGCAAGTGACTCTCATAGAGCATTATACACATCTGAGCTAATTTCAGCCAATCTGAGCAGCATTTGGTCTACAGGACCAAAGATCTTCTAGGCCTTCTCCAGATTTTGTCAATAGTTTCTGAAAGCTCACCCCAGAAAACCAGCCCCTGTACCCTGAGGACCTGATTGTACCAGGAGAATTCCAACTGAACACCATCACTGTTGGAATTGGTCTCCCACAGCCTTCCTTAGAAACTCATAATATTTTTAAAGTACCAAGACTCATAACCAAGCCTTTTTTTTAATGACAAAAGTATCTGTGCATTATGGTAATGCCTATTCCACCTACCCCCAATAAATCAGGTTGCCTTTCCATGCTTTTACCATGAGTTCTAAGTAAAAACTCTTCACCCAAGGGCTGGAGTGATAGTACAGCAGGTAAGGCGTTTGCCTTGCATGCAGCCAACCTGGGGTTCAATTCCCAGCATTCCATATGGTCCCCTGAGCACTGCCAGGAGTAATTCCTGAGTGAGCCAGGAGTAACCCCTGTGCATTGCCAGAGTGTGACCCAAAAAGAAAAAAAAAAAACCCTTTCCACCCAAGTGGAAGTTAGCTCATGAAAGTTTGAACTTCAATTAGGGGCCATACTTGGTATTTATTGCTTGGTAATAACTTTTGGTTCTGTACTCAGGGATCACACTTAGTGATCAAATGGTGTGCCAGAAATCAAAACCCAGGGGACCATATGGTGTGTTAGGAATCAAAACCCAGTTTACCCATGCAAGGCAAGTACCCTATCTACTGATCTACTAGTCTGGTTCTAGCATGTAGAAATTTCAAGCGTATCTTATAGGGACATGCAATTGAAGAAATAAATTTTAATCAAGACACAGGATATTATAATTGTCAATGGGGCCCAAGAGTATCTACTAAAGTCAAAGAGAGACTCTTGAGTGACTAAACTCAGGGAAGTACTTCTTTGACATTAATTTGATTTCTGATTTTGGTCAATTATCTTTTAATTGAACCTTTGTTTTGGCTTTAGTATTCAAAATTGTTTCATCTTTTATCCATGTGTAATTTAAGAAGTTATTTATACCTTATCCTCCACATTACTAATTCCATTTTATATAGCACTGATGATAATATTTATTGCTTATATTACACATATATCTCTAACTTATGTATTTACTTAATTCCCCATGATTTGGGCCAGGTTTCTAAAATAATTCTGCAACTCAACAACCCAGCTTTTATTTTAACTCATCACCTAACATACCGCTTTTATTATATACATTTATTGTAGTTTTTACATTTATTAAGAATTCAATTAAATGGTTTCTAAAGCTTGTATTATTTTAACAAATACATTTTATTTTCAGTAAAAGGTAAAAAAATATGTTTCTTAAATTAAATTTAACAACACAAATATCTAGTAACTTCAAAAGTACTAAAATTTTAAGATGTTAAATAACAAAGCAGTATAGGACCATCAGTAAGATCTTTAAAGAGTAAAGCTACTGCTATCTTTGCTCTAAGTTTCTTCACAAATCAAAAGAAAATAGTGATATATATATATTTGTGTATATATATATTTGTAATGATGATGCACTCTAGTATATGCATCTCATAATGTATTTCTTATAGATTAGGATTGAATTCCAATGTAACTCCTGTAGAGCAAAGCTAAACTAATAAACTAAGGAAGAAAATCACACATTTGAGTTCAGTATGTTCTTCAGGATAGGGGTATCTAGAAAGTTTGCAACACTGTCAAGTACCTTGTTCACTATCTTTGTTACTTTTATCAATTTTTTTTTGGTTTTCTTTTACTTTGCTTTGGTTTATACAAACCATATGTGGTTTAGGGATTGCAATTCAAATTTATTATGCGTGAGTAAGAAACAAATATATTTTATTGATAGAGAAACCTTGTCTTCTACACATATATATTCATAGGACATTAATTAAATCAGGGAAATTAAAAATAGAAGTGCCACCAGGACAATATGAATCTTAGAACAAAGTAGCATTCATAAAACTGAAAGGAAAACAGAAGTAAAAATATAATATAAATAATTTATCCAGGTGTCAAGTAAATAAACATTTAGTAAATATGCATGACTAGTGATTAGTATAGCCATAGAATAGTAGTTCAGCAGAGCATTTCCCAAAGAGC
The DNA here is from genome assembly GCF_029834395.1 of Sorex fumeus. NCBI lineage: Eukaryota > Metazoa > Chordata > Mammalia > Eulipotyphla > Soricidae > Sorex > Sorex fumeus. The sequence goes on along the minus strand of NW_026606138.1, from coordinate 1,100,049 downwards.
CATCTATTCTGTTTACCTGACACAAAATGTGGAGGAATTTTTAGACACCAACAGTATTTGTTCCAGCACTCAGTAATCATATTCACATTGAGGATTAATTTCCTGCATCAAAATGTTTATGAGGTATTCGAATATGTCAGTATCCATGTCAGGGATTTTACACATTAATCCTTTTGAGTATTCTATCTAAATAATAACCTCTTTTTGTTTGGTTCAGTTTGGCCTCACCAAATGTACTCTGTTGTATTCTTGTGTGCAGGACTTACTCTGCACTCAAGAATAGCTCCTGGCAGTGATTGCAGAAGCAGATGTGGTGCTAGATATCAAACTGGAGTGAGCTATGTGCAAGGAACCATTGCAACACAAGTGCTTAAATTTCTGCGCCGTCATCTCTATAAACCCTAAATAATAACCTCTTTTGTTCCTTTCTTCCTGCTCCCCTCTCACTTCAGTTTTTCTTCTTTGCTGTTGCATTATTTTGGATATGTATATATATATATATATACATATATATGTATATATATATATATATATATATATATGACTGGAGTGATAGCACAGCTGGTAGGGCATTTGCCTCGCACACAGCTGACACGGCCGACCCGAGTTCTATTCCTCTGCCCCTCTTTGAGAGCCCAGCAAGCTACTGAGAGTATCTCACCCGCTTGGCAAAGAGTGTCAAGCTCCTCGTGATGTGTTTGATATGCCAAACACAGTAACATCAAGTCTCACAATGTTACTGGGCCTACTCGAACAAATCGATGAACAATGGGAGGACAGTGACAGTGATATATATATATATATGTATATGTATGTATGTATGTATATACACATATATCTACATGTATATGTGCATGTGTATATATGTATACATACATATGTATATATGTATATGTGTATGCATGTGTCAAGCATACTTTCTATAAATTGACTGTTTTACAGTGTATTTAGATTTGGTTAGTACAACATTCTCAGCTATTTCACTGTTCACTGTCCTTAAATGCTTAATGACAAAATGAATCATTTTTAAAAAATCTGTAAAAGTGCTTATATATTTGCCTTTTCTTAAAAAGATTTAAGTTCAATCTCTTCAAGTGTAGCAGACACGATCTTCCTTTATAAAAATAGTAAATGATTATATTTTCTTAAAGCCATTGCACAGTATATGACAACTAAGCCAGTCTTATATGATTCAAAAAACTGTTGCATTTTCATAAATAAAAGTATATTTAGGCTAAATACATTTAAATATGTAATAAAATTCATATAAAGCAAACATCCACATATTCAGAGCTAATTATTTGGAGTTCACAAGATAGCTATATTATACACTTTAGAGAATTAATAATTAATGCTTAATGCTCTTCACATGAATTTTGAACCTTCTTATCTGAATTAATGTACTACAGAATATGGATGCATAAGTGCTACTGTTCTAGGTTGTAAAACTATCTTTATTGCTTTATATTATTATAATTTTCAGGTTTCCACAGACTATTTCACCAGTTTGTAATATTTGGAAGTAAAATATTGTTGAAGATTAAGAAAACATATATTATAGAAGTACATTTCTTTTTAAACACTACCATTAGATTTGATTACCTCTTCTAGAGTGAATTTAGAGGGTCAATGATCAGTGAAATATTGAAATATTGTCCAATTTTATTAGTTTATTTACTTTCTTAGCTAAAACCCAAGCAAAGGCAATTGCTTTTGTTTTCATATTTCCAAACACTGATGAGTCAGTTTTTTTCTTAGATCCAGAATAATTTTCACAGAAATCTTTTTCAGTTAATTTGTCGTGCTGTGACAGAATTGACTCTCACCAAAAGAAGTAGATTTTTCAAGCAGTTCAAGAATTATATTTCAGGTCAATTGATTCGTGGCTGTCTCACAAACTGAAGCATGTGACTTGGCTCAACTGAGGAGCAAAGGAGTGGCCTTAAACTCTGTTATTGCCCCCTTCATACTTGGGTTACCCAAGGAAAAGTCTGGGTGGATTTGAACTGGTAATGTCTAACATGATCACCAATATGGCTTGAATGCTAATATCCCACCTGTTCCCAAAAGCAGCTGTAAAACCATACTAGAAGTAAATATACTTGATACAAATGGTGTGGCAACTAGTACCCACCAACCAAGTTCTCTGGTTGCTGTGAACTCAGGCTGTGAACTCTTCATAGATAAAGGAAAATCAGTCTTAACTTCTGTCCAAGTTTTCCAGGATACTTGCCTTCCCTTGCAGGAAAAAAAAATTTAAGGAGGAGACAAGATAATTAAATAAGGTTTTATTTAGAAAACTATACGTGCAGAGAGAGAGTATCAAATGCCTATGGCAATAGAAAGGAAGAGCAGAAGAATTGCTCTTCAGTAGGAAAATTGACACTGGGGAAGGGGTTAGAGGCATAAGTTAGGGAAGGGAAAACTAGGACTATGGGAAAGGGGTCAAGTGTCTGTCACAGAGGCAGGCTGGGGGAGAAAATGGCTGCAGGGTAGTGGCCACTGGTGGAGGGATTGGTGTTGGAACAATGTATGACTGAAGTGCAATAAAAAATATCTTTATAACTTTCTAATTCATGGTGATTGAATTAAAAAAAAGCTAAAACAAAAGAATGTGCAGGAGGGAGAAAAGACAGAGACAATGAAATGAGAGAGACATAGACAAAGAGAGCAAGAGAGGAGGAAGAGAGCGAGAGAAGAGAGAGGAGAGACAGTGAGGGAGAGAGGGGTGGGACAGAGAGATGTTCAAGAATGAACACACTTTCCTCCAATGAAAGTGGGGGAACCTAGTGTACACACCTTTAGTTGAGATATGAACTTCCCCAAGATGGAGAATGTGCATAAAGAGAAATAAAAATGTACACATCTCATTTAGATGCAGGTAAATCCCTGGAAGGAAGATAAAGAATCTACTTTACCTTTAAAAAGTTGTTTGTCTATTTTGTTCAGTTTTGTTTTGTTTTGTTTTGTTGGTTTGGGGGCTATATTCAGCAGAAGCACCTACTGTACTATTCTATCCAGCTCCTATAGAGTTGGTCTTACAATAGCAGTTTTTTCAACCCGTCCTACCTGGGGCTTTTTGTGTAATGAGTTGGACTCTTGATGGTCTTTTCATATACTTATATGACCTTTGGTTTCTCTTGAAGCTTTTTTTCTTGACCCTTCTATGGGTGGTACCTTACTTTCTGAAACTGGGTGGTATGGTTTTTTTCTTCATCTCCAAAAAGTTCAGTATTTGCATCATAAAGGACTCAGCTTCTCTGTGGCTTTTTTGCATCTTAAAGGGGGCAGCTTGAGGGCTGAAGAACTTCTTCTTCACTTTTTTATGAAAAAGGAATTACCAGGGCCCCCTCTCTAATTCTCTGCTAAAATACATAAGATATTTACTTGCTCCAGGTATTTGTCTAGCAATTGTACTCAAATTTAAATTTCTAGACCTCATTTCTCTGAATTTTGTATACTAAGTCTTGCTGATAGTACATATAATAATAGCACTGGAGCACTGGAGCACTGCCCCCTCCCTTGTTCATATCTGAGTAAAATGACCCAGCATTTGCTATATCATTATCTACTTAGTTTTAAATTACTACTAACAACAAATCTTCATCTTTAGATTTGCAATTGGAACACCTTTATCATGTTGTTTGTAACCCTAAAAATTGGGAATGTTTTCTGTATGTATAAGTTGTTGTGGGCATATAGAGGAGTCTATGGTAATGATTTGGGAGAAATAATAAAAGAAGAAGAAAAAACTGCCTAGCCCTGATATAGCCCAAGGCATGAGGAACACTTCCTTTTAAGATGCAGACACTGAGCTTTTGTTCAATGAGAAATCTGAGGCAACACTAACAGAAGTCTGGATCCTTCAGAAAAGGCTAAGGAAGAAAAGAATCTAAAAGGTCATGATAAGAATATGAAAGGACCATCAAGAGTCAGGGCTTTCCCTAAGACAACAACCATGTTAACTGTGATGCTTGCAGAAAACTCCAGGTCAAGATAAGTTAGAGAAATTTTAAGTAACCTTCCTAAAGCCACTCTACTTTTTTTCTGCTCTGGAGAGCCCATGTTCTCTCTTGAACATAGTACTGTCTTTCTCTTGCCTGACATTTCTTTAAATAAACATCTTTTTGAAAAAAAAACTATTTTACTTCACTGATTTACCTCCTTCTGAAATTCATTTTTGTTCACTTAATCACTTAATCACTTAACTTCCCGTTAGTCATCGATTTGCTCGAGCGGGCGCCAGTAACGTCTCCATTTGTCCCTGTCGCGTGCTAGTGTAGCCCAATGGCGTCTGTTCGCTCTGGGAACATGAAGGGCCTCAAACCGATCGTTCATGATCTTGACGAAGAAGTCTGACCATCTGGTAGGTGGGCGGCCACGGGGTCTTTTGACATCCTGTGGAATCCAGTCCGTAACAGCTCTAGTCCAGCGGTCGTCTTTAAATCTCATTACGTGACCAGCCCATCTGATTTTTGGCACCTTGGCAAATGAGACAGCATCCCTGATTCTTGATCGTCGATGGATGTCAGAACTCCGGATTCTTTCTCTCATTTGAGTGAAATGTGATATTCCAAGCATAGCTCTTTCTATTCTTCTTTGGGAGACCTGAATAGCGTTCTCATCTTGTTTGCGTAGGGCCCAGGTCTCTGAGGCATATGTTAATGCAGGAAGAACAGTGGAATCAAAGAGATGTGCCTGGAGCCGGAGGTTCTTCGTCCTCTTAGCTATTTCTTCGACGTTCTTGAAAGCGTTCCAAGCCACTCTCTTCCTCCTGCGCAGCTCGGGTGCCAGGTCATTTGTCATGTTGACCTCTCGACCAAGGTACACATAGCTGTTGCATTCGGAGATGGTCGTTCCGTTGAGAGCGAATGGGGCGTCAGGAACGAGGCTGTTTCTCATAAACATTGTCTTCGTAAGATTCAGCTGTAGTCCTACCTTTCCACACTCACGGTCAAAGTCAGCCAGCATTTGTGCCGCTTGGCTGATGTATGGTGTTATTAAAACAATGTCATCAGCAAAGCGGAGGTGGTGTAGTTGCCGAGCATCTATCTTCACTCCCATTCCTTCCCATTCCAGTCGTCGCATGATGTTCTTGAGGGTGGCACTGAAGAGTTTCGGTGAAATGGTATCACCCTGCCGCACCCCTCTCTTGACATCAACGATCACTTCTTTGTAGAATGGTGAGATCCTGGTAGTGAATCCGCAATACAGCTCACGGAGGATCCTGATGTATTGGGCTTGAATGCCCTGATTGGCTAGGGCTTCAATGACCGCTTCCGTCTCAACAGAATCAAAATCAAATCATTTTTGTTAAGGAAGGCATATATTTGGAACACTTGAGCCAACTGAGGTGAGGACTGACTTCCTTTTGATGCAAAAAAAAAAAAAAACAATTCCGCACTCTAGCCTGATGCACAGCTCTTGGATTACTCAGGCTGTGGGGAGCAGCTCCCGTACATTGTATATAATATGTGACTTGGAGATGCTACTTAATGGCTGACTCCTGGGGCTAATTGGACACAGCAACCATGTTGCATAGATGCTCTGGCAGACTTGACCAGTTTTGATCCATCCCAGGCCTTTCACTAGGTAAACCAAGGAGGGTTGAGTGGTCATGAAAGTACCGTTTTCTCAACACCAATTTCCTTACTCACCAATTCACCCAAGTCACCGGCAACAATATATGGGGGCATGGATGTCTCCCAACCAATACTCAAGTGTCTACTTATGAACCTGTAATGCTTATGGGGACTCCAAAGGCAATAACCAGGCATTCTGGAAGGGCCTTGTGGTGTGAGAATTAAACAACAGTACACACATGCAATGCACACACCCCAACTATCGTGCTATCTTCCCCAACACCTCATTGCTTTTTGCTTTCAAGCTTCAGAGTAGATACTCATAAAAGATTCACACATACTCAAAACTGCCTGCTAAATTTTGAGACAAAAAAGAAATTGGCAATTATAGACATGAATATTGGTCCATCCTATCCCCTTTAGCCAACTCCCGTTTGTCTGTTCTCCTATTTTTTCTTTGTCTCTTTAATCTGTCGGTCTAGAATCATATCACAGAAACTCTGCTCATAATATAGCTTGCCACTTCCCAACCCCACCCCCAGTATTTCAAAATAAACGCCTCACAGGATTTTAAAAAGAAAATCGCTCTTATTTCTATTTCCCTTTGTTCTACTACTGTGTTGCTTTATTCTTTCAACACAAGTTGAAAAGTGCTATTACGGCTCTCTTCTCACCCTCTGAAACACAAACATAAACCAGACAGAAAATAGCCCATTCACAAAAATATACTGCCCCATATCTTTATCATATTATCATTATTAGTGATACTGGAACCCTGGAGAGCCTGAACCCAAGGGTTAAAGTTAAAGGTCAAACTTCTCCAACTCTTCCTGGAGTTGACTTATTGCTTAGGTTGATTGCAACATTGGCATGGGATGTGGTTCCAATGTGAGGAGACAACAAGTAACCAAGAATCACGTTCAAAGTGAAGTTTTGGCAGGTGGATAGCATGGAATAATGGATTCCCAATGTCCCTAAAAGAACATCCCTCTTCCTCTGGCCATTCAAGGCACTCAGGCCTGTATAGTATCAACCTTCATACTTTCTCTGTACCATCCTTTTCTACTATTTGACCAGTGCTTTGACATGCACAGACCTTTTAAGCTCAAATATTACTTGACAACCCAATGAAGATACTCAACCACTTGCTATCTCAAAAAGTCTGCCAACTCCAGGCAGCCCTCTAAATAAAGTTTGCCCAGCTACTACTGATCATCCAATGACAAACCATCCACATTTGTGTTTTGGGGAAACAACCTGTGTCCTTATTTTCCATTTCTCTTTGATTTGGATCATATCTGCCAACAAGCAATGCCAGCAAAGCTCCTAGAAAGAGAATCATTGACTTGCAAAGCTTTAGTCTAAGTGTAATCATGTCACCTTAGTAATTACTGCTTCCTAATGTTTTCAAAGCTAGGTATCCTCAGAAGGTAACAATAGTGCCAAGTTTTAATAAATAGTGACAAATTTCAGGAAGAGATCAGAAATATTAAGGTACACTTGTTTTTGTTGCTATCTAAAATGAATCAGTGAGTAAAACTGATCCAAATCAAAACCCACACCAAAGGCATTAGTGATATTTATTTCTTTCTCCTTCCACTGATATCATATAGGTTGTAACTACCTAGGAGATTGGTTTCAGTTATTAACACTTTTATACAACTCCGATTATTTAGGCTTCATTATTTTTTCACTTGCCTATTATGATGCGTTTACTTTGATTTTGTTTTTCATTTGCAATTTATGTACCAGCAATTCTTTTAGATTTGATATGGTTAATCTTTTTTAATTTTTTACAGATAGATAAATGTGTATGTATTAATGGCATACTAATGACCTATTTAAAATAAATCTACATTTTTACTCTTCTCATTTGTTATATTTTTCATCTATTAACAGTGTTTTTAAACTTTTTTTTTTGAGAGGGAGCATGCCTACTGATGCTCAGGGATTACTCCTGGTGCTGCAATCCGGAGTCAGTCCTGGGCAGTCATTGGGGGAAGTTATGGGATGCTGGCTATCAAACCCAGGTTGGTCACATGCAAGGCAAGCACTTTCCCTACTGTACTATCTCTCCAGCCATTAATAATAGCATTTTTATTGACTTAGGAAAGTGATTATTTCTCTTACTCTACACTACACACATATGTATATATACACCTTTTCTTTTCCATCATAAGGTAATCATGATTAATTATTATGGGAAGCTGGCCATCTAACTGATCAAGGGCCTATGTGACCCGCGGCAAGCCAAGTCCCGACTTGCGCAAATCCTGTGCTATGCATGGAATCCTGTGCTATGTATGGTTATCTTGAGGAAACATCCATCAAAGAAACATCTGTCATGGCTGTCCGCAAAAACAAGAAGTAACTGACAATGATTAACCATGTATGTGAAACGTATGGACTTTGTAACTTTCCTAACCATATATGGACATGGCCTTTTTGTGTAACTGCCTTATGCGTTGTATGCATAGTTTCCTGTACTGATAGGCATATAAGCCCCTGCTGCCCTGAATAAAGTCCTGTCCTGTCGTGTCCTGTCCTGTCCTATCATCTCTCTTAGCTTCTTGTCTCTTCTTGCATCTGCGTGTTTATTCGGTTGATTCCTCCTTGCACATATGGAACCCGGAACCCTCCCTGCAGGACAGGGAGGTGACTGCGTGTCCCCCCACAAATTATTCAGGATTTTATGTTGCTACAGACTGATTTGATCCCCAGCATTCTTTGGCTCCCCAAGTACCATCAAGGTAACACAGTTAGCTCTCAGACCCAAATAATGACTCATCTGATGCGATGGAGTTGGTCTGGAAATTGCTGTGAGTTGTCTCAGAGCCCCCTGAGCACTGTTTGAGATTGTTTGGCATATTTTATATGTAAAATGAAACTATGAATTTGTTTTTGTGACAGAATATTTATTGGTATGGCTATACTTATTTTAATGAAATGCTTCTTTGGATAGTGTGATTTTGTGATTATGACATTATTTCTTTTGTATATCTGCTAAGATACTTTAGCTATTTTCACAAATATTTATTAATATAATAACAATTATAAATATGTGGAGCTGGAGAGATAGTACAATGGATGAGAAACTTGCTTTTCATGTGGCTGAAACAGGTTTGATCCCTGGTATCACATATGGTCCCCTGGGCACTTTCAAGTGATCCCAAAACACAGAGCTAGGAGACAGTCCTGAACATCAGTGGGTATGGCTGTGCAAGCCCCCCCCCAAAAAAAATCATAAAGATTCTTTTTCAGAATGAAATGTTGCATATTTTCACTTAAAAAATCGCAACAACAACAAAAATAGATGTCAGAACTCCCTGAACTGCAAGTCCAGAACTGCTTGGATTGACAAAACCTGGGAGTTTCATGTTGTTCAGCTTCTGCACCATAAAATAGTTTACATAAAATAACAACAGTTTCACCAACACACACACACACAAGCAAGTAGGGCTATATATGTTTAGATCACAGGCTTAAAAGATCACCTAGATTTCATTGTGGAGTCTAGCACTTATTAATTGTATGGCTGGAGACAAATTGCTTAAAATTTACTTGCTTCATTTCCTGATGTATAAAATAAAAAGATAGAACTTCCCTCACAGTTGACTGTTTTCCCCATGTTCACTGGAAACTTAAGTACCTGGCTAAACTCTTCATCTTATCTAAAATCCTTCAATTACCTAAAAATGTCATATCTACATTTAAACCAATCCAAGATGAGAGCTTTCTGGTGGTTTTATCTTCTTGGTACTTGTGAACTTTGCAGCTAATGGACTTGATTAACCGCTATGAGGGCCGCATCCTGAACTTTGCCATCACCTTACTGACATCTCACACTCTGTAACCACAGGCTTTTTATTCCTCTGTACTTCTTCTGTTACTACTGTAATTATACCTCTCAAACATCGGGTTCAGTCTCCAATTCAGTCAGTGAAAATGTATTCAATGTCTCTTATGTCCCAGAACTGTCCTGATGGTTCTTCATGTATTTAAAAAAAATCTCATTAAATCTATCACTTCACTGGATGAATTTTTTTTAACTTCTTTTGGGGGAAGAGGAGTGTGTGTGGGTGTGCAGTAAGGGGAATTTGGGACAGGGCCAGCAGTGCTCAGGGCTTATTTCATGCTCTGCACTCAGGCAACTCTCCTGGAGGTAGTGGGGTACTGTATGTTATCCAGGGAATGAATCTGATCAGCCACATGGGAGACAAGTGCCCTATCCTCTATATTCTCTCTCTAGCACCTTCTCTCAACTTTTAAACAGGAAAAAATCTAACTTTCACAGAATTTCAGCAAATTTCTCTTGTCTGGGCCAATTTTTTTGTGCTAGACATAAAAAAGTAAAACAACTTTTGCTGTCTGATTATTTATGTAGCATTATGACAGAAAGTGACCCTTATGCAATTTGGAGTAGTATGATGTGTTTAAAACTTCATACAGGGTATAAATACATGTAACTCTTATTACTCTTTTGGTTTCTGGTATTTCCACTGTTCCTGCTACTAAGATCACAGCTCAGGTTATAATGCACCATCATTTGGTCATGTCTACCTTTGTCATGTTGGTCTTTGGGGAAGTACAAAAAAATTGTGGAAGAAAAATCACTAAGAAACTAATGGCCTGTGTAGCTACCTCTAAATAGAACTACATAATGTATTGTAGAGACAGAAGTACTTTGGAACTGGAGTATGTATTTGTTTTAAGACAGTAAAATTCAGTGGGGGTTAGTGGAATAACTTCTCATCTTATTGTCCTGCTATTTTACCTTAAACTATAACATGTTTTTCTTGGGGGTTTGTGTGTGCGTGTGTGTCTGTGTATGTGTGATTTTGCTATTGAAAATTTCTCTTGGGTTTTGAAAAACATTGCTAATTTCATTTTCATATTTTGTCACCACTTTACATGTTTTCTAAAATTCTTCTTTGTTCCAAAACTGTCGCTGTCACTGTCCTCCCATTGTTCATCGATTTGCTTGAGTGGGCCCAGTAATGTCTCCATTGTGACACTTGTTACTGTATTTGGCATATTGAATAGTCAGGGGTAGCTTGCTAGGCTTAGCCTTGCGGGCGAGATACTTAAAGTAACTTGCCAGGGCTCTCCGAGAGGGGAGAGGGGCGGAGGAATCAAACTGGGCCGCGTGCAAGGCAAATGCCCTATCCACTGTGCTATCATATCTTCAAAAAAAATAAAACAAGAAGCAGTCTAGAGCATGTATACCATCATGTAATAGCGCATCAACCCTGTTCCTTTCTGAGAAACAACAGCCTTGTGCAAACCAGCCATGAGGAGAGAGAGCTGAGGTGCAGGCTGTATTCCAGTACCGGCCCTCTTAAATAAGGACAGGGTAGGGGAGCCAGCTCCGGCTCTAACCAAAGACTGAGAGGGCATCTTCAAGAGGGCATAAATTGCCACTGCTTCATCTCCCAGAACAATTTTCTGCCTTCTTCTGCCTCTGACACACCCCATGTCAGAATAAAGCATCCCTCTCCCTCCCTGAGCTCCCATTATAGTTCGAAAACTATAAAATTTATTTTTCACTCTGATTTTCTAGCAGGTATGAAGCATGCGTACAATATTCATGTTCTACCATTGCATTTGTTATTAAGCATTTTAAAGAAATGAAACGCTTTGCAGTAAGAGTTGCTTGATTCAGAAATGTGGGTTTACTGAAACAGATTACGCATCTGTAAAAGCAAAGGGTTCTCCACCTTACGGATAGCCCATCATCCTTTTCTTACATTGATTACCTTGGCCTGGAATTCACTGGTCTGGTATATCATCACCATTGTCAATAACTTTTGATAATATACATATAATAAATATATATTATAATAAAGCCTTATAATAAGTATAAGGCTTGATCATTACCATGGATATTAATTTCTATTGAAATGTCATAAAATATAAGGACATACATAGTTTGGGGACTCTTATATGTCACAAATCGTGTCTTATTTACTTTCATACTAATAGACTGTTCAAAGGATTGTGTCCTATGAAAGTAATATTTAATCACTGAATGGAAATTGAAGTATTATTTTGCAAGTACTCCACTGATAAATGTGCCTGAATAATTCTGAAAGTCTTTATTTTATACATTTATGTATTGAAAAATAATGTATCTGCCATATATCAGAGTTTTGTTTATTTTTTACTGTTCAAAAGCTTATTTCACTTTTTAAAGATAAAAATGTTTTGAGTGCTGCTAGGCAGAATAATTTATAAATAAGGAAATTATAATAGTTTTGACAGCTAAATTAATTTGTCTGGGATCAATAGAATTTTGGTCTTGTAATGTAGTATGAACACGTAAGCTTAGCTAACTAGTTCTGATATTTGGCTGAACTCAATTTACCTGTAATCTACTATTACCCAGATTTGTTGAAAAGATAACAAATAATAATGAAATTTTAGATTGCTTCTGACCTTAGACATAGTATTTCTATATATTTATTTTATTTCATTTTATTTGCTATTTGTTCTTATCTCTTTTTCAGATTTCCCAGGCAGCAGAAATCTAGTAAAGGTGCACTTATGATCAGTTTTATTCTGTTTACACTTTTCTGGAAGTTTTTGCGGAGGTACTGTTCATTGTTTTGTGAGTAAAGGTCTACATAATTCTGTCATCAATCATAAGATTTTAACTATGGATTAAGAGATTATTGCATTTTTACATCTGTAACTTTTTTTCCAAATCAAGTGTTTTTGTGTTCGGGTTTTTGGATCAGACTTTTCTGTACTCAAACCTTACACCTGGCTTAGTGCTCCAGAATCAATTCCTGGAGATGCTTACAGGACCACATGCAACGCAGGGCTTGTACCTGTTGACTGTGCAAGGGACACGCTCTGCCTGCTGCACTAACTGGCCTTTCCAGACCATTTTTATTGTAGTATCATTGCGTACAGTAATAGTGGTATTATTGATTTATACTTGCAGAACCTCTATACCATGCCTTCCACCAGATACATCTGTGACTGTCCCTATGTATGATCTTTTAAAATTAAGAAATAAATATGCCGAGGTACAGTGAATTTTAACTTCAAATTAAGACTTATAAATATTTTTAAATATCTGTGTCAAAACGAATACTAAACAATAAAACCATGGTTATCATTTTATCAGTAACAGTGGTGATTGACCAAAGATAATCAACAAAATGATTTCATAGGCCATTTACCTTAAAAATATGGTGGGCTATTAGTTAAAATACAAAATACAGAATTTTCACTTTGATCTAATTTGCTCTTCAGAGGAAATGATTCACATGGAAATGTAAATCAGCAAAAAAAATAACTCAGCAAAAAAATTTATATATATATGTATATATCTATTTATATATATAGATTCCTTCCAATCCCAGTATTGAGGGCTCCTAAAGCTATTATATCAACTAGGATACATTTTAGTAGATGTAAAGTACATAAGGCTTTTAAATTGGTTCCCACATCTGAGAAATCTGTATGCATTTTAATAGAAAGTTAATATATTAAGACATTCCAATTTGTTCTTTCCAGAAAGTTGGATTAAAAGGAGGAAGGAATATATTATTTTTAATAAACCAGGTAGCTCAGAAATTAAACCTTTGATGTTACAGAAAAATATTATAAAGTTTTATTCCAAGGAGAGTATCTGAATATGAAAATATATAATAGAATTTATTTCACCAATGGAATCAACACAGCATCTTTCCATATTGGCTTATGTATAATGTATAAAATTGGCTTTGATTTTTTTTAAAGGCAGCTAAAGAAAATTTTGTTTGCAGTTATATTGTACTGTACATATATGGTAATGGAAATTCTAAACTTTATATTCTTAAGAATTAGATATACTGGAAAATGCATATGTTAGTATGCCTTTTGTTATAGACTATATCTTAATATAGTTTTCAGTTGCTGCATTGATTTTTAACTTTACAGTTATTAAAACATCTTTGAACTCTTTTGTAATTGCTATTTCATAGGTTCAGTAACATAACAGTGATTGTCATTACCCTGGTTTATGTAAATTTGGCATTAAATAATACTTGGCCATTTTCTTTAAAAATTGCTTAAAATTTGACTTTAAATGTTTTACACATTTAAAGTTTATACTTGTAATGGAATAATATTCTAAATGCTTAAATTGGGATTTGAATAATATTGGTACAGTTAGTCAATTTAGATTCATATTGAAAACAGAGATCCTTGTTATCTTGTCCCCCATGATTGATAATATGCGTAACAATTTCTTTATAAAAATAATATAGATAAAATATAAGAATATACTCAAAAAACTAAAAATAACTACGGTTTGGGAGATGTCTCAAAGGACTGGAATGTAGATTTGTATGCATTGCATGGTTCTTCAAGAACCGCCAGAATGACCTCTCAGTACTATACTAGGAGTAGGACCTGAGCGGTACTGACTGTGGTCAAAAACAAACAAACAACAAAACTGAATTAATATATTATTCTCAGCCTGTATAATATAATGGTATGAATTATGAAAGAATTGTAAAAATATTTTAAGCAAAGATATTATTATAAGAATTTTCGGGGCTGGTGAGATAGCACAGCAGGTAGGGCGTTTGCAGGTTTGATGCCCAGCATCCCATATGGTCCCCTGAGCACCTCTAGGAGTAACTCGTTAGTGTAGAGCCAGGAGTAACCCCTGTGCATTGCCATGTGTGACCCAAAAAGAAAAAAAAATAATTTCCCCTCCCTCCCTCCCTCCCTCCCTCCCTCCCTCCCTCCCTTCTTTCCTTTTTTCTTTTCTTCTTTCTTTCTTTCTTTCTTTCTTTCTTTCTTTCTTTCTTTCTTTCTTTCCTTCTCTAGCACTCAAATGGTTGAACAATTCTTAATATCAATTTGTGATGTGCTTTCAAGTTTAGTATATAGGCATGCTTTAGTGTTTTAGTCTCCTCTGTATGCAGACTCTCATACTTCATTGTAGTCTCTTCTTCCTCATGATCAGGAGAAACTGTGTTTACTTTATCATATATAATGCATGATACTATCATACACACTTTATTGTCATGATAATCAATTGTAACTCTAGTTGAAAAGTATCATTCATCATTTATTCAGAGGAGCAAATTATATGCAAAACACTTCACAACTGATTGACCCATATTAGGATAGCTGACTTAGGATGGCAGTGCAGGCAATCCACAAAACCTCAAAAGATGGAGCATCAATAGCATCTACCATGATGACAAAATACAAAAACAATTCATTTGTTTAAAGACTTACTTAGTGTGTTAACAGGCCCAGTTATTCATTCTCACAGTGACAACCATTATTTCAGTTGCATTGGTTCTTTCATGTGTATTCCTACATGAACATAATTGTTTTTACCTGATTTTAGGAGCTATTACCTGAAAAATTTCATAGCCTTGATCCCTTCAAACTTTTTACTACTGCAGACAATCATATTTCTCATTTTGGTGAAAATTATTTCCTCTCTCTCTATATATTATTCTTCAAAATTTCCCAGTTATATATACAATGTAGCACTCTAGCACTGTTCTCCCATTATTCATCGATTTGCTCGAGTGGGCACCAGTAACGTCTCCATTGTGAGACTTGTTACTGTTTTTAGCATATGGAATATACCATGAGAACCTGGCCAGACTTTGCCTTGTGGGCGGGATACTCTTGGTAGCTTGCCGGGCTTTCCAAGAGGGACAGAGGAATCGAACTCAGGTTGGCTGCATGGAAGGCAGATGCCCTACCCGCTGTGCTATCGCTTTAGCCCATATGTACAATATCATCTAAAAATAAATAGTTGCTATCATGCTTATTTTTGGCTTATGACTTTTACTGTATGCAAATTAAAATAAATCTAAAATGTAAAAGAAGTAATAAAATATGTATAATGGTTCATATAATGCTTCAACATATGAGAGTAGCACTGTAGCTCTGTAGCACTGTCCTCCCATTGTTCATCGATTTGCTCGAGTGGGACAGTAATGTCTCCATTGTGAGACTTGTTGTTACTGTGTTTGGCATATTGAATATGTCATCAGTAGCTTGCCAGGCTTTGCAGTGTGGGCAGGATACTCTCGATCGCTTGCCGGGCTCTCTGAGAGGGACGGAGGCATCAAACATTGGTGGCCGGGTAGGCCACATGCAAGGCAAACGCTCTATCTGCTGTGCTATCGCTTGTGAGAGTAGTTAGCAAATATACCGAAAAATAAAGTGTTCATGATAATTATTCAGTGTGGCAAATAAAGTGTTGACACATATTACCATTAGCTTATATTTTCCTTTTGTCTCAAAGATTTATAGAAATTTTATATTTTTGTACCGTTAAGCTTTTTAGTATTTCTAGCCAACAGCTCATATAATGTAGCAAGCAGAATATCATGCCTAACTCTTAAAAGTCACAGATTTGAGATTTCAAAGTGTGTAATTATTAACTTATGTGAATAATCAACTTATATATGTATGTGTATATATATATATATAATCTCTAGTCAAATGCCTATTTGTTTACTGACATTTTTTCAAGAAGGACATTTTTCTGTGATTACACTTAATCACCCTACTAAAAATATTTTATGAATTCAATGTTAAAAAATTCTAGATTTTTAAATGGTTTTCTGCTTCCTAACATTTTTTTAATTTGCTAAAAAACAGTTTGAATGAATAATATATTAATATGTAATAATTCTATCTAATTATGAATAAGATGTGTTGGAATTAAAAAATTCGTTGGAAGTTGGGGCTTGAGATAATATAGCAGATAGAGCACCTACCTTGCATGCAACCACAACCAGTGTTCAATCTCTGGCATCATATATGCCCCCCACAAGCAGTGAGCACTTTCAGAAGGAATTCCTGAGTGCAGAAACAGGAGTAACAACTGAAAATTGCTGGGTGTCACCCAAAAAACAAACAACAAAAAGGAGTTAATGAACATATAATTTTCTGACATTACTGACTTGATCATTTTTAGTTTGTTATACAAACAGCACATGGTGCACAATACTCACGCTTTATTAGCTACTTCCCTGACTGAAACTTCAAAGTCAAGTAGTGAAAAACAGCTTAGAAATACATTACATGCAGCAATAAGAGCCAGGTAATAGAAAACATTAAATTTAAATAGTGGAGAAAACACTTCAAAGTTTCTATGAGTATATTTTAGATCCGGGCTGGAGCGATAGGACAGCGGTAGGGAGTTTGCCTTGCACGCAGCCAAAATGGCCGACCGGAGTTGGATTCCTCCGCCCCTCTCGGAGAGCCCGGCAAGCTACCGAGAGTATTCGATATGCCAGACACAGTAACAACAAAGTCTCCAATGGAGACGTTACTGGGCCCGCTCGAGCAAATCGATGATCAACGGGAGGGCCTTTACTTTTACTTTACTTTATATTTTAGATAGAAATAAGTGGTTAGAAGAATAACAAATGGCCTAAGATGGTAGAACAGGTCTATGCATAACTGGGTAACAGTTATTGGGATATAGGACATTGCAAATATAGGATGAAAGGGTGCTCTGGTGAATGATGTTGTTGAACATTGTGTGTATGAAAACACATCATTAACAGTATTATAGAACACCACAATGACTGTAGCACTGTAGCACTGTACTCCCGTTGTTCATCGATTTGCTCGAGTAGGCACCAGTAACGTCTCCATTGTGAGACTTGTTATTGCTTTTGGCATATTGAATATGGCACAGGTAGCTTGCCAGGCTTTGCTGTGAGGGCAGGATACTCTCAGTACTTTGCCAGCTCTATGAGACAGGCGGAGGAATAGAACCAGATTTGCCACCTGCAAGGCAAACACGCTACCCACTGTGCTCTCACTCCAGCCCACCACAATGACTAATATTAAAAAAAATAATAAATCTCGCCCGCACGACAGAGCCTGGCAAGCTACCCGTGACGTATTCGATATGCCAAACATAGTAACAATTAAGTCTCACAATGGAGACGTTACTGGGCCTGCTCGAGGAAATTGATGAACAATGGGAGAACCGTGACCGTAAAATGTTTAATTATTAGAGAAATTTTAAAACATACAATGGAAAGGTAGATAATACAACAGCAGAAGGTAGGAGGTTGGATAGAATTTAGACAACAGAAATGAATGTATTTACAAGAAGCAAATTTTATTATATTGGGACTACTTTTAAGACATAATTTGACTGCACGTCAGGATACAGCAAATATGAAAATATGTTTGTTTTTGCTTTGATGTTAGGCCACAATTAGTGGGCCAGCAAAGTCAAATTTGGTCTCAATGTTCCAGGGGCATTCTTGTAGTGCTCAGGGGACCATGCAGTGCTAGGGATCAAACCTGGTTATTCTGCATGCAAGGTATTTCTTCAGCATCCTCTGCTATCTCCTAGCTTCTCATTCTGATTCCAATTCTCCTACCCTCTTTGTGCCACCAGTAGTTAATTGCAGAATATTATTGAGGTGGTCCTCTTACCAAAACCAAATTAATTAAAAAGTATTCAAGTCGGTGAGCCCCAATGGGTGGTTTATGTGAAGTGGAGAGAAGAAAGATGGTCACTTTCTCCAGTCCACCTCTACCACCCTGGGACTGGATGGGAAGGATAGGATTGATAAAGTCAGCCACCAGCCCCTGTGTAGTATGACCAGTCCCTCCCTCCCCCACCCCACACCACCTGAAGCCCCACCAGGTGGCTGTCAAGACACACCTGACATCCACTTGATCTTCTCAGCATAGGAGTTGATCCTTACCACCCATCTTTCGGGGAGGGGTGTTTTTTACTAATCTACCTGCCTACATCAGTATAATTATTTCTTAAAACTAAAACCATGCTAAAATATTTTCATAACTTAGTTAAACCACATCCTTTATATTTCCTCTAATAACTCAGTCTAGACTTTTGAAGGATTTGAGAGGTTTACCACACTAACAGCTAAAAAATTTACCTTCCAGTTTCATGGTTTCTGGGAGAATATCTGAGACTACTGGGTCTGTTACTCATCTTCCAGCAGGCAATGTGGCCTCCATGTCTGCATACTTTACTCTTGTCCCTAAATCCCAGGAGAGATCTATGAATTGGCCAGATAAAATCTGCTTGCAGTATATTTGCATCATAATTAAGGTACACTGAGTTAACAGAACCTCAATCCTTTTGCCCTTTACTCAAACAAGAAAAATTTCACATCTTTCCTTTGATACACTGTTTCACTGTATCATTGTCTTCTGTTCATTCATTTGCTCAAGCAGGTGCCAGAAATGACTCCATTAGCCCCAGTCTTGAGATTTTAGCAGCCTCTCCTTACTCTTCCTTCCCAATGTTGCCGTATTGAAGGCTCTTTCAGGGTTAAGGGAATGAGGCCCATTATTGTTACTGTTTTTGGCATATCGAATACACCATGGGTAGCTTGCCAGGCTCTGCCATTCAGGTGGGATACTCTAGGTAAACATAGTGGAGACACTATGTGTACTATACTGAATAGTGTTGAAGGGCAAAGAAAATCATTCTGTACTTCTCTGGTTTCTTCTAGGATAGCAAATAATCAAGCATACAAATTATCATACAAATTGATAAGAGAAGCAAAATCAAAACAAGTTCAGAATAACATGTATTCTTCTTGTATACACTGAGGGACTAGTAAGTAACTTGTCCATGTGGTTTCAGGCACCACCTTAGTGAACTTGAGCAAGGAAGAGGATACTGGGAGTGAAGCCCTGGGTTGCAGAAAAGAAAACCCAGTTTTAAGAGATTGTCATGGAAGACACAGTAAACAAAGGGCAGACTGACAGGCAGATTGAAATTCTACTTTCATTTTTGTAAGGAGTTAAGAAGATAATGTTTTCCCAAACAGAATGAGATTCCAGAAAGCTCCTCATTTGCATACATGAATACCTTTTCAAAAGGCAACCTCAGCAGACCTTCAGAGGCTCTTCTATAAAACAAAGCTTTTATAAAGATGTTTTGGGGGATGAAGGAATTTTACACCTTTCAACCACAAATTTATCTTCTTAACCAGGGGACACTATATTCTTTGGAACTGATTATATGAACAATCTTTTAAGAGAAGTAGGCCCTGTAACTGGACAGACAATGCAGAGACTGTCTCTGTATTTCAGAATGGAGAGATAATGCTTCGCAGGCACTTGCTTAGCATGCAGTTAGCTCTGGTTGGATCCCTGTCACCATATATTTCTCTCTTCCCTTCCCCAAGAATCCTTTTGTTGCTCTGGATGTCCCTCTCTTATATGGGTTCCAGGTGATTCCTGGGAATAGCCAGGAATTAGCAGCATGTCATTGAATCCCCTACTGAATTGGACAAGAGTCTCCTGCAGGGGTCTCCAGGAACTCTGAGCACTACTTCTGATTTGAAGGCTCTCCCTTCAAAAGAGGTTCTAAATTTGTAGAGTTGTAATTGTTTTTGCTGACAAGTCCTGCAGAGCCATGGGAGATATAGGGATAGTATTCACAAGGCAGAAACAATGTTCTATTGTTTGAAGATCAATAGTAAATTAACATACTCCAGTCTTTGTATTGTCTCCATACTATTCTATACACTGGTATACATTCAAGAATACTTCTTTCTTGAAGGATTCCTTAAAAGACATTTCACAGATCCTTGACCTCAGGTAGTCTAATGGTTCAGGAATTTTTTTTTCCTCTCAATCTTCCAATTTCAAATGTACTTTGAAAATGTGCAGTGGCATGTATTATTTCCACTAGGTATAATAGTATGTTCTCTTTTCACCAAGAATCCATGGCATTGGTGTCCAATAAGTCATCTCTCCTTTATATATATCTCCTTCTACAGCAAATACCTGTTTAGGGGATTTTTCATGTCAAAGAACACATCTATTATCCTTGCAATCCAAGCCAGTAGGGTGGGATTGCATGAATATATTTATTATATTATACTATACTTCCTGGGCTGGAGTGATAGCACAGCGGTAGGGTGTTAATCTTGTGCGCGGCCGGCTGGCCAAGCCAGGTCCGATTCCTCTGCGATTCCTCCGTCCTTCTCAGGGAGCCCGGCAAGCTGCCGAGAGTATCTCGCCTGCACGGCAAAGCCTGGCAAGCTACCTGTGACGTATTCAATATGCCAAACACAGTAACAACAAATCTCACAATGGCGACGTTACTGGGCCCGCTTGAGCAAATCGATGAACAAGGGGAAGACAGTGCTACTATACTTCCTACTAAGGAAGTATAAAGATCAGAGAAACCATGTCTGGACATCAAAAGAATGTGTAAATATATATTCACAAATGATAAGTTATCCACCTCCTCCCTTGAACAAGTGTAAAGAACAAAAATGGAAGAATCGCAACCATGAAGATTAGCATGCAAAGTCCTCTACATATCAATATTATCTTCTATTAGAATTTTCAAAGAACTTCAGCTTACCTAAAGTGACTAAAATGTGCAGTCCTCACTTTGAAGTATATATTCCATTATTCCTTCTTCTATAACATTGTTACTAGATCTAGAGAACTATTTCTAAATTGCAACTTATAAACTAAATAATTTTTCAGAGAAGTTAAAATCTTGTTATGCCTGCCCTTATATACCACTACTTTTCTATGCCCTTTGTCTCCAAACTATTTGCAATTGAATCATATTTTTAAGTGCAGATATTTTATACTAGTTAATCCCTTTGTCTGAATTACCCTCTATGTCAGCCCTACATTATATTATCTCTTCTCATTAACTCATTCAGTTTAGCATAGAATAGAAGTTGTCTATCAAGTCCTCAAAGAGTGATGAGTATGTTTATCTTCCTCTTAATTTCTACTCTCTAGCAAATTACAGGTGATCTGGATGTTTATTGTTAAGTGCATTGTTTGTACCTATCAATTTTCATTTGTTAAATAAGAAGCTGTTTTATTTTTGAAATAGATTTCAAACCACTTGTTCAAATTAAAGTAGGTACCTCTTTATAACATGCGATGTTGTTAATGCTAATCAGAATTTTTACCTGCACTAGTGGGTTCCTGGGAATTGTGTGAAGACCTGTATACAAAACTCAGAAGCTTAAGATGTTACAGTTTATTGTACAATTTAAGTAGATGGGTCCTGGTCCCTCCCCAACCCGTAGGCCTCTGCTATTAACCGTGTATGATGTCAATCATCTTGTTCCCGGACTCATTTTCTAGTATAACACTTTATAAGTCCTGTCGCTTACCATCTGCTTGCTCCAGTGTACGATGGGCTGGTCTTATACCTACGCCATTGTCACAACACTGTACTCTTTCCTGTTCTGAAATCTTGTCACTTGGCTTTTTTAGGACTACATCCCAATGATTCCTTGTCATCCCTACTTTCCTGAGTCTCCAGTCGTGACCAGGTGTGCATGGTTGAGATCTCTGTCCTCTGTCCCTGTCTCTGGATGGCTTGTGGACTGTATCCCAGTGGTTCCTGATGCCAGAGATTTCTTTACTCTCTATCAACTGCCACATGAGAGTGACAGAATAACTGCTGCCCTGGAGTCTTTCTGTGGCTAAGAGCCTGGCCTGTTCTTCCTCTAGATGAATGAATCTGCCTTTGAGAGGAGGAGGTCTAGCTGATTCTTCAGTATGTTTAGGGAAGTGTGCAAAGAGCCAGATGGTAACTGAGGGGCTTCCTTTTTCCTGCTGCCATCTCCCACCCCCAGCCATCCCAACCTGTTTTGTTCAGATGGATTTTTCAGTGTGTGAGATTTAAACTGACCAACTAAACTAACTAGTTCACCTGGCAGTCCACCCTTGCACTCCTGCTGTATCGTTGTGACATTAAATAGGATTGTGGTTGCTACATTACAAAGAATATAATAAGCCCTTATATACAACTAGAAGCTTATACAAGCCGAAGAATTACTTTTGTTTTAAGGCTGGCTGATAGACACATGCCATGGGAGTGTCAGAACACTTCAACTGAACTTTATTAAACTGAATAGCAGATTGGTTTATCTAAATTGACCTCTCTCTCATTCTCTCTCTCTCTCTCTCTCTCTCTCTCTCCCTTTTAATTGTGGATCATTCAGAAAGGTGTTTTATGATAATTGTTCACAGCTTGTGCTGCTTTATTGATTAAACTGCTGTGAAGCACTAGGTGAAAGTACAGCATAAACATGTGATAGGCTTTTAAGGTTATTGTTATGCTTATAGTCAGATGGCAGAAGTTGTGATAGCTGTTATTGAAAAACAAATGAATGTTTTTAGGAAACTCCAATCACATCACCAGACATTTCACTACTTTCCTCTGAGTAACTAATATTTGTAAAAGTACATTTCAAATTAAATACTATTTTCATTAAATAACTAAATAAAGGAAAACCAATGCTATAAATTCTTATTTTTAGAAAGCTTTATTTCTTCATACTTGAGTTCATGATATGACTATACTAAATGTGTGTACATATCAAGTCTATCATCTAACTATAGATCAAGATGCTTAATTGTATTTATTTTCTTACAGTGAGACATTAAAAAAATTGTGCTGACATGCAATTAAAGTTTCTTAGAAACGACTAGAGAACAAAAGTATGTGACTCTGAGTGACAGCGAGTAGGGCATTTGCCTTGCACTCGGCCAACCCCGCTGACCCAGGTTTGATTCCTCCACCCCTCTCAGAGAGCCCGGCAAGCTATGGAGAGTATCTTGCCCACAGGGCAAAGCCTGACAAGCTACCTGCGATGTATTTGATATGCATACAGTAACAACTGTCACAATGGAGATGTTACTAGACTTGCTTGAGCAAATCAATGAATAATGGGAGGACAGTGACAGTGAATAAAAAATTACAAAGTTCACTGAGTATGAATGAGAAGCCAACAAAAGGATGGAAGGAGTATCACTTAGATTTCATACACCAGTACAGCAAAACCTTGAGAAGGCACGCAAGTCAAATTACTAGGTCTTCAAATAATGCTTTATCACTTTTGATTTCTGTGACCTTATGTTTCTATTTCTGTGTTTATGAAAGAAGATTTCAACTTATATGGTTGCTTTTTGGATTTAATGAATGAATCCAAGTATTTAAAACATTTTTATATTTTGTAAAGTTAGCTTTAGATTTTTATTGTCCACATTTCTCCTCTTTTTTCAATAAAACTTGTTGTGAATACATAGAAAACTCCTCTTTCGGGGTCACAATGAGATAGTAGAAAGACAATTCCTGTCCACCTGGGTATTCAGGCTCATGATGCTATTCGAATGTTAACTTGAATTAAAGTTCAAATTAAAATATTGACAGAAATTTTCCTTTGAGTGAAAAAATATATGTCACTGTGAGCATTGCCAAGTCAATAGATGGTAACTGTGTTGCATATGAATAATGTTGGTGTTTAAAGGAAACATTCATACAGAGTCCCTAAAGCTGATGAATGGAATAATGCTATGACTAGTCAGTATTTTCTTGAGAATTGATGTTATCCTTTGCTTAGTGTTCAGGGATTATGTCCATGTGCCATAAAACTACATTTTGTAACAAATTTCATGTGCAAGTGCGTACATAAGTCAACTAAGAAAGAAATGTTTAATTTTCTCTGGTAGGCAAAGTCTCAGGATACAGCCATTATAGATGAATCTGACCAGCATTAATTATTTGAGCATTATAACATCAATATTCAATTTGCCAATGTTAGGACCCTTCTCAGGAGTGAAATAGCCATGATTTATCTCTCTAGATTAAAAAGGTTGAATGGTATTAACTCATATACATAATTCATTTTAATTAAATGCATATTCTTGGATGTCTTCTTAATGGCTATCCAATGCCTCATTAATCTTAAATGTAACAACCTGAGAACCTTTGGGAGGTCATGTGATAACTCAAAATTCACAAATGTAATGTGCAGAATCCAAGTAGAATGTCCACAAGGCAATCTAGATAGGTTGAGTTTATACAGGCATGATGTTTATTTCCAATGCAGTAATTTCAACCAAATGTTAAGGAGACAAAAGAAACCAACTTAAAGTTTTTTTCTAGCATCACTATTTTCAAAATACTTCTTCAAATAACACTGGGACATCCATATTATTTTTATTTCATTCTATGAGAAAAGTTTGGGGAAATTTTGGATATATTGAGTTAATTCAAATCAATTTATTTCTTCTGTGAAACCGAGGACAGCTGAATATATTATCAATAAGTTCCCCTAAGCAAAGTGTTAGTTTTGATTTTACATATATATTAGTAAAATTTATAACAATGTTTTTTATTATCCCCCAGACTCCACGCCAGGCTGAGTGGGGGATGCGATCCCTCCCTATCCCAAAGGACCCAGTCCTGGCAGCCGACCTCCACTACCCAACCACCGCCATGCTCCAGGCCGCTTTCACATTATAAGACACTTCCTACTCATTTTCCACAATTACTACACAATATCTGATGAGGTTCAGACAGTAGCCAACAAATCATAGAGAAAAATATATAAATATATGGCTCTCGGAGAGCCCAGCAAGCTACCGAGAGTACCCCGCCCACATGGGCAGAGCCTGGCAAGCTCCCCGTGGCATATTTGGTATGCCAAATATAGTAATGACAACAGGTCTCATTCCCCTGACCCTGAAAGAGCCTCCATTTTTTGGGGAAAAGATGAGTAAGAAGAGCCGGCTAAAATCTCAGGGCTACGAGAACAGATGACTGGTTAAAGAAACTTTGGTACATTTACACAATGGAGTACAATGTAGCTGTTAGAAAAGATGAAGTTATGAAATTTACATACAAGTGGTACTACATGGAAAGTATCATGTTAAGCGAAATGAGTCAGAAAGAGCGGGATAGACACAGAAAGATTGCATTCATCTGGGGAACATAAAGCAACAAAACGGGAGACTAACACCCAGGAATGGCTCAGATTAGTACCAGGAATTTTGCTCCATGACTTGAAGGCCAGCCACATGTGCTAGGTGAGAAGGAAGCTCAGATAGAGAAGAGAGCACCAAATAAAGGGTGTTGTGAAGACCCTCCCAGGGTGGGAGAGACATGCTAAAAGTAGTCTATAGACCAAACATGATTGCCACTCAATGCCTCTCTGGCAAAACACAGTACCCAAAAGAAGAGAGAGAGAACAAGGGGGAATGCCCTGTCACAGAGGCAGGGTGGGACGGGGGGGGGGGGGATGGGAGGTGGGAGGGATGCTAGGACCCGTGGTGGGGGAGGATGGGCACTGGTGGAGGGATGGGTACTTGATCATTGTATAACTGAAACCCAAGCACAAAAATTTATAAGTCTATAAATGTACTTCATGGTGTTTCACTAATAAAAAAAAATGATTAAATAAAAAAAACAAAAAATATAAAAAAATAAAATAAATTTATCTTCATCTTAAAAAAAATCTCAGGGCTATCAGGAATAGAGACATTACTGGCACCCACTCAAATAATTTGACAATCAATGGGACGACAGTGATAGTGATACAATGATATTATTTCCCTTAATTATTTTTTTTTGTTACTGGCCTTAAATTTTCCAATAAACTAATATTTGACATTTTTATTTTCTGCTTCTACTTTATTGGTTTTTACTATAATTTAATTACTTAAAAGTTTTTAATTATTTTTGTATTAATTGTTAATTTTTACTTCTTAAGGTACTTAAGGTATAAAATTCAAACTTAATATCTATTTCTTCCTTTTAACCAGCAATTCGTGTGTTTTTGGTTTATGTGTGTGTATGTGTGTGTGTATATACTACAATTCTGTTGTATTTGACTCTCTATTCTATAATGAGACTAATTCTCCACTTAAAAATAGCTCCAATGTTGAGTGATGATAACATAATACAAACAAAAAATGAATAAAGTCTTATTACACATGTATCAAGATTTTCTGGAGAGAGAACAACAGTGGCACACGGCTTTTAGGTTTTCCTTTGTTTGTTTTTGTTTTAGTTTTTAATTAAAACTAAACAGTAGGTCTGAAAATAGTTTCTCCATATACAAGTGGCCTGAGTGTGGACAGTTTGGATGGCCCTGCCATGCCATGTTAAAATGAGGGGGAACTTTCTTATCTTGTTCTGATGTGGTAAAGGTAAAGGTAAAGGCCCTCCCGTTGTTCATCAATTTGCTTGAGCAGGCCCAGTAACATTGTGAGACTTGTTACTATGTTTGGCATATCAAATACATCATGGGTAGCTTGCCAGGCTTTGCCGTGTGGGCGAGATACTCTCAATAGCTTGCCGGTCTCTCCGAGAGGGGCGGAGGAATCGAACTCGGGTCGGCCATGTTGGCTGCGTGCAAGGCAAACGCCCTACCGCTGTGCTATCGCTCCAGCCCTGATGTGGTATGAAAGAGAAAGTCCAAGTGTAGTCTTGTGTCACATGGACACATATTTTAATGGTTATGTGCATTGGCAATGTAAGAACACCAGCTCACGAGAAGACAGGTGCCTTCTTTGAGAAAAAAAATGATATCTCAGCTCATGAAAATTCGGGGCTAACAGACAGAGTGTGACCCCACTGATCCAAGAGAGAGGGTTATATCAGTCAAAAGCAGCATCTACTTGTTTAAGACCAGTGGCATGGCAGAATAAGTAAGAACTGATAAAACTTGAGTGTGAGAGGCCTTGACTAAATCAAAATCATGTCCCAATAACATGTCTAAAATTGCATAAATAGTCCTAAATAGTATGTATTTGGGATATCAGATTGTCTCTCGCTGAGATTTTTTTCTTTTAACTGTAACCATTCAGACTGCATCCTCGCCTTCCACTCTTTCAAAGGAAGAGAAGAAAGATCATTTATGGTAAAAGGCAGTTGCCAAAGTTACACCAGAACTGGCTTCATGCTCAGGAGAGGATGCTCTAGCTCCGACTGGTGGTTTCAGGGGGTCCACAGGATCAGAGAAACTTCTCTAATAATGAAGTATAGAAGTGACTTCTGATGATTCTTGAAAGTATAGTCTTTTGCTTTACTTATTTATTTTTTGACACCACATCTATGACTCAAAGCATTCTTTAGCTAGGACTTCTGAAGGCTTGTTTAAGCAAAGTGAAGTCCATTCAAGAAAGGTCACTTGCTGGGAATCCTCAGTCACGCCTGTCTTGATTAGCAAACCAGCTCACCCAAACTTGTCTTCATGGCTTTTATACATTCTTTCACCCTTCACTGCTAATTGATTGTATGTTGGAAACGTGATGTGGACTCCCCCTAATAAAACCATATTGTAATTATCTTACAATTGAATTGAATCATAAAATGAAACCTCCCACTTCTCAGAGAAGGATCACTGGAGGATCTGAATCTGATTTTACAGCTTCCTATCTGTCAGTAGTTGAGCACTACCGTCTTTAGAACAACCACATCTATCTCAGTTTGCTAATTTTATATTGTTTTTCCTTACAATTTGGTAAAGGTTGCTTTATTAGATCTGTATATGGATGAGTTACTGAAAATCAGATTTAAGTTTCCAAATTTGGTATTTTCTTGATCTTTTCATTTAATTAAAAATATAAATGAATACTACTATAATGAGAAAGCAAAAAAAATGCATGCTTTAGAAGTCTGAAGTACAGAGATGTGTTTTATAGAGCACAATATGATATGAGTAAATTTGAAAGCAGTGTATATTTTTATGATGATTGGTGTAGTTTTATTTATCTGTGAGTTAGGTTGAGGATGTTAGTTATGCTCAAGTATTCTTCATCCTTAATAGTACTTATTTAGTATCAATTACTGTCAAGAGAATGTTTAAAATGTCAATATTAGTGTGAAAATATCTGTTGTCTCTGTTCTTCAATTTTTGCTTCATGAAATTGAATCTTTATTTAGTTTCTTGATCACTTGACTTCCCGTTAATCGTTGATTTGATCGAGCGGGCACCAGTAACGTCTCCATGTGTCCCTGTCACATACTAGTGTAGCCCAATGGTGTCTGTTAGTTCTAGGAACATGAAGAGCCTCGAACCGATCGTTCATGATCTTGATGAAGAAGTCTGACCATCTGATAGGTTGGCGGCCATGCAGTCTTTTGACATCCCGTGGAATCCAGTCGGTAACAGCTCTAGTCCAGCAGTTATCTCTAAATCTCATTACGTGACCAGCCCATCTGAGTTTTGACGCCTTGGCAAACGAGACAGCGTCCCTGATTCTTGATCGTCGGCAGAGGTCGAAACTACAGATTCTTTCTCTCATTAGAGTGAAACGTGATACTCCAAGCATAGCTCTTTCAATTCGTCTTTGGGAGACAGGAATAGCATTCTCATCCTGTTTGCATTGGGTCCAGGTCTTTGAGGCATATGTTAATGCAGGAAGAACAGTGGAATCAAAGAGTTGTGCCCAGAGCCGAAGGTTCTTCGTCCTCAGCTATTTCTTCGACGCTCTTGAAGGCGTCTAAGCTGCTCTCTTCCTCCTGCGCAGCTTTGGTGCCAGGTCATTTGTCATGTTGACTTCTCAACCTAGGTATACATAACTGTTGCATTCAGAGATGGTCATTCCGTTGAAAGAGAATGGAGCGTCAGGAACGAGGCTGTTTCTCATAAACATTGTCTTCATAAGATTCAGCTGTAGTCCAACATTTCCACACTCACCGTCGAAGTTGGCCTGCATTTGTGCCGCTTGGCTAATGTTTGCTGTTATTAAAACAATGTCATCAGCAAAGCGGAGGTGGAGTAGTTGCCGACCATTTATCTTCATTCCCATTTTTTCCCATTCCAGTCATCGCATGATGTTCTCAACGGCGGCACTGAAGAGGTTCAGTGAAATGGTATCACCCTGCTGAACCCCTCTCTTGACGTCAGTGATTACTTCTTCATAGAATGGTGAATCCTGGTAGTGATACCATAATACAGCTCACAGAGGATCCTGATGTATTGAGTTTGAATGCCCTGATTGGCTAGGGCTTCAATGACCACTTCTGTCTCAGCAGAATCAAAGGCCTTCTTTAAATCAATGAACGTTAGACAGAGCAGCATCTTGAACTCCCAAGAAACCTCAATGAGCTTGGTTATCATGTGGATATGGTCGATGGTGCTGAATCCTTTGCAGAACCCGGCTTGCTCGCATGGTTTTCCTTCATCCAGTGTTCTGCCAATCCTATTCAGGATTGACTACCTCCACTACCCAGCCGCCGCCACACTCCAGGACGCTTTCCGGACGCTCCGGTCAAGACTTATGCACGACTGAAGCCCCACAGAACAAGATTAGCGGAACTCTGAGACCTTGGACTCCAGGCTCAACGGACCCAGACCTGGGGACAGAGATACTCTGCTTGCTCCCACCAACCACAGGTGACGAAGAGATTAAAATCAAGAGCCCAATCCTACCGTGCCCTGTCTGCTTCCACCAACCACCAGAGACCCAGGGATTGGATTGTGCACAGAACACCCACCCTACCCCTACCTGTACCAGATAAATACCTCCCTGGCAAACCTACACTACCTCTACTACCTCCACTACCCAGCCACCGCCACGCTCCAGGATGCTTTCTGGACCGCGCCGCCACATTATAAGACACTACGTACCCATCTTCCAGAATTACCATACCATATTTGATAGGATTCAAAAATGGTTTGAACCATGGTAACACCAACAAGGGCGATTAGAGGCCACCCCAAAAGCCTCTATCCCTCTCAGAGAGGCTGGCAAGCTACCGAGAGTATTCCGCCCACACGGCAGAGCCTCTCAAGCTATCTGTTGTGTATTCGATATGCCAAAAGCACTAATTACAATTTAGTTTCTTATTGGTGGTTTATACACATTGAGATATCAGCATGTATGTCGTGCGTAATATTTGCTGTTGAAGGGTTTTATTTCTTTAGAAATTGGTGGGAATTGAGTGGAGATTACTTAGCTTCCTCTCAGTTGGCAAAATCTTTTTTTTTTTTTTGGTGTTTCTAAGTTGAGAAGTTCATTTTTTGGATCACACCTGGGCTTACTTCTGGCTCTGCACTCAGGGATCACTCCTGGCTGACTCAGGGGACCATATGGAATACCGGGGTTTGAACCCAGGTTTGCCACATACTATACAAGCATCTAAGTCACTGTATTATCACTCTAGCCCTAGGTTTTAAGATAAATATATCTTTCCTATGTGTACATTGGATCATTATGCCATTATGAAATGCTTCTTTATTTCTGGTGATCAGCACTTTCTCTCTTACATTTCTTGTAACTTCATATTTATATCTAGATTGTTCTTGATTTCAGGACTAGTAAAGTGATATGTCAGTGTGTATGTGGTAGGTAGTGTTTGCTATTGAAGGGTTTTATTTCTTTAGAAATTGGTGGGAATTGAGTGGAGATTACTTAGCTTCCTCTCAGCTGGCTAAAACTTTTTTTTTTTGGTGTTTCTAAGTTGAGAAATTCAGTGCCATTATTTGCTTTATTTTTTTCCCCCTTTGTTTGTCTTTTTTCCTCTCTCTAGTATTAAATTTGTGCTGTTATACTTTTTGATTGTTTTTTTTCTTTTTGGGTCATATCCAATGATTCTCAGGGATCACTTCTGGCTCTGCACTCAGGAATCACTCCTGGTGGTGCTTGGGGATTGGGATGCTGGGGATTAAACATGGGTCGGATGCAAGGCAAATGCCCTACCCACTGCACTATCTCTCCGGTCCTACTTTTTGATATATTTTTCCCTCAGTTCTGACATGTTCTTCTTTTTTCTTTCTTCATTTTGACTTCTTATATTTTAGTTTGACCTATTTCTCTCATTTTGTCTTTAGTTACACTGATTCTTTCCTTAGCTTTTTATGTCTGTCAAATACATGTTTTATAAGTTATGTGATTTTTTATTGCTAGCATTTCTTTTTGATTTGTTTTAGCATTTCTAGTTTTTATGCTGCCATCTATTTAGTTTTGTTTTCTATATACCTGAGCCATTAGAAGTCTTAATATATTAATAAAATTATTTAAATGATATATGATTTTATAGGGCTGTAGTGGTAGCAGAGTGGGTAGAACATTTGCCTTGCAGGCAGCCTACCTGGGTTTGATTCCTCCATCCCTCTCAGAGAGCCTGGCAACCTACCAAGAGTATCCCGCCTGCATGGCAGAGCCTGGCAAGCTTCCTGTGGCATATTCGATATGCCAAAAACAGTAACAACAAGTCTCAAAATGGAGATATTTCTGGTGCCCGCTTGAGCAAATCGATGAACAATTGGGAGGACAGTGCTACAGTGCATGATTTTATAATTCCAACATCTGCTTCAAACCAAGTTGTCATTTGTAATATTATTTTCTCTCAGAATGTGTTTTAGCTTGCCTTTTAAAAGTACTTGGAATTTTTTGTTGGAAGTTGACATGCTGTATTAGGTAACAGAAACAGAAATTAATAGACCCTGTGTCTGAGGATTTTGTTTTTCTATTTGTTTATGTTTTTCTACTTATGTTATTCTATAGGAATATTATTGTGTTTAATGTTCAGGGACATTATGCGTATTAGGGTTTTCTACTTTCTCTAGTGCTTTTACTTTGTTTTGTTGTTTGGGGGGAATTCCTTTGCATTCTTCCTCAGAGAAATTTGTCTGATAGCTCCTCAGCAGTTAAGCTTTATCAGTTGCTGCAAAACTGTTGTTGATGTTCTAATGGTAAAGCAAGGTTACTTTATTCTTTTCTTATTACATCTAATTTGTTTTTTTTTGCAGGCCTCTGTGACCCAGATATGACCTTCACAAGACTCTTATATAGCATAGCTTTTTGTCCTCCTACCTTCTATTCCTTTCTTAATGGGAATTTCCTTCCTGATGGAGAAGTCCTTAAGTATGATTCATTGTCTCTTCTCTCTTTCTTCCCTACAAGAGCCCCAGGGGAAAGGTGGTTGATCTTCACTGTGAGAAGATTATGGGGTTTCTGGGAAAAAAATTAAACTAGTGTCCTCTCCTCCAGGACTGTGGACCATGGGGGCTTCTTGCTCTATACTAGTCCATAATCAGTGTCCATAATTAATCTCCACGCATTAATTCTAGGGCAGAGTGAAAATTCCTATTGTTTATGCCTCTAGAAGCTTTTGTTTCAGGTATGCAAATTGCATTTCACCTCTCAATGTACTTGTCTCTCTACAGTTAAGGGTGATAGCTCATCTTGATGTCAGCTCTCTTCCGGATCCAAAAAGGTATGGTTTTTCAGTTTTTCCACTGTCACTGTCCTCCCATTGTTCATCAATTTGCTCGAGCAGGCACCAGTAATGTCTCACAACAAACTGTGAGTCTTGTTGTTACTTTTTTTGTTAATTATCTAGTAAATGTATCAAAACCCAAACCAGAAAGTCAACAGTGTTTCTGGTACTGCAGCATACAGTTTGGACTTTGCTTTTTTCTGGTCTGAAGAACTGTGCCTTTAATTGGCGGCCTTAGTCTGCTTGTATTTAGTGTCACTATTGAGATGCTAATATGAGCATCTATTCTCTGTTCCAGACTTTATTTATCTGTTACTCAGTTCTCTTTACCTGATTTCAGAGTTAAATGCTTTTTAAAAGTTCACTTTATCTCCCCTATTGGGTTATTATCTGTACTTTTCTGTTTTATATTTGAGGGACTATTATGAAATGCACAGTCTTTATCTATAACTGAGAATTATATTAGATCATGCACTTCCTGGCAAATGTCTAAAACTTATAGTAGTGTCATCCATTTTCCTTCCCTCCCTTTTCACTCCTGTAGTTGTTGATGCTTCTTCATATGCTAAAAACCTCATAATCACTGTCATCACTTTGTTCTAACTAGTAAACAATCTTTATTGCAGATACTTAATTAAATGTGCTCCCAGCCTTTTGTGACTATTGACCCAACCTTCTGTAAGGTCTTTCAGAGTTTGCTTTGGGCTCTGATCCTGCCTCCATGCTTCACAGCTCTACCAGGTATTTGCCTTTGAACCAAACTTTGAACCACTAACTCACAACCTGCTATCTAGCAATTAAAATAGATTACAGGCAAATGCAAGTTGCTATCTGTTGGTTCTTTGGGGGAGAGGGGGTTCCAATTAATCATGTTAGTCCAAGTATGGGCTAAAAAGTTGCCTATAACTTTTTCTGGTATTATCTTTCCTCAATCTCAAACTCTCTTAATTTCCATGTAAGCAGTGCTGCTATCTTTTCTTATTCTAAAGACTCCTTCAGTTTTGGATATTAGCTTAGCTTCTTTTGCAGTCTTAGCCCTCCAAATTTATTATAAATATTATTTGATAATTTGTCCAACATATTTTTATGATATGAGTATGATTATTTCTTGACTCATAACTAGAAATCAAAGTCCTCTTATTTAAAACATTTGCTCCTCTTTGGCAGGTACTTCCAACCAATTTATAGTGAATATTTTTTTTTTGCATGCAGAAAGTATTTTTACCTTTAGACTTTTCTTTATATAAATTTATGCATAATAAGCAGTTTAAGACATGGATTACAAATTCAGAGCTTTAGTGAGATCTTACCACTCAAACTCAGAGTTACTGCTGGGTTACCATCAAGTGTTCATTGTGGGTCATGCAACTTGTTCAGCTCCATTGATCAAGTGTACACATTATTTTTTCCCCATTGCATCAGTAATAGATCCTAATGTTTATGGTGTCATCAGCGTCAGGAAAAACATCACTTTATGTAGAGATGTGAACAAAAATAAAGGTCAAAACAATATCTGTTTAGCAATTTGTTTAGAATTTCTAAATGTCTAGCTCTTCCTGTGGTGCCCACCACCTAAGAAGATGTTTTAGGAAATGACAGCCACTAATAATGAACTGACTTTAGTCTTAAAAATGCACAGCATGAGCATGACCACTGAACCCAGCCAAGGAACTACTCATTGGATAATTACCATTTATATGGATGTTGCTTTTATAGCCTCTCCCTCAATACCTCAATAGCTTAATGCTTAGGAATTCTTTTTCCCACTCCCATCCCACAGGAAACTAAGTGCAAGCATGTTTATTTTGAGAGGGTTTGTATCTTATATCTGTCCTCTCCTTAGAACACGAGTTTAATTATGTCTCCGTTTTATTCAGATCTGTGCTTTGTCTTCTCTTTTTTTTCTAAAGTCACCATGTTCCAAACCACTCATGATTGGCTTTCAGGATAAAATGTTCCAACACCAATCTACTCATGCATTTTCATCTCTTTCTACCAATACCTCCAGTTTCTCTGCCACCAACCAAACAGCATTCTTCTAGGACAGGCACTTTTTTGCTTTCATTGAATCACTGTGAGATCCATTACAAAGCTTTCATGTCCTCCTCTTTCCTCTATGGTAACAATTTCCCCCATACTCTCTCTCTTCTTCTGGGCACTATGGTTTACAATACAGATACTGAGAGGCCAGTATCAGTCCTTTATCTACCTTCAGCACCGATCTCCCATCTTGAATGATCCCTCGAACAATCACTGTCTTAGTGATCCCTTCTCTTATTCCAGCTGCCTTCTCCCCCAGCTCATGAGGCAGGCTTCCAACCATGGAGCACTCTCCCTGGCCCTTTTCTCTACTTAAGACAGGCACTTTTTAAATGCATCATTGGTACTGTGGTTTATAGTACTGCAACTAATAGGATTTCATGTATAACACTTTTCTACCTTTCAGCATCCCCTCCTCTGGGCTAACCACCCCCTTCCCACCACCATTGGTGTGTTCCCTTCCCTGTTCTATTCTATGGTGCTCCTGTCACTCCCTCACCTTCATATATACTGTTTGGGGGCATTTGTTATTCCCTTGCTATGTTTATTTGTTATTCCCTTGCAGGTGAGAGAGATCATTCTGTCTGTCCCTCTCCCTCTGACTACTTCACTCAGTATTATACTCTCCAGATCCGTCATGTAGCAGCATGACTTCACCTTGTCTATGACCGAGTACCATTACATTGTGTATGACCCGTGGTTTCTTTTTCTAGTAATCTGTTTGTGGGCTCTTGTGTTGTTTCCAGATTTTGGCTACTGTTAAAAGTGCTTCTCAAATTTAGTTTTTAGCTGTGTAAAAATCCTGCACCATCGATGATATCACATAACATTATACTGTCATGAGGGCCAGAGCACCACAGGTACAGCAGGTAGGGCATTTGCCATGCACACAGCTGACCTGGGTTCTATTCCCAGGAAACCATATTGTACCCCGAGTACCACCAGGAGTAATTCCTGAGTGCAGAGCCAGGAATAATACCTGAGCATCTCTGGGTGTGACCCCAAAAGTGAAAAAAGAAAAAAAATTAAAAGTTAAAAAAACTTATATTATCATGACCCCTAAAGGCTTCTCTTAATTGTCTCATTTTCTCAGACTTTGGATTTTATGGTCTTAGCATATTTGAATAAAGATTTAGTCTAGATTAGTTATCCTTCTTTGAATTTATCTCTAATTTCCCCCCTTTCTTAATTAAGCAGAGTTCATAGGTTTCTAGGAGAAAATTCACAGAGGACAATTGCCCTTCTTTTGTTATATCAAGGATATATACTATCAATTTGATTTGTTAGTATTAGTGTTGATCCCTTTGATTAGTGTTTGCCATTTCTCCACTACAAGGACCCTCTCATATATTTCTCTTTGAAGTCTTTTCAAGAAAATTCTTTCTATCAGAGATGTTAATCACTATCTCTGATTTGACTGTTTATTAAACAATTAATATATATCAGTGTTGACTAAGGGATTTTTATTAAAATTCCAGATTATAACCAATAATATTATGTATATAATGTGTATGTGTATCTATGCATATACATATATATATAAACTCAACAATTATTTTAACTATAATATTGAAAATTCTTTCCTTGGATTTTGTAATGTTTTGACATACCCCCAATTATAATGATTTTTAAAAAGTTTGTTCACATTTTCTCATTTTCTGGCACTGAACATTCTGAATAGAGAAAATATATCAATTTATATATTTTCTAAACTGTTTCTAACCCATCAATTTACCAACAAATACTAATTCATTTTAACTTAGAAAATTGTCTTAGAAATTAAGATCTGAAGAGTAAGTTTGTTGTTTATTGATACTTGGCCATTTGTTTCATAGTCCTCACAGCTGATAAGGCACAAAAAATACATATATTACTATGTGTATATTTTGACACATTTAAATATATAACCATTTGCATCTTTTTCAGATGAGCATAAATTCCTATTACCACATGCACATTTCTCATTTTATCTTACTGCTTATCTTGAACTCCCCTTCCAAAACTGAGAAAATAAGCCTGCTTTCCATTGTTACCATTGTTACCCCAACTTGTCCAATTCCAGCACACATAAACACATGACTTAGAACTATTAACCTCTCACCTATATACACATATACCACATGGGAGATCATAAAATAAATCTCAGTTTCAGAGAAAACTTTAAGTAGAAATCAACAGAAAAATAAAAAAAATCACCAAATGTTCAGAAATTAACTCTAGATAACTTACAGTTGAAAAAAGAAATCACAGGGTACATTAGAAAACATTTTAACTAAATAGTAGCAGCAGTAGCAGTAAATAGAAAACTCTGTCAGTGTTTTAGAGACTGTTCTGTTTTGGATCATCCTTTCAACACTTAGGCTGGCAGGACAGTCAAAACTATGCCTTAATCACAACTTCTTACTTTCACTTAGTCTACAGATCATCAAGATGTGAAAATTAGGATCCTCTACAGATTATTTTTTGAGCATTCATTTCACTCTGGATATTCATTTTAGCTTGTTTGTTTGGGGTCATACTTGGTGGTGCTCAAGACTTACTCCTGGGGCTGTACTCAGGAATCACTCTGATTGGGCTCAGGGAACCATATGAGGGACTGGGAATTAGACCTTGGTCAGCTGCATGCAAATAAAATGTCCTACCTATTGTAATTTTGCTCTGGCCACTACTGCTGAATTTTAAGAGTTATTTTTTTTTCAAGCAGTTTATCAAATGTGTACCTTGAAATCATATATTTCTGATTGTTTGGTGGTTAGTTTATCTTCTGATTTCCTGAAATGTCTTTTCATACAAGAAAGTTTTAATTTTAATAATGCCATTTTATCTACTTTTCTCTCATGAATCATACTTTTGGTTTATATCAAAAAATCAATCCATCTTTGAGTCCACATTGGTTATATTGTCAAGCTGCTTTCTATAATGCTTATATTTTATCTGTATGTCCTAGTTTCGAGAATTTTTTGTTAAGGGCTTAATTAAGGTCTTTATTGTGTGTGTGTGTGTGTGTGTGTGTGTGTGTGTGTGTAATTAGTATTTCCAAATTCTTTATTTTGAAATGAATATTCTTTGTCCACTAAATTTCCATTATTCTTTGTACATTTTAAGGTCTATTTCTGAAGTTTCTTTTGTTTTGTTATCTGCGTTTATATTATTTCATAAATATACTATAACTTACTTAGACTGATACCAAGTTATGAAGTGAGGAATGTGAGTTCTCTAACATTGTTCTTATTGTTGTATTGTGCTTTCTAAGTTACTTCTTCATGTCCATTTCATGATCATTTGTTATACCCACAAATGACTTTCCTCTTTTGATTATTATTTTATGTTTGTAGTTCAAAATGTGAATATTTGAAACCTTAGAAATTTTGAGTCTTTTAAGAAATCATTGTGAAGATATTTGCATCTGTTTCCCCGTGACGTATTCGATATGCCAAACACAGTAACAACAAAGTCTCCAATGGAGACGTTACTGGGCCCGCTGGAGCAAATCGACGAACAACGGGAGGGCATTTACCTTTTACCTTTTTAAATTTTTAATTTTCATTAGGATTTTATATATTTATTTGTAGATCTTTTGTTTATTTTATTATATCTCACTATTTGGTTATCATTTCAAATATTTAAAAAATATCAAGTTGCAAATCTTTTCTGGTATGCTGTAAAGCAGTTTAACTTGTACATTATCCTTGTATTTTGTGACAATGCATAATTATTTAACAAACTATCTCAAAAATATTTTGTTGTTAGATTTTCTTCACAGACATTCCTATGATATCAAAACCAAGTTATTAACCTCCTCCCAAACTGCATAGTTTTTAATCCTTTGTCATTTATCATACTGATTTTCAGTATTAAGTTGCATAAGATTGACAGAAGAGGCATATTTTCACTTTTTATGATTTTAGGAGAAGACTATTCAAATTCTCACAATTATGCTACTAGTTGATAGTTATTTGTAAATATATTTTAACATTGAGACTCTTCCTTTCTACTTCTCTGAAAACTTTTATTCTCAATGAATACTGGATTTATCAAATCATTTTGTCCCAACTATATGATCATGTGATTTTCAAAGTCTTCTTACAAGATGATTGTGATTTTTTTTGTTTTTTAACCATTAGCATATGTCTTAATGGCTTCAATATGTTTGTGGATTTTATAGATTATTGAATAGATTGTGTTAATATTTTATGAAAGCTTTTATACCATGTTTATATGATGATGTTCTGTAATTTTTCTTTTTTGTTAAGTCCTTACTTGTTTTTGAAGTTATGGAGTTATTGAAATCAAAGAATAGTTGAACTGGTTTGTTCTTATTTTTGAAAAATACTGTGATTATATGGTTTATTTTTTAAAGAAGTATTCAATGGTAAGTACTGTTGTCTTTTTAATATCTGTGGAATCTATAGTTATGGCCCTTCTTTCAATTATATTATTAGCAATTTTTGTTCTCCCACCACTCTTTCTTTTTTACTATCTCAAATTAGCCTTGATAATTTATTAATTCCATATTTCATTTTTTATCTATTTATATTTTACTTTAAGATATGTATGGCATTCCCAGTCTTCTATTAGTCTATCAACGTCATTTTTTATTCCTGTTACTAGATTTGATCTATATCTCCTTATGTATTTTTTAGTTTTCAACTATCATTAATACTAATACATACATGTATATCACTGAATGTATAAATAAAAATTATAGCCCTTTAATATATAACCTATATTTATTTCATACGGTCTATCTAAAATCATTGACATACGTTTGTTATATTTCTTGCTGAGTGTATATTTTCTTGCCTTTTGGAATGTTTTGTAATTTTTTATTGCAAGCTAGACATGATTTACTAGTTGATAGGAACAGAGGCAAATATATACTCAGTAGACAGTTGCATATTAGTTTGGCTAGATTTTGGTCTATATAACATGGATGCTAGTGGCTTCAAATTGTTTTTGCTTAATTCTTTTTCCTGGTTATTTTTTTATTGCCTTAAGAACTGCCTCTTGCATTGGATTATTCTGGTGTTTCAGTTTTTTCAGCTGTTTATCTCTGTTAAAATGTCTGCTATTAATACCTGATAAATACCTATTGATATGATGGTAAGGTAGAAGACCAATGTTCTATTGGGGTGTGTGAAGGTGTGTGTGTGTGTGTGTGTGTGTGTGTGTGTGTGTGTGTATGTGTGTGTTATTGGGGATTGAGCCCAGGGCCTCACATATACAAGAAAAGAGTTTTGTACTGAGCTCTACTATGCCCAAGGGGAGTTTTCTGTAATACCATCATTGAATCTTATATTTTTAGTAGACTTATGTCCTTGGGACATGTTTAGCTTTTTTCTTTCTGCATTTCTTTGCCTTTAAATGAGATTGGAGACTGGAGGACAGAGAGAGAGAAATCATCTTCTCCAGATAAATAACATTAAGACAAAGTCTTTTCCTCTGGAGAGTAGGAATTTCTATGAGAAATGTCCTGGTCATTGTTCAGGGACCATTGTGCTTTTCCCCACTGCTCCTAAAGCCATGAGTAATTTCTTTAGACTTTTTCTAGAGACCTTAAAATAGTTCCTCATGAAAATGTGTGTTAACCTTACCCAGACTACATATAGTAATTGTAAATATGGTCCTAGTCAATGATAATTCTGCAGAAACTCCTCAAAATAGCCATTTGTAAGTTCCTATCAGTTTTACTTAGTTCTAGTTAGGTAAGCAGATTTTAGTGTGATAAAATTTGTCTATTTCTCCAGATTTTGAGGTGTCAATTTTCCCCAGTTCTCTCAAAAGTCTAATAAAAGCTGCTTATTATTAGTTGTTTAGTTATCCTAACCCTCCTCTAGTCTGGAGCGATAGCATAGGGGGTAGGGCACTTGCCTTGTACGTGGCTGACCTGGGTTCAATTCTTCCACCCTTCTTCGGGAGCTCTGCAAGCTACCGAGAATATTCTGCCTTCACGGCAAAGCCTGGCAAGTTACCTGTGATGTATTCAATATGCCTAAAACAGTAACAACAAGTCTCACAATGGAACAACAGGAGGACAGTGACAGTGATTCCTCCTCTACTTTTAGAAATGGGGTTATTACAGATTTTAATTTTTTTGTTTCTTTAAATTTTATTTTTAGCTTACCCTTTAAACACTGTGGTTTACAAAGTTGTTCATGATAATTTGTTACACTCAATATAACAAATACAACTAATTCCACCACCATTGCACATTCAATCACCATTATTTCCAATTTTCCCAACCACCCCTTAAGTCTGCCCCCTGTGATGACCCTCAATAATTTATTTTATATTGCGCGTTATAAATAATTTGCTAAAATAATGATCAAAAAATGTTTCCTTAGAAGAAAGTTAGTGAGTGCTTTTGTATCTTACCATGGAGCATTAACTCATTCATAAGAGATTACTAAGATATTGTTACAGGTTAAAACTTCTGTGTTTATATTTTGTTAATTGAGATAGGCTTGCTTCTATTTTACATCCCAACCTATCTGGGGTGCTATTCCTGGTTTATCATTGTTGTAAAGTTTGAGATATCACTCCAGGAAGTCCAACATTTATAATGGGGTGATATGATACAGCTGGTGTTATATTTGCAAATGGGTGGCAGCTTTTGGGCATGTGTGTGATTGCTGTGGCTTTCAGAAGAAGTATAGTGAAATGGAGGAGGTAGCCCATCCTAGACTGTAAAAGTCTGGAGATTTCAGTCACAAAACCTGCTTAAGTTTTGAGTTAAAACTAGAAGTTGATATTTAGAAATATGTATATATTTGTGGTGCAAGAACAAGGCATATTGTTTGCAATTTTCTCTGTATGAAGTGAGATTTTAAACAGTTTAAATTAGAAGTAGGTAGAGGATTATAAATAGTTGTCCATATGACATAAAATGTTGTGTCTGGAGAAAGACTTTTTCTATTATTTCTATAGTGATTTATAGCTATTGGCTAAGATTCATCTGTATTTCAACTGCTGTACATCTTCTAATTGCATTATTAAAAATGCAGTAAATATTCTAAATACATCATAGAATATTGTGTCAATAGTAATGATAAAATATACTGGTTTGATATTATTTTTGTTTTAAATTTATTGCATGTTTCTAAACCATCTATCTACCTGATGAAGATAAACAGCTTGCCATATGTTTTTCTTATAGTCATTTTAATTTTATAAATCTGAGTGCCAAAACATAGTATAAAGATTTTATTGCTGAAAGTGATATATAAGTGAACATAAAGGAAAATGAGAAAACTGGATGGTTCTAAACTTGGCCTAGTTCTCCCTTGCCCTAAGCAGTCCCTGCTCCAATAACTTCAAATACTATAAAGGGACACATAAGAATAAAAGGCTTGTATTTTTTCTTCATAGCCCATTGTGTAATGATGGGCCCTTCATTTCCATAGATGCAAAAAACAGTTTGGGGATTTCCATAGCAATATTATAAAGATCTTAATATGCAGCTAAAATGCTACATTAGTCTCTCCAGGACAGTATTAGATTGCTGCTGTATGCCAATCCATATCCTCTCTAGCAATGAGTTAGTATGTGTGTCTGTGTGCATGCAGGCGTGTGTGTGAGCGTGTGTGTGGTATTTTTT
Source organism: Sorex fumeus (assembly GCF_029834395.1). Taxonomy (NCBI): domain Eukaryota; kingdom Metazoa; phylum Chordata; class Mammalia; order Eulipotyphla; family Soricidae; genus Sorex; species Sorex fumeus. The sequence goes on along the minus strand of NW_026606138.1, from coordinate 1,057,844 downwards.
TATGTATGTATTGTTTGTGTGTTTGTGTATTTGTGCACATAAGAATGTTTGGGGGTTTAGGGGGACAGCTGGGAGCAACAGCCAACTCTTTAAGAAATACATTTTTTGTTGTTGTTTAAAATGGAATAAGGAGGGCCAGAGCGATAACACAGTGGGTAGGTCAGCCTTGCACGCGGCTGACCCGGGTTCGATCCTTGGTATCCTATATGGTCCCCCAAGCACTGCCAGGAGTAATTCCTGAGTGCAAAGCCAGGAGGAACCCCTGAGCATCGCTGGGTGTGACCCCCAAAGCAATAAATAAATAAATAAATAAAATGGAGTAACGGGGCTGAGAGATAGTAGAAGCGCAGTGCTTCCTTTACCTGAGTTTCAATTGCCAACAGTGCATTTGGTTACCAGGGATCACTCCTAAGTGCAGAGGAAGGACCAGCTCCTGAGTACCAGCAACCAGGGACAACCTACACCCCCCAACAAATGAAGCAACACCGAAAGAACATGGAATAAAGAATGATATAAACATTGAGAAATACAGAAGTTAATGAATTTATATTTACTATACAGTTTTATATTTGAGATATAAATTTATTTGTAGATTAAGTCTGAATATCTTGACTGCATATATCCCTGACTGGGAACACCTGTAAAGATGATTAGAGGCATCCCCAAGCCTCCATCCCTCTTAGAGAGCCCGGCAAGTTAGGGAGAGTATCCCGCCCGCACGACACAGCCTGGCAAGCTACCCGTGGCATACTCAATATGCCAAAAACATTAACAATGATGGTCCTCATTTCCCTGATGCTGAAAGAGCCCCAATATGCTATTGGGCTACACTAGCACCTGACAGGGACTAATGGAGACATTACTGACATCCACTCAAGCAAAGGATATACAACAGGGTGATGGTGATAGTGATAGTGAAGTCTGAATATGTGTAGGAATCAAGTATGAAAAAGTGTTCACATAAATTTTCTGTCTTGTTCTTAGGAAATAAAACCACAATTCTTTTTAAAGACACATACTATAGAGAAATATTTTAAAGACATATGTCTGTAATGAAGCATCTGATATTCAGAGAGGAAATTAGCAGGTTTACCGAAGTGTAATTGCTGACTGAAATGGGAGAACTTTGGGCAATAATGAAAAAAAAACTTTTTTAACATGAGATTTATCAAATTATCATTAAAATTTATTTCATTTGAGCGAGGTATATCAGTGAAAACCAAAAGAAGCACTGTTAGAAACAGCAAAATGGAACAACTTGTGTCCTAGGATTTTATAGGAGATATATTAAACAGTAGATGCTTCTGAAATGAAACACAGTAATATCAATGTGAAGGTTAGGTGGTGGATTGTTTAAATGTACAGAGACTAAGGTTCATATTGAAAAAAAGGGAAGTAAATGATTTTAAAATATTTTATTTAATATTCTAAATATCTGAAAATGTTCTGAAATGTAGGATAATCTCTTGAAGATCCAATTTGTGTTCTTGAGAATTTTTAACAAGATTATATAAATTGCAGAAGAGTTTTCCTTTCTTGTCTTGTGCTTTTAATTTTAGACCACCTTATTTTTGTTGGAGAAATGCATTCTAAATAAAGACTCACCCGCATGCCATATGTTTTAGGCTAAATTTTTATTTTAGTATCTTACTAAGCAAAGCTTCAACTGTTAAGTCTTCCAACATCTATTGTTTGCATCTTTGAGCTGGATCTAAGCAGGATGGTAAGATACAGTGCACCTCAATACAGTTGGCATCGAATACAGAGCTTTTACAATATAGAGTTGCTCAATAAAACTAACAGCAAGTTGTTTGTATCAAAATAAAATGGCAAAGGAATCTATTTTATAAGATTCAAAGCTATTCATCCAGTGAAGATGAAAGGATATTAACTTGTGTTTGTGTGATGAAGGATCATGACCTTTTTTCACCAAACATTTATTTACTAGTTGAAATGCTATCTGGAGGTGGATTGGAAGGGATGATATTGAGGGGAAATGATATACTTTAAAAGATGAATGAGTACAATATAAAACTTGCCTAAATAAAAATCTTATTATACAAAGATGGTCAGTGTATATACTACTATTTTCTTCCATGAATACATTAAAAATGATTAATTCCATGGTATATTTTACATTATAATATCTAAGGTAACTCACAAAAAATTGCTTATTGAAAGCACAAGAATATTTTTATTTTTATTATTTTTCAGAACAATGAATGTAGATGAAGGCAGGGATAATTGGTATTCAAATGAATCCTGCTGGTTGGTTTTAGCCTCCCAGCCTCCCAACACAATTCAGGATTCTATGAGAAGCTGTACATGACTGTTTATAATGTCTTGAAAATAAACTTGTGTAGTTTTTCTATAATGACCGAAGAAAAAAATGGAATTGATGATACCTACTATTTTTTTTGTAGGAGTACTGCTATTTATTCAGCCACTCATTAGCTGATTGAATGGTGCATGAACTCCACCTTACTTTTTTTTTCCATTTTTTATAATTTTATTTATTGAATCACCGTGAGAGCAGTTACAAAGCTTTTGGGTCTAAGTCTCAGTCATACAATGAAACACCCATACCTTCACCAGTGCCCATTCTCCACCACCAAAAATCCCAGTATACTCCTATCCCACACCCTTCCCCTGCCTGTGGGGCAGATGATTTCCACATTACTCTTTCTCTACTTTGAATGATACCTACTACTAAGTCTGTAAAAATACTCTGAGATTATTTATTGACAACAGAAAGTTCTATCTTTTTATATTTTGTAGATTTGTGTAAGTCCATAAAATAAAACCACATATTTAACTTAGCTAAAATGGTAACATTTATTTTTAAGGAATTTTTATTTGAATTTGGTGATTGATAGTCATGTTTCCTCCTAATTTCAATCTAAGATCTGCTCATATTTATTTATTTATTTATTTGCTTTTTGGGTCACACCTGAAGATGCACAGGGGTTACTCCTGGTATATGCACTCAGGAATTACTACTGCCGGTGCTCGGGGGATCATATGGGATGCTGGGAATCGAACTCGGGTCAGCCGGGCGCAAAGCAAATGCCTTACTTGCTGTGCTCCAGCCCCCTAATAGTTATTTTTGAAAAGTGGTTTCAGTAATGTCCTTGTAATGACTCATGAATAGTTTAAGTTTTAAGTCTTTATTGACTACTTTTTCTTTCCTTTAAGTTATTAGCTGTAAATCTAGTCTAAAATATAGTTGCTAGGTCTTAAAAAATAAACATGTCAGAGGCTTGGGGATATGGCTTATCTGGTAGACTACATGTCTAGCATATTTGTGACCAGGAATTTAATGCCTGGTATTTCTCTTCTTTCATTCTACAATGAGGCCACAAATTTCCCCAGTGGTCCTCAAGCTCTTCTGGTCGTAGTCTCTAAAAGTGTGTTAGTAATGGGACTGAGAGATATTAACGTGGGTAGGTTGCTTGCCTTGCAAGTGGCCAATTTGTGTTCTTTTACCTACATCCCGCTCAGTCTCAGCACCACCAAAAGTAAGCCCTGAGCATCATCCGATGTTTCCACAAACAACCAGAAATGTTTGCGAGAGAACATAGTTTTTCCAAGATAGTATCTACATATTTTAATTTAAGAGCTTCTCCACTAATTGTATTTTTATAATCTTTGTGTTAGCAAACATTTGCAGTCTGAGTTTTGGTCATTCATTCTCTCTAGTGCTTTGATAAAAGCGAATATGACTTGGTTTTCGCCCACAAGAATTTTGAAGTTCTGTGGATAAAGCTAAACTATTGCATTAATAGACAATGAATATTATCAGCAGCTGTATGCAGATTAAATTTCTAAATATGGTCAGTAGCATATTAGTATCTTATGTATTTATTACTCTTTTACTTAGAGTAATTGATTAGAGAAAATTTAATCCTCATAAAAGTTGCAAAAATGACATTATGAACATCTGTATATCTTATAGATCGATGTATATGTATGCTCCAAATGTAAAACTTTGCCCATTTGGTGTGTTTTATTTCCTAGATTGTTGTCTGCCCATAACCCCCCCTGAAGCATTGAAGAATAAGTTAGAGAAAGGAAAAATAATATACATAAATAATTTAGCATCTAACTCCTACAAATATGAGCATTCTCCTCATAACTACAATGCAAGTATCACAAGCAGCAAATTTATCATTGATATAGTAGTATTGTGTAATATACAAGTATTAGAAGCATATCCAAATGTTCTCATTTGTTTAAATGGTGTCCTTTTCTGCCTCCTTTTTTATATTAAGATCTAATCAGTGATCACATATGGCAATTCATTGTTATCTTTCTTTAATCTCCTTCTGCCTTGAACATTAAGTCAGCCTTCTATTTGTATGGCACTGACATTTCTGTAGAATTTATGTGACTCATTTTGCTCAATAACTTAATTTGTATGTCTAATTTTCATGGTTAAATTTAAATTAAAGATGTAGGAAGAAAACACCTCTTAGGTGATATTGATGTCTTTTCTATGTGCCACACTAGGAATATGATGCACTATGGAAATGCTGCACCAAGCGTGAACTGCTTAGTAAATCCATGGTCATAGGGAGGATAGAGAGTAGTTAGATTAAGGGATCATGTTTTATTCAAGTGGAAAGGGTTGGTAAGTGAAGGAAGCAACAAAGAAATTATTACATTAAAATTATTAAGATGTTTAAATCAACATAACCAAAATGACAAGTACAATGTGAATTTGTGAATGACTGAGTTGCCATTTATTTTTTCAAACTAAACTCATTGAGGTGGATCTAATCATCACTGGCTTCTTAATCCTGGTATTTTGGTAATAAGATGCAACAGGGGATTAAAAGAGTGAACTGGAATGTTTTCTTCTCCTTTTATAATCCAAGCTTCTAGGAAGTGTAGCTAATATGTACTTGTATAATGCTGCAAACTCAGACCAAGCCTATAGAACAAAAGAATAAAGGGGTCAGAAAGAGAGTATGAGAATTAAAATGTATGACTTTAGTTCAATCCCAAGTACTACATGGTTCCCAGAACACCACTGGGCGCACCTTGGAAGAAGCCCCTCACCACAGGGGTGGCCTGAGTAATCTTTTGCACCAGAGGGTCCTAGTAGCACAGTGCCCTTGAGCCCTTGCATTGAACTGCTTGATCAGTTTGTTAAAAATTACTGGGAAAATTACTTATTTCAACATAAACCAAAATTGTAAGATACCTTGAACTTGCTATTCAGTGATCATTATCATTTTAGCACTAAATTATATGATCAACTCTATGCCAAACATAATTTTTCACTCCCCTAATTATATTCCTCAGAAGACAGACTATCAATGTGAAGTTGATACTCTCAGAATTTGGGATGTCTAGCATCCTCTCAATAAACAATCTCACCATCATGTATTTACATGCATGTATATGTGGTTTTATGCTTATTTACATCCTATGTACATTACAGATCCTTATGTATACTGTAATTCCTAGAGTAAATACTGATAATAAATTGCATCTATTGTTATAGAGACCAAATTCCATGATCTCTCATTTGTAAGCTGGAAAACAAGGAAAGATGGATAATTAAATTAAGCTCAACTGCTTAACAATAAAGAGATCTCATGGTATAAATTCTGAATCCATAATCTTCATGTATCAAGAGATCCAATATCTGAGACCAGGAAAAGATGGTGCCCTAGCTCATGAAAAGAGATAAGGAATTTGTTCATTCTTTACCTTTTCGTTCTTAAAAACTTATGCCTGTCCACATAGATGAGAAAAGTCTTCTTTACTGTTTACTGAATCAAATGCTAATCTTTTATAGAAATAGCTTCAGAGTTAAAGAGATACTCCAGTAATAATATTTTCTAAATATATGGACACATCTAACCCTGTCAAGTTAATACATAAAACTAACCATCAAACCATGCTAATGATAGGGTTGGCCATTTTTTCATAATAATCACAAAAATTCTGAGTTTTCCATTAACACCTTTACATCAACTATTTTTGCGATATAAAGCAATCTGTTAAGAGCTTCTTTATGATCCCTCCTTTTTGTCACCCAAATCTCACTTTAGCTATTATTTTTACCAGAAAATCTTGCAGTGTCTATGTAATATAAAATAAGCTACAGGCTCTTTTCTAAATACTTCACATGCAAATGTAACATTTTAGATGATTCTCTCAGTGTGTCTTTGAAATAGTAGGGAAACTGAAGGTTAGAGTAGTTAAAGCAATTTTCCAAAGTGGTAAGGCTAGCCAGCAACTGAACTGGTCTTTTCTTTGTGAAGCAGATTTCTGAACATTAACTTCTAACCATTGTGAAATATCCCCCATAATTGCTACCTTGTCACCTTTTCTTGTTTGTACTGCAGCTTTTAAACTGTCTAGTAACTTTTTATGATTCATTTGTAATATTTATTGAATATAATACTCATGACAATATTTCAGTAGAAGACTGAATTCTTGCCCTGTTATTTAAGATAATTTCTGGGGCGAGAAAATAAATGTTAAAAAAAACCTGACTGATGAATCTCTGGATCTCATTGTCAGGAAGAAGCACAAATCGCAAACATAAAGAAAATGAATGGTGTGAAACAGAAGAGTTTCCAATATGTTAAGTTGAAAAGGATAGAGTATCTTGGGAAACATCTGGGCCTTTAGTTTGAAATCAGGATTGTAATTGGGGTACTCAGTCTGGCAATTCCTTAATTCCTAGCTTCATTTGTGGCGTAAACATAGGGCATCCAAGGCATCTGCATCCCACTAAAGTTATTATGAGCTCTTGGACTGATAGCCAATCTGATCTGAAACAGAAACAGGACGTCAGTTATTTTACCTTTTATTCACTTAGCATTTATATATTGATATGTTTATACAGGCAATTTATTAACTGCTCATAAATACTATAAGGGTATTATTGTTTATTCTTATTTAATAGGCATGGAATGGAGAATTACACAAAATGTTCCCAGTCAACCTTGGTATGCTGTTTGTATGGAAATTGACTTTATCAGATGCAGTGATTTTATTATTTTAATTGTTAAGATAGTCTTCTGATAATAAATCTTTTATTTTCGATTTTTCCCTAGGATGTCTCTTTATCAGATCATCAGAGAAAACATGTAGAGAGCTTTTGACTTGTTTTTCTATTTCATTAATTTTTCTTCCATTCCTAATGAATTTGTTCTAACTTTTCATTCACAATTTCTTTTTAAATGAAATTGATCATATAGTGGAATAAATATAGTTGACATTTTTAGCATTATGTCAGAAAGTAAATATGGAAGAATAATTCATTCTCAAATACTGTGCCCAGGAATAACATGGGTAATAAGAAAGTGAAAAGCAAATCTTTCTTTAAAAAATTACATGATGTAGTAGACTCCTTGGTAATAAATTGTTTCAAAATATGCATATTTAGGGAATAAAGTACAGAATGCTAAAAGCAGAATACCTTAAAGAGCAGGAATAAACGTATATCTTCTGATTCAAAAACTGTGATTATTAGATTTCTATTCAAAGTTAAAGAATTTGACAGAACCTTTGAATGTGACTAATACATGCAAAATTTAATGTACAAAATATTAGGTAATTCTGATTTCCCAGTTTACAGTAAAGATCCTCTTTGTTTGAATCATTCATATTGTAGCAGCAAATAAAATCTACACAATTTTCCATGTGTTATCCCTGAGGTGAATATGTCTATACTATACACCACTTAAAAACACATTATAGGTAACTTGATAATATGAGTGCATGAGAAACTTATGAACATTTTAATTGAGTCAGATCTGAGTTTGAAAACCATTTCTGTCTTTCAATTTCACTGACTCTGTACTAGATTTTTAACATTTCTGAGCCTGTTTTCATTCATAAAATGAATACCATAATGTCATTTCATATGGTTGCTGTTAGGGTAAATTAAATAATAAAAGTAGCATAAATTGCCCTCAGAATAGTATTAGATCAAAGAAAACTGTGTCATTTACTAGGGTAGACTTGTTAAAAAAACATTTAATTATACATTAAAATAGAGGTTTTAATATATGATTTATTAATATTGTATTAATATATTAGTTATTAAATTTCCTATCCTTCCATATATATCTATCAGATACCCTCTATCTCTACTGCGTCTATCAATGACATATATAATTTCTTACAATATTCAGATTTACTTCAATAATTATAATTTTTTATATTGATTCACCATGAGATACAGTTACAAAACTTTCATGGTTGAGTTTCAGTAATACAATGATTGAACACCCATCCCTCCACCAGTGTACATTTTTCGCCACCAATGTCCCCAGTATTCCCCCTCCCCCGTCCCACCCCTCCCCCTCCTTCTATGGCAGACAACTTTCCCCCATACTCTCACTCTACTTTTGGGCATTATGGTTTGCAATATAGATACTGTGAGGCTATCACGTTTGGTCCTTTATCTGCTTCCAGCACACATCTCCCATCCCAAATTATCCCTCCATCATTGACTTGGTGATCTCCTCTCTATTCCAGCTGCATTCTCGCCCAGTTCATGAGACAGGCTACCAACCATGGAGCAATATTCTTGGCCATGTCTCTATTGTTCTTGAGTGTCAGTCTAAAAATTGTAGTTTATATCCTTATGTAAAATACTTTAAGTGAAAGTGAGCCTGGTAAATTGGTTTTACTCCCAAACAATTCTAAAGATAAGTGTAGCATTATGGTAACACACATTGAAAACCATTACCCTAAACGTTACTGCCATGAGTTCATTCAGATATCCCATACTTTGCAACCTTAGTTTCACATGGAACTAACATAGAACAATATCTTATGATAAAAGGCTAACATTTTATGGATTCAATCACTTAACATTTTAATGAAGGGTCAATTTGTCTTCTTCAAAAGAATTTTGAAGACTTGGAGAGAATGAGCCACATTTGATAATTTTCTACTTTATATTTCAAAGGAATAAAACAGATCACTATAAAAATAATGAACAATAGTTTACAGTATTAACTACATAACTATTTGTGAAACACAAGTTGAAACTACAGGTAAGATTATTCTATAATATTTGAGATTTGAAGAGAATAGCTATGAAGCTTTTATCAAGAAGACTAAATGTGATTTGTAGATGTTGGAGTTAATATAATTTATTGTAGTGACTATTTCATAATATACATCAAACAGCAAGTTTTTATTATTGTATGCCTTAGCTAATTTATTGTTATATCTTGTCATTATCCCAATAGAAATGAAAAATAAGAAAGCAGCATATTAATAGTTCCATTCCTAATAAAACTCTAATCTTTCCCAGTTGAACTGTATTCTTAATTTGGTTAAGAGGAAGCATTGATATTTTGGGAGGAAGGGAAAAATAATTGAGAACAAAGACTCTACAACTTAAGATTTGAAACCCCATAAAGGGATAATAGACTTTATTAAGAAATAAAATATTTTTCTCAGAAATATAAAAATACCAAAATCAATTAATTTATTGTTACAAATATTTTAACTCATGTTGCATTTCTAATGATCATGTTCTAATGATCATGTTAGGAAGGTATAGAAAGAAATTTCTATGGGTGAGTTCAGGTAGATATTTTTGAACAAACATATAAAGGTCCTTTACTTTTCAGTGCAGTAAACAGTCCATAGTTTCTATGTTTTCCTTATATTCTAAAAGTGTGGAGAAAGATGTTAAAAAACAAATTTGCATTTGAGGGTAGAAGGCCTTTGAATGAGGGTTTGTGGTTAAAGAAGAAAAATACAAAATTTTCTGTTGACAGGCAAATAAACAAATGGGCATAAATATGGAATATCAGGTAAACTACACCATCTTTCAGAAAATGAAGCAAAGACACTGGAGTTTATAGATCCAAAGTAATAAAAAGTCCCAAAATGACTTATTTTTTAAATTTTAGCTTCTGATCTTTGAATGGACAATGAGTCAAATTTTTATGATAAATAATTTGACCTCTTTTGTCATCTTGGAGTAGGTCAAAGTAAAGTACCAAAGACAGCCTGAAAGTTATAGGTAAGTTGTAATCCCTTTTGAGAAGGAGACTTCTCTTTAAAAAAGTATCAAAGAAGAAGTATATAAAATTCTACAATACCATACATCCAACTTCAACTTCTTATCCTATTGCTTTCTTACTCCAATGGGCTATTATACAATATTGTCCATATAGACACCATCACTAGTCACCAATCTGAAGTCAACAATCATCCAGTTACCCAGTAAGCAAAATGAACACTAGCATAAAGCTTTTTTGGGGCATTTTTTTCCAATGAGGAGAATTAAAACACCTCTCTCTTTTTAGTTAGATTTACATAAAAGGTGCTTAGTATGTTAAGTTTGCGAAATGCTTTGAGAAAAACCCTTAATTTTTTTCTTAATCATAGCCCTGTTATTCTCACCGGAGGACACAGACATAGATGCATTATACACAAGATTCAACTAAGGATGTACCTAAGTGATTGCCATCATCCTAACAGTTATTAATTGTAGCTAATACAAATCTGGGCTGGAGCGATAGCAGAGCAGGTAGGGCGTTTGTCTTACATGTGGCTGACCCAGGTTCAATTACTCCACCCCTCTTGGAGAGCCTGGCAAGCTACCGAGAGTATCCTGCCCACACAGCAGAGCCTGGCAAGCTCCCCTGGCGTATTTGACATGCCACAAAAACAGTAACAACAAGTCTCACAATGGAGACATTATTGGTGCCTTCTCAAGCAGATTAATAAACAATTGGGAGGACAGTGCTACAGTGCAGTGCAATAACAAATCTATATTTATATTAAGAAACATAGTTTTTTATAGGATAAATCCTCTAGACCAGCATTTTTCAACTGTGGGCCCCATGGTATTGTAGACGCAACTAGGATATTTCAAAGGGGAAAAACTACTAGGTAGGTAGGTCATAGGGGGAAAAAAAGGATCAAAAGTGGACCATGGTTTAAAAAAGGGTTGAAAAACATTGTTCAAAACTTATAAAATCATACTATAAGTTAGGTTGATACAGTACCTGTTTGGATTTAAGTTTTATTTAAATCTAAACTAATTTAAGCAATGACTCCAGGTTTACCTAACCTGGAATTTAGTATTGGAGATATAAAACAGCATCATTAATTAAAAATTTTAAAGGTATCGAGTTTATGAACATAGAGGGTCTAAACTTTTTCGTTCTTCCCCACATCAGCAGTGTGATATTTGACATATTATCTCTCTCCTTGAGCATATAAAATGCATCACTATCATGCCAAAATATATAAATATGTAAAAATTTAATTTTGATTAAAATTTTTGTAATATACTTTGTAAAGTTATATAGACATATATTTTTAATTATAAAATTAAACTCACAGCATTCCTCATATGTAATCCCAAGTCATAGCCCAATATAAACAGGTGATCTCCCAGAAGATTGAGAATCTATGACATTTGATTTGGCCAGAAAAATGTGTGTACCTTTAATGAAATTCAAATATAAATCATAACCTAGATAATGTCTTCTGTTTCCCAAATTTTAGTATTTTCAACTAAACCTCTTTGCATATTCCACCACAAGTAAAAACAAAGAGGACTATTTTGTTGTGTCTTAAAACAGATAATTATCCTTAATATGTTTTTTGTTACAATTTGAACATTCATAAGCAACAAGACTACTGTAATCCAGTTAAGAACAAAGATAGCATTTTAGAGGTACCATAACTAGGCAGCATAATAGTGAGTCTGGGTTCAGCTTGTAATGGTACATTTGCATGTTTTTTATATTGAAATGGAATATGTGCACATTATATTTTCCTCTATATTAAAGAACCGAACAATCTGCTTCATTTTCATCTGTTTCACACTCCTCTATGCATGGAGAACATGCATAGCATCCATTGGGTGCTATTTTAGTGAAATAGACCTTAATTCTGAAACCACTACTAATTTTTTTCTGTTCTGTAATGTAATGTTAGATTAATAAAGAGTTTTAGAGAAAATCCAAAATTAACACTAATTCATTCCTGAAAAGTGACATCTATGTATTATATCTATAATTGGTCTGTTTAATCCATTTCACAGTGAGTTATAAAACTGCTGGGCAAAGGTAAATCTATCCTGACCACAGGCTGACAATACAACTATGTATACTGCAGATTCATTTTATTTACATTCAAAGTGCCAAAATTACCATATTGTAGGTATTGTCAGAATTTTTAAAAAGCCAATCTTAGCAGTCTGTCTCAGCCATTGATACTGACTTTGTGGTTCCTTTTTTTTTTTTTTTTATCAAGATGTGGAACCTAACTCTCTTCTTGAATTTGGACTGGCTTTGCAGCTTACTTTGGTCAATAGAATGGGGCTGAATTGATGTGCCCTTTTCAAGTCTACTCCTCAAGAGCTTTGACCATTTCTACTTGCTGTCTTAGAATACTACTCAAGTAGCATGTGAATAAGCTCTGGAGGCATTCTTAAGAATGAAAGACCATATGAAGTAAAGCTGAATTGTTTTAGCTTCAACTATGCTACACCAGTCAGTTGACCTATTAGCTGACTTCAAATACTAAGATGAGTCTTAGTGAAGGTCAGTAGAACTAAGAAGTAAAAAAAATACAAAAAGTAAAATATTTATTATAAATCTTTGTTTATGGCTATTGTATCATGCAGCCACAGATAACTTCTATAGAGATAACTGAAACTTATTTTGCTTAGGAAAAGTTACTTCTTATGATCTTGATATCATGACTGAATTTTCATTTTCTGCAGTAAAGATATTAAATTTAAGAAAACATTTTTAATATTTAACAGGTTTAAATATAAACTAATAGTTACAAAATAGATATTTATGTATTTTTAAAATAAGTCAATGTTAAAATTTCATTTGTGTCAAGTTCTTTTAGGAATTAACTGAAATATAAGAAGGAAAATAAGAAAAAGAAAGGATAAACTACTTATTTCATAATATTGCATTTATACAATGGATTGGAAAGCATAAGATAACTCAATGACTGAGATAATACTAGAGATAAGATCCTTGCCTTGATGTGGCTGACCTAGCTTTGAATCATATATAATACCTTGAGCACAGAGCCCCTGAACATGACAAGACTTTCCTCATCCCTAATAAGAAGATTATTCTTAAAAGCAATTTTCTACCTTTAATGCATAATGTCCACTTTGAACATTGGCTTGCTGCTTCATATTAAATTGCAAAATATCCAGTCTGACCAAGGCACATGTACTTTCAACAATACAATGTTCTATCTGTCCATTTAGATTGGTGATTGGAATAGTTATTGGACAACTACAAATGTTTTGTTACATATGTGTTTCCCCATACACTTTTCTGGACTTCAGTACACATGCTTATGAAGAAGACGCTGAATTAAAATACTTTTTAGAGAAAACAATGTAGTATTGCATAGTATCTTCACTTAAAAACCTCACTATCCTCATGTGATCCTGAATGAATGGGTGATAATATGGCTGTTGGTTACGAGGACATTAGTTGATTTTGATCTGTCCTTACACAAGACAGAATAAAAGCTTGCTGGAAGTACAACACTTATAAAACCACAGCAGTCAAGAATTTCAACTACTGGTGATTTGAGAGAAAAAGAGATACTAACAATCTCTGACATTCCCTTGGAATTTCCTTAACCTATACTGCCTATATAATACTATTATTATTATTATTATTATTATTATTATTACATAGGCAATAATGCCTATTACCAATATAATACTAACTAAGGAAGAGCTGACAAAAAGCAAGTGCACCTAGATATATTCTCACATGTTAGTATCAAAAATTCACTTAATTTTTTTTCTTTTTATAAATCATTATCAAGCTGAGAGCTATTCCTTGAGATCATGCACTTAATGGCTCATTTGGAGCAGCTTTGGGAGAAGGAATGTCTCCTTAAGACATCATTTACTCATCAGGTATTTTAGCCCATTGTGATAGTTTTTTTCATCTTGTTTGAAAAATATCATGAAAGATCGAGTGAAATGAATGACAGAGAATAAATTCTAAAAATATATTTTATCCCCGAAAAGACAAACTCCTTTAAAAACAGGCTAGTGAATGCCAAGAAAAAATATGCTTAATGTAGGCTATGTCTTGTTGAAGAAGATCATTCAAACATACTGTTTTATGAGGGCACATCAATGACTAATGAGAATTTAAATATAGTTTCACTTTTAAAATATGTGCCACGGGGCTGGAGAAATAGCACAGTGGGTAGGGCGTTTTCCTTGCATGCGGCTGACCCAGGTTCGATTCCCAGCATCCCATTTGGTCCCCCAAGTACCACCAGAAATAATTCCTGAGTGTAGAGCCAGGAGTAACCTCTGTGCAATGCTGGTGTGACCCCCCCAAAATAAATAAATAAATAAATAAAATATGTACCACAATAGATTTTTAGAAAAGAAAGATTTTGTTCATCTATAGCACATTTGAAACACCTGAAGATAACTTTAACTGTAATAAATTAGAGATATCACTGAATTCTAGTAGGCAAAGCCAGCTATGCTGTTCATTGCATGGGACTGCAAAGCATAGCCTGAAAATAATATATCTATATTTATTATATATAAACATGATTTTAAGTGAATTTATTGAGAAGTGAGTAGTACAGTTATAGTGTATTGGTTATAATTGACAAAAAGAATCTCAATAAACACCTGTAGAATGAATTAATAAATCTCCATTAAGTATCCTTAGTCCAAAGTTCTTAATATTTGTATTTGGAGTCTCTTGTCTAATTCTTAGTTTTTTAAAATAAGCCTTATATCTATTTTCCTTGTCAATTTTGAGCAAATATACAATTATCTGTGCAAATTATTGCCTTGTGTCAAATGCTTTTAGATATATATATGAATATACATGTATATACATGTGTTTTTTTTTGCAATCCCAATAAAAATTTTACCTCTTTCTCTTTTTTAAAAAACTATGTTGCCCATATACAATTTACAGCTAATTATATTAACTCCTATTATTTTTAGCATGGTATCTGTAAATATGAAATTTTAATAATATTTCCACAATCAGCTTTATCAGGTATGCACTTCACACTGCTATTTTCAAAATCTTTTGTGGGAAGCTGGAGAGATAGTACAGCAGTTAAGGCATGCCTTGGTTAGAGGGGGACCCACAATCCATGGGTTTGTGGTACACACATGCTTCAAAAATGACCCCTCAGTTTTGACTGGCATCTGGTAGTCATGCAGTAAATGTGTATAAATTCAAAATTTGACATATAGATACAAATTTTAGAAAAGGTAATTCCTATTCTCATAGAAAATATGCTATAAATATTACTACTCAAAATGGATTAAATATAGCACAGCGGTAGGGCGTTCGCCTTACAAGCAGCCAACATGGCCGACCCGAGTTCGATTCCTCCACCCCTCTCGGAGAGCCCGGCAAGCTACCAAGAGTATTCGATATGCCAAACACAGTAACAACAAAGTCTCCAATGGAGACGTTACTGGGCCCGCTCGATTCATTCATACCATGGTAAAAATCATATTTCGATTAAGTAGACTAAGAATGAGATAAATCTGTAACTATTATGATACCCAAGGTACTGTACATAGATCACATGGACCTATCAGTCTTAACAATATAATTTTCCATGCAAATGTGAAGAAAATGTAAAAGAAATAGCATTAGCAGTGTCTCAGAGAAAGAGATTTATTAGTGTCTTTTATCCATAGTGAAGTATTTCAATTTCATGGTTATATCAGGCTTGATCCTTGTTCTGCACTCAGAAATCACTCCAGCCAGCTCTGAGGGACCATATGGGGTATCAGGGTTGGATTGTGGATCTCCCTCTAACCAAGGCACACCTTACCTGCTGTACTATCTCTCCAGCTGCTAGCAAAAGATTTTGAAAATAGCAGTGTCAAGTGCATACCTGATAAAGCTGATTGTGGAAATATTATTATTATTATTATTTTTAACGAATGCCTAAACTGGAGCTGTGCAAGCATGTGAATGTGGGAATTCACTTTGTTTATCTGAATTGTAAAATAGTAACATAAAAAAATAGAATCCTGGCATTATAAATAAAACAATAGTACCAGAGGAATGAGTTTTTGAAGATCTATATTGATCTAAGAACTTTTTTTTTCCTGTTGTTTTTGGCCCACACCTGCCAGTGTTTAGGGATAAATGCTGAAGCTGTGCTCCCGGCTTAATCTTGGTGTATTTGGGAGGACTTATGTGGTGTCTGGGGTCAAAGCCAGATCAAGATCATGAAAGGCAAGATGGTCACCAAGAGCAGTCTGGGGGTCACGGCACTAATATTCCTTTACTTTCATGCTGCATATATTTTGATTCATTACAATATTAGTGTGGTTTAAGGTTGAATCGAGGAAGAAATATTGCCTTTTTACTTGTTTCATAGAGATATGAAGATTTAGTGCCCGCTTAACCTAGTTGGCTGAATTAGAAACAAAGAGGCATATAAACAAACAAGCAAACATAAAACCTAATTCAGTTAATGATCCAGTAAAGAGTTTCACATTTGTTTTGGTTAGAGGTAAAGATCTCAACAAATACATTGAATTTATTTCAGCTTTTAATTTAGATTTTGGTTGAATCACAGAATACAAATGCTAGATGCAACTTAAAGCATGAATTTGTACGTGTTCAGGTATACAATATTATGCTCCAAAGTCTCTGGACTGAGACTGGTTAATGTGTGGGAACTTAGTTGCTATAGCTCGGAGAAATCCCACTGGTAGTCATGATCAATATGTGTATGCCCATCAGGAAACATGTTTTCAGTAGAATTTGCCTAAGCTGTGTAGGCTGGCAAATGAAGGCAACCTGAGGGGTTGGCATCATATAACAGTAATGCAGATCTCCAACCTTGCCCGGTTTATTTGCAAAGTAAATCAAAGCACATTTTTACACAGCTAAAGCCAAAATGATCTGATAATTTTCTGGAAATAACTTTCAATGAGGGGAAAAAGCAGTGGAAATTAAATTAGCAATTTTATTTTCTATGTAATAGTAAGATAAAGATTAATATACATGTGTATGTGCATTTACTTGCAAACGTTATTTGAGTGTGATACCGAAAAGAGATTCAGGCTACATCTTGTTGATGCACAAAGGTATTGAATGAATGTTTGTGTTAAACACTCAAAGATTGACTCCTGTCCTCCCACGTAATTGCTTTTGGAGATGGAGTTTTGGGGAGGTGATTAGATCATGCAGGTAGAAGCATCAGGATTAATGTCCTTATAAAAAGAAATTCCAGAGAACTCTGTTGCTCTATTTCCACAGGGTGACGACAGTGGCTTATGAACCAGAAAGAGGACCTTTATGAGATAATGAATATGCAGCACTCACAGCTGTGAGAAGTAAATTTTCATGGTTTATAAGCTAACCAATCTATGGGAATGGTGGCCTGATTGACTAATACATTGACCAGTTAATCAAAACTAAGATAAAATTGATAGATTTCAGTAATACAGTGTGTTTTAAGACCCATCTCTTCACCAGCATACATTTCTTATCATCAATGTCTCCAGTATTCCTCCTGCCTCCTGCCTTGCTCACTTTCCCGCCACCCCAACCTGCCTCTATGCAGGCACTTCTCTTTCTCTTTCTCTCTCTCTTTCTCTCTGTGTGTGTTTCTCTCTCTCCTTTCAAGTATTATGGTTTCCAATACAGATACTGAGAGGCCATCATGTTTCGTTCTTTACCACATTCAATGGCTTTTCCATTTCTAGGTTCTAAGTTAACACGGAAGGGAAAAGAACACAGTCTTTAGAGATAGGCTGACTGTTCCAATTCCAGATTTCCATAAATTGTATACATGATGTTGAGACAATTAAGTTTTCCATATCTGATTTTTTCATTTCTAAAATGGGAGAAGTAAAATTTTGTTACAAATGTTGATGTGAGGATTGGTAATAAATTAAATATTATATTGTCAGAAATTTTGATATATAGATTTGACATTTAAAGTTAACTCTCATAAGATATAATTGCTTTTGTTTGAAATATAAGTCACCAATTCACATACAACCTGGCGTTTTATAAGTTCATCTTAAAAGATTTATTAAAAATGAACAAAATTAGGATGGGAAAAGTTGAAAGCTATGAAAAGACAAGAGAAATAAGCGTTTGGGTCAGGGAATGTTGTGATCTCACAGGAGACCGAATAAACTGTAAAGATAATAGTGTAGCAATGTTGTTCATCTATTTACTCCAGTGGGCACCAGTAAGTTTCCATTGTGAGACTTGTTACTGTTTTTGGCATATCGAATATGCCACGGGGAGCTTTCCAGGTTCTGCCTTGAAGGTGGGATACTTTCAGTAGCTTGCTGTGCTTATCAAGAGGGATGGAGGAATCAAACCCGGGTTGGCCTTGTGCAAGGCAAATGCCCTTCCCGCTCTGCTATCTTGTTATCTGATGATAACAGAAAAAAAAACCTTCATTCTAGTTGGTGATGTTTAAAAGCAACTCTTCACCTTTCAAACAGTTATCAGTGGGAAAAAGAAAACTAGACACAGTAAATTTACAACCTAAATTTACTGACTGTCTCTCCATAGTCAGTGTAATTATTTTACAAACTATCTCTTAAAACTGATAAATCTATATGAGGAACAGAAAAGAATGTGATTCAAAGATGCTTAGAAATTTTCTTAACAAGATTACCAGTATGAACCATCCTAATTTCAAGAAGATAGAGCAATATCCCCTTTAATTAAATATTTGAAGAGTTTTTCTACCTTAGTAAATATTTTACGGTGTATTACTGATATAATAATTATATCTTATTCTGATACACATTTTGCCCCATAATCATGCATATAATATGCATAATATGGTTTAAATGTTATTTTTATTGTTCATGTTTTATAGGCTTTAGATTATATGTTGTATAGATTGCAGTAGTATAGATTGCACATCATATAGGATGTGATGTCTTTTCCTTTATTTTATCTTAATTTAGATTCAAATTTCTTTGATGCTGAGTTATTGATCAGAAACTCAATTTTGTATTAGAAGTTATTTTTTAAATTTTAATTTGATCCTTAAGAATACATTTTGTTAAGTAGCATCAATACTTTGGTTTTAAATATAATAAAAATAATAGTAATGATTTGAAAATTAGTCTATGAAGAAGTATAGGTATCAACTACTTAACTCCTTAAATATATTTTCTAAATGCTTGGGAAAGCAAGCAGATCCAAAAAAAAAAAAAACAAAATAAAGTCAATTGCATCTGATGTCTATAAAAAATTAAAATTTTATCAGGCAGTTTCTGACTATCACTTGATCACTTGACATTCTGTTACTCATTGATTTGCTTGAGTGGGCACCAGTAACGTCTCCATCCATCCCTGTAGAGTGCTAGTGTAGCCCAATGGCATCTGCTCGCTACAGGAACATGAAGAGCCTCAAACAGATTGCTCAGGGCCTTGACAAAGAAGTCTCACTATCTGGTAGGAGGGCAGCCATGGGATCTTTTAAAGTCCCATGGAATTCAGTCAGTAACAGCTCTCGTCCAGTGGTCGTCTCCAAATTGCATTATGTGTCCACCCCGTTTGATTTTTGACACCTTGGCAAACGAGACAGCATCCCTGATTCTTGATCATCAATGGAGATTGGTACTCTGGATTCTTTCTCTCACTTGAGTGAAGCGTGATACTCCAAGCATAGCTCTTTCGATTCCTCTTTGGGATACCCAAATAGTGTTCCCATCATGTTTTTGTGGGTCCCAGGTCTCTGAGGCATATGTTAATGCAGGAAGAATGGTGGAATCAAAGAGATGTGCCCAGAGCCAGAGGTTCTTCATCTTCCTAGCTATTTCTTTGACTCTCTTGAAGGCGTCCCAAACTGCTCCCTTCCTCCTGTGCAGCTCAGGTGGCAGATCATTTGTCATTGTTGACTTCTCAATCTAGGTACATATAACTGTTGCATTCAGAGATGTTCGTTCCATTGAGAGCGAATGGAACATCAGGAACAATTCTGTTTCTCATAAACATTGTCTACGTGGAATTCAGCTGCAGTCCAACCTTTCCACACTCACAGTGGAAGTCGGCCAGCATTTGTGTGACTTGGCTAATGTTTTGTGTTATTAGAACGATGTCATCAGTGAAGCAGAGGTGGTGTAGTTGCTGACCGTCTATTTTCACTCCCTTTTCTTCTCATTCCAGTCATTGCATGATGTTCTCGACTATATTAATAATCAAAACTACTAAAAATAAATGTGTAAATTGGGGCTATTTTTTAAAATGTCAATTTTATGTATGCTTACAATTTAAGACTTATTTAAACTGATTATAGATTTGCATGTATAATCAAGCTAAATTTTCAATATTGGCATAATGACATTGAATTATCTTTAATCTAAACTTTTGATAGTGCTCTTTTTCTCATAAATCAGAGAGGAGACAAAACAAAATATATAGATCCTTAACATAATAGTTTTTGTTGCTTACATATATAAGCCGTTAAAACATTTTAATTGATTCTTGGCTTTAAAAGTAAATTCAATATTAAATAGAAACAATATATGTTAACATTATTTTGAGAGTTATTTAATTGGAGAATGACATGATTTATAATTTCAAATGACTAAAGATAACTTGGTAAAAATTTTAATCATTTGAATCCTATGAAATAGTTGCTTTGTGGTTTTTTAATTTAGAATTTAAAAAAAAGTCTTTACATGATTTAAAATATCTGACTTACAGAAATTATTAGAAAATTAGAATACCAAGGATTATATAAAGTTAGATTACAAAGTTATCTACTTAATTTCTGGATACTATATATTCTCAAATCATGAGTCTCCTGCCCCTGTGCCTGGCTATCCTCACCAGAGCTCCTTGGAGTGGGGTGGGTTGAGTTTCCTTCCCTGCCCTGAGCAGAGCCCCAGCAGCCAAAGACCTCTGGAACCAGACACAGCCATGCTCAAGGCCACTCTCTACACACTCTGACTAACCTTACACATGAAGGAACTGGCAGAGGAACCCAGCTGTGTGGGACCTGGTGCTGAGATCTCCAAGCCTGCTTGGATCAGGACTGGGCCTCCTCCACCCAGACCCCTCATTTTCCAGTATCTTGGCAGTCACACTCACAAACTGTCCCCGGCGCTATGCAATCCCATCAACGGCCAAGATTCAGAGACTATAAAACAAAGCTCCCAGAAGAGAAAGCAGCCATGCGACCGCTTATAGTCTAGTTCTCCCTCTTGGAGAACCTGGCAAGCTATCGAGAGTATCCTGCCCGTGCAGCAGAGCCTTGGCAAGATCCCCATGGCATATTCCAGATGCCAAAAACAGTAACAATAATGAGTCTCATTCCTCTGACCCTGAAAGACCCTCCAATGCGGCACTGCTGGGAAGAACGAGTAAAGAGAGGCCGCTAACATCTCAGGGCTGGGACAAATTGAGATGTTACTGGCACCCTCTCAAGCAAATCAATGGACAACGGGATGACAGTGATACAGTGATACATGTGAAAAACAATCATTTGGACTTTGGGGAATGTTTACAGTGAGCAAAAGGTAAAGGAGTCTCTGTACCTCCATTAAAAACTTGTTTAAATAGTCTTCCTTTAAGATGACATTAAATTTTGAATGAACATAAATTTTAAACTTATGTTTATCACGCAGAACACAATATCCTAAGTATTGAACATTATTTTAACTCAACACCCAGGATGTTGTTAGAAACAATGCTCAACATAATTTTAATCTGCTATTTGTATTTTTGTTTTTTAATCCAAACAAGATAAATCTAATATTTCCCCTTGTGACAGGGATTCCCTGGCTCTAGAGTGTCATCAAAGTCTTTGATCTGGGATAAACTTACCCACAAAAGTAAGATAATTTTACTTATCAAATAAGTAAGGAAATTGCCATTCCTAGCAGCATGATAATGTTAATCTTAGAAATAACTTTCTCGGGGCTGGAGTGATAGCACAGAGGGTAGGGTGTTTGCCTTGCACGAGGCATCCCATATGGTCCCCCAAGCACCCCCACGAGTAATTCCTGAGTGCAGAGCCAGTAAAAATCCCTAAGCATTGCTGGGTGTGACCCCAAAAGCCAAAAAAAAAAAAGAATTAGCTTTCTTCTGAAAAATTCCATAAATATCTAAAATATTGTTTTAAAATATTGCTGTTCTAAAAAGAATGTACATAAATGCAAAGATGTAATACAAAGTAAAAATGGGGTTCTTAGAAGATATATAAATAGAAAAGAATTATCTTAGTCTCACTCTTTCTCTCTGTCACTCTCTTTCTCTCAAATTTAGAAAATATTTAAAAACTTTAGAAGAAAAGGACAGAAAGTCTACAATAGTATGAGGTTTGTGTGTGTATGTGTGTATGGAGTGTGTGTGTATGTGTGTGTGTGTGTTATTGGTGGGGGTAAAATTGTGTGAAGGGTACTAAGCAGGATTCCCCAAAGAGGCTTTATTTCAAGTTTATTTCAAGTTTTCTTCCAGTCTCCACTGTTCATAAACTTCGATTCTGAAACTGTGGTGGTTGTGAAATTTTGATGGGGTAGACTGAAGATAAAGTCTAACAGATTTGTTCATGAGAAGACCTCCAAGAGTCATTTTATCTGTATAAAAAATTATTACACCAACTCTTCTTCTTTATGGAAGAACATGACTGGAACTTAAGGGCATTAAGTGAAGTGAAGAAAGTCAGAGAGAAAAAGAGAATTGCTTCATGATATCATTTACATGTGTAATATTTTAAAAAGTGAAGAAAAAAAGGTCACATTCAGAAGCAGAAAAGAAAAATTAATTGCCAAGGGATCAACCTGGGAGGACTGCTAACATGGAGTTAAATTTTTAAAAGAGTCTGACTTTTGTCCAGAGAAATAGTACTGGGGTTATGTAACTGACTTGTATGTGGCAGACCCTCATTTTAATACCCAGCATCAATAGCAATTATCCCCAAGCACAAAGCTAGTAGTAAACCCTGAGCATACAATAGAAATACAATAGAAATACAAAAATTGTAGAAATACAATATGTAATTATATTTGATAGCACTGTATAGTACAATTGAAATTTGTTGAGAATAAATGTGCTTTTACTGAAAAAGTCAAATATATGAGGCAATGGTTGTGCTAAAATGGAGAATTCTTCCATGATATATAAATATATATGTATGTTTTAAATATTGTTTAAATATTTAGACCTCTTATTGCCTAGTTTTCGCTCTCAGAGAACCCGGCAGGCTACTGAGAGTATCCTGCCCGCATATATGCCTGACTGGGAACACCTGTAAAGGTGATTAGAGGCTGCCCCCAAAAGTCTCTATCCCTCTTTGAGAGCCCAGCAAGCTACCGAGAGTTTCCTGCTCTCATGGCAGAGTCTGGCAAGCTATTCGTGGCGTACTCGATATGCCCAAAACAGTAACAATGATGGTCCTCATTCCCCTGACCCTGAAAGAGCCCCCAACATGCCATCGGGCTACACTAACATGTGACAGGGACGAGCGGAAACATTACTGGTGCCTGCTCAAGCAAATGGATGAACAATGGGATGAGAGTGATAGCGATAATGATGTTTTAAATATAGATAAAATACCAATTTGTAAAGTTTAAATATATAAGTCAATTACTGCTTAATTATAAAGCTGAAAATAAATACAATAGCAAGTATTTTTGATTATTTAATAATCTGTTTTATTAGTATAATTTTCACAAATTTATAAATGAAAATGAACATTTTACTTTCTATCAGTAAATAAGAGTATTATCAATTTTAAAGTTTTTCTTCCTAATGAAGATGATACGTTTCTGAATACGTAGATGCTGCTTTTAGCTATAAATCATGTAAGGATGAAATTACTTTATAGTAAATTTGATGTTCATAGTAAAAAATGCTCTCAGAGGAGTTAATTTTCCATCTACTTTGTTTCAATAACTATATTAACTTACAAATATAGGGTAATGGATTGGTTTTCTAAAATTTCTTTCCACCTCCTGACCTCCACCACACTTCTTGATTTTATTTACTTAAATGCTCATCTTGATGATATTATATTTACTATTCTCTGCCTCCTTGGGGCTGGAGTTTCAAGTATTACATAGGTTTGAAAAACCAGATGCACACCTATTTACTTATGAGGTTTTCATCTGAGTCATGCAGGGGAAAAAGTTATGATTGGGATATCTAACATAACAGCACAGATTGATCATGTTAGTCAGCCTCTGTTGGGTTTTGTACTACTGTGATATTAAATATTATCTTTGGAATTTAGCTAAAAACATATTTATTTAGAACTTCTAGTAAATTTATTTGTATCTATATTAATCAGCATTTTAAATACTTTCCATACAAAAGATATAAGAGAGATAGCCAGAGGAGTATTAAAAGAATATGTCTGGATAATTAGAAAATACATGAATTAACTAGAAATTTACATGAAACAATATTTTGCTCAAGGCCCAAATCAGTTTACTAATGACCTAGACATTTTATTTGGTTATATAGACTGTCTAATACTTTATTTATTCAAATGAAGTATTACTTTAATATAAACAGCATGTTTTAGAATGTATTAAAAATGCTTTCCATGTTTACCTGAGAAAACAGGATGGATAGCTTTTTAAGTATGACTTTAATGAATAAGAACCTGTTAATACATTTCTGAATCTTGGGAATTTTTCTTTTACTTGGGACAAATATCTTCATTTTATCTCAATAATTATGGATTTTGGGCTGGAGTGATAGCACAGCGGGTAGGGCGTTCGCCTTACAAGCGGCCAACATGGCCGACCCGAGTTCGATTCCTCCGCCCCTCTCGGAGAGCCCGGCAAGCTACCGAGAGTATTCGATATGCCAGACACAGTAACAACAAAGTCTCCAATGGAGACGTTACTGGGCCCGCTCGAGCAAATCGACGATCAACGGGAGGGCCTTTACCTTTACCTTTACCTAACATTGATTTATGCCACTGAAAGTAAAATGCTATCCTAAGTAAACTGCTTGAGAAAGTTCAACTTCTAGTACCTGCTCTCTTTTATCTTTAAGAATGGTGATGTTTCTTTCTGTAAACCTCAATACATTATATTGTAAATAAAATAAGAACAAATAATATGATGGTTGTTCATGGCGTTTCTGATATACTGAGATATATGTGCCACCCCTGCTAGTCCTAGCAGGTTTTCATCTCTGTTTTAGCTTGTTTTATTCCTGTGTCTTTGTTGCGTTTATATACATCTCTCTTCAAAACCATTCTGAGCTCAGTTGCCTAATACAATTTTCATATAGAGTTGTGAATGAACAGAGCAGAGGTACTATTACAGTTGTACTAAAACAAACTATTGTGAGGCAAAGAAATAGAACATAAGGTGAATTTAGTTGAACAGAATGGTAAACTTCCCTGTGCTCTGCATGAACTTATTTCTTATTGTGATGTTCAAAGAAGCATATGATGGTTATAAATCTATCTAGATATCTAAGGAAATATGCAGTTCAAAGTGTCAAACATTGTATTTGATTTGCATACTTAAGCTTCATTTATTTGATCAGAGTTTATGCACTGTACTTATCTGAAAAATTAGAATTTGTTTGGCAATACTTCCCAAAGCACTGTACAAATTCAATGTGATCCCTATAACAATACCTATAACATTCTTCAAAGAAATGGAGCAAACAGTCATGAAATTTATATGGAACAATAAGACCCACGAATAGCTAAAGCAATTCTTCAGAAAAAGAAAATGGGAGGAATTAACCTCCCGAACCTCAAACTTTACTACAAAGCAGCAATAATTAAAACAGCATGGTACTGGAACAAAGGCAGAGCTGCAGATCTATGGAACAGGGTTGAATATACTGACATCTCTCCTCAAACATGTTATCATCTAATCTTTGATAAAGGAGCAAGAAATGTGAAGTGGAGTAAGGAAAGCCTTTTTAACAAATGGTGCTAGCAAAACCGGACATCTACATGCAAAAAACTGGGCACAGATCTCTGCCTAACACCATGTATAAAAGTAAGATCAAAATGGATCAAAGACCTCAACATCAGACTGGAATCCATAAGGTACATTGAAGAAAAAGTTGGAAAAACCTTCCATGACGTTGAAGCTAATGGTATCTTCAAAGATGTCATGCCACTGGCTAAGCAAGTGAAAACAGAGATAGACAAATGGGACTATCTTAAACTAAGAAGCTTCTGCACCTCAAAAGAAACAGTGACCAGAATACAAAGACAGTCTACAGAATGGGAAAGTATATTCTCTAAATACACATCCAACAAGGGGTTGATATCAAGGATATACAAAGTACTGGTTGAACTCCACAAGAAGAAAACATCCAACCCCATCAAAAAGTGGGGCAATGAAATGAACAGAGACTTTCTCAAAGAAGAAATACGAATGGCAAAAGGGCACATGAGAAAATGCTCTAAATCATTGATCATCAGGGAGATGCAAATCAAAACAACAATGAGATGTCATTTCACACCACAGAGACTGTCCCACATCCAAAAGAACAAAAGCAACCTGTGTTGGCGTGGATGTGGCGAGAAAGGGACCCTCCTTCACTGCTGGTGGGAATAAGGACTGGTTCAACCCTTTTGGAAAACAGTATGGACGATTCTCAAAAAATTAGAAATTAAACTCCCATTTGACCCAGCAATACCACTCCTGGGAATATACCCAGGAGAGGCAAAAATATATGGTTGAAGTGACATCTGCACTTGCTTGTTCATTGCAGCACTATTTACAATAGCTAGAATATGGAAAAAACCTGAGTGCTCTACAACAGATGACTGGTTAAAGAAACTTTGGTACATCTACACAATGGAGTACTATGTAGCTGTTAGAAAAAATGAAGCCATGAAATTTACATACAAGTGGTACTACATGGAAAATATCATGCTAAGTGAAATGAGTCAGATAGACAGGGATAGACATAGAAAGATTACATTCATCTGGGTAACATAAAGTAACAAAATAAGAGACTAACACTCAAGAACAGCTATGATAAATACCAGGAGTTTCACTCCATGGCTTTGAGGCCAGCCGCACACTCCAGGGGTAAAGGCAGTTCAGATAGAGAAGGGAGCACCAAATAAAGGGTGCTGGGAAGATCCGCCCAGGATGGGGGATGCATGCTGAAAGTAGACTCTAGACCGAACATGATTGCCACCCAATGCCTCTTCTGCAAACCACAGCACGCAAAAGGAGAGAGAGAACAAAAGGGAGTGCCCCACCACAGAGGCATGGTGGGATGGGGGGTCGGGGGCTGGATACTGAGATTGGTGGGGGTGGAGAATGGGCACTGGTGGTGGGATGGGTACTCGATCATTGTACAACTGAAACCCAAGCACAAGAACTTGTAAGTCTACAACTGTACCTCATGGTGTTTCACTAATAAAAAAAAAATTATAAAAAAAATCACTCAGAGAGGTTAATTTAAAAAAAATTAGAATTTTTTTAAGTCAGGGATTAACCAAGAAATACATAGATTTATTTAATAAATATAAAGAGTAAGGGAATTTGTTAATGAAATTTGTTTTTCAAAAATGTACCCAGAAGCCTACATAGCTGTTTAGATGTGGATGCATTCAGGATAAAAATAATAGCAAATCTCTTGAAAACTATTTTTAAATGAAAAAGGTACAGGGTTTGAATTGTGTCTCCAAAAGTGGGTCAAGGCCAGCAAGGTTCTCGTTTTATATAAAAAGTTTTCTTAAACCTGAGTACTTCAAATGTGTCAGAAGTCCTACCCCTTTATATGTTTTTTGTCTTTAATTAATGTCCAAAAACCGAAAGACACTATATGAATGCTGTGCTATCACTCCAGCCCATTATTTAATTAAATCCTTATTTTATGCTCTACATTATGAGAATTTTTAAGTTCTCTTCTTTTCTCAAGAAAATCTAAACTCAGAAAAAAAAATTTTATTTTATGACACACTGTGATACCCGTTTTTCTTTTTGACAGATGTTAGTTCATGAAGTTTGAAAGACTTTAAACAGATTTAGTTTAATAAAGCTCCAGAGAATCTGTTGGAGTAAGAGTTCAAAAATGTGTTCTATTTTCAATGATATGATTCCCGAGCAAGAGGATCAATAAAGTTACTTTAAAGACATTTTAAATAAAAATACGTTTGCTTAGATATAGGTTAAAATTAAATCAATAAATGATATCATAAAATGCACTAGAGCTTCTTTCATGAAGGACTGGGTCTTCTTGGTTTATTAAAAATGGTGAATTGGCACTGAAAGTGGCAGAGGCTATTTTTAGTTGTAACTTTCTTTCACCTGCACGGCTGCCCAGGGGTTAAAGTTTACTTTTTCAGCTAAAGCCAATTCAATTCAGCATCGTTCTTTTGTTTCCTAGGAAATAGAACTATGGTCAGTTATCCAATAAGCTATGAGTGTCATCAGTGGCACTACAGAATGGTCATTGGTGTCATTGTTTTCATCATAGAAGGGCACAGTTAAAATAGAAAAAATAAAAAAAAATAGAAAAAAGAAAAAGAAAAAAAAGAAAGGGTGGCAAAATAGAAGTGTACAGAACAAAGAAAAGTATCTTTGAAAATAGCAACAGCAATTGACTCCAGGCCTCTTAGTTTCACCAACATTAATACTTAAGTTAACAAATATCAGTTTTGTCAAGTAATCAGTATTTTTTTTAAAAAATTCCTTGCATGCAAGTAGAACGGGCTGGAGTGACATCATAGAAGGTAGGGTGTTTGCCTTGCACGTGGACGAGCCGGGTTCGATTCTTCTGTTCCTCTTGGAGAGCCTGGCAAGCTACTGAGAGTATCCTGCCTGCAAGGCAAAGTCTGGCAAGCCCCCTATGGCGTATTTGATATGCCAAAAACAGTAACAAGAAGTCTCACAATGAGACCTTACTGGTGCCCACTCGAGTAAATCGATGAGCAATGGGAAAACAGTGCTATAGACAATGCTACAAGTAGAACAATAAATTCAAAGAAAAAGAAAAGAAGGAAGAATAACACTCTTGCCTTTTTCCTAGAGATTGCATTTTAGTTTACAATATCATTCAATCCTTTAAAAACCACATTTTAATTTTATTATTTTTTTTACAGGAGCATATAAGGCAGTATTCAGTGTTTACTCCTGGCTCCATACTCAACAGTCACTCCTAGTGTGTTCAGGGGATCATATGGGGTGCTGGCTTTTTATTCCGGGAGGGGGGCACATGCAAGGTAAACACCCTATCCACTGTACTATCGCTCTTACCCCAAAGCGTATTTTAAAATAATAATATCTATTTGAACAATGGAAAGTTTGATTTTATTGCAGAATTCTAGACAAGCATTTTTTTAAAAGTTATTCAAATTAATAACACATTTATGTTTATAATGTCTTGCTTCAGAATTTTTTTCTGATTGGGCATTACCTAAATACAACAATACCTGTAAAAAAATAATGTCTACTTCAAAGATATTTTACTTTAGGACAGGGAATTGACTTCAAAAGCTATTTTCTATGCTTTACCTGTAGGAAGATTAGATTTATTTTCCAGTACCAAGTGAACTCCAGGCACTATCTGGAACAGTGTCAGAGTACTACATCTAAAGTAACACTTGCGGACCTGCAGCTGTCACTCAAACAAGCAAGCAAAAGATAATTTGGCCAGTTTACTTTAGATCGGGCTGGAGCGATAGCACAGCGGGTAGGGCGTTCGCCTTACAAGCGGCCAACATGGCCGACCCGAGTTCGATTCCTCCGCCCCTCTCGGAGAGCCCGGCAAGCTACCGAGAGTATTCGATATGCCAAACACAGTAACAACAAAGTCTCCAATGGAGACGTTACTGGGCCCGCTCGAGCAAATCGACGATCAACGGGAGGGCCTTTACCTTTACCTTACTGTAGATCAGTGACAAATTTGTCATATTTTGAACCCCCTGATAATTTTCTCAAAATTACTCTAAAAGTCTAATAATTTTTTTCAATATTGGGTCCACACCCAGGGGTGCTCAGGTTTTACTTCTGCCTCTGCCCAGAGAACCATATGATATGCCAGGGATTGAACTGAGGTCAGTCTCATGCAAGGCAAGTGCCTACCCATTGTTCTCTTGCTCCGGCCTATATTTTGTTTTGTAATTTTAGACATTTTTAGAGAAAAGAAAGAAACTGACTTGCTAGCTTTAGTATTATTACGCATAAAAGGCAAATTAGGGCAATAAGAATGGAAACAGAATGTTTCCAAATATTCTACATCATATGCAATCACTAATATATTTGTAATAGTTAAGAACATCATAGTACAGATATGATCTATTGCTGATGATTGTTCTGTTTTTGTTTTTGTGTGTGTATGTGTGTGTGTGTGAATCTTGTAAAGGATACCTAAATGCGACAGCAATGAAACTGCTTAATTTTTATCAGCATGTTTTGACAATTTTTTTTGATACTGTTAGTCCTGGTCCTAGCTTTGTTTCTGTTTTAAAGAACAATGGTAAATAGGGTGATTTCTCTTATCACAAACAACAAAAAGACACAGAAAACTGAACTTAATATATTATTCAATTATATATAATATTAGAAATTTTTAGATATTAGAAATGTGTCATATTATAGCTGATTAAATTCAACGGATCAATAAAGTAACATACGACTGTTCACAATTTTTGGACTGCTCTCTTTTTCTTCTCTTGTTGGTTTTGTCTGAGTCTATGCTTTTATTTTCTCTTATACTCCCAATATTCTTTTATGTTTCATTATACTCCCAATAGTCTTCTGTAGTAGCACACACATTCTAAATTTTTCTACACTTTTATTTTCTTCAGCATTGTATATTTTAATTATTTTAGAGGAGAGATTCAGTTCACACCCAGAATTTCTCAGGACTATATTTGGCTCTGTTCCTAGGAGTAAACCCCCATACTGCTTGGGGAACATATT
Organism: Sorex fumeus; assembly: GCF_029834395.1. Taxonomy (NCBI): domain Eukaryota; kingdom Metazoa; phylum Chordata; class Mammalia; order Eulipotyphla; family Soricidae; genus Sorex; species Sorex fumeus. Next base: position 1,026,985 of record NW_026606138.1, on the reverse strand, counting down.
CAAAATCAAGACTTTTATAGTCTTTTTAAGTTCTAGCCAGTGTGAACAGCATACAAGGAAATGCAAGGAAAGCAATATACTACCTTACCTACTGTCCTCATTTTTCTGCCCTCTTGATATACATATTTTTAATAAGAGCTCTTTAGTTGGGACCAGAGCAATAGCATGGTTGTAGGACATTTGTGTTGGATGCGTCTGACTTGGATTTGATCTTTGACATCCCATACGGTTCCCCGAGCATCATCAGGAGTAACTCCTAAACATCACTGTGTATCACCCAAAAAATCCCTCTCTCTCAAAAAAAAAATACCTCCCCAAAGGTATTCAGAGTGGAGGGTGGGGACATTCCTAATGAAAATTTCTAGCTGTGTAAGTCTGATCTCAATCCCAGTGAAATTGGTGCTCAGGCAGATTGAAATGGTGGCTCAATAGCGGTGGGGTTTGCTAGAGACATGCTGGCAGTGCTTGGAAGTCAGCTGCGCTGTGGACTGTCCAGAGCCTGGGATATTGTCATATTGGACATTTGCTTAATCAAGCACACAGATTTGGTGGGGAAACCAGGCTTTATTCACCATGGGCATAATCTCGGCAACAAGGGTTTCTGAGAACGTCAGCAGAGAACAGTTATCTCACAAGTCATTTGTAAGGCAAATATATTCTTGTGATTCAATAAAGGGGCACACTTAAATCATGACATCAAATGCAGCAAAGATATTGGGTTACAGTACCGCAAGGATATCATAAGATGAGGGGCTGTCATCCTGGTTGTATGAAGGTGAGCTTGGCAAGGTCATTTACAGCAAGAATATCTTGGGGGCGGTAGTGGGTTTGTAGTTTAGTACAAGTAATTTATGAATCATAGATTACAATAAAAAGTGAGACCACGAATATACCAAGCATGCCTCCACCCTGTTCTCTTCCAAGTTTTTAGAAATTTTTTTTATTTGTTTCCTAGGACTTTTTACTATTAGTCTTTTTAATTTCTAATTTTGTATTTGTTTATTGGTTTGTGACCACATCCAGTGGTGCTCAAGGCTTACTCCTGACTCTATTCAAGAGAGAATACTCCTGGCAGTGCTTAGGGGGATCATGTGAGAGATTGAAAATTGAACCAGGATCTGCAGTCTGCAAGGCAAGTGCCTTACTCTCCTCTGTCCCTAAATATTTCAGAAATACTTATGCCAGCTATATTTTTAGTAATTTCAGGGATTCACAGGGATTTTTTTAATATCCCTGTGAATTATTTCCCAACTAGTGCTTCTCATTATATCCATTAATTTGAAATGAGAAACTATAATATTTGTACCTGGAAATTCAAATCAATATTCCTTTTTTTCCCTCTTTCTGAAGACAAGACAGGGACTAGTGACATTTTCTGTATCTGGCGTGCTCCTGAGTCTAGTATCACCAAGCCAAATATCTTCCTACAATTTCACAGTTTCTCTCACTGTAGCAAACCTTAAGGGATCCTAGAGAAAGAATCTGTTTATTGTAAATTGGGTGACACAATTTTGTTGGTGGAACTATACCACACACAAAACAAGTTGCGCTCTCTGCTTTCCATAAGACTGAATGAGTAGAGGAGGAAGAGAATACCTTCCTTAACTAGTTCTCTTTTGCAGACCACAACACCCAAAAGGAGAGAGAGAACAAAAGGGAATGCCCTGCCACAGAGGCAGGGTGGGATGGAGGGATGGGGGTGGGAGGGATACTGGGATCCATGGTGGTGGAAAATGGGCACTGGTGGAGGAATGAGTATTTGATCATTTTATAATTGAAACCCAAGCACAAAAATTTGTAAGTCTACAACTGTACTTCATGGTGTTTCACTAAATAAAAATTAAAAGAAAAAAAAAGAGAACACCTTCCTGTCCTTAATGTCTACAATGTCACAGGCTCACTGTGATGTCCTTGTTCTCCAAAAAATTTTCATTCTTGCCAATTGTTATAACACTTATTTGGTATATACTTTCTTGCTCTCCATAAATATCCTTCCTTAGTTTCACTAGGTACCTAGATAATTTCTTCCTGAATTAAAAAAAATGTAGTACTGCTTTGGTATATTAACTTTTCAGAACAGAGGGGATGCAATTTTATATATAAGTTAGTTATCTTGGCATTGACTAACACTTGGAAAATTTGTATGTATGCCTTATGTCATAATTCATCTTACTTTCAACTTTAACTGGTTATAAGAAACAACATGCCTTAAGATCGATGAGAAAAGTAAAATTGAGCAGGTGCTCTATTGAGCACCAATTTTATACCATTTTATTTAATTCCTAAAAAAACTTTGTAAAGTAAAAATCACCATGCTTGAATTTACACTGAAAGGAACCACTATTGAGAAGCCAGGGGGTTCAGACTTAAAAGCTTCTTGTTTATTGTGACAATGAATTTTTATTCAAACTTACTTTCTCTGTGTTATCAAAGAAACTGCAAGAATAATCTTTAGTCTGAATCTGCCAAGGAGGGAACTGAATGGCAAGTTTTTGGTTAGGGAATAGTCAGATCCCCAGTGATCTCATTGCTTGGTAGATGGCTCTTGTTGGAAGGTAGCTCACTCTAAAATTGTCTTAACATGTACCTGTAGGAGCCAAAGTCTTTTATCTTTACCCCAGTCTTTCCAACGTTTATGTGTGCAAGCAATGAATAATCTATTTGTATGTTAATTCAAAATAAACACTAGTGAATTTTATTCCAATTAATTGGGTTTGAGTCAAACAGATTAGGCTGGGTTATCTACTTTGTGTAAAAATAATAAATAGTATTTCTAGAATTTATTGAAACTGCAGTTTTTAAAAAGTAGTCATGCCTGGAATAAAGCTCAGTAATCAGTTGCATGCTTCACATGTAAGAGGACTTGAGTTTTATATCTGGCACCAAAAATAACATAAAAATAAAATTAGATATAATTTCTGTTATCTATGTAATTATAATTGCCGTTTATTTTGAATACATATATAATTGTAGGATCAGTTAAAAATAATCAGACCTATGATGAATAGGTATCCTCCTGATTTGACAAGGATTCAAAAATATCTTAGGAATTGTTCCAAGGAGGATTATTTTTAGTATTAAAACCTACTGCTTATTATTGGGTATCTGTGTACATGCCAGGCACTGTTCTAAACAATAAGCACCTTATCTCTAATCCTCATAAAACCCTGCAAGGCAGATGTAAATAACCTCATTTTCAGAATGTAGAAACTCAGGCTTAGACTGTTTGAATAACTTGTGTGAGATGACAAAACTAGCAAGTGGCAGAATCAAAAATCAAACAGTACTGATTATGAAACTCAATGCAGTAAGCCATCCAAGTGGATCTTTTTAATTGGTTCCCTCTTTTGTCCAGTGATTTGTGGGATTTGGGGTCACTGGAGTCCTAAGTTCTATAGAATTATGGAGCAACATATATGACTTTATTCAACTATGTGGTTTTTGATATTTATTTGGTCCCCAAAGTTTTTCTTTAACATGACTGTTAGCAGATATAAATTAGCATACGCAAATTTCAATTTAATTCTAAATTTTTTCATTTTCTTTTCTACTCTTTGAAATTTAATATTTATTATTTTTCACTTGATAAATCAATCAATATTTTATTGTGATACAAAATAATGATGTCGAAATGAATAGAGTAATATAACAAAAGTATATCACAAATCATATATAATTTTAGCTTTTTATGGACCATACATTTAAAGCATAAAAATGCTTATACTGATCAGAGCTGCTTCCTTGTCTCCCATCCCCCAGGTTGGTCTTTGCGCCTCCCCTCTGACCTGGGACTGGAACCCCACCGCACAAGTGTCTGCAGGTGCCCCCCTTAGGGACCTCCCTGACAAGGAATTCTGATATGGAGTCATCAAGATGTTCAATCAACTCAATGAAACAGTCACACACATATCCGCTAAACTGAAAGAGGACATGAAAGAAACGATCGATTGCACAATTGACAAAATACAACAAGAAATGAGAGCCGAAATTGGAAAGCTCCGCACAGACATGGCACGCATCACAGATTCCATAGATGAAGTCAAAACCTCACTCACTGCCCTCAAAAACAGAACGACCACAGCTGAAGAAAGAATCAGTGACTTGGAAGATCAGCTGCACCAAGCCAACAGACAACAGCAAGCAATGGCAAGAGACCTCAAAATAGCTCAAGAGCGAATCAAAGTCCTACGAGATGATTCCAGAAGAAACAACATTAGAATCATTGGACTAACATAAGCTCAAGGAAACAATCCCAATGAAAAAACCATGCTGAAACAAATTATTGCCGAAAAATTCCCAGAGCTCCATAATACAGCCATCCAGATTCAAGAAGCCCGAAGGGTGCCAGCTAAAAGAGACCCCAACAGAAACACCCCAAGACATATTATAGTCAGAATGATCGATGCTGCCTATAGAGACACAATACCACAAGCAGCAAGGGCAAAAAAGGAAATCACATACAAAGGAGCACCCCTGAGATTCACAGCAGACCTCTCAGAGGAAACCCTACAAGCCCGAAGACAGTGGAGAGATATAGTCAAAAAACTCACTGAAATGAATGCTTCACCAAGAATACTCTATCCGGCTAAACTCTCACTCCAAATAGATGGAAAGGTACACTATTTTCTAGATAAACAGAAGCTCAGGAACTTCATAGACTCAAAACCAAACCTAAAACAAGGACTAAAGGGGCTAGTATAAGACAAGACAAACCCTACAACCACAACACACCCACACAGAAACATGACACAAAACCCCATAACCATACTCTCTCTCAATGTCAACGGTCTAAATTCACCATTGAAGAGACACAGAGTGGCAAAATGGATACAGAGACAGAACCCAACATTCTGCTGCCTACAAGAAACTCATCTCAACACTCAGAGCAAATACAGACTCAAAGTCAAAGGATGGAAAACAATCCTGCAAGCAAACAGCTCCTGTAAAAAAGCTGGGGTGGCCATACTAGTATCTGACAACATTAATTTCACCCTGAAAAAGGCTAGAAGGGACAGTGAAGGCCATTTTCTATTCATCAAGGGATACGTACAACAGGAAGAGATCACACTCTTAAATGTATACGCACCTAATGAGGGAACAGCCAAATATTTAAAACAACTGCTAACAGACTTTAAGGAGGACATTGCAAGCAGCACAATAGTACTTGGAGACTTCAACATTGCCCTATCACCTCTGGACAGATCAACAAGAATAAAACCCAGCAATGAATCATTGGCTTTGAAAGAAGAAATAGAAGAGAGAGGGCTTATAGACTTATACAGGGCTTTACACCCCAAAAAGAAAGAATACACATTCTTCTCCAGTGCACAGGGAACATTTTCCAAAATAGACCATGTGCTAGGACACAAAACATACCTCAACAAAATAAGGAAGATAGAAATAGTATCAGCCATCTTTTCAGACCATGATGCACTGAGGATAGAAGTGAATCACACACAGACACGGAGAACCAAATCAAACACCTGGAAATTAAACAACTCGATGTTGAACAATGAATGGGTCAGGAACGAAGTCAAGGACGAAATCAAAGGATACCTGGAAACAAATGAGAATGAAGACACGAGCTACCAGAACCTATGGGATGCAGCGAAAGCTGTATTAAGGGGAAAATTTATAGCTCTGCAAGCATATCTTAGGTCTGTAGAAATGGTGCACATAAACAACTTGACCTCACAGCTCAAGTCCTTAGAAAAGGATCAACAGAAAGAACCTAAATCAGGCAGAAGGAAAGAGATCATAAAACTTAGAGCAGAAATCAATGACATGGAAACCAAAGAAACAATCCGAAAGATTAATGAAACCAAGAGCTGGTTCTTCGAGAGAATAAACAAGATAGATAAACCACTCGCAATACTCACAAAGAAACAGAGAGAGAGAACCCTAATAAACCGAATCAGAAATGAGAAGGGGGATATCACAACAGAAACCAAAGAAATCCAAAAGATCATCAGAGACTACTTTGAAAGTCTGTATGCCACGAAACAAGAGAACCTAGAAGAAATGGACAAATTCCTGGACTCCTATAATCTCCCAAAGCTGAATCAAGAAGACCTGGAGTATCTGTATAGACCTATTAACATCAACGAAATAGAAACTGCAATCAAAATCCTTCCCAAAAACAAAAGCCCGGGCCCAGATGGATTCACTAGCGAATTTTTTCCAAACATTTAAAGAGGACCTGCTGCCAGTACTTCTCAAGCTCTTTCAGGAAATTGAAAAAACGGAAACTCTCCCAAACAGTTTCTATGAAGCCCATATCTCTCTAATACCAAAAGGAAACAAAGATATCACGAGAAAAGAAAACTACAGGCCAATATCTCTGATGAACACAGATGCGAAGATTCTCAACAAAATACAAGCAAATAGAATTCAACTACTCATCAAAAAGATCATACACCATGACCAAGTAGGATTCATCCCGGGATGCAAGGCTGGTTTAACACTAGGAAGTCAATCAACATAATCCACCACATCAACAAAAGAAAAGATAAAAATCATATGATCATATCAATAGATGTAGAGAAAGCATTTGACAAGATCCAGCACCCATTTATGATGAAAACCCTAGCCAAAATGGGGAAAGAGGGGACTTTTCTCAATATAGTTAAAGCCATCTACCACAAGCCTACAGCAAGCATCGTCCTCAATGGCAAAAAACTGAGAGCCTTCCTTCTAAGATCAGGGATGAGACAAGGATGCACACTCTCTCCACTGCTGTTCAATATAGTATTGGAAGTACTTGCAATAGCAATTAGGCAAGAAAAGGATATTAGGGGCATCCAGGTAGGAAAGGAAGAAATCAAGCTCTCACTATTCACAGATGATATGATACTATACTTAGAAAACCCTAAAACCTCTATCAAGAAACTTCTAGAAACAATAGGCTTGTATAGTAAAGTGGCAGGTTATAAAATCAATGCCCAAAAGTCCATGGCTTTCCTATATGCAAATAGTGAAAGAGAAGAAAAAGACATGAAGAAAACAATCCCATTCACAATTGTGCCCCAGAAAATCAAGTACCTAGGAATCACCTTAACTAAGGAAGTAAAGGACCTGTACAAAGAAAACTACAAAACTCTACTTCAGGAAATAAAAGAGGATACGAGGAAATGGAAAAATATCCCCTGTTTATGGATCGGGAGAATTAACATTGTCAAAATGGCAATACTTCCCAAAGCACTGTATAAATTCAACGCAATCCCTATTAGGATACCCATGACATTCTTCAAAGAATTGGAGCAAACACTCCTGAAATTCATATGGAACAATAAACCCCCACGAATAGCTAAAGCAATTCTTGGGAAAAAAGAAAATGGGAGGAATCAACCTCACTAACTTCAAACTCTACTACAAGGCAGTAATAATTAAAACAGCATGGTACTGGAACAAAGGTAGAGCTGTAGACCAATGGAACAGGGTTGAATATACTGACGTCCCCCCCAAGCATATGGGCATCTAATCTTTGATAAGGGGGCAAGAAAAGTGAAGTGGAGCAGGGAAAGCCTCTTTAACAAATTATGCTGGCAAAACTGGATGGCTATATGCAAAAAAATGGCCTCAGATCTCTGCCTAACTCCATGTACAAAAGTAAGATCTAAATGGATTAAAGACCTCAACATCAGACCGGAATCTATAAGATACATTGAGGAAAATGTTGGCAAAACCCTTCATGACATAGAAGCTAATAGTGTCTTCAAAGATGTCACACCACTGGCCAAGCAAGTGAAAACAGAAATAGATAAATGGGACTATCTTAAACTAAGAAGCTTCTGCACCTCAAAAGAAACAGTGACCAAAATACAAAGACAGTCAACTGAATGGGAAAGGATATTCCCCAACTACACATCTGATAAGGGGTTAATTTCAAGGATATACAAAATACTGGTTCAACTCCACAAAAAGAAAACATTCAACCCCATCAAAAAATGGGGAGATGAAATGTATAGAAACTTTGACATAGAAGAAATCCGAATGGCTAAAAGACACATGAGAAAATGTTCCACATCATTAATCATCAGGGACATGCAGATCAAAACCACAATGAGGTATCACCTCACACCACAGAGACTGGCCCATACCCACAAGAACAAAAGCAACCGGTGCTGGCGCGGATGTGGTGAGAAAGGGACACTCCTTCACTGTTGGTGGGAATGCCGACTGGTTCAGCCCTTCTGGAAAACAGTATGGATGAATCTCAAAAAACTAGAAATTGAGCTCCCATTTGACCCAGCAATACCACTCCTGGGAATATATCCCAGAGAGGCAAAAAAGTATAGCTGAAGTGACATCTGCAATTGTCTGTTTATTGCAGCACTCTTTACAATAGCCAAAATCTGGAAAAAACCTGAGTGCCCGAGAACAGATGACTGGTTGAAGAAACTCTGGCACATTTACACAATGGAGTACTATGTAGCTGTTAGGAAAGATGAAGTCATGAAGTTTACATACAAGTGGTACTACATGGAAAGTATCATGTTAAGCGAAATGACTCAGAAAGAAAGGGATAGACATAGAAAGATTGCATTCATCTGGGGAACATAAAGTAACAAAATAGGAAACTAACACCCAAGTATGGCAGAGATTACTACCAGTCATTTTACTCAATGACCCGGAGGACATCCACACATGTTAGGGGAAGGGGGAGCTCAGAAAGAGAAGGGAACACCAAATAAAGGGTGTTGGGAGGATCCGCCTGTGATGGGAGAGCATGCTGAGGGTAGACTGTCGACCAAGCATGATTGCCACTCAATGCCTCTTTTGCCGACCATGGCACTCAAAAGGAGAGAGAGGGAAATGCCCTGCCACAGATGCAGGGTGGGATAGGGGCTGGCGGGGGGAGGGGATGCTGGGATCCGAGGTGGTGGGAAATGCGCACTGGTGGAGGGATGGGTGTTTGATCATTGTATAATCGAAACCCAAGCACAAAAATGTGTAAGTCTACAACTGTACCTCATGGTGCCTCACTATTAAAAAATTTTAAAAAAATGCTTATACTATTCTGTAAATCCTGACATACATATCTCTTCCTTTCACTCAATAGATCTACATTTTACTTAATTTCTAACTTATCATTTCTTTCTATGTTGACACATTATTACTACACATCATGTATTAATAAGACAAAATGAACTTATTTTGGATCCTTCTTAAAATAATATACACATTTGTCTACTTATCTCTTGTTTTATAAACATTTTACTTTGTGATGTAAAGCACTAAAACAACTGCAATATTGTATTTTTCTTGTCTCAGAATTCTGATTTTAATTACACTGTTTATTTTTGTTGTTTGTTTTGTGAGCTGTACCCAGCAATTCTCAAGACTTATTTCTGGCTCTGCTGTCATACATCACTGTTGGCGGGTTTTGGGTAGTCATATGTGGTGATGGATTGAAGCTGGTTGGCTGTGTGCAAAGCAATCACTCTACCCACTGTACTATGATTTTGGCCCTCTCCTCTTTTCGTTTCTTATACAGAGTTAATTATTCTGTTATAAGAATATTCAAGTGCATATTTCTTTTATAGTATGATGCATAAACAAAAATATGTGTATATGCATACATTAATCATCCTTCATATATATTAGTTTTCTGTTAAAAATATTTGGAAACAATGATACCTATAATAATGAGAACACCAAGAGCCTAGATTAAGGGGTTTATATACTATTCTGCTGTATAAAGAATTAGCATCACTTAAGATAAATACCAATCGTAAGGATAGGAAAAGGAAAATCGCAAGTTAAACTTGGGGTATCTCCTATGTCAAGTAAACAAGAAATAACTCAAAAGTAAAAGTTGATTTTTCTTATCTCTTTCTTCTCTTTCATTATTTGTATGTAGGAAAGTCATGGATTGTTTGGGTGTTGATTTTGTATTCTGTAACTTTACTATAAAAACCTGTTGTTTCTAGAAGCATTTTTCTAGAGTCTTTAGGATTTTCTAAGTATGTCATCTGCAAATAGTGATAACAGGACCTCTTTCTGTCCTATCAGAATGTCCATGATATCTTTTTCTTGCCTAACTGTTATGGCAAGAACTCCCAGTACTGTATTGAATAGGAGTGGCAAAGGAGGGCAACCTTGTCTTTTCCCTGAACTTAGAGGAAAGTATTTTAGTTTCTCTGCATTGAGAATCATACTTGCTGTGGGTTTGTGGTATATGGCTTTGACTAAACTGAGGAAAACTCCTTTCAATTCCCATTTTATTGAGAGTTTTTATCATGAACAGGCGCTGAATCTTGTCAAACACTTTCTCTGCATCGACTAATATGATTATATGTTTTTTATCTTTTTTATTGATAAATTTTGTATTATGCTGATTGACTCATGAGTATTAAAACTTCCTTTCATCCCCAGGATGAATCCTGCTTGGTCATAGTTTATGATCTTTTTGATGAATCACTGGATTCTGTTTACTAGGATCTTTGCATCTGTGTTCACCAGGGATATCAGCCTTTAGGTCATTTTCTTTGTGGTATCTCTGTTTGTTTTTGGTATCAAGGTGATATTTGCTTCATATTAACTGTTTAGAAGTGTTTCTGATTCTTCAATTTCCTGTAAAAGCTTGAAAAAGATTGGGAGTAAGTCCTCTTTACAGATTTGGAAGAATTCAATAGAGAATCCACCTGGGCCAGGACTTTTGTTTGTGGGGAAACGGTTTATCGCAGTGTCAGTTTCCTCAATTGTGATAGAATTGTTCAGGTACTCCAAATCCTTTTGGTTCAGCTTTGGGAGGCTCCAGAAATCGAGGAATTTATTCTTCATTTCCTCAACATTTTCTTGCTTCGTGGCACAAATATTCTCAAAGTAACCTCTGATAATCTTTTGAATATCTGTAGTTTCTGTTGTGATATCCCCCTTTTCAATTATGATTCTCTGTATTAGGGTTTTTTCTTTCTCTCCTTTTGTGAGTCTTGCTAGAGGTTTACAATCCCATTCACAATAGTGCCTCAGAAAATCAAGTACTTCAGAATCAACTAAAAAGGTGAAGGAACTATACAAAGAAAATTACAAAACACTAATTCAAGAAATAGAAGAGGACACTAGGATATGGAGACAGATCCCCTGCTCATGGACCAGAAGGATTAATATTGTCAAAATGGCAATACCGCCAAAATATTTATACAAATTTAAAGCAGTCCCTATAAGGATACTCACGGCATTCCTCAAAGAAATATACAAAACACTCCTAAAATTAATATGGAATAATAAACCCCCACAAATAGCCAAAGCAATCCTTGGGATAAAGAAAATGGATGGTATCACCTTACCCAACATCAAACTGAACTACAAAGCAGTAGTAATTAAAACAGCATGGTGTTGGACTAGAAACAGACAAGCAGAACAAAGGAACAGAGTTGAATATTCTGTCATAGACTCTTAAATGTATGATCACTTAATCTTTAATAAAGAAGCAAGAAATGTGAAGTGGAAAAAGGAAAGTCTCTTCAACAAGTGGTACTGGGAAAACTGGACAGTTACCTGCACAAAAATGAACTCTGACCTATGTCTAATGGCAGGCATAATATCAGATGAAAGTGGATTAAAAACCTCAATATCAGACCTGAATCCATAAAGTACCTTGAGGAAAATTCATGTAAAACCATCCATGACACTGAAGGTAAAGCCATCTTTAAGGATGAAACACCACTGACCATGCAAGTGGAAACAAATGGTACTACCTTAAACAAAGACGCTTCTGCACCTCAAAAGAAACAGTGACCAAAATACAGAGAGAACCCATGAAATGGGAAAAATATTTACCCAATTCCCATCAGACATGGAGGTTAATATCCAGGATATACAAGACATTAGTAGAGCTGTACAAGAAAAATCCTACAATCCCATTAAAAGCAGGAGAAAAAGTGAACAGAAACTTCCTCAAAAAAAAAAAAATAGAAACGGATAAAAGGCACGGGAAAAAATGCTCTGTACCACTAATCATCAGGAAGATGCAAATCAAAAAAACAACAGTGAAATATCATCTCACACCAGAGACTGACACACATTAAAAAAAAAAAACAGTGCTGGCATGGATTTGGGGAGAACGGTACTCTCTCATTGTTAATGGGAATGCCAACCTGTCCAACCTCATTGGAAAACAATATGAGCATTCCTTAAAGCCTAGAAATTCAGCTTCCATATGACTCAGCAATATCATTTCTGGGAATATATCCGAAGGGTGTAAAAAAAAGCACAGTAGAAATGATATCTGAATCTATAAGTTCATTGCAGCACTGTTCACAATAGCCTGAATCTGGAAACAACCTGAGTGCCCAAGAACAGATGACTGGTCAAAGAAACTTTGGTACATCTATACAATAAAATACTATGCAGAGGTTGGGAAAGATGAAGTCATGATATTTGCTTATTGGTGGTTGGACATGAGATTACCATGCTAAGTGAAATATGTCAGAAAGAGAACAGACATAGAATGACAGCAGTCATATGTGGAATATAAAATAACATAATTTGAGCCTGACACCCAAAGAGAGTAGAGTCAAGGGCAGGAAGATTTTTCCACGGTTGGACATCTGCTTCATGAGCTGGGGGAGAAGGTAGCTAGGATAGAGAAGGGACCATTAAGTCAATGATAGTTGGAAGGATGGTCGGGATGGGAGATGTGTACTGAAAGTAGATAAAGGATGAAACATCATGGCCTCTCAGTATCTGTATTGCAAACCATAATGGCCAAAAGTAGAGAGAGAGTAATAGGGAAATTGTCTGCCATAGAGGCAGGGAGAGGGTTGGGATGGGATAATGGGGACATTGGTGGTGGAAAATATACACTGGTGGAGGGATGGGTGTTCAATCACTGTATGACTGAAACTCAAACATGAAAGCTTTGTAACAGTATCTCATGGTAATTCAATTTTAAAAAAATGAATACACAAATAAAAGATATGTATGTCAGAGAGATATGAAAAATCTGAAAAAAGAGAAATTGAGACTTGCATTAGGAAATGGGTAAGATTGGGGAAAATTTGAATAAAATATTAAAAAACACTTTGAATTATAACATGATTATATTTAAATATTAAATGAACTGTGTAGTAAAAGGCAAACTATAGAAATTTATTTTTCAGCTTGGATTAGGCAAGTCCACAATTAAGATAAAAGTATAAATAAATGTAAATGTTGAATATAACAGGAAATATTAAGGAAGATTTTAGAAAAATTTGACTCATGTTTATCATTACAAAATAAATATACACAATTAAGTAGGGATATTCGTCATCACTACTAAAGTAAAAATAAGCCTGTTCTCTGCTATAAAATTTAAATATCTATCCCACAATCAGAAAACCAATCAGAACAAATATGAAAAAAAATAATCTCATTAAAAATATATCATCTCATACAACTATTGGAGATGAGAGATTAAAAAGAGGAAAGCAAAATATTTGTGTGTAATATTTCTTTATTCATGTTTTTAATATATTTATGGAACAGTTTCATATTTACAATATTATATTCTAAGATATTCCTTTATGTCTTATACCACCAGGCTTGTTATAATCATAAAATCTTATGTAAGTTTGGTAAAAAATAATATATTTGTTTAAAGGCAGGTAATGCGTTTATTTGTCTTCCCTTTCCCTCTTTTTTCTTAGCATGAATTTTTTGACATAGTTACAATATCTGATCTGGAATACTTCATTACATCTAGTTAACCTACTTCATTGTCTTTTCTTTTCCTTTTGGAAACCATTTATTGTGTTTTGTTTATTTTTTATTTGAAGAAATAAATATAAATATTTTGATAAAGAGACAGTTGAACTCATTGCTAGAAAAAACATATATATTCATGGTAGGAGCATAGTCTGAACATAACTTTGAAAATCTGTTCAGAAGTACCTGCAAAGCTAAACATAATTTTATATCATGGTGTAACAAGTCTTTTTCTAAATATATAATCAATATTCAACATATGTGTGTATTTAGGTTCAAGAAAAATTCGTATAATATCCTTTTTATTTATCAAATAACTGGAAACAATCCAAAAGTCCATTCAAAGTCCTCTCAAAGAAAAACACCTGGACACATTATGATAGTGTAAATTTTGTACATTGGAATACAACTTAACTGTGAAAAGTAGCTGCCACCAATTAACTAAAAAAAAATTACCTCAATGATAATATGTTGAGAATAGAGCCAAGATGCTCTCTCAAAACTTCCGCAGCCACAATATAGTGTGTTCAATCTCTTCAATAAAACTCTCTGTTATTATATAAAAGAAAATAAAAGAAGCTGAAAACATTTTAATTTTATTCAGTACACAGAAGGTCAGTTTACTTAAAATTCAAGGCCAGGAAACATAATTTTTACTAGTTATATACATTTCAAATACAGAAAAATTATATATAAATTATTATGCAATCTTAGAGGGCCAGAAATAAAAGTTAAAAATGTATTATCCATGCAGTCATAGAGGCTTTCATTCTATGGACAGGACAGGAAGCTTTTCTAATGTCTATGTATGGGAATGTTTTCTTTTTTTGTTTTTTTAAGTGGGGGATGTTTTCTTTAGGGAAGATCAAAACTATTTTTAGAATATCTCTGAAAGATTAGAGTGAACAAGGATGATGTCCCAAATATAAAATTAGATACATAGCAACTAAAGTATATCTGTAAAGCACTTCACAGAAATACTTCGACTAACATTAACTAAGTATGAGGAAGTGTATAAATGTGTATAACACTAAGAATAAGTTATGTATCTTCCATTCTCTGTCTCTCACATAATGTTTCTTGCAGTAGATCATAGCTGAAAATAACTCAAAATGGAAGTTGAAGAAATGTAGTTTTGCATAACTAATTGATAACCTAAAAAGTGATCACATTCCTTGATGGTGATTAAAGGCATGATATGAATGAACAATTTATATTATAATCATAATTAAATGAACTACGTTCTTGTTGGTAGAGCAAGAGCTATCAACTAGGAATATGTAGTATCACTACATTCAAGTTTTGTATTTGGATTCCTGGCAATATTATATAATTTTAGCTGTCTATTAGTTATAAAGATACATAGGGATGATCTATGTAAATAATCCCCATAAGTACAATATTACTCAATTTTATTCTTGCTTTAGATCAATTCAGGAAAAAAATGGGGGAGTATGCATAAAGCAGGGTTTTTGATTGCTAAATAAAGAAGGAAAATGTGTCATAGAGTGGAAATCTTATAAGGTTTCCTGAAAGTTAGTTTTAAATTAAGAACTTCACTGCATTTAGCATAGATTTGAGAGCAAATAAAGTATAATATACACGGTAAAATGCAATTCATGCACAATTAAAAAGAATTGAAGTGAATTTGAGAAGGTTTTGCAATCCATATTATAGAACTTGAAATTTTCCTGAAGACCAAAGAAGGACATCCAAATAAGTTAATGAGTGTAAGCACATCAAATGAATTTTTATAAATACATTCTGACTCAGTACAGAGGACTGATGGTTAGAGGCAAATACAGAGCAAGGAGCTAGATTTCATATATATTGGGCATGGTTTCAGTGTTTCTTCATTTTCCCTGCCTCTGTTTCCTCCTCTGAAAAAAGGCATGTTATAAAGTGAGTTACTTCACAGAATTGACTCCAAATAATAGTGTCTATGAGTGTCTATGACTGTTTAATTAAGTAGTAATTTATAATTATTTATTGAAATGTAAAAGATTGTGAATAATCAGATTTTTCAAGATATGTTAAATTATTAAAGTACTATATTAAATTATTAAAATATGTAATAGAGTATTGAATGTATTTATCTGTTAGAAAATTTTTATTTTCTACAGAATTTTTTTCTTATTTTTTCCAAACTGATATATTTAACCATCTGTAGGTATGTCTAGAACAAAAGATAATATCATCTAAGCATCTTAATGCAGTGTACAATATATGTGATGAGTAGTAGCTTTCCCAGAAGTTTCTTAAGAGACATCTAAAACAAATCATACACATTCTCACTTTTATTCATTCTCTTTTTTTATCCCTTTGCGTGCTGCTGTGGACAATAAAGGCAATGCCACACACTAGAGATGACAGAGAGGTAAGCGGTATAAGGCCATAAATCTTTAAACCACCTTTCTATTGCTGAACTAAAGGGACACTATCCAAGGGAGAAATACTTTTTTTATATTTAAACTTTTTTTTCTTTTATGTTCTTAGTTGTTCAAAACAATATAATTAAGTCATGAGATGCTTAGGTTGATAAAATCTGAACGTTTTCATAGGCTTAATAGAATTATTCATATGTCAAAACTCAGAAATATTAATGGCTTGAAAAGCAACCTCATTCTTACTTTGCAATCTATTTTGAACTATATCATGAATTTTCTGAAAATGTTGCTGATTGACAAACTATAGAGATAGAAAAAATAATATGAACATATTTAAATTTTGGTGTATTTTGGCTTCTGCACTATCCCCAAATTCTTGAAATGAACATGAATATCCAATTGTTTATCCAAATGAAATTAATATGAGTATGCAAGTAATTTTACAGCTTTACTAAAAGCAATATGCTCTGCCTGTGGTCTACAATCCAGATTGTTAAAAATTTTGTTGAGTTGGAAACTTTCTCACTTAAAAGTACCTCCCAATGAAAGCCTTAGCAAAAGAGAAGAGAAAGGACTTTGTATATAAAGTTCAATAGCCTTCTGATAAAGATAAGATGAAAGGTTTCATTTCATCCTGAGGATCATTGTTACTGATGGTCTTGATTTAGTCATCATAGTGTTAAAACAAATTCAAGTTTTAAAACACATCGGATAATAGAAACAAAGTTTTTAAACTTAAAAGCTCTGTTCAGATAAGATTTGTGCCTGTGGTTGGTTACTTATACGTGGAATTAAGCAGAAGCTTACTAAGAGTCTGAGAGTCAGACACCAAAGAAATAAGGGGATACTGTGATTATTCAATTAAGCAATTTTAAAGCTCTGAATAATCACACCAGTGTGAAATAGTCAATTGCCTATAGTTCAAAGGGCAGTCATCAGAGTGGCATAGGAGAAAAATGGACAATTGATTTCTCTCTATAAATTCATATTGGAAAACCTAAAAAAAGTTGCTCAAATATCAGAGAATGGGATCTTCATATTTTATATTTGAGGATTTTTAAAAGTAAAGTAAAGTAAAGGCCCTCCTGTTGATCATCGATTTGCTCGAGCAGGCCCAGTAACGTCTCCATTGGAGACTTTGTTGTTACTGTATTTGGCATATCGAATACATCACGGGGAGTTTGCCAGGCTCTGCCGTGCGGGCGACATACTCTCGGTAGCTTGCCGGGTTCTCCGAGAGGGGCGGAGGAATTGAACTCCAGTCGGCCATGTTGGCTGCGTGCAAGGCAAACGCCCTACCACTGTGCTAATATGAGGATTTTTAATTTTAATAAATGATTTCTACTGATTATGTCTATTTTCTTTTCTAAACATAAGTTTTTAATGTTATTTAAGGATAGGTCTTTCCAGGTTTCAGACAAACCTCCTAGTAATGTGTAATTAAGATTCTTTAAGATGAGGATAATATATTTATTAAGATATTTCATCTTGGTATGTGAGTCATCAAAGCCCTAGCCAAGAGGCATTCAAACTCAGTACATCAGGATCCTTTGTGAGCTGTATTACAGATTCACCACTAGGATCTCACCATTCTACAGGGCAGTGATCATCGACATCAAGAGAGGGGTTCGGCAGGGTGATACCATTTCACCGAAACTCTTCAGTGCCACCCTTGAGAACGTCATGTGATGATTGGAATAGGAAGAAATTGGAGTGAAGATAGACACTTGGCAACAACACCACCTCTGATTCACTGATGATATCATTCTAATAACACCAAACATTAGCCAAGCGGCACAAATGCTGGCCGATTTCAATCATGAGTGTGGAAAGTTCAAACTGCAGCTGAATCTCACCAAGACAATGTTCAGGAAAAATGAACTAGTCCCTGATGTTGCATTTGCTCTCAATGGAACGAACATCTCCAAATGCAGCAACTATGTGTGTCTGGTTCGAGAACTCAACATGAGAAACGATTTGGAGCCAGAACTGTGCAAGAGGAAGAGAGCACCATGGAAAGCCTTCAAGAGCATCAAAGAAGCTGTTAAGAGAAGGAAGAACCTCTGGCTCCGGGAATATCTTTTTGACTCCACCGTTATTCCTGCACTAACATACACCTCAGAGACCTACGAAAACAGGTGGAGAACGCTATTTGGGTCTCCAAAAGAGGAATCGAAACAGCTATGCTTGGAGTATCATGCTTCACTCAAGTGAGAGAAGAAATCCGGAGTTCTGACCTCCATTGATGATCGAGAATCAGGGATGCTGTCTCATTTGCCAAGGCATTGAAAATCAGATGGGCTGGACACGTAATGTGATTTAGAGATGACTGCTGTACTAGAGCAGTTACTGACTGGATTCCACATGATGTCAAAAGGACATGTGGCCGCCCACCTCCGAGATGGTCATACTTCTTCATCAAAACCCTCAACAAATGGTTTGAGGCTCTTCGTGTTCCTGGAGCTAGCAGATGCCATTGGGCTACACTAGCACACGACAGGGACAAATGGAGATGTTACTGGTGCCGTCTCAAACAAATCAATAAACAAGTGATACATGTATTACAAGTGATGTAAGTTAATTACAGTTAAGTTCAAAATAATTATTGTTAAGCCATGTGAAATTTAAGAAAAATTGTTATCAATCTCCAACTCCTATGAAAGAGAAGACTACCCAGTTTTAAAATTGTTAGAGGAAAACCTTCCACAACAGGTCAGTTCATATTGTTTGGTGCAGAAAACAATTAGCCATCAAAACTGTGCATATGAAAAGTGAGTTTATTTTTGCTAAACCAAGGGAAGCTTAAAGGTTCGAAAGGAAGAGAACAGAACTATTAAGATTGGGAGGCTGGCTTCTTAAAATGATTTCATTGTAATTGTATTGCTTTATTTTTGTTTTTTTGGTTTGGGGGTCACAGCTAGTGGTCCTCAGGAATCACTCCTAGCGGTATTTGGGCAACTGTCTCTGGTAACTAGGATTAAGTAACATATCCTGTAGGATAGGCTATGAAAATTAGAAAAATAACATTAGAAATGGAAAATCCTTGGATCAGTTCCTGACCTTGGTATGAAGTAGAGGAATGATCAGGGTTAGGTAAGGCTTTTGTTTTCCTTCAACATGCCTGCCTCCACACAACTACCTCTCCCTGGTTAATGCAACCTAGATGTTGGGCTGTAGCACTGTAGCACTGTCTCCCTTTTGTTCATTGATTTGCTCAAGCAGGCACCAGTAATGTCTCCATTGTGAGACTTGTTGTTACTGTTTTGAATACATATCGAATATGCCAGGGGGTACTTGCCTGGCTCTGCCGTGTAGGCAGGATACACTCCGTTGCTTGCCAGGCTCTCCAAGAGGGTTGGAGGAATTGAACGTGGGTCGGCCTCATCAAGGCAAATGCCCTACCTGCTAAAGAGACATATTCCATGCTGGGAAAGGGATTAGGGGGGTTGACTCTAGAAAAATGACAGGGAAAAATAAAACATATTAACAGTAATACTATAATTTACTGATATTAATAATCACAAAGTCATCTGTGATTTATTTAATGTTGTAATAACCTTAATTTTACCTGGCAGGCAAACAGTTAGTTACAGAGCTTCTGTTTTTCATGAATTGCATCTCTTCATGGTATCATTGACTTCTTCATGATGCCCCAAGTCACTTGTTTGTTCGTTTATTCTAGAACATATGCCCATGAAAATTCTCCACATATCTGTAATGGAATGTGTTCCTTTTCTTCAGCTAATATGTTTGATGCTATTTTAATTGTGTGTCTAGCCCAGGTAGAACCCAGAGAGGTAGAAGGAAATTTCCTCACTGCTCTACATTATCTTATCCAAACTCTGCCATTTTATCTTGGGTTAGGAACATCTAGCAAATCTTTCTTCTTAATTTCTTTCTTTAAAGTTAATAAACTAATATATTCTGAAGGCTATGGTACCCTGATATGATAAAATAACACTTCACATGGAGTTTCTAAATTTTAAATTCTACCTAGTAACTAGAAGGGAAATTGTGGCTACTTTTCTTGAGGAGAAATTGAAACTTTTTCATGGGAAGAAAAACATAACTGTTATTTAGGTGCTCAAAATATTAAATTTTTACTGCATTGTTTAATTTAAGGTAAAAGGTAAAAGGTAAAGGCCCTCCCCTTGATCGTCGATTTGCTCGAGCGGGCCCAGTAACGTCTCCATTGGAGACTTTGTTGTTACTGTGTCTGGCATATCAAATACTCTCGGTAGCTTGCCAGGCTCTCCGAGAGGGGCGGAGGAATTGAACTCGAGTCGGCCATGTTGGCCGTGTGTAAGGCGAACACCCTACCCGCTGTGCTGTCGCTCCAGCCCAAATTGTTTAATTTGAGGAATATAAATATGTCTAAATATATTAATCCTGTAAAATATGTTATACTTTCCTTAGGAGACAGGAATCACACTAGCTTTTATTAATCTTCCTTTTCCCATATTTTTACCTAGAAAGTAAATGGAAACATTGATAGACTATGAAATAAAAGGTCAGTTTCTAAGATCAGGGGAATGATGATCAGGAAGATAACTTTTAATGGCATTTAGAGTTGAACCACCATTTGTTCTGAACTTTTATATTTTCATGTTAGAGCAAAATTATCTTAAAAATTAAATCCCAGGGCATGGAGAGTTAATGTAGAGTTTATGGCATGTATTTTGCTCGTGGCCAATTTGGGGGTTTGATCTTTGCACCCCATGTGGTACCAAGAGTCGACCTCTGAAGCAACTACTGGGAACAGCCTGGAATATAGCCCAAATAAACAAACCAAACCAAACAAAAAACAAAAAACAAAACATGTATACTCAACCACAGTTATATTTTGATTTTTGATATTTGCAAACATATTTAATGATTAAGGTAAAGTATCTATGTTTGACTCAACTTTTAGATATTAGTTCCTGATTCAACACTCCATCTCCCAGATTTTGAAATATCATTCCTTGAAATTTAAAATCCTCTCTCATTTTATTTCAGGGTTTCAGAACCCTGGAATATCTTTCTTAAAAATTTGGAAACCAAGATCATGGATGTGCCTTGTCATAAAGCATATGACTTGAATGTCCAAGACTAGGTTTGATCCTTGGCAACACACAAATGCCGCCCACCTCCTCTACTCGACCCCCGCACCCAACAATAGACACGCTAAAATAAGAGAGCTATTTATTTGAAATGTATCAAGAAAAGTCACTTATAAACCCAACTTTCTATGAAAAGGTTACAACCCTAACTGAAAAACCTTAATTTGCAAATTTGAATGACTTAATTTTATTAACCAAACTCCTTTTAATATCTATGATACTAGCTCATCAATCACGATCACGATCACGACCATCCTGTTATTCGTCAATTGCCTCAAGCAGGCCCCAGTAACGTCTAGCCTAGCCCTGAGATTTTTAAGAAAGTGCCATATTCAAGGCTCTTTAGGAGAAAGAGACCCATCATTGTTACTGGTATTTGGGATATTGGGTACGCCACGGGGAGTTTGCCAGACTCTGCCGTGTGGGCAGGTTACATTCGGTAGCCTGCCAGTTTGTCCAAAGTTGCAGCCACGCGCTTCCGGGAGCTGGGTTTTATAGTCTCTGAGTCTTGGCCGTTGATGGGATTTCACGGCACCAGGGGTCCAGTTGGTGGGTGTGACCCCCGTCTATTGGAATTTGGAGAATCTGGGTGGAGGATGCTCAGCCCCAATCCAAGTAGGCTTGGAGATCTCAGCCCCAGGACCTGCATGCCTTTGTTCCTCTGACAGTACCTTCATGTGTGCGGAGAGTGGTCTCAGCATGGTGGTGGCTGGTTCGGGAGGTCTTCAGCTGCCGGAGCCCTGGTCGGGGCGGGGAGGAAAACTCAACCCGCTACCCTCCAAGGGGCCCTGGTGAGGACAGTCAGGCGCGGGGGCAGGAGACTCTAGCTAGCTCATCATGGTCCCTAAAACCTCCTCTGCTCTTTGTTTTAAAAGGTTAAATTAAATTTCTTTCTCCTATTGTAATTGTTTTGAATAAAGTCTTTGTTAACTTTTAAATTATTCATTTTTATTTTGTTTTAACAATGCAACCACTATGGGGACAGGAGCAATAGTAAGGTTTTTACCTTGCATATGGCTAACCCAGGTTCCATTCCTGCCACCACATATAGTCCTCCAAGCTGCTGGGAGTGACCTCTAAATGCAGAGCCAAGAGGAAACTCTGATCATGATCAGGTTTGCTCCCTCCACACCCCCCGCCAAAAAAAAAACAGTAGAACCACTATTACAGCTTCACAAATACACCTACAGTGCTGTTACATCATCCTAACTATCAGAGTGCCTAAATCTCTCTAACTCTATCCCTTTAATAGACAGCATCTTTAAATAGCAGTTCTATTCCTTGCTTTTTGAACACTATCCAGTATAACTTTTCTTTGATATTAGTCCTAATTTATATATTTGTTGTATAGGTAAAGACTATTTTTTACAATATATCAAGACATCCATTATGTCACCAATTCATATAGCAAAATGAGAGATTTTATAGACCTGGAGGAGTAAAAAGCAATCTATAAATTGTGAGGGTGGAAAAAACATTTGGAGAAAATAATGACAGGCCAAACAGATGCAAAATAATAATGGAAAGATTGGGGGAAAAATAGTGGTCAGAGATAACAGATAATAATGATGATGTAACAAGAAAAAATTATTAATTAATTTCTTTATCCAGACGTTTTAGATTGAAAATTAGCACATGAATTCCTAGTTTAGCTAATCAGAACATATTATGTTACACTCAAAATTCAAAAGTAATATAAGTTCTGGGTTGAATTTAAACATAAATATTTTAAGAGTGGCATGAATATGTTTCCATTAAAATGAGAGTAAGATAAATATGGATATTGCTTGGAGCTACAGTAGCCTTCAAATTATATAAATTGTATGATATTGATGACAGTTGTTTATAACTATTATTATAATGCAACTTAATTATGGTAGTTATTATGTAAATTGTATGTAAATTGACGTTATTTTTATGAAAATTGAAGGTAAATCTCATTTGCATTCTATTAGTAATATTTTGGATGAAGATGTAGGTTAATCATCGAGACTTATGTGAGATGAGCTTTAAAGAATGGAAGAGGTTCTAATGATGACTTAAAATGCATATAAATAAAAAAGTGCATGCCTTTGTCACTATATATTGAATATATGTACACATATTAAATATATAATGTGTGTTTGTATCTGCATAGTTTAGGGCTGAAACAGACCTAAAAAAAGAATTTGGAAATTTCTAGCTTGGAAAAAAAAATATTGTCAAATTTTTACCTCCAAGGTTTAAATTCTTAACATTATATACACTTTGACTTAAAATACTAAACTGAACATAAATACATTGATAAGGAATTTGTATTCAACCAAACTTAAGTTTTTATATACTTTATTTTAATAGTATTTTACCACTTAAATTTTCTTACAGTAAAATTTTGTTTGTATAATTGAAATTGTGGCATCATATGGCAGAGCAGGTGTCTAGTAATAATACTGTATAATACTGTATAGACCTTGATATATACTATATATACTATAAATAGTATATACTATAACATATATATACTATACTATACTATTGTATATACTATACCAATTTACAAAGCAATTTAATTTATATCCCTTCTATTAAATTCAATGAGATTATTAATGGTAATTCTTGATCTCTTCAGTTTTTTCAAATCAATAAAAGAAAATCATTTCAGGATTAATGCTGAATTTTAAACATATTTTATAATTGCTCGAGCGGGCCCAGTAACGTCTCCATTGGAGACTTTTGTTGTTACTGTGTCTGGCATATCGAATACTCTCAGTAGCTTGCCGGGCTCTCCGAGAGGGGCAGAGGAATCGAACTCGGGTCGGCCATGTTGGCTGCATGCAAGGCAGACGCCCTACCCGCTGTGCTATCGCTCCAGCCCCCATTAGTTTTTATTTTAGCATTAAACTTTAAACTGTCATGACTTTTGGACTGATGCTTGCTTTATATAATTGCAGCCTTTATTATTTAATATATATTCTGCATGTATTATTCTTCAATGCTGATATTAGAGAATTTAAAAATTAAGGATATATTTTAAAAATATTTAGTATATTTAGTTTTATGCACAGAATTGGTATCATCAGCTCTTTTCTGAATTAGAATATGTATGATGATGGAAGACTACAAATATTTCAGCTAAATTAAAATTTGAGTTGTAAGAGGGGAAGTGACAAAAACACATTTACATTTTCTAGAATTTAAAAATGACTCTTTGAAAATTAAGTTTTTAACCTTTAGATATTTTCTTTTTTTTATTAGTAAAGTATCATGAGAAACAGTTGTAGACTTACACACTTTCGTACTTGGGTTTCAGTTATACAATGATCAAGTACGCATCCCTCCACCAGTGCCCATTCTCTACCACCAATGATCCTAGTAGCCCTCTCACCCCCACCCCATCCCCCCTCACTACACCCTGTCTCTGTGGCAGAGCATTCCCTTTTGATCTCTCTTTTCCTTAGGGTGTTGTTGTTTGCAATATAGGTATTGAGGGTCATCGTGATCGGTCTATAGTCTACTTTCAGCATGCATCTCGCATCCCGAGCGAGTCCTCCAAACAGCCTTTACTTGGTGTTCCGTTATCTATTTGAGCTGCCTTTTCCTCCAGCATGTGCTGCCTGCTTCCAAGCCGTGGAGCAGACCTCCTGGTACTTATCTCAACTATTCTTGGGTGTTCAACTCCCATTCTGTTATTTTATATTCCCCAGATATGTTCAGGCTTTCTATGTCTCTCTCTCTCTTTCTGGCTCATTTCACTTAGCATGGTACTTTCCATGTAGAACCACTTGTATGAAAATTTCATGACTTCATATTTTCTAATTGTAGTTACTGATTTTGGCATATCGAATACACAATGGATACCTTGCGAGGCTCTGCCGTATAGGCGGAATACTCTCGGTAGCTTGCCAGGCTTTCCGAGAAGAATAGAGGCTTTTGGGGTGACCTCTAATAGCCCTTGTAGGTGTTACCATATTTGAACCCTATCAAATATGGTACGGCAATTCCGGAAGATGGATATTTAATGTTTTATAATGTGTCGTGCGGCTGTGAAGTAGCCGCGCGGGTCCAAAAAGCCTCCTGGAGTGTGGCGGCCAGACAAGGTCAGACGTGAACACCTGAAGAATCTGCCTTTGAACACCTGAAGAAGGCCTTTGATTCTGTTGAGACAGAAGCGGTCATTGAAGCCCTAGCCAATCAGGGCATTCGAGCTCAATACATCAAGATCCTCCGTGAGCTGTATTACGGATTCACTACCAGGATCTCACCATTCTACAAAGAAACAATCATTGATGTCAAGAGAGGGGTTCGGCAGGGTGATACCATTTCAACGAAACTCTTCAGTGCCACCCTCGAGAACATGCGACGACTGGAATGGGAAGGAATGGGAGTGAAGATAGATGGTTGGCAACTACACCACCTCCGCTTTGCTGATGACATTGTTTTAATAACACCAAACATCAGCCAAGCGGCACAAATGCTGGCCAACTTTGACCGTGAGTGTGGAAAGGTAGGACTACAGCTGAATCTTACGAAGACAATGTTTATGAGAAACAGCCTCGTTCCTGACGCCACATTCGCTCTCAGTGGAACGACCATCTCCGAATGCAACAGCTATGTGTACCTAGGTTGAGAAGTCAACATGAGAAATGACCTGGCACTCGAGCTGTGCAGGAGAAAGAGACCGTCTTGAAACGCCTTCAAGAGCGTCGAAAAAATAGCTAAGAGGACGAAGAACCTCAGGCTCCGGGCACATCTCTTCGATTCCACTGTTCTTCCTGCATTAACATATGCCTCAGAGACCTGGGCCCTACACAAACAGGATGAGAATGCTATTCGGGTCTCCCAAAGAGGAATTGAAAGAGCTATGCTTGGAATATCACGTTTCACTCAAATGAGAGAAAGAATCCGGAGTTCCGACCTCCGTCGACAATCAGGAATCAGGGATGCTGTCTCATTTGCCACGGCGTCAAAAATCAGATGGGCTGGTCACATAATGAGATTTAAAGACTACCGCTGGACTAGAGCTGTTACCGAATTGATTGCACAGGATGTCAAAAGACTGTGAGGCCGCCCACCTACCAGATGGTCAGACTTCTTCATCAAGATCATGAACGTTCGGTTTGAGGCTCTACATGTTCATAGAGCAAAAAGACGCCATTGGGTTACACTAGCACGTGACAGGGACAAATGGAGATGTTACTCGCACCCGCTCGAGCAAATCGACGATTAACGGGAAGTCAAGTGATCAAGTGATCATCTTTTCTAACAGCTGCATAGTATTCCATTGTGTAGCTGTACCAAAGTTTCTTTAGCCAGGCATCTGTTCTCGGTACTCAGATTTTTCCAAATTTTGCCTATTGTGAATAGTGCAGCAATGAACATAGAAGTGCAGATGTCATTTCGACTATACTTTTTGCCTCTATGGGATATATTCCCAGGACTGTTATTTCTGGGTCAAATGGGAGCTCAAGTTCTAATTTTTTGAGAACTGTCCATACTATTTTCCAAGAGGGCTGAACCAGTCAGCATTCCAACCAGCAGTGAAGGAGGGTCCCTTTCTCACCACATCCATGCCAATACCGGTTGCTTTTGTTCTTTTGGATGTGGGCCAGTCTCTGTGGTGTGAGATGATATCTCATTGTTGTTTTGATCTGCATCTCCCTGATGATTAGTGATGTAGAGCATTTTATCATGTGCCTTTTTGCTATTTGGATTTCTTCTTTGAGAAACTTTCTGTTCATTTCTTCTTTGAGAAAGTTTCTGTTCTGTTCACCCCATTTTTTGTTGGGGTTGGATTTTTTTTCTTGTGGAGTTCAACCAGTGTTTTGTATATCCTTGATATAAACCCCTTGACAGATGGGTATTTGGCGAATATCATTTCCCATTCTATAGACTGTATTTTGGTCACTGTTTCTTTTGAGTGTAGAAGCTTCTTAGTTCAAGTATGGGTATCCTTATAGGGATCACATTGAATTTATACAGTGCTTTGGGGAGTATTGCCATTTGTCTGTCTCTGTTTTCACTTGCTTGGCCATGGCATGTCATCTTTGAAGATACCGTTAGCTTCAATGTCGTGAAGGGTTTTGCCAAACTTGTCTTCAATGTACCTTATTGGATTCTGGTCTGATGTTGAGGTCTTTAATCCATTTTGATCTTACTTTTGTACATGATGTTAGGTAGAGATCTGAGACCACTTTTTTAATGTAACTGTCCAGTTTTGCCAGCAAATTTTTTAAAAAGGTTTTCCTTGCTCCCCTTCACATTTCTTGCTCCCTTATCAAACATTAGATGATCATATATTTGGATGGAGATGTAAGTATATTCAACCCTGTTACATTGGTCTGAGGCTCTGCCTTTGTTCCAGTACCATGCTATTTTAATTATTACTGCTTTGTAGTAGAGTTTGAGGTAGGGGGGTAATTCCTCTCATTTTATTTTTTCCAAGAATTGCTTTAGCTATTCTTGGATTGTTCCATATACATTTCAGGAGTGTTTGCTCCATTTCTGTGAAGAATGTCATGGGTATCCTTATAGGGATCACATTGAATTTATACAATGCTTTGGGGAGTATTGCCAGTTTACAATATTAATTATTTCCATCCATGAGCAGGGGTTATCTTTCCATTTACTCGTGTCCTCTTATATTACCTGAAGTAGCGTTTTGTAGTTTTCTTTGTACAGGTCTTTTACGTCCTTAGTTAAGCTGATTCCTAGATACTTGATTTTCTGGGGCACGATTGTGTATGGGATTTTTTTATGTCACTTTCTTCTCTCTCACTATTCGTGTATAGGAAATCCATGGACTTTTGAGTATTGATTTTATACCCAGCAACTTTACTCTACAAGTCTATTGTTTCTACGAGTTTCTTGGTAGATGTTTTAAGGTTCTCTAAGTATAGTATCATATCATAAGCAAATAGTGAGAGCTTGATTCCTTCCTTTCCTACCTGAATGCCCTTAATATTTTTTCTTGCCTACCACTCTTGCAAGTACTTTCAGTACTATATTGAACAAGAGAAGAGAGAGTGGGCATCTTTGTCTCATCCCTGATCTTAGAGGGAAGGCTCTTAGTTTTTCCCCATTGAGGATGATGCTCGCCATAGGCTTGTGGTAGATGGCTTTAACTATATTGAGTAAAGTCCCTTTTATACCCATTTTGGCGAGAGTTTTCATCAAAAACAGGAGGTGGAACTTGTCAAATGCTTTCTCTGCATCTATTGATATGATCATATGGTTTTTATCTTTTCTGTTGTTGACATGATGGATTATTTTGATTTACTTCCGAATGTTAAACCATTCTTGATCCCTGGCATGAATCCCACTTGGTCATGGTGTACATTCTTTTTGATGAGTTGTTGAATTCTATTTGCTAGTATTGTATTGAGAATCTTTGCAACCGTGTTCTTCAGGGATATCAGCCTGTAGATTTCTTTTCTTGTGATGTCTTTGTTTTCTTTTGGTATTAGGTAGATATGAGCCTCATAGAAACTCTTTGGGAGAGTTTCTGTTTCTTCAATTTCTTGGAAAAGCTTGAGAAGAACTGGCAATAGGTCCTCTTTAAATGTTTAGAAAAATTCGCTAGAGAATCCATCTGGACCTGAGCTTATGTTTTGGGGAAGACTTTTGATTACAACTTAAATTTTCTTGATATTAATAGGACTATTCATGTACTATAGGTCTTCTTGATTCAGCTTTGGGCGATTATAGGAATCCAGGAATTAATCCATTTTTTCTAGATTCTCTTGTTTTGTGGTATACAGAAATTTCAAAGTAGTCTCTGATTATGATTTGAGTTTCTTTGGTTTCTTTTTTGATATGGCCCTTCTAATTTCTGATTCGGTTAATTAGGGTTCTCTCTCTTTCTTTTTGAGTCTTGCTAGTGGTTTATCTATCTTGTTGATTTTCTCGAAGAACTAGCTCTTGGTTTTATTGATCTTTCGGATTGTTTTTTTGGTTTCTATATGGCTGATTTCTGATCTAAATTTTATGATCTCTTTCCTTCTTCCTGTTTTTGGATCCTTTTGTTGGTCCTTTTCTAAGATCTTGAGCTGCGGCATCAAGTTGTTTATGTGGGCCTTTCTTTTATCCTGAGAAAAACTTGCAGAGATATAAATTTTCCCCTCAACACGAATTTAGCTGCATCCCACATGTTCTGGTAGCTCCTGTCTTCATTTTCATTGTTTGCAGGTATCTTTTGATTTCTTCCTTAATTTCTTTCCTGAGCCACTCATTGTTCAACACTGAATTATTTAATTTCCAGGTTTTGATTTTTTTTTCTGCATCTGTACATGATTAAGTTCTATCTTCAGTGCATCCTGGTCTGAGAAAGATAGTTGATACAATGTCTATCTTCCTGATTCTGCTGAGGTATGCTTTGTGGTCCAGCATATGGCTTATTCTGGAAAATGTTTCATGTGCACTGGAAAAGAATGTGTATTCTTTTGTTGGGGGGGGGGTATAAAGTATTGTATAGATATATTATCCCTCTGTCTTCTATTTCTTCCTTCAGAGCCATTATTTCCTTGCTGAATTTTAGTCTTCTTGATCTATCCAGGGGTGATAAGGCGGTGTTGAAGTCTCCAAATACTATTATGTTGCTTGCAGTGATCTTCTTAAGTTCTGTTAGCAGTTGTTGTGGGTATTTGGTTGGTCCCTCAATGGTTGAGTATACATTTAGGAGTTTAATTTCTTCCTGCTGTACATATCCCTTGATTAATAAAAAATGGCCTACACTGTCCCTTCTAATCTTTTTTGACCCATAATCTATGTTGCCCGATACTAGTAAGGCCATACCAGCATTTTTGAGGGTTTTTTTTTTTTTTGCCTGCAGGGTTGTTTTCCATCCTTTGACTTTGAGTCTGTGTTTGTTCTGATTGTTCAGATGTGTTTCTTGTAGGCAGCAGAATGATGGGTTCTGTCTCTGCATCCATTTTGCCACTCTGTGTCTCCTAATTGGTGAATTCAGACCATTGACGTTGAGAGAGATTATTGTTATGGGAGTTTGTGTCATTTTTCTGTAAGGGTTTGTTGTGATTGTAGGGCGTAGTCTTGTGTAGCCCCTTTAGCCCTTCTTTTAGGTTTGGTTTTGATTCCATGAAGTTCCTGAGCTGCTGTTTATCCGGAAAATAGTGTACCGTTCCTTTGAGTTTGAGTGAAAGTTTAGCCGGATAAAGTATTATAGGTGAAGCATTCATTTCAGTGAATTTTTTCACTAAATCCCACCATTGCCTTTGGACTTGAAGGGTTTCCTCTTATAGGTGTGCTGTGAATCTAAGGGGTGCTCCGTTGTATCTGATTTCCTTCTTTGACCTTGCTGCAGTATTGTGTCTCTATCCATGACATCCATCATTCTAACTATGATGTGTCTTTTTAAATTTTTTTTATTAGTTAAACACCATGAGGTACAGTTATAGATTTACACAATTTCATGCTTGGGTTTCAGTTATACAATGATCGAGTACCCATCGCTCCACCAGTGCCCATTCTCTACCACCAATGATCCTAGTATCCCAGATGACTGGTTAACTATGATATGTCTTGGAGTATTTTTGTTAGGGTCTCTTTTAGCTGGCACCCTTCAGGCTCCTTGAATCTGGATGTCTGCATTGTCCAGCTCTGGGAAATTTTCAGCAACAATTTGTTTAACCGTGGCTTTTTCACTGGGATTGTTTCCCTGACCTTCTGTAACTCCAATGATTCTAATGTTGTTCCTCTTGGAATCATCCCCTAGCACTCTGATTCACTCTAGAGCTATTTTGAGGTCTCTTGCCATTGTTTGCTATTGCCTGTAGTCTTTCTGCAGCTCATCTTTCAGCTCACTGATTCTGTCTTCAACTGTAGCCATTCTACTGTTGAGTGCACACACTGAGTTTTTTATTTCATCTACTGAATCCTTTATTCATGACATTTCTATTCCTAGCTTTCCAATGTCTTCTCTCATTTCTTCCTGTATTTTCTCGATTGTTTCTTTCATGTCCTCCTTAAATTTACTGGATACTGGTTTCATTGTTTCTTTGAGTTCATTGAACATCTTCATTACTTCATAACTGAATTCTTTGTCAGAGAGCTCCCTTATGTGGGTAACTAGGTGTTGAGAATTCTGGACTCTTTTCATTGTCCTCTCCTCCTGGTGGGGATTTGTGTTGTTTCTTCATGTTGCTGTGTTGGTATGGAGACTGAGATGTTACACTAGATCGCTGGGTCTGGATAATTTACCTGCAGCCACTGAGCATCAGCGGGCCCCCAAATAGGCCATTCCCACTTCTGTGTAGGCCACGCCCCCTGCTGGTACCTGGTCTGTGTGGGGGGTACAGATCTGGGAGAGGATAAAAACAGGGCACAGCATTGGGGAGGAACAGGATTGGGCTCAGGGATGGTGGGTGGCCCAGGGTCCCAGAGGACGCCTGAGGCATGTGCGCAAGGGAGGCGGAGTCCCGGGTTTAAGTAGTCACTTACTTGGGAGAGGATGAAAACCAGGCACAGCTTTGGGGACTATTTAGATATTTTCTCAGTGACTGTAGAGGATAGATTGAAAAATTTGTGCTTTTGTCTACAGTTTTAAGATTCTCAAAATAATCTAGGAGTATCTGAAAGATTATTTGGAGAGGCAACGTTGTCCATTCCAGAGGTATCACTTTGATTTTAAAAAATTGCTCTGCCTAGACCTGGGCTGGAGGGATAGCATAGCGGGTAGGGCATTTGCCTTACAAGTGGCCAACATGGCCACCCTGAGTTCGATTCCTCCGCCCCTCTCGAAGAGCCCGGCAAGCTACCAAGAGTATCTCGCCCACACCTCAAAGCCTGGCAAGCTACGCATGACGTATTCAATACGCCTAACACAGTAACAACAAGTCTCATGATGGAGACGTTACTGGGCCCACTCGAGCAAATTGATGAATAATGGGAGGACTGTGACCAGGACCGCTCTGCATAGCCCTAGAAGCTATTTAAAAATCTAGTAGACAGAAATGAGAAAGTGTTGGCAATAAAGAATAACTGAAAAACTAGCACTGGCCCTCATGGTGTGATTTCCGTGTTATTCTTTATTTGCATTCTCCACAATGATATTAAGAATTTCTCTTTTATTTTTTCCCAGAACTAATACTACTGCTAGTAGTAATAATGCTATCTACTTTTCTAAATAGTTATTATGTCCTGACAATGACTATGTACTGTTTATAATATTACCTTATTGAACTAAGCACTGTTTTAATTAAAACTTAGGTATTACAAAAGTAAATTTTTGACATATTTACTAACTTGCTTGTATTTTCACATCTTGTAATGGGAAAACATGCACAAGAAATCATAGTTGACTAAATCAAGGCTCTCTTTAACCAGCAAAAGCTTCTGCTCCTAGTATGCTTTTCTATCCCTTGGTTACTTTTGAAAGACAGTTTGTCAAGTAAAGTCTTTGGTGTATAGAAACTCATGGAATGAGGCTTCATATCTATGACCATTCATATAAGGAACTACTGGGCAAATATTATAGACAGGGTAGAAAGTGGTAGGTGAAGTTTCTTCCTTTCTTCTTTCCTGAGATTCTAGAAAGAAATAATTTACCTCCTATTATTTGGATGAAAGCAATCAGATTCTCCCATAGAAAATTCAGCAATAGCTGAAACATTCCTTAGGTATTGAAGGAATCCTAGGTTGATTAGTGCAGTGATTGGAAGCCAGGTAGACAGACTGTTGGCAGTAAATTTCAGAAAACATAAAACAAAAAATGTTTGGAGAGATAGATATAATCAGTAGAGAAGTCATCATGCCACCTGCTCAGGACATCAACTGGATTCCATCAGGAGATAATTAACAGGTTGAAGCAATGCCCTGAGAAGACTGAGTGAAAGAAGAGATCATCACAGCTCAATGTTGTTCTCCTTGACAACACCCTAGTAATGATCTTTGTTCTAAGCTGCTTAAATATACATTTAATTATGTTTTTATCAAGATTGTGTTTTAAGTGGAAATGGTTAATTTATATTTTATTATTCTTTGTTTATTTGAATGTTACTAAATAAATATTTTATGGGGAAGGAAAGTTTTTATTGTTTGGTTAAAATTTAGCAGACATCACAACCAGTATCACTTACTTCTTGATGGCTAGACTTTTGGCTAGACTATTTCTATTTTATTTTTATCTACTGGCACAGGATGATTATTTAGTTTTCTTAAGAACTATTATGTAAAACAAAATATGCTTTCAATTCCTCACACCTAGAAAGCTAATTATAATTTATTCATACCTAGAAATCTCATAAATTTTCTGTTTCTAAGAAAAAACATCCCATAATTAGTGATAGGCTTAAAAACAAGGAAAGCAATATTTGGGGTTTATTTTTTGTCTTGTTATGCAATTGTAACTTTTAATCCTGGAACAATTCTAAAAACTGTGTATATTGTGGTTTCCAAGGCAAATTTGTTAGGATCTTTTCCCAAAGAATATGGATTTAAAGGATAGGCTGGTAACTTGCAGTGAAATGTTCTTAAATTAATCTATTTTCAGTTCCCGCTCTGATTAACTCATAACTTAAAATGGAATGTGAACATTTTATGGTACAAAAGGAACTTGTTACACATGAGCAGTGGAAAGTAGAAGGGAAATAATTATAGCATAAATTAATTTTATTCTGCACTACATAATCATTTTATAATTGAAGGATAAAATTGATATGTCTACTGGAAAGTATAAAACAAAAGCTTTAAATATTTTTTCCTGGTAAATAACAGCTTTCGGCTTTAAACTATAACCACAGACTGTAGGAAAAATAATTGTTCGGTCTGCAAATGTGGTTCAGTGGTAGGATAGGAGCCATTCATGCATGAGGCCAAGAGCTCAATCCTTAAACAGTTTGGAGTGTTCTACTGCTTTTGCTGTCCCCATGTGCGATACCCTTGTTGCACCGCAACAATGACAGCAGCACCAAGGAGAGGGGAGAAAACAAAGAAATAGACACTGATATTGAATACTGCAAAACCAATATCTACTGGAGGACTTCCTAAAAAATCTTGGGAAGCAATATACAAATCTTGCCTTACTTTGTCTACTATCTTATGTCTCTTTAAAAAAATAATGTGCCAACACAAACATATATAAAAGTAGAAAGGAAAGTATTACAAACTTCTATGTACCATCACCCAGTTTAAATAATAATCAACATAACAAATAGATTTTTCTATGTCCTAACCTACTTCCTCCACTTATATTTATCACAGCACAGTATTTACCTATCCATGTCTTTTGTGACTTCCTCGTCACAAGATTATTTTAAAGCAAATGTGTTTTGTTTTGTTTTGTTTTGGGTCCACAGTGGTTCTCAGGGCTTACTCCTGATTCTGTGCTCATAGATGGCATGGAGGAACCATATAGGGTCCTGGGTGTTGAACCTAGATCAGTTGCATGCAAAGAAAATTAACTTATCTGCTGTTCTATCTTTCCAACTTTAACATTTATTTAATTTTTATAAATTATTTCTGAAAAAAATTTAAAACTCCTAGAATATCTTTACTATCTTTACCACACACTGAATAAATTTACAGTTCTATAATATTGCCAAATATCTGGGTGAATTTAACCTTTCTTTGACTTTGGCTTTACTTTTCTAATGAATTAAAACATTTTCTTCTATTTTTCTTTCATTTCTATATAATAATCTCAAACACCTCTTTGTATTTTCTTTCATACATTATTTTTGGGGGTATAGCTGACCATGCTCATAGATCATTCCTATATACAGTGCTGAATCAAACTAGGGTCTGCGGCATGCAAGATCAGCACCTGAATCCCTGTACTATCTCTCTCTAGTCTTCTCTCTCTTTTCCTATTATTATAATCAGGATTCAAATTGAGATAATGAATTGAGATCGTGACAAATTAGAGTATCCATACTCTAATAGACAAGTATTATTTATGTCATTAGATATTTGATGCTTTTGAGTTTATTACAATTATCACAATTAATATTTATATAATTTAACATAAAATTAGACTCTAATTCAAATTAATATTGAAATAATATTAAGAACTTTTGAAATCTTTCAACCTTCAAATATATTCTAATAAAATATAATGCTGGCAGTTAGCCACTTCTGGTCAAGTATAATAATCAGATTTGGGTTATTAGTCATTCTAATGAATCAATGTTTATGGCAAAGTTTATGTTGACAAGGACACTGACACCACCAAAACATATTTTGTCACATGTTCGGAGGAACAGTTCTTCTCCAGTGTCTAAAATGGCGTGATGTGATTGATGACTTCTCGTCTCGGTCAGACCAATGATGTTGTACTTGATCTTTTGTGCTTGCACCACCAGGTCCTCGATGGATGCATGCTATGCCAGCATATGTGCATTGAAAGTACAGACAGTCATTTCTGTCCTTCTTGGATTCGGCAGCCTAGTTCAGCCCTGAGATCTTATCAGCCTCTCCTTCCTCATCCTTTTTAATGCTGCCCAGCAGGGAGAAAGGGCTGCAAAGCTTAAGAGAACTCCCAGAATGAACACCAACTGGAAGCTCTTTGACACTATTGCAGCAACATGGGAAGATGCTGTCATTGACAACATTGACGAAGAATATAATCAACTGGTTCAGCACCTCCATGATTGTGCAAGGAAAACCAAGAGAGAGATAGCAACAAAAAGACACCTGCCTTCGAAAACTCTTGAGCTCATTCACCAACGTGGCTTGGTGCAAGCCTCAGGCAACTGCAAGCAAACATCTGAGCTTGCAAAGATGTGCAGAGAAGCGATAAAGGAAGACCTCAAAGAGAGAAGAGCAGCAGTGCTGGCAGATGCGGCAGAAGCTGGGAAAAGCATTCGCAATGCCTGCCTGTCCTTCACCAACTACAAGACGAAGATGACTGCCCTCCGATGTCCAGACAGATCTATCACATCTTCCAAAAGGGGAATGGAGATTATCCATGACATCCACTCGGATCTCTTTGATAGCCGTTTCTACCTGCCCACTACCAAATTCTGCAGGATGGATATGTCATTCTCAATGTTCTCCCTTCCGAAATCTGACACGCCATTTCATCGGTAAAGAAGCGAACAGCATCCGGCCCAGACAGGGTCAGACCCGAACACCTGAAAAACCTGCCATCAATACTCATCAATACACTTGCTCAGTTCTTCACATGCTACCTGTCTGAATGCAAGGTTCCATCCCAATGGAAAACCAGCAGGACTGTACTACTGTACAAAAAGGGAGACATCCACGAAATTGGCAACTATTGCATGACTGCCTGTTGTCTGTTGTCTACAAGCTGTTCACTCGAGTCATGCTAAATAGGATTGGCAGAACACTAGATGCACAACCATGCGAGCAATCCATTTTCCAAAAAGGATTCAGCACAATCGACCATATCCAAATGATAACCAAGTTCACTGAGGTTTCTTGGGAGTTCAAGATGCAGCTCTGTCTAATGTTCATTGTTTTAAAGAAGGCCTTTGATTCTGTTGAGACTGTAGTGGTCATCGAAGCCCTAGCCAAACAGGGCGTTCAAACTCAATACATCAGCTATATTGCAGATTCACTTACCAGGATCTCACTATTCTACAGGGAGGTGATCATTGGCGTCAAGAGAGGGGTTCAGTAGGGGAAAACCATTTCACAAAGACTATTAAGTGCCACCCTCGAGAACGTCATGCGATGACTGAAATGGGAAGGAGTGGGAGTGAAGATGGACGGTCGGCAACTACAGCACCTCTGCTTCGCTGATGACATTTTTCTAATAACACCAAACATTACCCAAGCAGCACAAATGCTGGCCGACTTCGACCATGAGTGTGGAAAGGTTGGATTACAGCTGAATCTCACGAAGACAATGTTTATGAGAAACAGACTCGTTCCTGACGTTCCATTCATTCTCAATGGTATAAACATCTCTGAATGCAACAGTTATGTGTACCTAGGTTGAGAATTCAACATGATAAATGACCTGGCACCTGAGTTACACAGAAGGAACAGAGCAGCTTGGAATGCCTTCAAGAGCATCGAAGAAAGAGCTAAGAAGATGAGGAATCTCCAGCTCTGGGTATATCTCTTTGATTCCACTGTTTTTCCTGCATTAACATATGCCTCAAAGACCTGGGCCCTAGGAAAACAGGATAAGGATGCTATTCGGGTCTCCCAAAGAGGACACAAAAGATCTATGCTTGGAGTATCACCCTTCACTCAAATGAGAAAGAATATGGAGTTCTGACCTCCATGGATGATAAAGAATCACGGACACTGTCTCATTTGCCAAGGCATTGAAAATCAGATGGGCTGGACACGTGATGAGATTTGGAGATGACCACTGGACTAGAGCCATTACCGACTTGATTCCACAGGACATCAAAAGATTGTGTGGCCATCACCTATGAGATGGTCAGACTTCTTCATCAAGATCCTGAATGATCAGTTTGAGGCTGTTCGTGTTCCTAGAATGAGCAGACACCATTGGGCTACACTAGCATGTGACAGGGAAGAATGGAGAAGTTGCTGGCACCTGCTCGAGCAAATCCATGAGTAACGGGATGTCAAATGATCAAGTGAAGAAATATATAATGAAAAATTAATGCATATTAGTTATTCAAAATTGTATTAGTGTTACTAAAATTAGTTATTAGTGCATATTAGTGTATAATATACGCTTGGCTGGAGCAATAGCACAGCATTAGGGTGTTTGCCTTGCAAGCGGTCAGCCCGGCCGAGCCAGGTTTGTTTCCTTCGCCCCTCTTGGAGAGCCTGGCAAGCTACCGAGAGTATCTCGCCCACACAGCAAAGCCTGGCAAGCTACCTGTGATATATTCAATATATCTAACACAGTAATAACAAGTCTCACAATGGAGATGTTACTGGGTCCACTTGAGCAAATTGATGAATAAAGGGAGGACAGTGCTATGACACTGCTAATATAGTGTATGAGTACATGTATAATATAGTATATAAGGTAAAGGTAAAAGGTAAAGGCCCTCCCATTGTTCATCGATTTGATTGAGTGGGCCCAGTAACGTCTCCATTGGAGACTTTGTTGTTACTGTGTATGGCATATCTAATACGTCACGGGGAGCTTGCCAGGCTCTGTCGTGTGGGCGAGATACTCTCAGTAGCTTGCCGGGCTCTCCGAGAGGGGTGGAGGAATCGAACTCGGGTCGGCCATGTTGGCTGCGTGCAAGGCAAACGCCCTACTGCTGTGCTATTGCTGTAATATAGTATATAAATATATACTGTGTTATTTATATTTATTGGGGTACTTGGAGCCTATTCAGCAGATCTCAGGACTTACTCCTGGCTCAATGTTCGGAGACCATTACTGGAAATGCTCACGGAAACTGTAGGTGAAGCAGGGGATCTAACTGGGTTTGGCTATGTACAAAGCAAGGGCTTTACCCATTGTACTCTCTCTCTCTCTCTCTCACTTTTTCTCTCTTTGTCACCACACAAAATTATTGAATGAAAATATGACAATATAACTAACATAGAAATTGGTGGTTCAAAAGTTGGATACTTGATAAAAATCATTGTGCTATTGTGGTGTTTTTATTTCTGGACTTTAAACGGAAGGTCCATTTCCTCATTGCATTTCTACAAAACATACACCTTTCTGACTCCTTGCATCTTTTTTCTGTGTTCAGAATGGCTGATATTTCCCTTTTGAGTACTCGCATCATTCTCTGCACAATACTGAGAAGGGACTTGGGGCTGGAGAGATATTATAGTGGGCAGGGTGTTTTCCCTTGCACGTGACTTACCCAGGTTCAATCTACAGTACCTGATTGGTCTCTTGGTCCCCAGTAGGAGTGACCCCTGAGTGCATAGCCAGGACTAAGCCGGTTGTGGCCCCCCAAAACAAAACAGACAAAACAAAATAAGGCTGAGAATTGTACTTTTAAAATTCTTGTAGCTAGATTTAGACTATAATGATAATCCATTAATTTAGTTTATAATGATTACCCTCCCAACAAGTACATCCTGAAGTCACTTACTCAGAGTTCTTTAAGGGAACATGTTCATAGGTTCCAAGGACTTGGGTATGGGTATCTATGTATGTGTTAGAGTTGGGGAATAGGGTTCCATTATTGTTTTTCTTTTGAAGCTATGCCACCATTTTGGGGTGGTCACACCCGGCGATGCACAGGGATTACTCCTGGTTCTGCACTCAGGAATTATCCCTGGTAGTGCTCAGGGGACCATATGGGCTGCTGGGAATCGAACCCAGGTTGGCCCCGTGCACGGCAAATGCCCTACCCGCTGTGCTATTGCTCCAGCCCCTATGCCACTACTTTTTAAAACATATTTATGACAGTTACAGTAATTGTTTTTTTCAAAAATTGTGAATATTTCTATAAAATACATATAGGAATCCACAATTAAGCCTATTGATTTACATCTAAAAATCTTAATCTATTCTATTTTTCCCTTATGAAAAATGTTCTTGTAATGTTGGTATATTCATTGCATTATTATTAATATAATATACTAGATATATAATAAAAAATTGAAAATGGTCCCTATTCCAACCACCATTAAACTGAGACGAATGTTCTGTACTTAAAATAAGTAAAATCTGACTGGTCTTTGGTTAGTGATTTGGAGGTATGACTGCACTTCTCTGGCAACAGTCACATTGCTTCAGAGATCTTTTGGTTTTGATTAAACCAGGACAGAGCCTTATTGATACCTCTTTTGTGATGAGGACAAAGTGCCCTTAACTCTATCGTACTGGTTAGTGGAGAGTACACAATAGAATCCTGCTAGACTATAATCAATTTGTTGCAACTTTGATGGAACTGAGGGTTATCATGGTAAGCAGAGTAAGTCAGAGGAAGAAGGTCAAATACCAAATGTTTCTCTCATATATGGCATATAGATAAAGAAAGGAATGATAAATTCTAAGTAATAAAAAAAACCTTGACTCTGTACTACAGAAATGAGAATGTCAAATGTGAGGCTGGGGATGCTAAGGCCCACAAACAGTAACAAAAGGGCATTGGTCAGGGGTTTTGTTTGGAGGTGAAATAACAGTGCATCAAGACCACAGGAAATAACACTTTTGAATGCATTTACCCCAAATTACAGTAATTAAGTTAAAAATATTTTTTTCTAAGGAGCAATAGCACAGTGGTAGGGCGTTTGCCTTGCACACAACCAACATGGCCGACCCGAGCTCGATTCCTCCATCCCTCTCGGAGAGCCCAGCAAGCTTCCAAGAGTATCTCGCCCACAGGGCAGAGTCTGGCAAGCTACCCGTGATGTATTCAATATGCCAAACACAGTAACAACAAAAGTTTCCAATGGAGATGTTACTGGGCCCATTTGAGCAAATCGATGAACAATGGGAGGACAGTGACAGTGACAGGAGATAGAATGGGGAGTGGAAGGATTGGGATATTGGTGGAAGGATACTTAACACTGGGCGTGGATTTGGAGTTTGGACATTGTATGACTGAAACTGTTAGCAGTTTTGAAAATCACAGTACCTTAATACAGTCAAAAAATGAAATAAGAAATTAAGTTAAATATTGAAAACTAAGCATAATTTAACTGTCTCAGTTGTCAGTTCTTCACAGGACTCTAGAAACAACTGTCTGAATGTAAATAGTTGAAAATATTGAAAGAACTACACATGTAAATATTTAAAAATATTCAAAATTTGCATGGGCAGAAAGTTAAATGATATAATAATCCACTTTCTGTTAACTAGGTAAGTGGAAACTCGGTCAGAATTGTACTGATCTAGAATTTGTTGAAATCATTTTACTCATAATTTTACCCACAGAGTCTAATGTTCAGATTCTACATGATGCATACTGTTCTTCCTTCTGGCAGTACTTTAAATATAGTGATTTGAACTGACTGAAATGATAAATAACATTTTTTTCTGACGTTCACTAGGGCTTTCTATATTACTCAATTTTGCTCGTTGAATTAAATATTACATGAGACCATATGTTATTTCCTAAATTGTTTATTCCAGCCAGACTGCTATCACTGTTCGTACACACTGTACTTTTTTTTTCAAGTTAAAGCCTTGAAACCTACTTCACTATCCAATGTCTTCCATTCCAGCTCTAACTACTACCTTTCTTATTCATTTTTTATTAAAAAATGTGAAATGATTCAGGATAGTATTTAACTGTTAGTAAGATAACTTGTTGCTTTTTTCTTTTGATAGTATGAGGAGTTAAAAGATGTAAATAAATTCTATGTGATATGGTAAATGTTTACAAAGATGTGTTAAAAATGCCATAAACAGCTAGTTTTTACAATGAAGGTGATGATGCATAATCTTAAATAGTAAATATAAATTTGTTAAAATGTTACATAAAATTTTATGTAGACTACATGTGAAATATGGCATTATAATGTAATTTTAGGACTTTCAATTCCAACATGAAAATATAGATTTGCATCCTCCCTATTAAAAACATGATGTCAGTTAACAGGTCTAATAACTTTTTCAGACACTCATGTGCACATGAAAAATGAACCATATATAAATACTATAAAAATACATTTTAAGAAGCAGTTAAAAGATTTATATATATATTTTCCACTGCTTTAATTTTCTCTATGTATAGTTATATATAAGATTATAAATTTAAATGATTGTATATGTTATATATGTCATATATAAATTATATACAATTTATATAAAAGATCTTAGATATCACTTAATCACTTAAACACTTAATCCCCGTTATTCATCAATTTACTCGAGCGGGTGCCAATAACATCTCCATTCATCCCGGTTGCATGCTAGCATAGCCCAATGGTATCTGTTCGTTCTAGGAACATGCAGAGCCTCAAACCGATCATTCAGGGTCTTGACGAAGGAGTCTGACCATCTTGTAGGTGGGCGTCCACGTGATCTTTTGATGTCCCATGGAATCCAATCAGTAATGGCTCTAGTCCAGCGGTTGTCTGTTAACCTCATTACGTGTCCAGCCCATCTGATTTTTGATGCCTTGGCAAATGAGACAGCATCCCTGATTCTTGAGCGTTGACAAA
Source organism: Sorex fumeus (assembly GCF_029834395.1). Classification (NCBI taxonomy): domain Eukaryota; kingdom Metazoa; phylum Chordata; class Mammalia; order Eulipotyphla; family Soricidae; genus Sorex; species Sorex fumeus. The sequence continues at coordinate 984,831 of NW_026606138.1, read as the reverse complement.
GATCAGAACTTCGGATTCTACCTCTCATTTGAGTGAATTGTGATATTCCAAGCATAGCTCTTTCGATTCCTCTTAGAGAGACACGAACAGCGTTCTCATCCTGTTTTCGTAGGGTCCAGGTCTCTGAGGCATATGTTAATGCAGGAAGAACAGTGGAATCAAAGAGATGTGCCTGGAGCCGGAGGTTCTTCGTCCTCTTAGCTATTTCTTCGATGTTCTTGAAAGCGTTCCAAGCCGCTCTCTTCCTCCTGCGCAACTCAGGTGCCAGGTCATTCATCATGTTGATTTCTCGACCTAGGTATATATAACTGTTGCATTCGGAGATGGTGGTTCCATTGAGAGTGAATGGAGCATCAGGAACAAGGCTGTTTCTCATAAACATTGTGTTCGTAAGATTCAGCTGTAGTCCGACCTTTCCACATTCACGGTCAAAGTCATTCAGCATTTGTGCCGCTTGGCTGATGTTTGGTGTTATTAGAATGATGTCATCAGCAAAGCGGAGGTGGTGTAGTTGCCGACAATCTATCTTCACTCCCATGCTTTCCCATTCCAGTCGTCGCATGATATTCTCGAGGGTGGCACTGAAGAGTTTTGGTGAAATGGTATCACCCTGCTGAACCCCTCTCTTGATATGGATGATTACTTCTTTGTAGAATGGTGAGATCTTGGTAGTGAATCCGCAATAGAGCTCACGAAGGATCCCGATGTATTGAGTTTGTATGCCCTGATTGGCTAGGGCTTCCATGACCGCTTCCATCTCAACAGAATCAAAGGCCTTCTTTAAATCAATGAACGTTAGACAGAACGGCATCTTGAAGTCCCGAAAAACCTCAATGATCCTAGTAATCGTGTGGATATGGTCGATGGTACTGAATCCTTTTCGGAATCTGGCTTGCTCGCATGGTTGTCCTTCATCTAGTGTTCTGCTAATCCTATTCAGGATGACTCTAGTGAACAGTTTGTAGATGACAGACAATAGGCAGATTGGGAAATAGTTGCCAATGTCATGGATGTCTCCCTTCTTGTATAGTAGTATAGTCCTGCTGGTTTTCCATTGGGATGGAACCTTGCATTCACACAGGTAGCGTGTGAAGAGCCGAGCCAGTGTATTGATGAGTACTGATGGTAAGTTCTTCAGGTGTCCAGGTCTGATCTTGTCTGGGCCAGGTGCTCTTTGTTTCTTTACCGACGAGATGGCATGTTGGATTTCAGAAGGGAGAACATTGGGAACAACATATCCATCATATGGAATGTGGTATGTGGGCTAGTGGACATGATATTAAAGAGATCTGAGTAGAAGTCATGAATAATCTTCTCCATTGCCCTTCTGGAAGATGTGATAGATCCATCATGATGTCGGAGGGCAGTCATCTTGGTCTTGTAGTTGGTGAAGGACAGGCGGGCATTACGAATGCTTTTCCCAGCTTCTGCTGCATCTACCAGTACTGCTGCTCTCCTGTTTTTGAGGTCATCCTTGATGGCTTTTCTGCATTGTTTTGCCAGCTCGGATGTTCGCTTGTGGTTGCCTGAGGCACGTGCCAAGCCACATTGGTGAATAAGTTCAAGAGTGTTCGAAGAAAGGAGGTTTTTTGTGGTTATCTCTCTCTTGGCATTCCTCGCACGATCATGGAGGTGCTGAATCATTCGATCGTATTCCTCATCAATGTTGTCAATGACGGCATCTTTCCATGTTGCCACAACAGAGCCAAAGGGCTCCCAGTTGGTGGTCGTTCTGGGAGTCCTCTTCTTAAACCTTGCATTCTTTTCTCCTCGTTCTGTGAGGTAGAATTTTGCACGAAGGAGACGGTGGTCTGATCCCGTTTGGAATTTTGGGACAACAGCAACATCGGTTAGGCAAAACCGCGATTGAATATGATGTGGCCTATTTCATTGTGGAACCGTCCATCAGGAGACTCCCATGTCCAACGTTTAGATTCAGCCTTTAGGAACTGTGAGTTACCATGGAAGGTCTTGGTTGACATGATTAACTCAGACAGTCTGTCACCCTGTTCGTTCCATTCTAGGCCATGGGTCCCAATATGGAGTTCATTGACTGATCCTCTTGGTCCTATCTTGGCATTAAAATCACCGACAATGATCTTGTAGAAGGTGTGATATTCTTTATAGAACTTCTCCAGCTCCATGTAGAACTTCTCAGTTTGTCTTTCACCATAACTGGATGTTGGTGCATAGACAACAAAGATAGAAACTGCCGGTAGTGAGCCACATCTATTCAAGTGTAATCGTCTGATTCAGGATCTTAGATATACAGTAGATATATGAGTCTCATATACAATATCAAGTTGTATATATATATATATATATCTGATATATAAGATCTTATGTATATATAAGATCAAGTCTTTTCTCTGAAAATATGGAAAGGCATGATAAAATACCATAGTTTTGCAATAAAAAATATGAAGTCATACAACTTTTATGGGCTGGAGTGATAGCACAGCGGGTAGGGTGTTTGCCTTACATGCAGCCAACATGGCCGACCCGAGTTCGATTCTTCTGCCCCTCTCAGAGAGCCTGGCAAGCTACCGAGAGTATCTCACCCTCCCGGCAAAGCCTGGCAAGCTACCCATGATGTATTTGATATGCCAAACATAGTAACAACAAAGTCTCACACTGGAGACGTTACTGGGCCTGCTTGAGAAAATCGATGAACAACGGGAGGACAGTGACAGTGACAGTGACAACTTTTATGGACCTAGAGGATCAAGTCCCCAGTTGCTACCTACCCCCAATTTTAAATCACACTAGCCTCTGTAAATACTCAAATTAATTAATGTGACAAAGGGGCTAATTATCATTACATTGGTAATCATATAACACTTGACTTCCCTTTAATCATCGATTTCCTCGAGCAGGAGCCAGTAACATCTCCATTCGTACCTGTTGCATGCTAGTGTAGCCCAATGGCGTCTGTTTGTTCTAGGAATACAAAGAGCCTCAAACAGATCGTTCATGGTCTTGACGAAGAATCTGACCATCTTGTAGGTGGATGGCTACAATCCAGTCGGTAACAGCTCTAGTCCAGCGGTCATCTCCAAATCTCATTATTTGTCCAGCCCATCTGATTTTTGATGCCTTGGCAAACGAGACAGTGTTCATGATTCTTGACCGTCAACAGAGGTCGGAACTCCAAATTCTTTCTCTCATTTGAGTGAAACGTGATACTTTAAGCATAGCTCTTTCGTGTCCTCTTTGGGAGACCCAAATAGCGTTCTCATCCTGTTTTCCTAGGGCCCAGGTCTCTGAGGCATATGTTAATGCAGGAAGAATAGTGGAATCGAAGAGATGTACCCAGAGTTAGAGGTTCTTCATCCTCTTAGCTATTTCTTCGATGCTCTTGAAGCCGTTCCAAGCCTCTCTCTTCCTCCTGAGCAACTCAGGTGCCAGGTCAGTTGTCATGTTGACTTCTCGACCTTGATACACATAACTGTTGCATTCGGAGATGGTCGTTCCATTGGAGTGAATGGAACGTCAGGAACGAGTCTATTTCTCATAAACATTGTCTTCGTGAGATTCAGTTGGAGTCCGATCTTTCCACCCTCATGGAAAACACTATATAAATTAAATGTTTCAAATTAACAGTTACCAAATTTAAGGACTGGAGCGATAGTACAGTGGTAGGGCATTTACTTTGCACGCAGCCAAGCTGGCCAACCCAGGTTCGATTCCTCCGCCCCTCTCGATAGCCTGGCAAGCTACCGAGAGTATCTTGCCCACACGGCAAAGCTTGGCAAGGTACCTGTGACATATTTAATATGCCAAACACAGTAACAAGTGTCACAATGAAGATGTTACTGGGGCTGCTCGAGCAAATCGATGAACAGGAGGACAGTGACAGTGACAGTGACCACATTTAAATTATACCATGTTATGTCTATATATGTATTTGTGTAATATACAACAAGTCTCACAATGGAGACATTACTGGTGCTGCTCAAGCAAATCGATGAACAACGGGAGGACAGTGCTACTGTACAATATATAATCTATATAATAATACCATTCCACCTAAAAATGGGGAACAATGGACAATTTTTTTATTTTGTCATAACCAGCTGTGCTCTGGCTTATTCCTGCCTCTGCTTTCTGCGATCATTCCTCCTGGGAATCAAACCCAGGTTTGCCACATGCAAAGTACACACCTTTTCTGCTTTACTATCTATCTTTCCATTGTAAGTCACCATTCAGAAATGTCTGACCTTAAACTATCGTAAATTTAGGTCAATCTGAGCTCTGAGTAGCATATAAATTGCTAATACTCCACTGCAACTTCATAGCATATAAGTGAAGATTTCAATAGAGGTTTCCCTGCAGCTTATGATAGCCTCTGGCAGTAAAATATGACTTTAGAGCATCAGGTATCTGTGCTCTGGTAGCCTATTTAAAAATAAGGTGCAAAAATAGAAGTGTGAAGTACTTGTTGCATAGCCCATATCCCCTGCAGTGTTCTGAGTTTATTCTCTTGCAGCTGATACAAGATCCTGTGGATTTCAAGATTGGTGCTGCCCCCCCCTTTTTTTTTATTGTGGATGTCATATATTAAGAGAAGATGATTCTAAAGCAACTGCATTTCCAGCAAAAATAAAAAGCAACTATTCATAGAATGGACAAAATGCAAGTTATAAAATATCTGCTAATACCTTGTTTATTCTTCAGAGTGATCCTGGTATAAACAAAGCTTACAACAACCTCCAAATGCTAGAAACACAAACAAAACAAAACAAAAAATCCAAGAAAACAACAAAAAGAATTATTTCCCGGGGTGGGGCATTGTTACATTAAAATGTCTAACTGCCAATAACAGTAAAAATTAAAAACATAACTACAAAAGAAGTTAACATTCTGTTCATCAAAAAAGTAACCAACAGAAAAAAATAACAACTATATTTAACAACAAATTTTAATAACTCAAGATACTAAGTTTGAATAAATATATCAATTTTGACGGGAGTCTAAAAGATATGGATGGCATTATTAACCAGTCAAAATGTAAATGTGGGAGTCTAGAAGGAGGAGAAAGAAAAGGGCAATGAAATCATGTGAATAAATAATAAAGAAATATTTTACATTTTTTGTAAGAAATGAACATAAATATCCAAAGAGCTCAATGAAGTTCAATCAGATTGAACTCTGAGACCTGCAACACAATGCATTTAATTAAACTGTGGAAATTAAAGATAAAGAGACTCTCTATGGCATTAAGAGAGAAGCAACTCATCACACACAAAGAATTCCCAAGAAAATTATAAACAAATTTTTCATGACAAACTATCACACAAGAAGACAGAGAATTGATTTAATCAAAATACCAAGAACAAAAGTGCTAAAAAAATTACATATTTTGGCAAAATTACACTTCAAAGGTGATGGTGAATTGAAGATACTTCTAGATAAATAAAATATTAGAGACATTGTCATCTATTAGTACTCTCTGTAATAAATGCTAACCCAAACTATTTGAGTTTTAATGTGAAGAGTCATTTGATAATTCAAAAGTAGATGAAGATATGAAAATCTCTGGAAAGCTAAATATATGAACAAGTATAAAAGCTATTCCTAATATTAATATTATTTTGGTTTTGGGGATACATCCAGAAGTGTTCAATGCTTACCTGGACTTTATGTTCATGTATAATTCCTAAAAATGATCAGGGATGCATATGCAGTCTTGGGAATCTGACCTAGAGTCAAAATCAAATCAGACACTTCACATATGAACTATATGTTGGCTGTAAAAGCTAATAATATTTTGGAAAGAGTCCAAGATGTCCAAATATAGATATGTTTTTATTTTCTACCACAGTAACAAAATTTGCTTTAATCTATGCAGAAATAGATCTTTTTGAATGGATCTTCCATAAAATGTGATTTAAAAAAAATCAGCATTTAGACGAATAGGAAATAAAGACTTTAGAAATAGAAAATAAAGGCTTTACTAGAAATAAATCTTACCTTTGTGAATCAAAGTGCAATTAGAAAGATTTCAAAGTGGAACTTTATCCTGGGATTTAGAGATACTGGTAATGCCAAAGACAGTTACCTCAATCATATGGTTTACACTTTTAATTATGTGACTACAATTAAACCACTGAAATGGAAAGCACCAAAATGAAAGGTTAGAAACTATAAGATACTAATGATGGTCAGAATTGTTGGTAGATTTCAATTTGATGACCTCTCATAAGCTTATTGTTAGCTGCACTGGTTAATGTCTCACTAAAAGCCACACAATACTAACAGAAACTCAGGGAAAACTTTAGATCCATCAACCCTACTAAATAGATGAACTATCTGGTAGATGAGAGGGGGAAGGAGAGGGACAATTACCAACAGTCTTTTTTTTTTGTTAGACAGGCCCTTACCAGTCCACACCTGTCTACCAGCAAGTAAATCACCTCCTTTTATCAGTAAACACCCTGAAGACCTCCCAAAGAAAGCACAGCCAATCATCTAAGGTCAAACTCAGATAGAAAGTTCTTGAAATTCCACACTTATCACTAGTTAGGACTGAGCCACTAACTTTCTTGTTGGCCTCACTAGCATAATTCTTGGAAGCTACTCAGATTTGCATGTACTTTAGTGGCTTCCAGGAACTCAGATAAGTAATCCACAGGTTGATACCTAAGTCTGATTGATTGAATGTCACAGTTAGTACCAGGCACTCACAGACACAAACACTCCTAGTTATCACTCAGGCCTTATCCATTCCTTTATTGAATTTACATATTAAGAAAGAAGCAAAAGAACTCACTCACAATGATGGATTATGACAAAAACCTGGGTAGAATTTCAGCTGTATCAGAGTTATGTTTGTTGCCTAAGTCATCTAAGCAACAGTTCTAATAATTCTCAGTAGAATAAAGAGATCAGTGGAAGACAACACACACGCATACACAAACACAAACACTATATATATATGTATATATGTATAAGAAAATCTAAAAAATCAAATAGATATGATCCAGATAAACATTATAGCAGGACTGGAAAATGCTACAGGAGTTAATGCACACATTTTACATTCAGGTCACCTTGGTTTGGTCCAAGAACACATATATCATTTTTGAGCACTGCTATGAGTGATTCTGAGCATTGCTAAATGTGGTCCAACCTGAAGGAAAAAAAGGGTAAGGAGGCATATAAACTAAAAAGAACAAACAAATAAACAAACAAAAAAAACCACTACACTGAGGATCAAGAATAAGATGAAAGAAGCTAAAAATCAAATAAATAGCTCAGGATGAGGTACTAGAAACCACTTTAAGAGATCAGAAAAATGAGTTTGAAAACTGAAGGTAGCATAAGAGACTTAAATGAAGAGCATCAAAAGAAACAATATTTGTGTCACAGGGGTTCCAGAAAAAAGGAAAAAGAGGCAGAATTCTTATCTGAAGAATATTTACAAACTTCCCCAAACTAAGGAAGAGATACTTAGAGTTGAAGCTCTAAGAAGTTATAGACACATCTCAGAACATGTTCTAAGCAAAATAGGAAAAAAATTCAAAAATAATAAAGTATTCATTAAATAAAAATCTGTAGGAAACTGCCCCAGGGAGATAGTACAAGAAGCAAGTTGCTTGTTTTGAATGTGGCTGACCTAGGTAGATTCTGGGTAGATACCTACTCCTGCAAGTGATTCCTGGGGCATCTCAGTTAATGATCCCTGAGCAGAGTCAGGAATTAGCTCTGAGCACACCTGTGTATAGCCCCAAACCAAGCAAAACATCTACTAGAAAAGGTAAACTAGTAGAGTAGAGTGGCAGGCCTAATCTAAAATACAAAGTCATTTTTATTTTTATATACACACATGATTGTTTGCATAATGCACTGTGGCACTGTCCTCCCATTGCTCATCGATTTGCTCGAGCAGGCACCAGTAATGTTTTTATTGTGAGACTTGTTGTTACTGTTTTTGGCATATTGAATATGCCACTGGGAGCTTGCCCGGCTCTGCTGTGCATGCGGGATACCCTAGGTAGCTTGCAGGGCTCTCCAAGAGGGACAGGGAATCAAACTCAAGTCGGCTGCATGCAAGGTAAACTCCCTACTTGCTATGTTATCGCTCCGGCCCACATGTGTACATAATAAGTTTAATCAATTGGTGTCCTTTTTTAGACAGAATTTTATTGAGGATCTTTGCATTCATGTTTACCCGAGGTATTATTGTGAATTTTTTAATGATGTGTATTATTATTTAACATTTTGTTAAAATTTTATTTTAGGCACTGTGATTTACAATATTGTAGTGGAAAGGCTTCATGTATAATTTATTCTTGTACCACACCGTCCACCAGAGTATACACTTCTTTCAATGATGGTTGTCCTGTCTCAGTCATATTCTCTCACTTCCCTTCCCTTGATGAACTTCCTACTAAAGATCAGCTCACAGTTTTATATTGTCTTTAGGCATTTGTTATCCTTTTACTTTTATTTATATCCTGCAAATTATAGATAAAATTTTGTGTCTTTTCTCCTTCTAACTTCTCTTAGCATGATAGTCTCCAGATCCATTCGTGTAGCTGCAAATTACATTACATTATCTTCTCTTAGAGACAGGTAGCATTGTACTATGAATATGTGCATAGTTTATGAAGCCATATGTTCTTAGACACTTGGATTATGTCCATATTTCAGTTATTGTGAACTGTGCTTTAATAAATTTAGGAGCAGAAGTGCCATTTCTGAATAAAGTTGTTGGACCTTGGTGTACTTGTCAAGAATTGGAATTGCTGGGTCATATGGTAGCTCAATTTCTAGATTTTTAACAAGTGTTCATATTGTTTTATAAAAGATTATTCCACCAGCTATAAATAAGGGTCAATTTTACTTCACAATCAAACCACCACTTACTAATTTTGTACTTTGTGATGTGTTTCAGTCTACTGGTTTGAGATATGTTGTTGCTTTGACTTGCATTGGGAGGATTTCTGATTCTTCCATTTTCTAGAGGAATTTATGCAAGATAATTAGTAGATATGTTTTGAAGGTTTGAATATACGCACTCTTGAACTCATATGAACCTGAGATCTTGTTTTGGGGTAAATTTTTGTTTACTGGCTCAATATCCTTAAAAGAAGTAGGTATTAAAGTTTTCTACTTTCTTTTGATGTTGTCTTGAGGAACTAGAACTTCATTCTTTTATTTGATGAAAATTTCCAATTTAGTGGCACTAAAATTAGAAATGTTAATCTCATATGATCTTCCTTTTGAGATATCCCTTGTAACTTTTTACCTTTAATCCTGAACATGTTTATCAGGATTTATTGTTTTTCTTTGGGAACCTAGATAAGAGTTTGTTAATCTTGTTGGTTTCTAATTTTTTTGTTATAGATTTTTTGTATCATGTTTTTGATGTATCATTATTTGGACTTGAGACTATTCCACACCCCACACCCCTGGCTAACCTGTACATACTTTGGGCTCTTTTTGTTCATTTTCTAATTTCTTGAGGTTTGAGGTTAACTTATTTGCATCTGCTCTTGTTTCCTGATAAAAGCCTGTAACTCTATGAACTTCCTTTGAAATACTGCTTTTGCTATGTCCCTTAAGTTTTGGTAGCTCATGTTTTAATTTTTATTTATATACAAGTATCTTTTACTTTTTTATATTCTATTTTATTTACTAGTTATTTACTTCTGTATTGTTTAGCTTCCAGGTGTTTGAACTCCACCCTCCCAGAGTTTTGTTTGTAATTAATTTCCATATTCAAAGCATTGTGATCTGAGAGGTATGATTTCTGTTTTCTCATTTTTGTCAGCTTATCTTGTGACACATGAAATGGTCAGTCCTACCAAATGTTACATGTATAATGGAAAAGAATGTGTAGGCAGTTTTGGGGGATGGAGATTCTTACTCTTCCATTACTTACTCTCCACCAATTTTGAGAAAAAAAATGAATAATAAGCGAGGCAGTGCATTTCCAGACCTTAATCTTCACTAAAATAGTGATCAAAATTGCATGGTACTAAAATAATGATAGACTCTCAGATCAGTGTTTTAGAATTGAAATCCCAGGTATAATTCCTTAGATGTATGAGCAGTTATTTTATGACAAATAAATTGTATGAAGTGAAGGAAAGAGATGATCTTTAAGAAATAGTGCTGGAAACTGATTAGTTGTATCTAGATAACATGAACTTATACTCCTATTTTACTCCAAAGGTCAATTCGAAATTAGAGGTCTTGATGTGAAACGTATCTCTGCAAAGCACTTTAAGGAAAACAGAGATACTTTGATGAAATTAGAAGGTTTTATACTAAGTGAAGCGTGGTAGAAAGTAAAAGACAAATACCATAGGATCTAGGTTAGATGCAGAATATAAAGGAAAAAATGAAAGAGGTTAGCCAATCTTTAGTGCACACAAACTCTGAAATTTAATCAATAGTACTGGAACTGAAGAGGCTAGGGAAGTGGTAAAGGGAATGGGATTCTGGATAGTGATGGTGGGATCTGAAACATTCATGCCAAGTGTTGATACAGTAGCTCTGAACTGAGAAAAAATTACTTCAATAGTATTACAAACTATGAAAATTTAAAAAAGTTAATTACAAAACTATAATTACAAAACACTCTCTAGAGAAATAAGGACAAACTGATTGGAAGTATTTGCATGCTCTTAAGTGTTTTACATTAATTAAAAGACAATATTAATATGCTAAAGCTATTTCAAATGATTTATAGATTTATTGTCACTCTAACAACATAATGGTTCTATATCAAAATAGAAAATTTTATTGTAAAAGTCACATTATATAATCATAAAATTAAAATAGGTAAAGTTGGAATATTTACTTTCTGCATGTAAAACCTAAACTATAGAATATAAATATTAAAATGCTGTGATGTTGGAGTAGGAGAAATATATGGATCCAAATAATAGAATTAGAGAGTCTAGAAAGTAAGTTAACAAATGTGGTCAAATGATTTTCCCAAAGGTTCTTAGCCTATCAAGTTTAGAAAAGGCAGCTATCAATAAATTGAGCTTCAAAAACTGAAGTCTCACATACAGAAAAATGAAGTTAGATTACTCACTAATATTAAATTTAATTCAAAAGAGGTTCACTTGATCACTTGATCACTAGACTTCCCTTTAATAGTCGATTTGCTCGAGCAGGTGCCAGTAACATCTCCATTTGTCCCTGTCGCGTGCTAGTGTAGTCCAATGGCGCCTGTTCTCTCTAGGAACACGAAGAGCCTCAAACCAATCGTTCATGATCTTGATGAAGAAGTCTGACCATCTGGTAGGTGGGCAGCCATGCGGTCTTTTGACATCCCGTGGAATCCAGTTGGTAACAGCTCTAGTCCAGCGGTCGTCTTTAAATCTCATTATGTGACCAGCCCATCTGATTTTTGACACCATGGCAAAGGAGACAGCGTCCCTGATTCTTGATCGTCAACATATGTCAGAACTCCGGATTCTTTCTCTCATATGAGTGAAACGTGATATTCCAACCATAGCTCTTTCAATTCCGAATAGTGTTCTCATCCTGTTTGCATAGGGCCCAGGTCTCTGAGGTGTATGTTAATGCAGGAAGAACAGTGGAATCAAAGAGATTTGCCCGGATCCTCTTAGCTATTTCTTCTATGCTCTTGAAGGCGTTCCAAGCCACTCTCTTCCTCCTGCGCAGCTCGGGTGCCAGGTAATTTTTCATGTTGACTTCTCGACCTACGTACACATAGCTGTTGCATTCGAAGATGGTTGTTCCATTGAGAGCGAATGGGTGTTAGTAACGAGGCTGTTTCTCATAAACATTGCCTTCATAAGATTCAGTGGTAGTCTGACCTTTCCACACTCATGGTTGAAGTCGGCCAGCATTTGTGCCGCTTGGCTAATGTTTGATGTTATAAAACAATGTCATCAGCAAAGCAGAGGTGATGTAGTTGCTGACCATCTATCTTCACTCCCGTTCCTTCCCATTGCAGTTGTCAGCATGATGTTCTCGAGGGTGGCACTGAAGAGTTTCGGTGAAATGGTATCACCCTGCAGAACCCCTCTCTTGACATCAATGATTACTTCTTTTTAGAATGGTGAATCCTGGTAGTGAATCCATAATACAGCTCACGGAGGATCCTGATGTATTGAGCTTGAATGCCCTGATTGGCTAGGGCTTCAATGACTGCTTCCATCTCAACAGAATCAAAGGCCTTTAAATCAATGAACATTAAACAGAGTGGCATCTTGAACTCCCGCGAAACCTCAATGAGCTTGGTTATCGTGTAGATATGGTCTATGGTGCTGAATCCTTTGCGGAACCCTGCTTGCGTGCATGGTTGTCCTTCATCTAGTGTTCTGCCAATTCTATATTGGATGGCTCGAGTGAACAACTTGTAGATGAGAGACAATAGGCAGATCGGGCAATAGTTGCCAATGTCAACATCAGACACGCCATTTCATCAGTAAAGAAACGAACAGCACCCGGCCCAGACAAGGTCAGACCTGAACACCTGAAGAACCTGCCGTCAGTAGTCATCGATACGCTGACTCGGCTCTTCACACGCTTCCTGTCTGAATGTAAGGTTCCGTCCCAGTGGAAAACCAGGAGGACTGTACTACTGTACAAGAAGGGAGACATCCATGACATTGGCAACTATCGCCCAATCTACCTATTGTCTGTCATCTACAAGTTGTTCAAAAGAGGTTATATACATAAATGTAAGTAGTAAAATATTATCAAAGTTTTAAAACTAAACATAAAGACAAAATCTCCCAAATATTGAATTGGAAGTTATTTCTTAGCTGTACACCAAAAATAAGAAAAGCAAAAATAGATTGGACTTCATTAAAGTTCAACTATTTTGTGCATTGAGAAACACTTTGAATTAACCAAAATGACAGTCTACACAATAGAAGTACATATTTTGCATTCATATATCTGATGAGAGATATGAATATGTTCAGAATATATATAATTAGAAAAATGATACTAAAATATCAAATTCATTAAAATCAGATAATGGACTTAAATAGACTTTTTTCAAAGAAGAAAAAAAAGAGTTGTCATATATATACATATATGCATATATATATACATATAGATGCTAAGTACTACCAACAGTTAAAGAAATGCAAATCAAAATTTCATTGATATTATTCACAATCATTAGGTTGAATAATATCAAACATGTGGATCACATATTTATGGAAAAGTGCAGCCTCTCCATCCATGAACAGAAGTGTGGCTCTCCAACCCTGAGCACTATGACCAGACTGGGGTTGATGTTGTATGTTTAATTGACACACTGGAACGTAGTTTAGTTTGCGGGTAGTTTTGAGGTCTGGGTTGAGAGTTAGTGTCCCTGGCCTGCTGCAGTACAAGGGTTGGATGAATAATGCTTCTTGTTCATTTTTCCTTTTTGGCCTCTGCAGCTCTCACAAAATTTGGGGGGAACTCAGGTGCAACAACTTGAGCTTGTTTTAACAGTGAATAGGTGTTATCAGCACTGTTCTTTTTTATAACCCCATCCCAGTTATTCTTGCCTGTTTCTTAGTTATCTTTCATTGTGGTGGTGGTTTTTAGGCTGTTTCTAGCTCTGCTGAGGGTGGGGGGGTGGAGCGTGCATATGCAATGGCGTGGATCAAACCTAGGTCAGCTGCATGTAAGGCCTCCTGTTAAATTTTTAAAGACAAATTTAAAAACAAGGATAATTAAAAATTATAAGCAATTATAATATTTTAAAATTGGATTTTAAAATCTAAAATCCCTCCTCCCACATCCTGCTGTATTTGTATTTCACTGAATTGCCATAGGATGTCTGTTCATGGATGGAGAGGCTTCACTTTCCCACAACTTATCAGAGAGTCCATCCGGGTGTTTCCAGGGAGCTTGCAGGGAATTAGAATCAACAGATCTCAGGGACAACTTTTAACCCTTACTTGACCCAAGAGTATGTGCCTGAATTTTTCTTTACCAATTCAATATTATTACAGTATCTTGATGGGTTAGAGTTTATCAAAATAAAGTATGGTGAAGCAATGGAAGATCAGGGACTAGGTACAGCTCTGGTATTTGCCTCACATGTGCAAACAAGTGGGGGGCAGAAGGGTATCAAAATAAAATTGACCGAATCTGTAGCTTGAATTCAGTTCTGATTCTGAGAAATGAAGCACTCCTCCCTGCCCCTAAAGATTGTCAAGGAACAGTCTGCCCCACAACATGTCCGTGGTACTTAACACAGTGTCCCACAGTGATATTAACCAAGTCAAACATTCTTTAAGCTTTCCCAACCATCCTGCAGTACCAGGGATTGGACTCAAGACATGCGCATGAAAGGTTTTCTTCATCCCTGAATAGGCGTCTGGGTCTCCAAGCTGAGCGCCTCACTCCCACTGGCTGGCTTCTTGACTCCTCCTCACAGAAGGCAGCCTCACCTTCTCAGAAAGCCACACCCCAGAAGGTGAAAGACACACAGGTGGGTGGTCTTCTTTATCAAGAGTTAAAGCAGAAAGGTCTTTTAACATTGTGGCTGTGAACTGGCCTGCTCTCTGGAGACTGTCCAGACTCACAGAACAGCCAAAGTCACTGCCTTCCACTCACCACTCCCTCTAGACACTTGGCAGAATGTGGTTTAGTTTGCAGGTTAAACTCAAGGGTTGTCCTTATATTCTCACAATAGCCCTTCCACACCTTTTTCCGTTAAAGATACTGACAGCTGGGAAAGGAAAGCCACATGTTTGGTGGGTTAGATAGCCGGGACACATACCCAGCAGTGCTCAGGGATCACTCCTAATGGGTCTAGGGGACCATCTGTGGTCCAGGGATCCAACCCAAGTCAGGTGTGTGAGGGGCACCTTACCCAGGGTACTCTGACTCCAGCCCCAAACCATGCATTTGAAATCAGTGTGCTAGAAGTTCTTATAGGAAAGAAGAGGCCAAAAGAAACCTTTTTTTTTCATTGCATCATTTCACTCACTACTCTGCAGCTGCCCAAATCATCTCACATAGATGCTAAAGAGGGAATTAGAAAATTGCAGGGATTCTACAGACTGTTCAGCTGGCCCTAACTTAACCTCTGACTGATAGCACAGCTGGTAGGGCGTTTGTCTTGCATGCGGCCGATCTGCCAACCTGAGTTCGAATTATCTGCCCCTCTCAGAGAACCCAGCAAGCTACTGAGAGTATTTTGCCTGTACGGCAAAGCTTGGCAAGCTCCCTGTGACGTATCTGATATGCCAAACACAGTAACAAGCCTCACAATGTTACTGGGCCCGCTTGAGCAAATACATGAACAAAGGGAAGACAGTGACAGTGACACATATTTACATATGTATATATGTACATATGAGTACTGCCTTCAGTACTCATCAATACACTGGCTCGGCTCTTCACATGCTACCTGTCTGAATGCAAGGTTCCATCCCAGTGGAAAACCAGTAGGACTGTACTACTGTACAAGGAGGGAGACATCCATGACATTGGCAACTATCGCCCCATCTGCTCATTATCTGTCATCTACAAGCTGTTCACTCGAGTCATCATAAATAGGTTTGGCAGAACACTAGATAAAGGACAACCATGTGAGCAAACCGGTTTCCAAAAACAATTTAGCATGATTGGCCATATCCACATGATAACCAAGCTCATTGAGGTTTCTCAGAAATTCAAGAAGCCGCTCTGTCTAATGTTCATTGATTTAAAGAAGGCCTTTGATTCTGTTGAGACTGAAGTGGTCATCGAATCCAAACAGGGCTTCAAACTCAGTTTATCAGCATCCTCTGTGAACTGTATTATGAATTCACTACCAGGATCTCACCATTATATAAGAAAGTGAACATTGAGTCAAGAGAGGGGTTCGGCAGGGTGATAACATTTCACTGAAACTCTTCAGTGCCACCCTCGAGAACATCATGTGAACTGGAATGGGAAGGAATGGGAGTGAAGATAGATGGTTGGCAACTATACCACCTCTACCTCCACCTTGCTGATGACATCGTTCTAATAACACCAAACATTAGCCAAGCGGCACAAATGCTGGCCAACTTCCACCTTGAGTGTGGAATGCAGCTGAGTCTCACAAAGACAATGTTTATGAGGAACGAACTAGTCCCTGACATTCCATTTGCTCTCAACAGAATGAACATTTCTGAATGCAAGAGTTATGTGTACCTAGGTCGAGAACTCAACATAACGAATGACCTGGCACCTGAGTTACGCAGGAGGAAGAGAGCCGCTTGAAACACCTTCAAAGGCGATGAAGAAATAGCTAAGAGGATGAAGAACATCCGGCTCCAGGCACATCTCTTTGATTCCACTGTTCTTCCTGCACTGACATATGCCTCAGAGACCTGGGCCCTATGAAAACAGGATGAGAAGGCTATTCGGATCTCCCAAAGCGGAATCGAAAGAGCTATGCTTGCTGTGTCACGCTTCAGTCCAGTGAGAGAAAGAATCTGGAATTTTGAACTCTGTCTACAATTGAGAATCAGGGACATTGTCTTGTTTGCCAAGCCATCGAAAATCAGATTGGTTGGACACATAATGCAATTTAGAGACGATCACTGGATTAGAGCCATTACTGACTGGATTCCATGGGATGTCAAAAGATCGCCTGGCCACCCACCTACGAGACGGTCAGACTTCTTCATCAAGACTCTGAACGAACGGTTTGAGGCTCTTTATGTTCCTGGAGCGAGCAGACACCATTGGGCTACACTAGCACGTGACAGGGATCAACGGAAATGTTACTGGCACCCGTACGAGCAAATCTATGAGTAACGGGATGTCAAGTGATCAAGTTATCAAGTGATTAAGTAAATCACAAAATGTTGAGATATATGTGGAGACAAAAAATTGTGTCCTGCCGGAGTTAAATATCACCAATCCTGTGAAAGTGATTGGGGCTGTAGCTGTAGCACAGAGGTAAGTCATTTGACTTGTGCACAGCTGGCCAGGCCAGGCTTGGCTAAATTCCTCTGCCCCTCTCGCAGAGCCCGACAAGCTACCGAGAGTATCTCACCTGCACGGCAAAGCCTGGCAAGCTACTCGTGACATATTTAATATGCCAAACACAGTAACAAGTCTCATGATGGACACATTACTGGGGCTGCTTGAGCAAATCAATGAACAACGGGAGGACCATGACCGTGACCGTGAAGGTAAAGGTAAAGGTAAAGGCCCTCCCGTTGATCCTCGATTTGCTCGAGCGGGCCCAGTAACGTCTCCATTGGAGACTTTGTTGTTACTGTGTCTGGCATATCGAATACTCTCGGTAGCTTGCCGGGCTCTCCGAGAGGGGCGGAGGAATCGAACTCGGGTCGGCCATGTTGGCCGCTTGTAAGGCGAACGCCCTACCGGCTGTGCTATCGCTCCAGCCAGGGTGACCGTGAAAGTGATTTGTAAATTATGCAAACATTTTAAAATATGAGTATCATGTAATCTAACAATTCCATTTTTTTAGTGTATATAGAAGTAAAATAAGTCTTTGTGCTAGTTCTGTGGTAAGGTGATTGTCTTGCATTTGCTATGGTCTGTGTTCAATCCTCAATTCATATCTCTACAGGTCAGTTATTCTCAGAATCTAATTGTGGAAGCAATTCGTGGAAGCAACAAAAAGATTGATTTTTTCAGTTAAAAAATTTGCAAAATGTGGTATTTGTGTTCAATAAAACATTATTTAGATTTAAGATAAAGAAAATCACAACATATTTTGGAGGTGGAGTGTGGTGAACACACAATATAAATGTATGTAATATTACTAAACTATATGCTTAATTTGGGTAAGATGTTAAATTTTATTAAATGCATTTTATCATATCTAAAACATAATTATGAGAAACATTTTTTTCTAAAGAAATAATAGCATCACTCTTTTGAATAATAAAACACAAACTATATGAAATAATAGAAATTATATTATTCAAGATGTAATAATATCAAAATTTTGGAAATGCATTTTGTGAAAGTTTACATATTAAAAACTATAAATTCTATAAAAGCAAGAATCCTGTCTCTTAAACATTGCTACATACTTTGTGAAAAGTTTATTTAGAATATAATTAAATTATCAGAATTTAATTTAATAAAATTATTAAACAATAAAACATCTCATTAAATGCTGGAAATTAGTTTTTAACTTTATTTTATCAGTGTCCATGCTTACAAATGTTAATATTTTATATTTCATTAGTTCATGTTATGAAATATGAAATAATTTCTTTTTCTTTGGGAATTACAGATCGCTTTTCCTTCAGTATACATTTCCACCAAAACTACAAATTAAGTATTTGCAAGGCACAGTAATTTGTTTTTCTTATACTTAATCTACCCATGTTATACCTTGAATTTGAAATTAATCTTTTAGAAATTTCTAGCTGAGTACATCTAGGAACCATAATCAGTATAAAATTTTCTAATTTTATTTCCATCAATTAGAAATGCTGAGTCTTTGTTTATTATTTTAAAATATCTTTTTGTAAAGAAGATTATTAATTTAGTGGTCATTTACATAAGAAAGGCTTAATATTAAACACTGCAATTCATAGTGTATAAGTGCCATGAGTTAGGCATGAGGGTACACAGTTAAATTACCAATAATTTAAGAGCTAGAGAATTTCAAGTCAAAAGAATAGGACAGTGATCTCCAGGGAATTCTGGATTGTATTTCACTCTTATCACTTGGCTAGGACATATATATTTTTTTCAGGTAAAGCAAAAAGAAACACATTTTTGTTCATGTACTTTGAATCTGGATTACAATTTGAACAAATTTAATTGCTGTATTAGTCAAAACAAAATTTATATTTCAAATTTAACAAAGTGAGGAAAAATAATTGGCTTATTAATGCTTTTTTAAAAAATCACAACACTTTTACCTTTGACATTACACTCTGAAGATATAGTTGAGCTATTATTAAAACTGAGTTTAACAAAGATGTGCTAATGATGAGTTCACTGATGCTGCATCAGAGTGAGAATAAGCAATCTGTATCTATCTTTATGCTGATGATACAGTGGGAAATATGTTTGTTTAAAAGACCATCTGTTATTTTCGGGCGTTTGTATGGAATTCTATGGTGGATAACAAAAACTTTCGTGACTGTAATTTAAAAAAAAACATATGTCATTAAGTAAGTAAAGTCCCCATCTGCTCCTAGATATTTATTAAGGAGATGATTTTGATAAACTTTTAAAATGGCATTAGTTGTCTGGAGAGTCTTATTCATTAATATGTGTATGTTTTATTGCATATTAGACACTCATTAAAGTCATTATTTGAAACTTAAAAGTTAAACAGGAAAATGAAACATTGACTTATTCTAAAGCCCTTATTAAATAATGAAATAATACTTTTCTTTCATTGGAGCTTATTTTTTTTTTCTCTAACAATGAGAGTTCCTTTTTAGAATCTTCCACTAATCTTAGATTCCAAGGTCCTGTAAACTGTCTTGTGTAGTAAAGAAAAAACTGTGATTTGAGTGTTTTGGAAGCCCTCTTACTATTATATGTAGCTTATCGTTTTAGAAATTCCTTTGAAGTGACTTAAAAATAGTGACCTGCAAAAGTCACTATTTAGTGACTTATTTAGAAATTTGTTTGTTAATATGCACCCATTGCCAAACCATAGAGTTTAATTTATGTCCATGACAGAACAAAAACTATGACTAGGCAGTTTTGATCTTTCTGGTTTAGAGTTTCTTCTGCCAAGTATCAGAGTCTGAGGGGGGAAACCTGGTGTCAGCATACTCTCTAATTTATTATCTCATCCTTAGGAACATTTTGTGTGCCAATTTATCAGTTCAAGGGAGACCCAACTAAAAATCTTCATCTCAATTATCCTTGGCTCTCTCCATTAAATTGAAGCACTATTATCAGACTTACTTATGCTGGAGTTTCATAGGAGACTGAACAAACTGAGTTGTCCTTGGAATCCTGTGCTTAAGAAAATTTTGTTTGCAAAGTCTCTCAGTTTAGTATATGTTTTCAAAATTATATATTATTGTTCTCCTCCTTTATTGTTTCCAACTTAGCAAAATAGATTTTCTTACTAATACTAAAAAGTATTTTAGAAGACATTTATATAATTTTAAGATATATATCTACAAATATGTTTTCTATAATGCATTTAATGGAAGATATTGCTGCTTCTATATCTGACACAAACTCATTAGTACTATTTTAAGAGTTGTGTATTATGATGTATTGATGATTTAGCAAAGAAGACCTTGTGCTAGCTAATACATCAAAATTTCTCCAAGAACTAACCATCTGTTAAAACACAATTTAAATATTAAATGATTTTCATTTCTCCCTGCCTCCTCCCTCTCTTTCTCCCTCCCTCCCTCCCTCCCTCCCTCCCTTCCTTCCTTCCTTCCTTCCTTCCTTCCTTCCTTCCTTCCTTCCTTCCTTCCTTCCTTCCTTCCCTCCCTCCTTCATTCTTTCCTTCCTTCCTTATCTATAGTCCTACAGACACATTCTCAGCTCTGTGATTTAGAATCTCTCTTACAGTTTCTCAAAGAACCAAGGGTCCATGGCTCCCCACATGCAATCTGTATCTCCATCATTTTTCTGCATATCCTTTACCCCGTGGCTTTTCTTGTGTCATTTTTGTTTGTTTGTTTGGTACCCTGAGCTTCCCAAATGATGCTCATGGGACCAGAGTGCAATTTTGGAAATCCTTAGCCAATCAGCAGAACAGTTTCATGCTAAGGAGATGCTCTAGTTCAGCTCAAGCCCTGTGATGATGCTGGAAACCACCTAAGCCACAATTCCAGAGCTGGGGATTCCAGGAAGATAGACAGTGATGAATGGGCCACCCTATGGTTCAGGGATCAACTCCCTGTATTGTCTCTTGGCCTTTGTTTTTGTTTCTTATTAGGAAATGACAAGGTCTACTGACCTTTCTTCCCACCTCATTATGAAAGACAGATTGAGAGGGAGGGATGGAGGGTGAGAAGGAGGGAGGGAGGAAGGGAGGGATGCAGGGAGAAAATAAGACCCATTATTGTTACTGTTTTTGGCATATTGAATACACTACGGGTAGCTTGCCAGGCTCTGCTGTGCGGGTGGAATACTATTGGTAACTTTCCAGGCTCGCCGATATATATATATATATATATATATATATATATATATATATATTATCTATCATATGTGGTGTGATAGTTATGGAAAATGGAAAATGGGTAGGGAATGTCTTATGATTTGTCCAGGAATATGTTCACTCATATTTGAGGCTTGGCCCAAGCATGTGGAAAGGCCTGGAGCATGGCGTCATTGGGTAGTGGAGGTCGGCCACCAGGGCTGGGTCCCTTGGGGCAGGAGGGCTCTCACCTTCTGGGGTACTTCAAGTGAAAGCAGCCTGGTGCGGAATCCGGTGGCATGGTTATTGGGGCCTCATTTTATGCTCCCTTCTGGGAGATGCAGCCATGAGTTCTGGGGGGTGGCCCATGAGGAGATTTTCTGGTGCCGGCAGGGGGTTGCTTATGGGTGTAACCACTGGGTTGCTGGAGATTGGGAGAAACAGGCAGAGGATCTCTGCTCCCAGGTCCTTTTAAGCTCAGAGTTCAAGGTCGCAAAGTTCCGTATTACCTGGGTTCAGTGGGACTTCACTCATGTTTGAGGCTCGGCCTGAGAGTGTGGAAAAAACTAATTTCCATAGTTCTATATAAAAAAATGTTAATCAGCATAAAAATCTTTAGCATACTAAGTTTATAATTTATATGTTTATAACATTTGTCTGATCATGATAAGTTTTGATACATTTAAATAGAAAGAGATGATCTTTACCTCACTTTATTTTTTCTACATACTGTCAATCAAGATGTTTTGAAAAATATTTCAGATTTCTGTACATGTGGTACACATGAGTTAATTGAAACCACCAAAGCCAAGCTGTCAGGTATAGAATAAATCTTAAAGAAAAGGTAAATTAATCACCTAGAACATATAGAAAACATATTAAAATAGTATATTATCACATTTAATAGAAACCCTCAGCCTTACAAATATTCTCTTCTTTGGTATATAATATGTATGCTCATTATCCAACTATAATACTCATTCTTGTAATGAAAATGGAAGGATTTCTATGATTTTTCAGTTTTATTTTCTTCTAAACATTTCTAGAATGAAGACTAATGAACGGAATTTAGGACTAATCATTTTGTTCATTGGTTGAATTTTATATGCAATCATTAAAATGGTTTATTATTGGAATATAGATGATTTTAGGAGGTTGGGGTAGAATATGGCAATAATAAAAGGCATTTCAACTGTGCAAGAAATTAACAACCAATTTTCATGATGCCTTCAATGATAATGCACACCAGTTCCAAGTTCATTTTCATAATATAATACTGTTATTAGAATTAGCATATATATATAGTAAATGGATAATTCATTCTACTATGCAAGAAATTCATAATCTATTTACAAAATTCTTATTACTATTGAGTAACTCACAGGTTTTAAATTAAATTTCCTGACTTGCACTAGATTTAAAGCTATAAACAGCCTTTTAGAATATTTAATTTAGTTGATATTGAGTTTGTAGACAGGAGTATCCTATTAAAACACAGATTTCTATTAACATTTGAGCTATGATTTCAGAGACACCCAGGGAAGACATAAGACAAGAAATATGTTAGTAATATGCACAGTGTTGCAAGGTTCTTTCCAATAAGACTCACAAGAGAATCATAAAGGGAAGGGAATCAAACAATAGCACAATTAATGTTCCCTGTTGAGTCATATTTTACAGATTACTTCAGATGTAATTGGGTAAGGAAAAATACAAAAAGAATTAAGAATTTTATTATTGACTAAAAGAAAATCAAGTCAGCACTTTTCTTGTCAAATACAGATGCTTCAAATTTGAAAAAAAAAACAATAATTGCATTGGGAAGCAAAACAGTTACTTGATCTGCCTAAGACATTGTATTGGACCAATTAAGTACAATGGAGAGAGATCCAAATACTTAGCACTGTAACACTGTCCCCCCACTGTTCATCGATGTGTTCAAGCGGGCACCAGTAACGTCTCACATAACGTCTCACAATAAATTGTGAGACTCGTTGTTACTGTTTTTGGCATATCGAATATGACACGGGGAGCTTGCTAGCCTTTGCCTTGTGGGCAAAAGAGTCTCCGTAGCTTGCCAGGCTCTCCAAGAGGGACAGAGGAATCAAACCCCGGTCGGCTGCGTGCAAGGCAAATTGTACTGTCACTGTACTATCACTGTACAAATTGTACTACCGCTGTACTATCACTCCAGCACATCCTAATACTTAGTAAAAAAAAAAGTCAGTCATTTATGTCTAGGACCTCTGTGGTTAGCAGACTAAAATTTGAATAGTCTTTCCCTTTCATTTATTATCAATAGATTTTATGTGACTCTTCAACCATCTTTACTATTGTGTGTTTCCCCTTCAATGTAGATGATTTTCAATTTTTGATTTTAACACTCTTCCCTTTGCACACATTTCCATGAGTTCCAACAATTATTATATGAAAATGATTCATAAATACGCTCCTCTGTGAGCTTTTCTCCCTCATATATTTATTTACATGAGCTTATAGTAAATTGCTGTACCTGCTCTCATGTAATTTCCAATATAAAATGAACTTTCTTATCTTTCCTCACAACTTTTTTGTGTCTTTATTTTCTATTTCTAAGCACTTATTCTTTTGTTACATATCTGGCATTTGGAAATTCTGTCTGAAATTCTTAAAAATATTTTTCATGGGGTCTGGAAAGATAGCAGGTAGGGGACTTAGCTAGCATGCCAACAACTTGAATTTGGTCACTGGCACATATATGGTTCTCAGTCCCTGCCAGGAGTGATCCCTGCGCACAGATCTAGGAGTAAATTCTGAACATCCTCTTGTGACTAAACTACAATGGCAAAGTAATTTTTTCTTTAAAATTTGGTCATTAGTCATTGAGTTAAGTTATAGTGCCATAAGCAGGGCACAAGTGTGGATGCAGCAAATCCTGTTTATTATATGCAAGTGATCCATAAATCTTCTCCTCTATTTGATCCTTCACTCTACATGTGATCCTCATGTCCCATCAGGTGTGATACCAGAGCATAGACCCAGGAGTAAATCTGGAACAATAGATAATATGCCCTCCTTAAAATAAAAATAAATATTGAAAATCTCTTCAAAATGATTAAAATAAATGGAATAATTTCCATAGTTATCATTTGTTATTACTACATTGATCTCTCATTTCTCTTCTTCCTCTATATTCCATCATCATGTCTTTTTTTCTATATCATTAAACAGTCCATCACATAGACCATACATAACTACCAATTCTTGAAAATAAAGGAAATTAATATGCAACCTACTTAATTTATTTCCAATTTACTCATACTTTGGTTCAGTGGTCAACTATTACTTAATCTTTTTTTTCAGATTATTTCTTCATTAATTTCCAAAATTTTTGCCTGTAGAAATCGCATTCTATGTCTCTGGTTCTGAAGCCAAGTTCTTTTTTAAGGAATTTGGCTTGTGATTTTTCAATTCAGGTCTCTGGATGACGGGGGCCCCAGTAAATTTGGCTTTCTATGTATGCATCTGCTCAATCTGCAATCCAGTATCTCTGTGTGGCCATGTCTGTCACAAACCAAACAGGGACACAAACATTGAGTCCATAAACCTGTCAAAAGGGGGACACCTGCTCCCTGAATTATTTATCATAAAATCAGCAGCAGATATCCAATTAACTTCCCTCTAAAAGTTTATCTATTATATGTTACTTTCAAACATCCTCTTTCCTATGATTCCACCAAACATAACTGATTTAGAAATCAAGGTATAGTGGTAAGGATTTAATAAATAATGAGAACTTCTTATATTCAACCTGAGAGATGATCATAGAAGTACTTTATTTTGTAGATACTATACTTCAAATATTTTTGCTAAACTTCTTATCATTAAGAATGTATTGATCACTGTATCACTGTCATCCTGTTGTTCATCGATTTCCTCAAGCAGGCACCAGTAATGTCTACTTTGTCCTAGCCCTGAAATTTTATAAAGTGCCGCATTTGAGGCTCTTTCAGGGTGAGGACAATGAGACCCATCATTATTAAAGCATGTATTTAAATTAATTAAAAATGGCAAATATTCAGTTAAATGGGCTGTATTTTTTGTGACTTTGTGTTTGTTCAGATTTTACTGTATTACTCATTTATCATAGTCTCATGCACCTGTTTCTCAGTCAATCAAGGAAATAATTAAAACAAACTAACCAAAGAGTTGTATCAATTCAATCACCATTCTTATCCTTTAGAAAATTGTTCAAAATTTTGTTTTTTAAAAAAAGCAACAAATTGGAATTCACCTTAGAATTACATGACAAAGAATGAAGGCAGTTCTTGTAAAAAAATTAATTTAGTTTAAGGACTACAGTAGACTATGAAGATCATTTATCAGTAATTCCCCAACTCATAATTTACTCCTCGGACCCATCACAATCATTTTAAATAACTTATTATCATTAATATATGAGATTTTTCATTCAAATCATCTCTGTCTTTGAAAAATAATAGATATCTATCTGATACTTTTCTTTGGAAATGTAAATGCTTAACAAGTTTGTTATGTAAATGACAACTCTAGCATAATATATGATTTTCTAGGATTAATTTATTTTTAGTAACTCCTTTGAAATTGATCTTTCTATGATTTCTGTAAATTAATATTAAATTAATTCATGAAAAACAAACTAGACCCTGACTCAGTTCCATTTGCTCTCAACAGAACGAACATCTCCGAATGCAGCCGCTATGTGTACCTGGTTTGAGAACTCAACATGAGGAACGAATTGCCGCCAGAACTGCACAGGAGGAAGAGAGCAGCGTGGAACACCTTCAAGAGCCTTGAAGGAGTTGTTAAGAGGATGAAGAACTTCTGGCTCCACTCCACCGTTCTTCCTGCACTAACATATGTCTCAGAGACCTGGATCTATGAAAACAGGATGAGAATGCTATTCAGGTCTCTCAAAGAGGAATCGAAAGAGCTATGCTTGGATTATCACACTTCACTCAAGTGAGAGAAGGGAGGAATCCAGAGTTGCAACTTCTGTCAATGATGAGAATCAGGGATGCTGTCTTGTTTGCCAATGCCTTGAAAATCAGATGGGCTCACGTTATGCGATTTGGACACAATCGCTTGACTAGAGGTGTTACCGACTGGTTTCCACAGGACGTCCAAAGAACACCTGGCCGCACACCTAAAAGATGGTCGGACTTCTTCTTCAATACCCTGAACAAACTATTTGATGCTCTCCATGTTCCTGTAGTGAGCAGATGCCATTAGGCTACACAACAGAGTCGAATGGCAACGTTACAGTCTCCCGCTCAAGCAAATCGACTAACAACAGGATGACAAGTGATTACAAATGAATATTAAATTGATTTCAGCTATTTAAAAGAAGCAAAGGTTCAGCATTTGTTTTTGAACCACACTGGCAGTGCTGGGATTGGGAAAGTATGTTATTCCTGTCTCCTTGTTTCTGGATCTCTCCGGGAGAAGCGTGGGGCTCCTGTATGCAAAGCATGTGCTCCTGTGAGTCATCCACACGATACCAAGTTCCAGCGTTTGATGCAAGTTACAATCATAAACAGAGAAGTCTTTTTCGTTCATATGGAATCACAAAATGATAATGGCAATGGCCTTGATGTTCCACATTTATTTTATTTTTTTAACAAATACTTATTAAGTAGTAGAGTTTAGTCTTCAGAAAAATGGTTATATGTTATTTCAAAAATAATCTCCCCGAATAGAATAGTTCAGATTCTACAAGTTTAGGAATTGGTTTAATGATAGTTACATTCATTGTATTGCCCCAATTATCTTTCATTGTGACCCTATCATACACTGGGGTGATATTTATAGTGATGCAGCCAGACTTACAGGAGTACATCCATATTGAGAATTTAGTCTCCTGCTGTTTCTATAATGATTAATTTTTTAATCAAGGAGTCATGATTTTTGTTTTATTTTATTATTTCATAATATTTTTTAGAAATAATGTAGAGTGTCCTGTAAGGAATATACATGAAGAGTTCTAAAATCAGACTATGTTGGTTTAAATTTTGATTTCACCAATTTTAGAAATTTGATTACATCTCAGTTTCTTTAAATATAGCGTCAAATGATTCCTTCTACTAAATAATTGTGTGGATCTGATGATATGCAATGTAAAAATAATTTACCTAGGTATAATTAATATTATATTCATTATATCTTTCATTGACACACTGTTGCAATGTTTTGCTAAGTGTTACAGTGGGTATAATGTGAAAAATGAGTTGCATTGTTAAATGGCTTCTTGATTTAATAATGTAGTCTGTGAGATTTATCTGAATTTTGTGTAATGTGGTGATCTTTAACAGGGAATTCTATGCACAATATGATTCTAACAAATATGTTTTTCAATGAGCATTGTAAAACAGAAGATAAATAATTTCTTGAAACAGAAGTGGGCCTCTCATTATGGCAATTTTATTGTCCATACACACCTACAGACGTGAACTTAGTTCATGAGCAATATTACCTATGTCACAATATATTTTTATGATGTCCCTAAGCAACTATAACTTTCGTCCACATTCCTATGGGGATTTCAAGCTTCTATTTCACTCCTATTTAACAAGTGCTTACTATAAAACAAAGTTCAAAATATCTACAAAGAAGAGAGTTGTTGAACATCCACAATCTCGAAGCTCCTCTTTATACCTAACCTGTACTGGATCAAGACAATGTCTCCACTGATAAATAGCATATTTTTCTCAGCAATTTTATTTCAATTCTGGTGAATGAGTTCAGCATATTAGTCATCTAAGATTTTATTTCTCAATGACATACCCAGATTAACCAAATATTTTTAATTCCCACAGAACTGATGTCGTCATAAGCTGTTTATCCACCATCTCCTATTTTTTCCTAATTTTTATTGAATTGCCATGAATTACAAGGTAATTTATCTTGTAATTTAGTCAAATTTATCTTTTATTCAATTTTTATTTGTAACGTTTTTCCACTGAAATCGTGACATTTCCATGTCCTCTTTTACATTTAATTTGGTTGCTTATTTCAGACTTTGCTGTAATTTCTTCTTCAATTTTTTTAGATATACCTTAGAATCCATGCACTTTTCATAGGATCCACCAGACTTGTTTTTACCTTAAGTTTGTTAAAATAAAAAACACAGTAAATTAACATGGATCAAAAAATTCATTACAAAGAGAAAAGGATCCATACCTGAAACCAGAAGTTCCTCCACTCACTACTATATTTCCTTCCCAGGATTTATAGTAAGAAATCTCAAAAGAATGAGTAGAAATTATTGTCTCCACTTATATTTTTACTTTCTCCTCTACTTGTTCTTAATTAAATAATGTTCATATCACTCTCACAAAAATTATTGCTAGGTGATTATTGATCTTAGACCTTATATCAGTGGTCATTTTTATACTTCATTTTTTTTCTCAGTAGTAATTAATATATTATTCAGTTCTATATTGAAACCTTCTCTTTATGCCTCTGCTTTATCTCCATATTATCTTTCTCTTTTTGTATTTCTTAGGATATGCTATTCAGAATATCGTTTGACCTCTCTGTTTACTACTTGGTACTCATAAAAAATTAGATTTTTTAGCTAGTGAATATTGGAAAAATATCAATACTGAATCTAAAGTTCTTATTTCAGTTATTCATTAGTCAAACTACACTAAAACAAAATGCCTTAAAACAAACATTTATAATTTTCCACCATACTGTGTATTGACTGAATAGTTTCTTATTGTAATCCAATGCACTTCACCTTATGTTTTTTTCATTGGTTTAGACCTGACCTAAAGTATAAAAGGTTACATTCCCCATTTCACAATGTTGACTTGTAAACAATTACCTAGTATTGGATTACACTTACCAAATTTAAAACTGTTCATCAGTAAGTGGAATAGGAGTGAAAATAATAATTCCCTTGCTAGGTGAGGATTTCAAGAAGTCTTTCAAGTGTTCTAATTTCCTATTTTCTTGAAAGAGATGGAAAGAATGTGAAGATCATGTGGGATGACAGAAAAATAAGATAGAAGTGATTGGATCATGAGTCATTCCTTCAAAATGACATTGACTGATCAAAAATAACTGTTCTGAACTTCTAGGTAAACGAGAATTAAGTGTTATCACACCAAGTCACTCACCAACGATTTTGAATTTACATATTTGTGTACATAGTATTATTATAGTGTTATATATTAACTACTACAGTTTAAGATAAATGAGTTTATTTCTGTACCCTACTTTGTGCTTCTTTCACTATGTTTTTGTCAGTCAATTTGATCCAGTTAACTATTTCATTCGTTTTCCTTGTTTGTTTCTAGAGCTACATTTTCTGGCATTACTTAGGGTCTATTACTGGCCTGTTGATCAGGATTCACCCCAGTACTGCTCAGAAGATCAAATATTGTGTCAGGGATTAAGCCACGGTAGGTCAAAGTGGTCATATGCAAGGCAAGTGCCTTTCCCTTGTAGAGTAACCCTCCAGCCACCTTTCAATATTTTATCCTATAAAAGTAGTGCAATTTGTGATATTTCATCTGTTGGAATGTTTTCTAATTGATGCCTTTATAAAATGCAATTCCAGACATCAGTAGTAGATACAATTAGTGGTCTCAATGGTTATCTTAGGATCCCTCTTTACCAAATATGTGTGTTACCCTAATCCCTGACTACATGTTTTTGTACATAAAGCCAGCAGTGGTACTTTCTTTGAAGAATTGCATAATGCTCTGCTACTGTTTCTTGTTTTTTTGCCCAAAATCACACATGTATTTGAATTTTGTTTTGATTTCCCACTCTTGAGAGTACTACATTATTAACACTGGCACGAAACACTCATCTCAGTATCTCCCTTCTGATAAATCTGATCTAAAACAGTCTCTCTGAATTTCTTTAAATGTCACTTAGTCATGGCAGCCTCTCTTGATGTCTCAGAAAAGATCATGTTCCCTGTAATATGATGCTTTTACAATATGAAAATTTGACTACCGGGAGCATTTTGGTTTTTGCATATAGCCTGGAATGAAGTTGACTCTCAGTAAATATTGAATACATAAATAGTGCAAAGGAAAGAACAGGCTAAATGAAAAGATAGGATTTCCATTAGTGATGGAATAAAAGATAGCTCAAACTTGAAAGAAATTCTTTGCAATGCTTTCAAGATCTATTCTTAATCTATATTCCAATTTTGAAATCAAGTGAACTCTAATCAACTTAAACTGCAGGAAATTATTTTGAGTGGTTATTTGTTCTTTTAAAAGTAATTTTAATTATTTTATTAACAGCCAATACTCATCTGATGTTTTCTCTACCAGTTGCGATTAGGGTTTCTTATAATTTATAAACCAAAGATACTATAAACCATATTTTATACACTAGTATTGTTCATTCAAGTAATAGTTTATTGTTTAGCTTTAGTCTGTAATAAACATCTTGTCAGTTACTGAGGATACAGAGGTGTGATAAATATGCACAGTTCTTAAAAACAGCAGCAGGCCTTAAACTATAAGTATTTTGAAAAGCTATGTGAATATTTGGTTGTAATTATACTATGCTCTTGAGGATCTGGTGATTAGATGAACTTTAGAGTTCCTCAAAAGGTGCATGTCCCTCTGTTTTTTTCTATTCTAATTGGAGTGATATGAAATATTTATCATTTTCTATTTTTTTTTAGTTCTTTTGCAAGTCACAAAGAACTACTTATAACTGAAAATAACTCTGGGTGAGTTTACATGTTCCCAACCTGTCTCTAAGTACTATTCTCTAAGGATCTGAGGGTCTTAGATTAATATGTGTTTGTGGAACTCCTTAAGGGACAGTGAGATTTCAAATGGGACAAAAGAAAAGTAATGTTTTGGAGTCCTGTACTAACCTGCTGACCTGGTGAGTCACCAGAGAATGCAAAGACCAGGGGAGGTTTTATTGGACACTTTAAGCCAGTACTAGAGCATTGGACTGGCCAAGGCCTTGCATAATTTGTAAAGGGTAGGGCAATCTGACAGAGCAGTAGAAATGCTGTGCTGGAGAACAAAATTTGCCTGAGGTGATTTGAAGCAGCTGAGCAAGGAAATATGCTGTACCTTGCAATGTGTGCAACCCACTTGTGAATAATCAATTTTTGGCTTATTACTGTATATGCCTCTGGGTGTTTTTGAAATACTCATTCTTATTATAATAGGGTCTGGTGATAATTAGTTATTTTATAATTTGCCACATCTCTCAAAAATAATTTTTATTAAGTAGACTAATTTCTCTTTTCTAAGATGGCAGTTTAGTCTCATATATTCTATGTAATTTCTATATTTTTATCTTTAATTTTGACAATTATTAATATTTTTAGTCATTTATAGTAATAATGATCGCAGTGCACAACTACAAACACATTGGCAAGGACTTACAATGTCAACAGCTGCCAATTCTGAGGTGAAAAGATTTGGTTTATAGGAATTACTATCCCATGGGTATTTGTGTCTTTTACTTGGGCATAGAAATTAAACTTGCCAAATATATTCAGGTAAAGTTTGCTAAAGTTTTCTGTTGCATTCTTTATGAGTTACTAAAAGCTTTCAAACAGGAAAAGGTATATTTATAGGTTCAGATATGTAAGATGTAAATGAAATCTTGTTTATTTTAGAACTGCATACTACTTATGTCACAATCTTAAAGAGGTAAGAATAGGAAAATTCTTCCATCTTTATTTAACGAGATGACCAAGCCTGAGAGTATTTCCACACTGAAAAGGGAAACAAAAACAAATAAAACCTCTAAATTACTGTGAGGCATTTAAATGAGTTGAGTGGCTATAGAACACCTGCAGGACTTTCAAAAATGTAGGTCACATTTCTTGGCAATTGCATGACTTTCAACCTGATGGAAAACAGTCACAAGTATAATAGCATTTCAAATAGAATAATATCTCAAATATGTGGAAGGCTTTAGCACTGTAGCACTATCCTCCCAGTGTTCATCCTTTTGCTCGAGCAGGCACCAGTAATGTCTCCATTGTGAGACTTGTTGTTACTGTTTTTGGCATATCCAATATGCCATGGGGAGCATGCCAAGCTCTGGTGTAGGGGTGGGATACTCTCAGTAGCTTGCCGGGCTCTCCGTGAGGGACGAAGAAATCAAACCTGCTGTGAAGACTATATAGTTGTTTAAGTGATAGTATGGAAACATGATTTAACTCCAGTACAAAACCATCTTGATTAGGTCTAAGTAGAGTTAAATACAGTCAAATAGTTTCAGATTCTGACTAAAATTAAATTAGAATATTTTGTCTATTTTAGTTTCTTTTGGAACCACCCCAGGTGGTGCTCATGGCTTACTCCTGGCTGCATGTGCAGGGATTGTTCCTGGAAAGGCTTGGAAAAACTTATGGAGAAGCTGGTGATCTAACCTGGGTCGGCCGTGCACAAGGCAAGTGCACTACCTGCCATAGCATCTCTCCAGCCCAGAGGATCTCTTTGTCATTTTCCTGATAGAATATATTGTAGCAGCAACTGAACAAACCATGCGACGTTATTTGGCTATCTAGGGGAAATTCAGATGACCTAAGCCAAGGCCAGAAGATATGGGCTGTCAAAGAAATGTGTATCTGAGGGAAGGCAACAGAAAGGAATATATAGCAGGGATATAGCTTGTCTCTCTCATGTTCTCTCTTCCCTTATGATGACTTCTCTGAGAGAAAATTCCCTGCTGCTATATTCAGTTAATAGCAAATTTTAAGTGGAAATCTAAATATATTGTGCCTTAATTGTATAGTTAAGCAAGTATATTGGTTATTTTAATAGACTTTTAAGGCTAATAAATTATAGATACATTTTTCTCAGAAAAGAGAAATAAATCTAAGGAATGATGTAATTTTTTAACAAATACCATTTTCTCTTCACTCTGGCTAAAGACAGATATTTTAACTAGACTTTCATAAATTACTCAGCACTTTATAATACAATATGTAATTTAAACTTCAGTTATACTGTTACATAGCTTCTTTCACAGAATTTTATAGATCACGCAATAAGACTTAAACATCAACATATCATTTGGTCAAGGAAAGAAATGTGTGTGTATGTGTGTGTGGAGAGAGAGAGAGAGAAAGAGAGAGAAAGAAAAAAAGAGATAGAGGAGTGTATGTTAAAGAGTTCTTTTTTTAACAAGAAATAAATTTATGGTTTCTTTTTACTTATTACAACACATACTTAAGAACTGAGATTATTATTCTTTACCCTTCAATGTTTACAAACAAGAAGATAACAATGATTTAAAATTAGTGAAATTAAAAGAAAATAAAAAAAATCCATATATACATGTTATATAGGAGATTTATACCTAGAGAAAATTCTAAGTTCATCGTATTATTACTATATTTGCTTAGTCTAAATATACTTTTTCATTTTATTTTACTTCATTATATTTCTTCCAAAAACTTGAACGTATACATTAAATCAATCACACACTGATGCATGTGTACACTCTGGGGTGAAGCACTACTTACAATAGTCCAAACCTAGAAACAATCCAAGTGTACAAGAATAGATGACCAAATAAGGAAACTTTGGGATAAGTGAACTAGTCCTTGGCTGCAATAAAAGAAAAAAGCATACAATTTACTGCTCCATGGATATATCTGCGCGTGTCAATAAGAATGAAGTTAGTTAGAAGGAGAAAAACACAGAATGGTTTCCTCATATGTGATATTGTAGGGGGATAACAAATACCCATAGGCAACATAGCCTGTCTTCTAAAGAACTGGTCTTTCGAAGAAAGTTTTCCACAAAGTTATAGAGGGGTCACTGGGACAATGGTAGAGGGAAACAGACATAGTGGAAGGTGTGGTGCTGGAATGTTTTTCATAAGAAACTCTACCAATAACAATATTGTAAACCACATGGTTTACAAACCATATTCTAAAATAAAATTTTAGAATAAAATTAGGATTAGCATCAACAATAACAGTAGTAGTAATAATAACAGATACTACTTTTTATATTATATATACACTGTACTAATTTTTGTTTTTTGCTTTTTGGATCACACCTGGTGATGCTTAGGGGTTACAACTGGCTCTGCACTCAGGAATCACTCCTGGCGGTGCTCAGGGGACCATATGGGGTGCTGGAAATTGAACCTGGGTCGGTTGCGTGCAAGGCAAATATCCTGCCCGCTGTGCTATAGCTCTAGCCCCCATACACTGTACTAATACTTAAGTACTTACAGAATCATATTTAATGCTTATCAAACCTAAGGGGATAAATATTATCTTTTTTATGAATGGCGAATCTGACACTCAAAGAACTTATGAAATTGCGTGGCTGGGATTTATAAGTCCAGCACATAATATAACTACATAGGACTTTAAAACAAGAATGTAAAGTTGTTGATTGACTATATACCACCTAAAACAGTGATTAGATCATCTGTGGTATATGGAAAGCATTATTGTTTGAAATGGGACGCTTGCCATGCATAAGACATTTTGTCTTTACACAATAAGTGCCAGGGTGACAGATGACAACTTTGGTAATGGGACAATATAATACAGTAGGTTTTGTGTTTTTAAGCCTCTAGCAAGTGCTCCAGAGGTCAGATATTGAACATAACTACAATAATTTTAAACCTGCCTTTGGAGCCGTCGAATCACATAAAACTCAGTCATATGAAAACAAGACTTCAGTCATAAGGCAAACATTTGATTCTGATTTCTAAAGCCTTAAACATAATACTGTGAAAGTAGTAAAATATTTGAGGATTAATATCAAAGAGCTGCTCCTTTGTTTATATCACTGGAATCAGAGACTTTCTTTCCCATACAGATCATATCTCTACTAGTTTGTCCAAGTTCTTGAGGACTCCTTTGTAATTCTTTTATTTTAATTTTTGGTTTCTGAGCAACACCCAGCACTGTTCAGGGTTGACTCCTAGCAGGACTTGGGAGACATTATGTGGCGCCCTGAGTCAAACCCTAGTCAGCTGCATATAGGGCAAGTATGCTACCTACCGTATTGCGCTGGCCCCTTGTCTGCCATTTTATTTTTTACCTTTAGATACCATTTCAGGATTTTCCTAAATATGAATGCTCTTTGGGCTATCTAGTAGTGTTTCCACCTTACCGATATTTTTATTTTTGTGATACTCTTATACCATCATAGACTTTATGAGAAATCATAATCCATTTTTTAAAAAAATTTCACATGTATTTCTAAGATGATTAAAATATTATTGGCTTAGGGGATGGAGTGATAGCACAGCAGATAGGGCATTTACCTTGCATGCAGCCGACCCGGGTTCGATCCCCAGCATCCCATATGGTTCCCTGAGCACCACCCGGTGTAATTCCTGAGTGAAGAGCCAAGAGTAGCCCCTGAGCATTGCTGGGTGTGACCCAAAAAAGCAAAAAAAAAAACCCCAATATATTATTGGCTTCGTTTTGTACTTTCAGCTGTTCATGTGTGCGGTGTTTCCATTTTTGGAGTTTTCTTTTAGTCACATAATTATGCAACTTCATATTTGTTTGTACATATATAGATTTTACTTTCTAGTTTTGATAGATTTACTGTGTTCGATATTGTATTTTCGAATACTTATATAATTTTAATAGGAAGGTTTGTTTTCTCCCTCTTTTATTATAGTTCCTATAAGCTGCCTTTGCTAAAGAATATCTTATAAAGTGATTTGTGGAAACCCTTTGTTTGCAAGGTATGATTTCCAAACTCCCATCCTACTCCCAAGGGATCTTGAAAAGCAATTCCTTTATCCCCACTTATTACTTTTGGGAGATTATCAAGGCCTATAGAAATTACTGTCTGACTGAAAGATTAGTCATGAGAAAGGAAGAGCATAAGAACTAAGTGAGGGAGAAGTAACAGGTAAAAATGATGAAAAATAAAAGAATTGCCAGTTTAACAGGGAAAGAAAGATAATACAAGTATAGGTTTTCCATATGGAGTGAAAAAGATGTTGTGGATTACTTGTAAATTATTTTAAATAGTGTATTAGTTTTTTGTCAGAGTAATGCTATATATCACTATATTTGTAATATTGGAATAAATATTTGATATGATTATTAGTTTTCTGATATCACTTTTCCAATCTTAAACCTACCTTTATATCTGTTTGCTTTCAACTGAATTTGACACAAAACACTCCCAGCTTCTTAAAACCTTGATTTGTCACTAAGTTCCAGAAGCTGCTCCTTGAATCCATCAATTTGACATGTGAAAATGTCAGGTGACAGTTATGTGAGTATTATTTGTGGCACTGTGATCTTTGCAGAAAAACATGAAACTTTTTCATCCAATGTACTTTACTAATGGGGTAACTTTGCTGCAGAAATTATATAACATCACCATGCTATATCTTATTGAAAAGAATAGAATTTTACTAAAACACATTGATGATATGTTTATATTTGATAAATATAAATTGAAATGTAGTTGTGATTTAATTAATATTCAAAGTGATTGCAGGGAATCATTGGTTCTAATTGAAGACTTTTTATTCGGTATGCCAAAAACAGTAACGATAATAGGTCCCTGAAAGAGCTCCAATACAGAAGCATTGGGAAAGATGAGTAACGAGAGGCTGCTAAAATCACAGGGCTGGGACGAAAGGAGACATTACTGGCACCCACTCAAGTAAATCAATGAACAATGGGGTGACAGTGATACAGTGACAGTGAAAGCTATTAAAAATAAAATAATAAGAACAAATTATGGGAACCAATTTGAGTGTTCTTCAAATCTGGATGTTAAATTATTGTATGTGGTAGAGCTCATATCTTCATATGCCTGAAATGAGTTTGATAGTCTGATGTCTAGGATTTCAATGCAATAGTATGAATTACTGGTTCAAAACCTATGAAATGTTATAAAATATCTTATAAAATATCCCTTTTGTTTTTGGGTCATACTCAGTTGTGACCAGGGTTTACTTCTGAATCTCTGATCAAGCATCACTCCTGGAGACGCTCAGGAGATTATATGCAGTGCTCAGATATGTAGTGCCAGGTTGGCTAAGTTGAAGGCAAGTACCATATCCTTTATACTGTCTCTGCAATCTCAAAATATCAGCTTTTGTTCTAAGTATTGTATCCTCGAATCTTATATCTTTAAAGTAAACTGGAAGATTCAGGAAAGACCAAGTAAAGTCATCATCTTATTGATAAAGGCACTCAGAAAGTCAAGCTTGTCTGTTTTCTTTTACAATGACTTACTGTCATATCCTTATAATCTTCATATGGTTTAAGATGGAGTTTTCTTGGTCCTCTATTTTAAATTGAAGTACCTAATGGTGTTATGGCAAAACTGGTTTAGTTCCTAATTAGGTCCTTGAATTTAATTTGTAAAATTCGCATACAAAATTCCAGATGCTGGAACAGTGCAATAATACAGCTGATAAGTCACTAACCCAGTTTAATACCTACTTTCTCACATGGTCTCCCAAGCATGGCCAGAAGTGATTCCTCAGTGCAAACCCAGGAGTAATCACTGACCAACACTGCATGTGGCTCAATACCTACCTCCACCCAAATTTTTTTTAAACTCTAGATGCTTATGATACCATGGTAATTTATTCCATAGCTTACGAAGGTAATTTTAGGGATCCAGATGTTCTATGTCCAGTTCTTTCTAGTTCCCATGTACATAAACCTTGGTCCACTCTGATACCTTTTGATTCTATCCCTCAAAACCTATGCAGGAATCTTGCAAATGTGGTTTCTTGAAGTTCACTAGTCTCCCAGTCTGTCCTTGATGCTCTGTTCTCTGGTGCTGGGGCTCTGAGGTCCTTTGTCTCTGTAGGTTCTTTGCTAAGAACCTCATTGTCATGTCTATTTTCCTTAATTCTGACATGCAAACGGGTGGGGACTGTTCCTTTCTCTACGTCTGCCTGGGTAGAGGTGACAAGACAAATATGAAGTTTTCGAACCGTGTTCCCTTTTAAGTGCTATTGTTTTTATTCCGAGATGCTTACATTATCAACTTAGTAACTGGTCTTGGATCAGATTTAAAATGGCTAATTATTGAGACCAGAGAGAAAATGTAATGGATGGAGTACTCATCTTGCGTACAGTGAATCTGAATCGGACCACTGGCATCGTCTACAGTCCATCAAACACCACCAGGTTTGATCCTTGAGCACAGAGGCAGGAACAGCCCCTAAACATTGTTAGGTGTAGCCCCAAACCCAAATAATAATGATAACAATATTGATAACTTGATCACTTGATCACTTGACATCCTGTTACTCATTGATTTGCTCTTGCGGGTGCCAGTAATGTCTCCATTTGTCTCTGTCGCATGCTAGTGTAGCCCAAAGACATCTGCTCACTCCAAGAACACGAAGAGCCTCAAACTGTTCTTTCAGGGTCTTGATGAAGAAGTTTGACCATCTCATAGGTGGGCGGCCATGCATTCTTTTGACATCCTGTGGAATCCAGTCAGTAATGCCTCTAGTTCAGTGGTCATCTTCAAATCGCATAATGTGCCCGGCCCACTTGATTTTCGACTCCTTGGAAAATGAGACAGCGTCCCTGACTCTCAATCATCGACAGAGGTCGGAACTCCGGATCCCTTCTCTCACTTGAGTGAAGTGTGATATTCCAAGCGTAGCTCTTTCAATTCCTCTTTGGGAGACCCCAATAACGTTCTCATCCTGTTTTTGTAGGGCCCAGGTCTCTGAGGCATATGTTAATGCAGGAAGAATGGTGGGGTGGAAGAGATGCCCGGAGCTGGAGGTTCTTCGTCCTCTTAGCTATTTCTTCAACACTCTTCAAGGTGTTCCATGCCACTCTCTTTCTCTGGCACCAAGTCCATCCTCATGTTGAGTTCTCGACCTAGGTACACATAACTGCTGTTTTCGGAGATGTTCGATCCGTTGAGAGTGAACGGAATGTCAGGAACGAGTCTGTTTCTCATGAACAATGTGTTCTGAGATTCAGCTGCAGTCTGACCTTTCCACACCTATGGTTGAAGTCGGCAAGCATTTGTGCCACTCAGCTAATATTTGGTGTTATTAGAATGATGTCATCATCGAGCAGAGGTGGTGTAGTAGCCGACCATCTATTTTTCACTCCCATTCCTTCCCATTCTAGTAGTTGCATAACAATATTGATAACAATATCATATATTGTGTTATAATAATAACAACATAATAATAGCATAATAAATACAACAATAGTAATAACAATAATAATAACACAATTTAATGCCAAATCATCTTTGCTTAATTACATCGAACCCCTTTCCACCTAGCTCCTCTGTCTTAAAAGTACCACAATACCTATGGTTAAAGGTCTTAGTAGTTTATACTTGTAAGAATACTTTTTTTACTTTCATGGAGCTATAGCACAGCGGTAGGGCGTTCGCCTTACAAGCGGCCAACATGGCCGACCCAAGTTCGATTCCTCCGCCCCTCTCGGAGAGCCCGGCAAGCTACCGAGAGTATTCGATATACCAAACACAGTAACAACAAAGTCTCCAATGGAGACATTACTGGGCCTGCTCGAGCAAATCGACGATCAACGGGAGGGCCTTTACCTTACCTTTACCTTTAAGATAATAACCATTGCTTTTCCCCCTCCCCCCAATGACATAAAAGGTTAAGTGTTCTTTAGTACTTGCTCATGGAATATTGTGCATTAGTTTTTTTCCGTAGTTTTAAGGTTTTCATTTTTTAAGGAAAAGTGTCAGAAACAATGCTTCTGAGACTATACTCCCTAATTTGTCAGAGATCACTCTCATTAAAAATGAATAAAATTAATTTTTGACCACATATATCAGTAATTTACTTCGTAAGGGAGGAGAAACTTACCAGTTAATACAGGTGATTGTTTCACAAATTAAAAGTATCATTCATCACGATCACGATCACGACCACCCTGTTGTTCGTCGATTGCCTCGAGCAGGTGCCAGTAACGTCTTCTTCGTCCTAGCCCTGAGATTTTTTTTTTTTTAAAGTGCCATATTCAAGGCTTTTTCAGGGTTAGGAGAATGAGACCCATCATTGTTACTGGTATTTGGCATATTGGGTATACCACGGGGAGTTTGCCAGACTCTGCCGTGTGGGCATGTTACATTTGGTAGCCTGCCAGTTTGACCGAATTAGGAATGAGATGATAAGATGTCGCGCGGCCGCGAATGCGGGAGCTGAGTGTGATGATCTCTGGATCCTGGCCGTTGTTGGAGTTACACGGCAGTTGGTGGGTGTAACTGTCTAGTTACTGGCAGGTCCAGCCCCAAACTGTACAGGCTTGGAGATCTCAGCCCCGGGTCCCACACACCTGGGTTCCTCTGTCAGTTTTTTTATGCGTGAGGCTCATCCAAGTGTGTGGAGAGTGCTCCCAGCATGGCCTTGGCTGGGCCTCGGTGGTCTTCAGCTGTTGGGCCCTGGTGGAGACAGTCAGGCATAGGGTAGGAGACTCTGTCTTGTTTTCTCCCAGGAGCTGAGTGTGATGATCTCTGGATCCTGGCCGTTGTTGGAGTTACACGGCAGTTGGTGGGTGTAACTGTCTAGTTATTGGCAGGTCCAGTCCCAAACTGTATAGGCTTGGAGATCTCAGCCCCGGGTCCCACACACCTGGGTTCCTCTGTCAGTTCTTTTATGCGTGAGGCTCATCCAAGTGTGTGGAGAGTGCTCTCAGCATGGCCTTGGCTGGGCCTCGGTGGTCTTCAGCTGTTGGGCCCTGGTGGAGAGTATCATTGTTGGAGAAAAATGGTATAGGGTAGAATCAATATAAACCATATCTGATATCAAGACTTATGACTTTGGTCTGGGTATTTAGATTTATATCCCTAGAAAAACAACATTACATAGATTTTTGGAGTATTGTAGATTGAGAAAAGGCAACCACTAAATGGATAACTATTTAGAAAATATCTAATTTTTACAGTCATTAGTTTTAACTATTCATGCCATTTGAGATATTTATATACAAATTAATGAGATATTTCGATTCCTCCGCCCCTCTCGGAGAGCCCGGCAAGCTACCGAGAGTATCTCGCCCGCACGGCAGAGCCTGGCAAGCTCCCCGAGACGTATTCGGTATGCTAGACACAGTAACAACAAAGTCTCCAATGGAGACGTTACTGGGCCCGCTCAAGCAAATCGATGATCAACGGGAGGGCCTTTATATACAAATAAAAAATAATGTATTATTATATTGTTCAAATGTTTGGTGAAGTTCTTTGAAAAGAAATTAAGATTACTGAATCAAGAATTTTTTTTTCCAAAAAAACTCTTCAATGTTTCCATGCATTTCATGAGTCAATATCGAGCTCCAGTATTTTCAATCTGTGTGTGTTTACAGGGTGAGACGTTGTCAGTTATAAATCCAAATAGCTAGTCAACTATCCTCTAAAGGTTATGATATAAATGTCCTGTCTAAAGTGAAAGTAAATATAAAATTCCAAAGGTAAGGAAATACTGCCAATAATTTAATATTAATAAAGACTTTAGAGAAAAAAACTTTAATCTTTAAGATAGTTGCCCTTATGAGATGGACTATAATAAAGACAACTGTGAAGCATAAACTTGCAATAAGCAATTCAAAATTTACAATTAAATAAATTCGGATTGATATTTATTATTATTATTACATTTCCTTCATTACACTTATTAGAAAAAGTTGATATTTACTGTATATTTACATCTGAGTATAAAATTACATATTATTACATGTTGTAAATTGAATACAAATATTACTCCCTCAAAA
This sequence comes from Sorex fumeus, assembly GCF_029834395.1. Lineage (NCBI taxonomy): Eukaryota > Metazoa > Chordata > Mammalia > Eulipotyphla > Soricidae > Sorex > Sorex fumeus. Next base: position 943,087 of record NW_026606138.1, on the reverse strand, counting down.
CTAGCAATGTAAAAATATTGCTCTATCATACCTGCCATGTCGTCCTGTACTATATGCCTATGAAGAGTGCATCAAGAACACAACATACTTATTTCAAGAATAGCAGTGTATACCTTTCCTAAAATGGAATGCCATGTTTTGAAATATTGCCTTTTTATTTCATTGTAGTAGACATGTCCCACACACATTTAATAGTGTTTTCCTTCACACCCTTATTGTGCTCTTGCTTTGTGGATGGAATCATTTGTAGTAATGCTCATGGGGACAGAATACAAAATTCTGGTACCAGTTTGAGTATAGTTTTGGAAAACTTGTCTCTCTAAACAATGTATGCATATTGAAAGGGCAAAAAATTTAGTGAGAAAATCTTCAAATATCACATACACTCACATACTATTAGTGATAGTAGGAATTTACTTCCTTAAAGACTGTGTCTATTTTCAATTTCTAAAATAAAATTTACTTTCTCCCTTCATTTGTTTTTCTCACTTACTTGATTTTAATAACCTGGAGTCTACTGGACAAAATTCTATACTCTAATGGTTGAAATCTTGTTTTAGAGTTTTTCACAAAATGAGGCTTATTATGGTAAATGCAGAGTTATTTATTTTAATTTGTCATGTATTTAGTACCATATTCTAGATTATGCGTGATCTGAAAGCACTGTGTTTGGAGATCTCTTTTGGAGAATGGGATTGGTGATTAGGTGCTTTGATAAGGGTGTTAATGTAACTCTTTTACCTACTTCCTGAACAATAAATAGAACATGGCTTTTCTTGATTCACCAGTGCTTTTATTTATTTATTTTTCTATGCTTCTGCTTCAAGCTACACTAATTTGGTGGACCAAAGAAAAAGAGTCATTATTTTTTTTTTGCTATATCACCTGGGTCAATTAGGTTTTGCAAATTTCAATGTATATGCAAATCATTGGGGTATCTTGCTGACTGTAGTTATTATAATCCAGTAGGTCTGGATAGAGTGTAGCTGCTTTTCTAATAAACTCTCAAGTAATAAGTGAAACAACTAAAACATTTTATTCTAGCTCCAGCAAGAGACTCAATCTACTTGCAATGATTATGAGAATGAGGGTCTGCCAACTGAGTTGTCTGCTGAGTTGAAATGAAGAAAAGTGTTTCTGAAGAGTGGAATGCATGAGAAGACTTTTAAGCAATTAAGATATTACTCAAAAGCCAAGGAGAATGAAGTTAATAGCAACAGTGTAGAAATTGGAACTGGCCAGAACTTTGGAAGAAACTGGTATCCATGCTTGTGTAGCAAATCTACAGTCTATCTGCTGAAGCTGCAACCAGTCAACTGACCTGAAGGAAAAGACTTGATAGCCAAAGTATAGTAGCAATAAAATCCTAGCAACGTATAAGGCATAGTATTGGCAAGACACCAAATGAATTGCTTGACTTAACCCAACGGCCTAGTGGCAATTGGCTAATGTGGTTGATACTGAGAAAGACTGGTTAAATGATAGAGCTACAAATTTAGGATAACATCCTTTTTTGGGGGAACTTGTCACATAGCTATGGTATCATACTAAAGTCAGTTTCTTTGTCAGTAAATAGGCTTTCTCAAAGACATTGAAGGCCGAGAAAAAATATCCCACAAAATTGTATGAAAACTATTCATTGTGTTTGAAGTCAGCAAATTCTGCCATGATTGAATATAAACCAAAGAGACACAGGAAGAATTTTAAATGATTCAACTATCAATAAAGACCTTGTGTAATTATGAGAATAGCATAAAGTTGCAAGCATTCAATTTTCCAGACAAGAGAACTAAGATTTTTAATTAATAAAGCACCTATTTTTCCTTTCTTTTAAATTCTCAACTCTCTTCTTGACATTTTAAAAGTGAGTTTGGTACTCATGATTGATAATAATAACTTTTACATTTAGCCATCTTTCATCACTTTATTGATTTGGCTATTTTCTTATGGCTTTTTCTTTGATCTCATTTAGCATTTGGGTGCACTTTATTGATTTCACCCTGTGGTCAATTTGCATTTAAAGTTTGTATTCAGTAGAAGCACTTGTAATACTGGCATAAACAAGGCATTTCGGAGACCACTGCCTGCTTTATTTGTTAGAACAGTCTAAAATAAATAGCTTATAAAAATAATGCAGTAATTAAGGATTATTTACATAATAATTTTTGAAGATAACACTTTAAAAATGAGATACTTTATTATACTTTTCTAGGTGAATCTTTGTAAGTCCTTTTTTCTTATTTTATACATGTAGGGAGATCAGAAAGAGAGGACACCCATTTCTATCCACACAGTTACTTTTTATTCTGCTTATACCTTTAGTTGTATATGCTGTCAAACTGTGTATTACATATCTTTGCCATTCCTTCCATTTATATAAATTCACAAATTTATTTTTTTTTGTTTAAGAGTCTCATACTAAGTAATATGTAATAATTAGAAGTACAGCCTAACAATGAATGTATTATAACTAGAAAATATAGTTCAAAGCATGAAGATTTTACTGTAAAATCCTGCCAATGTAAATGTATTTTAGTATGGAGTTACACTATATACTTCAGTATGATTGTGTTTAAAGATGAGATGGTGTCATGGGGAGATATACAGCTGAAACTGATTGGCTCTCTTTCTCTCTTTCTCTCTGTCAATTGATCTGAACTAACTCTCTCTGAGGTAATTCAGTGACAATCCTTTTGAGGTATGATAAATGTAATGTAATGTTCCTAAACATGAATTTTTGTGTGGAGGGGGACCTAATTAAACAACTTAAACCACTTCTATTCAAATACACTGAAAGATAACACCAGTCACAAATGTTAAATATCTGTTTTGCTTTACTTTGCTTACTCATGCATTTATTCAACACTTGCTATGGCAGTTTATCTAAAATTAGGTCCAAAGCAATTTAGGCAGCCATACCCTATGTGAAAGATTCTGCAGAAAGCTTTAAATCATAGTGACAGCCATTAGAACTTGCTTAAAGGAAATGCATTTCTGAATAACTCCAGAGGAAACAATAAGAGTGTCTGTGTGGGGAGGGGGTCTGTAAGTATATCCATAAGGTCTCATAAGAAATTACTCAGCACTTCTATATGTGCTTCTTTGAAACAGCGGAATATTTTATTTTTTTGTATTCATCTGTTTATTGAACAATCTAACGTATTTATTGATTTATTGAACAGGTTTACCTGTGTCAGGTATATACATTGATGCTTAGGTATCATATTTTTGAAGTCTTAAACATTTTTAAACAATCCATATTATCATTTTATTGATGATAAAATTTTATTGATGGTTGAAATAAAGAGTAAATTATTTTTTATAGTTACATTAAGCAGTGGCACGGATGGACCTTAAACGTCATCAGTGTGATTCAACAGTCATGTTCTGAATTTCTGTGCTGTTTCATTACAGTTTTATCACTGGTCTTGGTATCCTGTCTCTGTATCAAACTGATGATAACCTAAACCATTAACTTTTCTGTCAATTTCTAAATGTAGGAGGAAAAGGGATTTAATCATATATGTATTGAGTACAAATTCCCAGAACTATTAAATAGAGAATTCTGGAATGTATCAATTTCACATTTGATTATTGCTATTTTAAGTCCAAAATCATTGATAAGTTGGTGTAGCTTAGTTGGGGTTTAAAAATAATTTATGTATGCTGTTATTAAAGCAATCTCAATATGTTATTCATAACAAAATATTCAGAGATTTTTGGGGGGATTTTTCTCTCTCTGCCTGGTTGTCCCACCTGGCAGGCTACCAAATGTAACCTGCCCACACGGCAGAGTCTGGCAAACTCCCCGTAGTGTACCCAATATGCCAAATACCAGTAACAATTATGGGTCTCATTCTCCTAACCCTGAAAGAGCCTTGAATATGGCACTTTAAAATCTCAGGGCTAGGACAAAGGAGCCGTTACCGGTGCCTGCTGGAGGGACTCGATGAACAACAGGATGACCATGATCGTGATCATGATCATGATCGTGATTTATCTCTCTCTCCACCCCCCCTCTCTAAGTCCTGTCAGATTGTGTGAAAAACAAGGATAAATCCCAAATAACTCTGGTTTCTTTTTGGAGTCATTGGGTAATAAAAATAGCATCTGAGAGGTCAGCAAGGAAAGAGTTAATTTAATAACATAGATCTGAAGAATTTAAGTGGCAGTAAATTCTGAAAAATATAGGGTTAACTTGGGCTATTTACCCTTGCTATGGGACCTGGATCCTAAAAGAAAGAGAGAGATTTTATATAACAAAGAGGAGCATGACTTCATTTTCACGCTGAGTGTAAAGCAATGTTTCTTATAGAGGATATATTCACTTATACATATGGGTGATACTCTCAAACATCATTTTTCTTGGTCATAAAATGGAAAGAACTGAAAGGCAATTTAGTTATTGCCTAAGAAAAGGTAGAGGGATAAATTAGGCTAAGACCTTTTCTCAGTTTGTCTGGCCTCTAGCTTCTGAATTTAAATAATCTGCATTCCTAGGTAATTGTAACTGTTTCTCTCTAGGCCTACTGGAAGTCAATTTACCCTTGGTTCCCCATATATTCACTAACTGGGAAGCGGCATGCTATGGATATTTTGAGAAAGCCCTATCTGTTTTGGAGAAACTGATTCCATAACTGAAAATGTAGAACAGTTTAGGTCTTTGTAATTCAATTTTTTAAAAAAAGTTTCTTGGGTCACAGAGTTAGTACCAGAGTTAGGGCACTGAATTCGCATGCAACTGACCCTTTATTCCCTCTTGGTTAAACAAATTATAGCACCTTAAAATTATATCTGCAATCAAACTCTGTTATTAACTGTAATTAATTTTTAAAATTATGATTCTCAAACTTCTTTAAATGTCTTCATATATCAATTTTTTTCACAAGCATGGTAATAATTTTGCAATAATTTCCGGTTAACTAATCATTTGTGTATATGTGATTAAATTATAATTTTAGCTAAGAATGTTTACACCAAATATGGAAGAATTTTACTGTTTTAAAAAAGGCCCTCCCGTTGATCGTCGATTTGCTCGAGCGGGCCCAGTAACGTCTCCATTGGAGACTTTGTTGTTACTGTGTCTGGCATATCGAATACTCTCAGTAGCTTGCCAGGCTCTCCGAGAGGGGCGGAGGAATCGAACTCGGGTCGGCCATGTTGGCTGCGTGCAAGGCAAACGCCCTACCCGCTGTGCTATCGCTCCAGCCCTTTACTGTTTTAAGTTTACATAAATTGTAAAATAAATATTTAAATATTTAAACATTTATTAAAATTGTAAAATAAATATAATTACATAAATATTTAAAATATTTTAAGTTTACATAAATTGCTGTCATGAAAATTATCAAGTAAATATGTGCATTTAAAAAATAGTTTGGGGGGCTAGGGAGATAGTACAGAAACTAAGGTGATTTCCTTTCATATGGCTGACCTGGTTCAAGCCTGGCATTCCATACGGTTCCCCGAGCTTGACAGAAGTGATTCCTGAGCACAAAGCCAGGATTAATTCTTCAGCATCAACAGGTGTGGTACCCAAACAAAACAAAATCAACAAACAAAATTTTAGACTTATAGTTGATATAAAAAATTGTCATAATGTGAGGTAATTTGGGAAAGTATCATTTCAAACATTTTCTTAAGAGAGATGGTTTTTTTGTCTTTTACATATTATCAGTTTGCAAGTACAATATACACTTGTATTCTAATAGGTAAATGTTGTATAAGAAAGACAGTGAAAGATTATAAGGGGCTTTATCATTTATGTGTATTATCCAGGTTCCAACCCCAATAACCACATATTACTCCCTCAACACACATATGATCCTTAAACACACAGCCATGAGTAAGCCCTGGACACTGCCAAAAATAACCCTCAAACTAAAAGAAATAAATATTCCTAAGAAATACTAGGCATTCCAAATAAATTGAAACAAAGAATTATGTAGCATTTAGTTCACTGATAAAGTACAGTGAAATAACTGTGCAAAATGAAACTAATTCTTGATGTTGAATCCTTTTATAGATATTGGACTAAGGTCATTTAAAAACTGTAAAAATATATTTGGAATGAGTTATTCCAGAAACAATTTGGTAAATATACTTTTAAAAATTAATAAGTCATTTATTCTTAGCTGGGTAAGATCCAGAGTAAAATATTTGGATGTGTTTATCCATCAAACAGTACAGAGGGGAGAGAAACAAAAACTTTTCTGCTGAGGACACATGCATTACCAGTAGGAATATAAAAAAGTGCACATTGTCATTTATTATCAGAGAAATGCAAATCAACACAACAATAAGATATCTCACATGAGTGAGAATGAAATACATTAAAAAGTTGGGAGGAATTGTATGTAAAAAAAAAATCTTATTAACTGCTGGTGGGGAAGTCTTATAGCTTAGCTTCTGTGGAAGATAGTTTAACAATTCTTCAAAAAGTAAAACATGAGTTTACTGTGACCTAAAAATTCCACTTCTTGGAATCTGCACTCTTGAACATAAGAATATTAATTGGAGAAGATAGTTATCCACCTATGCTCACTGGTTCTCTAAGTATAATAGCACACTATGGAAATAATCCCAAAGACAGATGAGTGACACTCACACACACACACACTATATATATATTATATATATAATATATATTATATATATATTTGTATCTATATAAAATGGAGGTAGAGAGTATCATATTAAGTAAAGTAAGAAGCACTGTAGCACTGTCCTCCCATTGTTCATTCATTTGCTTGAGCGAGCACCAGTCAGTAACATCTCACAACAAATTGTGAGACTTGTTGTTACTGTGTTTGGCATATCGAATATACCAGGGGTAGCTTGCCAGGCTTTGCTGAAAGTAAGAAGAAAAAGGACATACAGCACACAGCAACAAAGAAGAAAACCAGCTGGAGGGCCCCATACCTCCCGGAGATTGCTTCAGGTCCCAGACAGAGCCGATATCACCGGGAGGTCCCAGATGGTGTAGGTGCTGCATCCTGCCTTCTCCAGATGGAACCCCAGTGACCATGAGCCTCTACAAGCATAGCTCTGGCATGCGGGTATGACATCTCCTTATATACAAAGTGATCAATGGAAAGTAAATCATCCAACATTTCTCCCTGAAAATCAGGCTTTACTCCTTTGCAAACCATAACACCCAAAAGGAGAGAGAGAACAGAGGGGAATGCCCTGCCACAGAGGCAGGATGGGATGGGGGGTCATGAAGGGGGGGGATATGGGCACTGGTGGAGGGATGGGTATTCAAAATAAATAAATTAAAAAAAAATTTAAAAAAGAAGAAAAAAGACAAATAGCAGATGATTTTACTCATTCATGGTAAATAAAGAAAAAAATGAGATGGGCAGTGTTATGACAAACCTTTGGCTTTGTATTACAAAACTGATTACCAAGTAATGGAGGGCAGTTGAGTGCGTGGGGAGGATGAAGATGTGAACTAGAAGTAGTAAGTACATTGATGCTGAGGTCTTGGCACTCTGTGGTGATAAGGGTATAGTTACTGTCTACATAAAAACCATAAATATTACCAGTATTATAACTATGTTACCAAAACAACATAATAATAAAAATATATGACTTTTATTTAAAAAGAATAATATTTTCTTAGTTTTAACTGAAAACATTTTAAAAGGTCTATTATGAGTGAGACCATTATTCTACAAATAGAGTATAGCTGAACATCATATGTCAGCTATTTTTCCTAAAAGAATTAACATTTGTTTTTTCTTCCTTTTCCTTATCATCACTCATAATTTGCTTTCAGTGGCACTGATAGTAAAATTCAAACCTTATAGAGCTTTACATTCTAGCTTGTTCAGTTGTTAAGTATATGAATGGGAAGTGACTGAAAACTGAAATTTTTGTTTTAAAACAATTGTATAATTTATTCTTAGTAAATACTTGGCCTATTTTACATACCCCAGGTATGTAAAAATTTCTTGGGTGGAAAAGATTTTTTTAGTGGAAAATATTGAAGAGAGTTGCTTTAAGTGGTCCTTTTTTCCCCTTTTCTAACTGTTAGATCAAGTCACGGTGTATGGCTTCCATTTCGACAAAACAGCCACACATGTTTAACCCCTTACTCCCTCTGCTATCTCTGACTTCAATTTTCTTTCTCAGCACCTTTTTTATGGCAATGTTAATAATGTCATTTAAAACTCAATTGAAATGTCATCTATACAGAAATCTTATGAATTTGTAGTTATGTTTCTCCTCTTCTAGGGCTGGAGTGATAGCACAGTGAGTAGGGCGTTTGCCCACCCGAGTTCGATTCCTCTGCCTCTGTCAGAGAGCCCGGCAAGCTACCGAGAGTATCTCGCCTGCATGGCAAAGCCTGGCAAGCTATCCGTGATGTCTTCGATATGCCAAAAACAGTAACAATTCTCACAATGTTATAGGGCCTGCTTGAGCAAATCGATGAATAATGGGAGGACAGTGACAATGACAGTTTCTCCTCTTCTATCATATCATCTGTTCTTTAATTAACATTCAACACAACTTATAAGCTTGGTTTTGTCTCTGTAAGAGAATGCAAACTGCATAAAATATAGTAAGTGTTCAATGAATTTAATGTAGTAGGTGCTTTATGTAATAATTGTTTAATAAATAATAAGTGTTAAATAAATATAATTTTGTGTTTTTTTATGCTGTTTAAACCAGAGCTCGCAAAGTTATTCAAGCAGAAAACATTTATATTTATTTTTTAAAGCACTATCTTTTAGTATCTCTTTGTACTATCATTTTTGGTAGCAGTTGATAAAACATTAGGTTTTTATGATCTTGCTGAGAACTCAAAAATTCTGAATATGATTTTAAGAAGAATTCCAATAAAACTACAAAAATTTTAAAGTACTTAGATGCTCCAAATGTATTTTTTTAAAGAACTGATTTTAGTTCAAAAAGAAAGAGGCATTTTGCCACTAGCTTTCTTGCCTATGGTTGACAGTTGATGGAAGAACAGTGCATGGAGTAATATGTTTTCCTTTTGCTTTCTAAATTTGTATTAAGCCCATAGCAATTCTGCAGAAAATTTAATGATGTTGTGGGAAAAAATGTCTAATATAAAATATTTTATTATAAAAGTACCAAAACATTAAGGGTATACTATATCTGCCTCTGTGCTTGACAGCAGGGGGAAAAATGTACCATAGTTGTAGGGAGGGATATAGAATTCTTTCAGAAATGAAAGTGAAAACAAGAGCTGAATAGACATTATTCCCTTGTGCTCAACTCAGTGGCATGTTTTTTTTTATTGTATTTTGTATTTGATAAAACATTGTATTTCATGTTCATATTTGGGGAAGTTTAGCTGTTATGGCATACTGGATTAAGTTATAAATTCTCTTGTCATTTCTGAAATGATATATTGAAATTTATTTCTAAGATGATATGTTGAAATACATTTACTATAATTCCTTTATGAAAGAGTTTCAGATTTTTAACCAAGTATTAGGTAAGTCTTGAAAGGACTTTTAAGTTTTTTAGGGACATATGTTTTGATTTGTAAGTATGATGGGTTAATAAACTGTCATTTAAAAATACTGATTATCCCCACAATGAATCTTATTTTTTCAGGGTTTTTTTGGCCACATCTCATCATGCTCCTGGCTCTGTGCTCAAAGATCACTCTTGGTGGTATGCAGGGACCTCATGTGTTTCCTGATATCAAACCCACATCAGCCTCTGCAAGGAAAACACCTTATTGACTGTACTATTGCTTCTGACTGTGAATCTTATTTTTTGTTAGTTTCCTTTGTGGAAGATCACACTTGACTGTGTTCATAGTTTAATCCTGGCACTAAGGCTCAGGTGTCACTCCTGGTGTGGCTGAGGAAACCACATGGGGTGCCAGATTTTTGCACAGATGAACCTTGTGCAAGACAAGTACCTAATCCTATATACCATTCATGCCTCCCCCCAAAGCATATGTTAAATAAAATAAAACAATGAATTTTAAATCTACCAAGTCCAGACTATTTGTTTGAAAATTAACCTACCAGAATTATAACTAGTTTATTAGTGTACTTTAGGTAGGTTGTGCCCCTAAAGAATAAGGCATGCAAATACTGATAACTTTCAGTAAATCAAAATAAGTTGTTATCTGCTAGTTCTTTTACTTTTATCAGAGGTCTTGTCGAAACTATTAATCTGGTGAAATTCTTGAGAGACATGAATAAAATCTCAGGGGATATCTGGAATTACTCACAACTAAGAACATCAAACTTCATTGTAACTATTGATTTACCTAAAACTAATAGAGTTTTGAGACAAAATGTTAAGACAAAAACATTAATTGAATATGCACTTTGTGTAGATTTTATATTCTCTCCGAACTTGTAATTTGAAACCAGTCCCATGCTAAACAAGTTTTTTTTTAAATTTTTTATTAGTGAAACTCCATGAGGTACAGTTGTTGACCTTACAAATTTTAGTGCTTGAATTTCAGTTATACAATTATTGAGTACCCATCCCTCCACCGGTGCCCATTTCCAACCTCCAATGCTCCCAGCATCCCTCCCACCTCCCCCATCCCACCTTACCCCTGTGGCAGGGTATTTCCTTTTGTTCTCTCCTTTTAGGTGCTGTGTTTGTAAAAGAGGCATTGATTGGCTATCATGTTCAGTCAGTCTATAGTCGATTTTCAGCATGCATCTCTCATCCTGGAGGGTCCTACCAACACTCTTTATTTGGTGCTCCCCTCTCTATCTGAGCTGCCTTCTCCCTCAGCATGTGCAGCTGGCCTCCAAGCCACGGACTGAACTTCCGGGTACTTATCTCGGCTATTCTTGGGTGTTAGTCTCACAATTTGTTACTTTATATTCCCCAGATGAAAGAAATCTTTCTATGTCTGTCCCTCTCTTTATGACTCATTTCATTTAGCATGATACTTTCCATGTAGTATCACTTGTATTTAAATTTCATGACATAATCTTTTCTAACAGCTGCATAGTACTCCATTGTGTAGATGTACCAAGTTTCTTTAAAAAGTCATCTGTTTCTTTAAAAAGGGCACTCTGGTTTTGTCCAGATTTTGGCTATTGTGAATAGTGCAGCAATGAACAGAGAAGTGCAAATGTCATTTCTACTGTACTCTTTTGCCTCGCCGGGATATATTCCCAGGAGTGGTATTGCTGGGTCAAATGGGAGCTCAATTTCTAATTTTTTGAGAATCGTTCATTCTGTTTTCAAAAGGGCTGAACCAGTCGGCATTCCCACCAACAATGAAGGAGGGTCCCTTTCTCGCCACATTCCGACCAACACCTGTTGCTTTTGTTCTTTTGGATGTGGACCAGTCTCTGTGGTGTGAGATGATATCCCATTGTTTTGATCTGCATCTCCCTGATGATTAGTGATGTAGAGCATTTTCTCATGTGCCTTTTAGCCATTCGGATTTCTTCTTTGAGAAAGTTTCTGTTCATTTCATCACCCCATTTTTTATGGGGTTAGATGTTTTCTTCTTGTAGAGTTCAATTAGTGCTTTGTATGACCTTGAAATCAACACTTTATCAGATGGGTATTGGGTAAATATCCTTTCCCATTCTGTAGATTGTATTTGTATTCTGTATCTTTACTGTTGTATCCTTTGAGGTGCAAAAGCTTCTTAATTTAAGATAGTCCCATTAGTTTATCTCTGCTTCCACTTGGTTGTTCAGTGGAGTGTCATCTTTGAAGATAGCATTAGCCTCAATAACCTGGAGGGTTTTTCCGACCTTGTCTTCAATGTATCTTATGGATTTTGGCCTGATGTTGAGATCTTTAATCCAATTTGATCTGATTTTTGTGCATGGTGTTAGATCGAGGTCTAAACCCATTTTTTTTGCATGTGGTTGTCCAGTTATGCCAGCTACATTTGTTGAAGAGGCTTTCCTTGTTCCAATTCACATTTCTTGCTCCCTTATCAAAGAATAGGTGTCCATACATTTGGGGTTGTGTGTACGGATGTTCCAACCTATTCCATTGATCTGCAGCCCTGGCTTTGTTCCAGTACCATGCTGTTTTAATTACTACTGCTTTGCAGTAGAATTTGAGGTTAGGGAGGGTAATGCCTCCCCAAGTCATTTTCCCTAGAATTGCTTTAGCTATTCTTGGGCGTTTGTTTTTCCATATGAATTTCAGGAGTTCTTGATCTATTTTTTTGAAGAATTTCATGGGAATCCTTATAGGGATCACATTGAATCTGTATAAAGCATTTGGGAGTATTGCCATTTTGACGATGTTGATTCTTCCTATCCATGAGCAGGGGATGCGTTTCCATTTCCTCGTGTTCTCTTTTATTTTATGGAGTAGCGTTTTGTAGTATTCATTATAGAGATCCTTTACCTATTTAGTTAGGTTAATTCTGGGGTATTTGATTTTCTGAAGCACAATTGTGAATGGGATTATTTTCTTCATGTCACTTTCCTCTCTCTCATTATTTGCATATAGAAAGGCCATGGATTTTGGGGTGTTTATTTTATACCCTGAGACTTTACTGTACAAGGCCATTGTTTCTAGGAGTTTCTTGGTAGAGGCTTTAGGATTCTCGAGATATAGTGTTATATCATCTTTGAATAGTGAGAGCTTGATTTCTTCCTTCCCTATCTGGATTCATTTAATGTCTTTTTCCTGCTAATCGCTATTGTAAGTAATTCCAGTACTGTGTTTAACAGAAGTGGTGATAGTGGTCATCCTTATCTTGTCCCTGATCTTAGAGGAAAGGCCCTTAGTTTTTCCCCATTGAGGATAATGCTTGCCATGGGTTTGTCATAGATGGCTTTGACTATCTTGAGGAAAGTGCCTTCCAAACTCATTTTGGTGAGAGTTTTCATCATAAACAGGTGCTGTATCTTGTCAAAATCTTTCTCTGCGTGTATTGATATGATCATTTGGTTTTTATCTTTACTTTTGTTGATATGATGGATTATGTTGATTGATTTCCGAATGTTAAATCATCCTTGCATCCGCAGGATTAATCCCACTTGATCATATGTATGATCTCTTTGATGAGTTCTTGGATTCTATTTGATAATACTTTGCTGAAGATCTTTGCATCTGTGTCCATTAGGGATATTGGCCTATAGTTTACTTTGTTGGTGGTGTCTTTGTTTGCTTTAGGTATTAGGGAGTTATATGCCTCATAGAAGCTGTTTGGGAGGATTCCTGTTTTTTCAATTTCCTGGAAAAGCTTGAGGAGAACTGGTTAGGCTCTTTTTTCTTTCCTTAGGAAAGCTTGCAATGCTATAGATTTTCCTATTAGCCCAGCTTTAGCTGTGTCCCATAAATTCTGGTAGTTTGTGTCTTCATTCTCGTTTGTTTCCAGGTATCTTTTGATTTCGTCTTTGACTTCCTTCCTGACCCACTTGTTGTTCAACATTGAGTTGTTTAATTTCCAGGTGTTTGATTTGTTTTTCGATGTTTTTGTGTGATTTGCTTCTATCTTGACCACATCATGGTCTGAAGAGATTGTGATACTACTTCTATCTTCCTGATTCTATTGAGGTATGTTTTGTGGCTAGCACGTGGTCTATTTTGGATCATACTAAACAACTTTGAAGAAGGCATTAGATACTACTTATATAGAAGGTTATAATTCAAATAAAAGTTATTATTACCAAATTGTCTCACAGAGGAGCCAGAGAGATTGTACAGGGGGTAGGGCACTTAATTTACACACAGTTAACGTGAGCTTGATCCATGGCATCTCGTATGGTCCTCCAAGCCAGTCAGGAATGATTCCAGAGTTCAGTGCCAGAGTGAACTTTGAGCATTTCCAGGTGTGTCCCCAAATCAAACAAAAAAAAGAGAGAAAACTCTCTCACAGATACATAATTTTTTATTGAAAATGTATTGTTAAGGACTAGACATATAAGCTTTGAAGTATGTGTTAAGAATTGGGAGTTAAATTCAGAAGCTGTTAAATGTTGAGAGGATAATAGAGGAAGAAGAAACTGTAATCTAGCTGTTTTAAAAAAATTCTGGAATTCAGTATAAAAGAGCAGGGCACACTATTTTGGATGCTAAAAGAGAATGGTTTCAGGGCAGAGATGAAATTTTTAAGAAAAATGCTCAGTTATGGTAAGAGTTATTAAAGAAACAATTTTTTAAGGTTCTTTTATTTGAGGTGTTAGGAAACACATTAGATACAAACTTTTTATGCTCTCTCCACTTCAAAGTTTGACCCCCTGTCCATCAGAAAAAAAAATGAGAGGAGAGGTTTGAGTCATACCTATTGTGGTTGGGGCTCAATCATCCAGAGCTCAATCTGGAGACATTATAACAGAGATCCTACTCATAAGAATATGAATTGGGCATACATAGCAATCCTTGATAAATAAAAATAAGAATTTTGAAACAATTCTTTAGCATACATATCATTTTCTTTTTATTAAAGAAGAAAGCAAAAGTGTGTACTAATGAGATGTATATGTTATTTATATACATAGAGTTTAAAGCTTGAATGATACTTCAGGAAAAAGCTTTTTCAATATTTTTCAGAGTGATTCACATTTTATTATTGCTAATGCTAAGAATTCAGTGGTAAATGCCAAGAATTTAAACAAATATAGAGAAAAATGGCAGTAAGATGTTTAGAGCCATTTCAGAAATTGCTGGAAATTCTTTTCTAATTCAAAGCCACTATTCACTTAACAAAATTTGAGAAAACTCAAGTATTAAATTTTTCAATTGGTAACTAGGTATGTGCTTCTTAACCTTTTATTGCTAATGAGTAATGTTTTCAATTCCTGCTGAATATGGTTTATGAATTTGGTTTTCCAGAATCAAAATGTGAAGGAAAATATGTCAACCGTTGAGTCTCTGGGCACTTTCAACAATGATCAACAAATTCTTAATTTAATCTTTGAGAATGTTATTTTTAATTATAAATCATCTATAACTGTAGGCATCTCTGAAGAACTATTTTCCATCCTATTTTCCCATGTTAACTTTTAAAGTAAAATGTTTAATTTTAATACTTAACAAAAATGTATAGTACATTTCTCTTAGAGAACATTTATTTTTAAGTCATTGTTTAAAAATATATGACAAATGATAGTTTTGAAAATCTGGTAGTTTTGAAAGCAAAATTGGATTTTGTTAGTAAAAAATATAACAGTAAAAATCATAGCAATTTTGTCATTCAATATTATTAAAGAGCCTTTCTTCTTTACTCGCTTCAGTTAGATATGTACTTTATTCAGAAGGAAATAAACTCTGAGGAATGAGGGTGGCTACATATAACTAGTATTTTTTTTCACAATTAAATAGGTGTGTTTCTGTCAAAGCAGAACACTTTATACATACAGTGTAAACACGACAGTTCATACAATGCAGTATTCTCAAATCTTAGCAAGGTTTTTTTGGGCAGTATTAGTTGACATTATAGGCCATGATGCTCAGTGCAGTATAAAGTGGTCAGTGAAGTCACATGATGCACTATGGAAAATCACCACTAGAAGAGAATGTATTATGCAATTTAGTTTTTTATCAAGTTTTGGTCTTTGCATGGTCAGAAATCTTTTGCTGTGGATGAATATTTTGTGATCCCTGTATTTCACTATGTGTTCCATATACACAAACCACGTGGCTTGGGGATGGCAAACTAACACAGTGAGTAGGTCAATTGACCTGCAAGTGGCCATCAAAGTTTAGATCCCCAGCACTCCATGCCCCAAGGAGGGATATCTGAGTTTAAAGGTAGGAGTAAGTCCTGAGAACCTATGGGTGTGGCCCAAACAACAACAAAAAGAACCTTTGTCTTATGAATAGTAAATGTTCAAATGAGAAACTCACACCCAGTGAGAGAACAAATAAGTTAATAAAAATCTATTGTGTTAATTCACTGAAATTTACCATAGTCCCTACTATACTTTATGAACTCCATGATCTCTTTTCTCTATAATGACACTTGTAAATGTCTCAATGCTAAGAAATAGAGATAAATAGGTAATTTTCATAAAGTACAAAGGATTTTGCAAAATAGGTGTGTTCAAGGATCAGAGCTAGGTTCTGAGACTATCCTTTGGTGGAAGTTATTAAAAAAAGTTTAAAAATAGTTTTTGAGAGTATAGGATATTTAAATAGCATTTTTGAAGACTGAGTTGGAGAGATGGTCCAAAGAAATATGAGAAAACTTTTTTGACTGAGAGGTGAAGTGCTCTGTGCACAAAATCATGGGATTTGAAATAATTTAGCACCTGTAAAAGAGCTACATGTCATTAATATGGTTTGACTTCTTCATATGCTCTTTTTTCTAGTTCCCTAATATTATTCCTCATATTTTCTTCCCATTAGAGTCACATGTATACTTACAAAGATAATCTAGAAAATTTAATATAAGAATCATCTCTATGCTCTTTGATTTTCTAGCTATAATTAGAAAACTTCATTTAGAACTGATAGATGTGGTCTATTCAAATTTTCGCATATTTTTATGTTTATGGTTGTAACTGGTACATGTACATACTAAATCTTTAATAGTTTTTTTGAATTATAATAGTTCACTACAATTTTATGGGGCTGGAGCAATAGCACAGCGGTAGGGCATTTGCCTTGCATGCGGTCGGCCAGGCCTGCTCAAGTTCTATTCCTCTGCCCCTCTTGGAGAGCTCGGCAAGCTACGGAGAGTATCTTGCCCACACGGCACAGCCTGGCAAGCTCCCTGTGACGTACTCGATATGCCAAACACAGTAACAACAAGTCTCACAATGATGCAGACATTACTAGGCCCACTCAAGCAAATCGATGAACAATGGGAGGACAGTGCTATATACAATTTTATAATGGATTTTCAATGTATTGTGCTCATGGTCACAAGACTATGGCTGCTAAACAAACAGGATCCTTGAATGAATCTAGCTTAATGCCAAATATATTTATTTAGTTGGTGTCATTGGTGTACTAGAGGTGAAATAAGAAGTCATTGTGTACCTCAGGGGAAGATTTTCC
The DNA here is from genome assembly GCF_029834395.1 of Sorex fumeus. Classification (NCBI taxonomy): domain Eukaryota; kingdom Metazoa; phylum Chordata; class Mammalia; order Eulipotyphla; family Soricidae; genus Sorex; species Sorex fumeus. The sequence continues at coordinate 926,146 of NW_026606138.1, read as the reverse complement.
TCACATGAAGGAAAGTGAAATTAGTTTCCATTAAAATGCTTTCAGTCTGAAATACCTACTGAAGGCTCTAACTGGTTGGTATAATTTAGGGCAAACTCAACTTGAGTCATTATTACATTTGGCTGTATTTTACATGCTATTAGATTAAAGTAAGTTATTTACATAACTTTTGCACTATGAAATTTTTATCTCTTCGTATATAATTCTTGTAACATGTTTCGTTGGATAATTTTATTCCCCTTTCTTCTCTAAAGCTACTGAGTCTGCTTTTTATGTTTTAATTTGTTTTGGAAAGAAAAATTAAATATAAAATATATAGCTCTAATAATTTTAATGTTAGTAGACTATAGTAAGAGAAAGCAGTTTAAGTATTCACTAAGGACATTATGGAATAATACAGAACACTTAAGATTACTGTATAAACACATTTATTTTGGAAGCCAAAGAAAGTACATTTTTATAAAGGCATCACATAGCATGCTTTTCAATTGAGGGATACAAATATAAATGAGTAACTTATGTGCAGTAAAGAATTTCTGTATTGGCATTAAATTTAAAGTATTGTTAAGAGTTCCAACTTAAATTTTAGAAATCTGATATGATGCACACACCTCAAACTTATGTATTATCATGCGCAAAGCGTAAATAGCAACTGAGTTCTAAAAATCTTTAACCATTGTATTAAATTACCTCATAATATTTAATTTTGGAGATATTCTACATCAATGAACACTAGGAAATCACTTCAAGTAATAAAATATTATAAAATATTGGTGGTGTTATGATGATCGATATGCATGGAATTTAGGATAGTAAGTTAGGCATCTGTGAATGTGTATGTATAAAAGAAGATATACTTGTACATTTCCAAATATAAGAAGACAATATTTACATGATTACATACAAATATACATTCAAAAAACATAACAATATAATCATATCACTATTAAAGTCATCTAGGCAACATTCAGCCTTAGCAATCAACAGTGATCTAACAATTTTCAATCTGGTACGATTGCTTAGTTTTCATTCTTTGGCTTATCTGAAATACTTAGTTATGACCTTTGGAAATGACTCTATTATCTGTTAGTTCATTAGTTTTCAGGTAGTAATGATTTTGGTAAAATTTATCTTATCTTCAATTATAACATTTGTGACACTCTAACAGAATTCCTGTTACAGGGGAAACATATTTTGACACAAATAAATTAAATATGGAGCCAGAGAGAAAGCTCAAAGTTTAAGGTGCTAGCATGCGTACAGCCAACGCTAGTTTATTCTGTATCACCACAAGTGGTTCCCTGTGAAATTTTGGGTGTGTCTTCTTCCCTCCCCCCTAAAAGGAAAACACAAACACACATCAAATAAATCAAATATAAAATTGCAACAGCGTAATTTTTGTTTTTTTTTCTTTCAAGTTTTTTCTCTTTGCCCTCTTTTATATAACATAACTCACACTGAGTCAAATTTAATTCAGAAGTATTTTTACCAACAACTAAAGAATTTAATACTGCTGCCTAAATGCACAAATTTATTTTCTTTAATTGGCCATTTATGTCTATTGATATTTTCAGACATTAAAAAATATAAGGAGCAGACCTAGCTAGTAACAGGAATGAAACACAGAATCTGAGTTTGTACCACTTGAACAATCACCCTGACTTACTTTTCACGTCATTTGAAAGAACATTGAAAATTTTTAAAAATGTCAATTTGAAAACTTTAGCACTGTCCTCCCATTGTTCATTGATTTGTTCGAGCGGGCTCAGTAATGTCTCCATCGTGAGACTTGTTGTTACTGTGTTTGGCATATCAAATACATCACGGGTAGCTTGCCAGGCTTTGTCGTGTGGGCAGGGTACTCTTGGTAGCTTGCCAGGCTCTCAGAGAGAGGCAGAGGAATTGAACCTGGGCTGACTTGGGTCTGCTGCGTGCAAGGCAAAAGCCCTACCCACTGTGCTATGGCTCCAGCCCTCGAAAACTTTACCAATAATAAAAACTAGCTAACAAAATGACATTACTAATTTTCTACAGCCATCAATGTTTGTTACTGTAATATCTTTGATATATTTGTCAGTTTCATCTGCTATTCTGTGTTCCTCCTAAGGCTTTTCTGTTGCCACTGCATGAATTGCTGTACTCTGTAACATCCTTCAGTGCTCTGACTTCTGTTTCTGCATTTTTTTATGGCAATATTATCTCTTATCGCAATATTACAGCCCTATAAAACTACTTCCTTTCCCTCAACTTTTTATGTTAATGTTACTATTACACCTCCACTGTTACTTGCCCAAATGTACAGTTTAAACGTCAATGTGGCGGACACGTTCATTACCCTATGTTTTCAGCATACCCATTTTACTAATCTGATTCCCACTTGTGACTTTATCCTGTTCTCAATCATTAATCCCAAACCACAGTTCTTGTTCTGTATTCTGATTAAAAGTGTTGGAGTGATAGCACAGCGGGCAGGGCATTTGCCTTGCACTCGGCTGATCCGTGTTTGATTCCTCCATCCCTCTTGGAGAGCTCGCTAGCTACAGAGAGTATCCTTCCGGCACAGCAGAGTCTGGCAAGCTCCCCATGGTGCATTCAATATGCCAAAAACAGTAACAAGAAGACTCACAATGGAGACGTTACTGGTGCCTGCTCAAGCAAATCGATGAACAATGAGAGGACAGTGCTACAGTGACAGTGCAATGCTATTCTGATTAAATATAAAGTTCCTCAGTGGGTCCTGAGAAACATAGTGTGTGAATCACTGTTGTAGATCTCTGGGATTTACTCCTCTCCTCTCTTAGTCAGAAAGTTGCTCTGGTATATTTGAAAACTCTAAAATACATTTTCAATCATTTGTTAACAAAATTCACCCACATTAATAATAACTTGATGTTTGAAATCCATATTAAATATTGCTGAAAAATTTGAACTGTCTCTGAATGTCAGATAATCACCTTACATTAATGATTCCTTGAGTGCATTTCAGCTTTGAGGATGTTCATAACCTCTATAACCTGTGCTTATCTAAACTGTTTCTAAGAAAATATTAGGAGCATCTTTCTCAGTATGTCTACAGTAATTATGGGGACTTTCTATTTAAGATATTCCATATTATTATGAATTATAAATATTGATGAGCATGCCTTTTTATTTCTGCTACTTTCCTAGATCTACGACCACTATTTTTACCCTATTTGTAAACCCTTTCATGTCTATTACAATGTCTGATATAAAATAGTTTTAAATATATTCAATACATCAGTGTATTTTATTTTATTCCTTTAACTTCTTCTGACTAGAAAACGTCAATAACTTGTGTGCTATAAGGTTTTTTGCCAGATTTTTAAAATCTCAGTAGGTAGTATAAAAGGAGGAAAAGTCATATTTGTTAATTTTCTGTCGCTGTTGTAGGAAATAGTCTTTGATATGCCATATGGTACCTAATTGAATCTTTCAATTAATATGTTTGTGTCAAATAAGCTGATTCAAGAAGGCTGTAAGGGAAACTTCCACTGAACCTTTTGTGTTTCACAAACCAACTTTGTAATCGTTTATTTAATGAATAAGTTTTCATGAGGCACCAGCTATAGATTCAGTTCCTGAAAAGTCTTATCTTCAGAGTTTCTAATAAGGTCATCAAAATTCACCTGTTGCGGAAGAGTGCTTTATCTAAAAAATTTGTATTGAGTTGATATGGTTTTATTAAAAATTATATTTTAGTCTCCTCACTTTGTAGAAAGCAAGATCTCATCACCTGTCTTATCACAAAAGAAAATCTATATATCTTTATATACATATAAAAAGAATATGTATATACTATTTCTTAAAAAAAAACTAGTGAAGTATGTACCTTCACTCCTCTTTTCAAAATTACCATAAATTTTTTCTTTCAATTTCAATAAAAAATGCACTTCTGGGTGTTATTTTTTTATAATTAAGATAAAAAATTGACAGATTGGACAAGGAGTTATGTAGCTTAACCAAGGTGACTTCTACAAATATACGTGTCATAGTTCTAAACTTGAATGTAATACGTTTATTTGCTAGTCCTTCGCTCTATTCTATTTTCAATTAAGTAATGGAACATGATTTAAGGGCATTTGTGTGCAGGTATTCATGAATTCAGAAAAGTAATTTTTAAAATATAATATTTTTGTTTATATAATTATAATGGTAGTAATTAGAAAAAGAAAGTTACTATGTTCTCAGGTGATTGCAATTGATGGTCTAAAGCTTAAATAATTTATGTGTGTTCCTTTTAGGTTTTCCATTCTCTCTGAGCAGAGTGAAACATATTTTCTCATACAGAAACTATGTTATGTATTATGTATAATAATTGTTAGTTTGGGGGGTTTTTCTCAGGGAATACTCCTGGCTCTGAAATCAAGGATCACTTCTGGCATGCTGATGGACTTTTTTTGGGTGCCGGGATCCAAGCCCAGTCAGTTACATGCAAGGCAAACACCTTAGCTGCTTTATTATCTCTTTGACCCACAGAAATTAGTTCTAAAAACCACTTGTTAGAACTGTCTAGTATTTAGGTGTTTTAGACAAAAGTGACACTGACCCTCTAACAATGAACTTCTGATTTCATTGACATTCAGGCATCTGTTTTGAGATATCAGTGTAGGATAACATTGGGATTGTCCTTTCAGCCTTGCTGCAGGGAACATAGTTTACCTTAAAGCAATGTCCTTTATGTACGGACATAGGGAGACAGTTAATATTATGCTTTTATAACTGGCAAGTTGATTGACTCTGAATAATATTTACTCCTGGGCATCTGCTTTCTCGACTCAGTTGCCCTTAGTTCCTAGCACCACAAAAGTAGGGTCCCAACGAGGGACTGAATAGACCCAGGGCAAGCTGTGAGCTACCCTGGCATAGAAATGGGCCAGGCCAAAGAGCCATAATACTCAACTATAAGTTGAGAGCATGGTTATGATCAAATGCTCTCATGACCCAAAAGTAACGATGAGATTAGCACCCTGCTGGTGTTAGGAAAACTAACCTGGCCTGAGGACTGTGGTCTGGAATATATAGTGAGATGTCCTCAGAAAGAACTAAACTTTAACTTGATATATCTCTTACTGTGCTCAAACAGAATAATATTGCTAGAAATATTAAGAGTAGATTTGCTACAACTATTTAAGTGGATTACTGGCCCTGGAGCGATAGCACAGCGGGTAGGGCGTTCACCTTACACGTGGCCAACATGGCCTACCCGAGTTCGATTCCTCCGCCCCTCTCGGAGAGCCCGGCAAGCTACCGAGAGTATTCGATATGCCAGACACAGTAACAACAAAGTCTCCAATGGAGACGTTACTGGGCCCGCTCGAGCTAATCGACGATCAACGGGAGGGCCTTTACCTTTACCTTTACTAGCTAAGGAAAGAAGAAAGTGACACATCCTGGATAGGATCCTGCCCTTAAGCAGATCTCCTAGTAATCTGGAGTAATCTCCTTAGATGAGATTTTATCCTTGAATTAATCTTCTGGAGGAGTGATCTTACCCCTCTTTGTTGGTTTGTTAATGTTCAACCCACCTTTGTATTGCTACCCTATGTGACTGCTATATAAACTAAGACTGTAAGAGAGAAGGAGGCAGAAAAAGAGAGTCAGGGAGTCCTTGGAGCAAGAAGCAGGGGAGTGAGAATCGGGCTCCAGAGAGAAAAGCAGAAGGGGAATCAGAGAAGAATGAAGAGGAGATTGGAATAAACTGCAATGATACTGACCAGCCTGGCCCTCGTTCCTTCTTTCACCTGGCCAGCTCCAAGAGCCGTCTAATCCAGTCCACACAAAGGGGCTCAAGAGCACCAAACGCAGGCAGTGAGAGAGAGCTGTCCGGAGAGCACGCGAACACACACAACACATCTCCTCTGCATGCATGTATATTTTTTACACATCAGTGTCTCTGACATTTTATGTTATTACATGATTTAATTATCTCCTATATAAAAAAGAATCAATGAAGGTTTTTTTATTTTTTATGAAATTATGAGAGGTCTCAAAAATTTGCCACTTTTCCTTTAAGAACTCTAAAAACAAAAGATAGATGCAATAAATATAGCAGTGGAGTAAATGGGGGAAAAACTTGATGTCTTTTTGTTTTCTAATTTAATATGACTGAACAGTTCGATAAGACTTCTAGTAATGGACATGAGATTTTGAGTTTCACAGAATATGGAGCAAAATGATGAAAGTTATATCATACTTCTGACTATATTCCAACTCAGATGGAATTTGGATTGTTTGTTTATATTTCTTCCATAACAATTTTAGCAATTGATGTGGGAAGCCCCAAACTGATGTAAAGATTTTCAAAAGAGAAAGAAGGAATTCCACACTCTCTGCCTGGAAAACGTCAACATAACAGAAATATAACAAGAAATATATATAATACAGTATTACTCCAAAATTGGATATAAGAAAGTACAATAGATAGTATAAAATTTCACTTAATCATTTAACTTCCCTTTAGTCGTCGATTTGCTTGAGCGGGCGCCAGTAACGTCTCCATTTGTTCCTGTCGCGTGCTAGTGTAGCCCAATGGCATCTGTTCGCTCCGGGAACATGAAGGGCCTCAAAATCGTTCATGATCTTGACGAAGAAGTCTGACCATCTGGTAGGTGGGCGGCCATGCGGTCTTTTGACATCCCGTGGAATCCAGTCAGTAACACCTCTAGTCCAGCGGTCGTCTTTACATCTCATTATGTGACCAGTCCATCTGATTTTCGATACCTTGGCAAATGAGACAGCGTCCCTGATTCTTGATTGTCGACGGATGTCAGAACTCCGGATTCTTTCTTTCATTTGAGTGAAACGTGATATTCCAAGCATAGCTCTTTCTATTCTTCTTTGGGAGACCTGAATAGCGTTCTCATCTTGTTTGCGTAGGGCCCAGGTCTCTGAGGCATATGTTAATGCAGGAAGAACAGTGGAATCAAAGAGATGTGCCCGGAGCCGGAGGTTCTTCGTCCTCTTAGCTATTTCTTCGATGTTCTTGAAGGCGTTCCAAGCCGCTCTCTTCCTCCTGCGCAGCTCGGGTGCCAGGTCATTAGTCATGTTGACCTCTCGACCTAGGTACACATAGCTGTTGCATTCAGAGATAGTCATTCCATTGAGAGTGAATATGGCGTCAGGAACGAGGCTGTTTCTCATAAACATTGTCTTTGTAAGATTCAGCTGTAGTCCTACCTTTCCACACTCACGGTCAAAGTTGGCCAGCATTTGTGTAGCTTGGCTGATGTTTGGTGTTATTAAAACAATGTCATCAGCAAAGCGGAGGTGGTGTAGTTGCCGAACATCTATCTTCACTCCCATTCCTTCCCATTCTAGTCATCGCATGATATTCTCGAGGGTGGCACTGAAGAGTTTTGGTGAAATGGTATCACCTTGCCGCACCCCTCTCTTGACATCAACGATCACTTCTTTGTAGAACGGTGAGATCCTGGTAGTGATTCCACAATACAGCTCATGGAGGATCCTGATGTATTGGGCTTGAATGCCCTGATTGGCTAGGGCTTCAATGACCACTTCCATCTCAACAGAATCAAAGGCCTTCTTTAAATCAATGAATGTTAAACAGAGCGGCATCTTGAACTCCCGACAAACCTCAATGAGCTTGGTTATCGTGTGGATATGGTTGATGGTGCTGAATCCTTTGCGGAACCCTGCTTGCTCGCATGGTTGTCCTTCATCTAGTGTTCTGCCAATCCTATTTAGGATGACTCGAGTGAACAACTTGTAGATGACAGACAATAGGCAGATTGGGTGATAGTTGCCAATGTCATGTATGTCTCCCTTCGTGAACAGTAGTACGGTCCTGCTGGTTTTCCACTGGGACGGAACCTTGCATTCAGACAGGTAGCGAGTGAAGAGCCGAGCCATGTATTGATGAGTACTGACGGCAGGTTCTTCAGGTGTTCAGGTCTGACCTTGTCTGGGCCGGGTGCTGTTTGTTTCTTTACCGATGAAATGGCGTGTCGGATTTCGGAAGGGAGAACATTGGGAACTACATATCCATCCTGTGGAATTTGGTATGTCGGTAAGTGGACATGGCTATTGAAGAGATTTGAGTAGAAGTCATGGATAATCTTCTCCATTGCCGTTCTGGACGATGTGATGGATCCATCAGGACGTTGGAGGGCAGTCATCTTGGTCTTGTAGTTGGCGAAGGACAGGCGGGCGTTACGAATACTTTTCCCGGCTTCTGCCGCATCTACCAGTACTTCTGCTCTTCTCTCTTTGAGGTATTCCTTGATCGCATCTCTGCACTGCTTTGCGAGCTCAGACGTTAAGTTGCGGTTGCCTGAGGCATGCGCCAAACCACGCTGGCGAATTAGCTCAAGAGTTTTCGAAGATAGGCAATTTTTTGTGGCTATCTCTCTCTTGGCGTTCCCTGCACATTCATGGAGGTGCTGAACCAGTCGATCGTATTCTTCGTCAATGTTGTCAACAATGGCATCTTCCCATGTTGCCGCAATAGTACCAAAGAGTTCCCAGTTGGTGGTCATTCTGGGAGTTCTCTTTTTGAACTTTGCAGCCCTTTCTCCCTGCTCTGTGAAGTAGAATTGTGCATGAAGGAGACCGTGGTCTGATCCCGTTCGAAATTTTGGGAGAACAGCGAAATCAGTCAGGCAAAACCGTCGATTGAATATGATGTGGTCTATTTCATTGTGGAATCGTCCACCGGGAGACTCCCATGTCCATCGTTTAGATTCTGCCTTCTGGAACTGTGAGTTACCATGAATGGTCTTGGTTGACATGATGAACTCAGACAGTCTCTCACCCTGTTCATTCCATTCTAGGCCATGGGTCCCAATGTGAAGTTGTTCAGCTGATAAAATTTAAGGTAAGAAATTAAGCTCTTAAACATAGATAAAATCCATAGGGACACTAAATGAACACAAATTGGAGGTATTAAGGTAAAATAATATTCTGTCAAGAACTGAACTTTGTGATCGTCTGGTTGTCACACAAACCTGACATTTTATTCTCTGATTGGTTAAAGCAATTGCCTTGCAACAACCCTCAACTGGGAGTTAATTTTGACCATCCCTTGGCATTTTGCTCTGTTAAGATATATTTTTCTTGTTATGACTAAGGAGGATTTCAGGGCAATTAGAATATAAACTGGGACTACTATTAAATATCCTGTAATGAACAGGTAGTTGTTCCACAGGAAAGAATATATATATGTATATATATATATATATATATATTTTAAATTTTTTTATTAGTGAAACACCATGAGGTACAGTTATAGACTTACAAATTTTTGTGCTTGGGTTTCAGTTATACAATGATCAAGTACCCATCCCTCCACCAGCACCCAAAAGAAAGAATATATTTACATGTATTCTAGAACTCTGCTTATATCATTATGTCTTTATATCTTATCTGGCATATATTTATGTCAAGTCTGTCCTGTTTTAGTATGTTATCTATGCCCATTTCTATTATTGAATTAAGAGTTTTCCTATTCTATTTCCTTCAGTAACAGTAGTCCCTTGTTCTCAAAATTGGAGATGGATTCCAGTGGAGTAGTTGTATTTTATTTTAAAGAACTTGTCTTGTAACTTTTAGTCTGAAATGTTGTACAGTTATTTTACTGGGATGTAATCTTTAGCTATAATGCAATCTGTAACATTTCAAGAGGTGAAGAAAAGAGGTGGACAAGGCATGGGAACGTTTATATTATATAATTTTTACTTATTAATTTCTAAAAATTGGAGGGTCTTGATAAAACTGGTAAGATAACACTTGCCATTTCCAAATATTGCCCATTTTTTCCTTATTTGTAATAGTTTTATGTTACTTAAATATCCATAATTTCCACTTTTCATTTTAATTGAACTATGATTATAGAGTATTTTATATGACAGGGATTTTAAGAACTTTAAAATATTAATATCTAATATTAAAGCAACACCTCACGTATAACCTTATAAATTCATTTTATATATTTGAATTTTAACACACCGAAAATTAAAAAATTTTGAATTTTAAATAAATTTAAATATTCAGTTTAAAATTTTTTTTTTTTTACGTGTCCAGCCCATTTGATCTTTGATGCCTCGATAAAGGAGATAGAATCCCTGACTCTCTACCATCAGTGGAGGTCAGAACTCCAGATTCTCTCTTTCATTTGAGTGAATCATGATATTCCAAGCATAGCTCTTTCGATTCCTCTTTGGGAGACCCAAATAGTGTTCTCATCCTGTTGTAGGGCCCAGGTCTCTGAGGCGTATGTTAATGCAGGAAGAACAGTGGAAACAAAGAGATGTGCTCAGAGCCAGAGGTTCTTCGTCCTCTTAACTATTTCTTTTTTTTTTCCCTTTATTGTATTTTATTTTTTTTTAAAGTTGTAGATTTACAATTTTTTTTGTGTTTTGGTTTCAATTATACAATGATCAGATACCCATCCCTCCACCAGTGCCCATTTTCCACCACCATGGATAATATCCCTCCCACCCCCATCCCCCCATCCCCCCTGTCTCTGTGGCAGGGCAATCCCCTGTGTTCTCTCTCTCCTTTTGGGTGTTGTGGTCTGCAAAAGAGGCAATGGGTGACAATCATGTTTGGTCTATAGTCTACTTTCAGCATGCTTCTCCCATTCTGGGAGAATCCTCCCAACACCTTTATTTGGTGTTCCCTTCTCTATCTGAGCTCTCTTTTCCCCTAACATGTGTGGTTGGCCTCCATGCCATGGAGTAAAATTCCTAGTACTAATCTTGGCCATTCTTGGGTGTTAGTCTCCTATTTTGTTACTTTTGTTACAGTTTAAAATTTTTGAAGCTTACTTGAAACCTAAAAATTTATCCTAGCAATAAGAACACTTGGTAGCCTCAAAACAATTTACTTTTAAGCACAAATCTAGGTAGTCTCTCCAACTCTTTGCCAGAGGTGACATACGTATAAATTATTGTGCATACACTATTTAAAAGTAAAAGTAAAGGCCCTCCCGTTGATCATTGATTTGCTCGAGCGGGCCCAGTAACGTCTCCATTTGAGACTTTGTTGTTACTGTGTCTGGCATATCAAATACTCTCAGTAGCTTGCCGGGCTCTCCGAGAGGGGCGGAGGAATCGAACTAGGGTCGGCCATGTTGGCCGCTTGTAAGGCGAACGCCCTACCCGCTGTGCTATCGCTCCAGCCCTTATACACTATTTAAGACTATTTAAGTGGTTGTAAACATTTATTTATTTATTTTAAATGGAATCACAGTGAGATGCACAGTTTCAAGGTTGTTTATGGTTGAATTTCAGTCATAAAATGTTCTAGACCCCATCCATTTATCAGTGTCCATTTCCTATCACCAGTAACCACAGTTTTCTTTCCACTGCCCACCTTCCCCAAGCCTGCTTCTATAGCTCTATGACAGGCACTTTCCTTCTCTTTCTCTCGCTCTTTCTCCTCTCTCTCTCCCTCCCTCTCTTCCCTTCCTTCTCTCTCTCTCTCTCTCTCTCTCTCTCTCTCTGTCTCTCTCTCTCTCTCTCTCTCTCTCTCTCTCCTGACCTCATTCTCTGAATGAATGTTCACCAAGCACCACTAGCAGTAATGCCCAGCACAGAGCTGGGTGTTGCTCCTGAATACTTCTGGGTATGGCGACCAACCAAAGTCAGCTGATCAATGCAACAAATAAAAACATATTAAATTAGACTTTTTAAGATAGCTCAGTGTCAGAGGTGCATAGGTGAATGAGTCAGGACCAAGTCCAAACCCTGGTGCTTTGTGAACCCTGAACGCAACAGATTGCATCCTAGGGGACTTCAATCTCCTCTGTGTGATCCTGGTGGTTTTGATAGAATAGAGCCTGAGAAGCTCATCATACTCAGCACTAACATTAAACTCCCCAACCTACCTGGCCAAATATTGGCAGGTATATGCTGGGTTCCCTGAACAGTGCTTTAGAATCCCTACACACAATCAAAAGAAAATAAAATACCTCACAAATTACCATCCGACAAACACTAAGTTTTAGTATAAACTTCAATTAGAAATTGTTTCTGTATTTTACAATTATTTTTCCTATTATGCCATTACTTGTCCAGTACCAAGTATGAAAGAGGTATATAGGGGCCTGGAGTGTTGGTACAGTGGCTAGGTGTTTCCCTTGCATGGTTTGACCCTTGGCATCCCAAGCACCACCAGAAGTAATTTCTGAGTGCTAAGCCAGAAGTATGCCCTTCTACCTTGTTGCTAGATGTATCGCCAGATGTTACCCCAAAAGGAAAAAAAGATAAGAAAGAAAATAAAAAGAGGTATACAGGTAATTTTCTTAGCCTTGTATAATATACACCCTGCTTACTTTAGTTGAAAAGGAGGTAGAAAAGTTGAAAAGAAAATCTGCACCTTGGAGGGTGGCAGATTGAGTTTCCCTCTCTGTCCTGAGCAGAGCCCCAGCAGCTGAAGACCTCTGGGCCAAGCCACAGCCATGCTGACACCACTCTCCACATGCTAGGACAAGCGTCACGCATGAAGCAACTGGCAGAGGAACTCAGGTGTGCAGGACCCAGGGCTGAGATCTCCAAGACTGCTCGGATCAGGACTGGATTTACTCCACCCAGATCCCCCATCTTCAGGTAGCTAAACAGTTACACCTACGAACTGCCGTATAACCCCCATCAACCGCTAACATTCAGAGACTATAAAACCAAGCTCCCAGAAGCAGGAGCGGCCGCGAGCATCTTATTGTCTAGTTCTCGCTTTCAGAGAACCCGGCAGGCTACCAAGAGTATCTTGCCCGCATATATGCCTGATTGGGAACAACTGTAAAGGTGATTAGAGGCTGCCCCAAAAGCCTCCATCCCTTTCGGAGAGGCAGGCAAGCAAGTGAGAGTATCCGACCTGCATGGCAGAGCCGGGCAAACTACCTGTGGTGTACTTGATATGCCAAAAACAGTAACAATGATGGTCCTCATTCCCCTGACTCTTAAAGAGCCCCCAGTATGACATCGGACTGGCATGTGACGAATGGAGACGTTACTGATGCCCTCTCGAGCAAATTGATGAACAATAGGGTGATAGTGATAGTGATTACTTTAGTTGAGCATGTATTACTTTTCTGGAAATATCCTATGTCACTTGGAATTTCAGGTAAAACTCACTCAAGTTGTGTGTGTGTGTGTGCGTATGTGTGTGTGTGTGTGTCCGTATATGCCATTATATATAATGATTTTTATGTTTTAATTTTTTTTATGTTTTATAGGTCTTTAGTGTTAACTCAGAATTTGTTTCTTATGCAAATAATGAATTTCAGCAGTGTTTGGGAAACTGTATGCAATGCCTGGATTGAACCCGGCTGGCCACAAACAAGGCAAACTACTCTACCTGCTGTACTATCCTGAAAGCCTTCTAAATGACAAAGTATTTTATTATACTTTTTAGTATTTAGTATTTTAGTATTTATTAACTAACATAGTATTTTACAATCCTTTTATCATATTTATTTGTTGATTTATTAAATTTTCTTCACTTCTACTCTCATTAAAATTAAACCTGATTTGACAGAAAAAAAGTAAAGTAAAGTAAAGGCCCTCCCGTTGATCATCGATTTGCTCGAGCGGGCCCAGTAACGTCTCCATTGGAGACTTGTTGTTACTGTGTCTGGCATATCGAATACTCTCGGTAGCTTGCCAGGCTCTCCGAGAGGGGCGGAGGAATCGAACTCGGGTCGGCCATGTTGGCTGCGTGCAAGGCAAACGCCCTACCCGCTGTGCTATCGCTCCAGTCCATTAAGAATTCAGTTATTGTATATAGATAAGATGTATTAGACAGAAGTTTATTAAGAATATGTATTCACCTACCATTGTTAGAACACAGTTCAGACAATCAGCAAAAAAAAAAAAATCCTGATTCTTGAAGTTAGTGATACTGATATAAGCGCTAGTTGAATTTTTGTTTTAAAAAATATGAAAGAACTTATTTAAAATGTTGTGAAAAATATTTACTGACCTGGGCTATAGTGCCGCTAGCAGGTCAATGTGTACTTATGGGGCAAGGGCGCCAGCAGACTGATGGTGCCTTCAGGTTTCCTCATACCTCAAAATTGCTGCTGTGCCTTTGGCTGGACCCCAATAGCTTGGAGCCAAGTTTACCAAGAAATTAAATGGTAGAATGTTAAGTATGTGGGAAACACCATCTCTAGTTCAGCTATACAAACTCATTTATTGGCCTTACTTCAGTGACCCATAAATAAATCTTGAAATAGATCAAAATCTGCAGTTAATCTTGAGTCTATGAATGACTGAACATATTAGGGTAAATCGGAGGGGGAGGGGATGGGTTGGCATGGTACAAGCAGAGTCCCTGTAGTCCCTTGCTTCAATCATCGAAATCACTAACATACTTCTGGCCTGACTCCACCATCTCAAGACAGATCTCTCGGAGACATAATCTGCTGAAAATTCTGGTACATGGATTTTGTGACTGAAATCTGCAGTTTTCCTTGGGGTTAGGATGGGCTACCATTCCCCGCCTCCCTGTACTTCTGGAAGCCTAGGCAGTCACATCCATGCCCCAGAGCTGCCACCCAATTGAAAAGCTACTCCAGCCTTACCATCCCGATAAAGATACCAAATGTCCTGTACAAAAAAACATGACCTCTTAGCACCTGTATTACAAACCATAATGCACAAAAGAAAAAGAAGAAAGAGAGAGCAAGAAGGAAAGTGCTCCTTAGCACTTTCCCTTCTTAGCATAGAGGGAACCTGGGGTAAGGGGTGCGGTGTTGGGAGATGGTGGTAGGAAAATGGGGGACATTGGTGGTGGGAAATGTACACTGGTGGAGAGATGGGTGCTGAATCATTGTATGACTAAAATCCAATTATGAACAGTACTGTAATTGTCTATCTTACTGATATCTAATTAAAAATAATTGAATAAAAAGTGAAGCGAAGTTCACGCCCAATTCAATCAGCTTAATTATTGGCTAATTAAATATCAGTACTTCTACATTTAAAAAAATTATTGAAATGAAAATTATGTATGTTTTCCTATCATATAAGATGTAGTATATAGTTTTTTTCCTTAAATTTTTATTAGTGAAACACCATGAGGTACAGTTGTATACTTACAAATTTTTGTGCTTGGATTTCAGTTATACAATGATCGAATACCCATCCCTACACCAGTGCCCATTCTCCACCACCACCAGTCCCAGTATCCCTCCCACCCCCATTCCCCCCATCCCACCCCACCACTGTGGCAGGGCATTCCCATTTGTTATCTCTCTCGTTTTGAGTGCTGTGGTTTGCAAAAGAGACATTGAGTGACAATCTTGTTCGGACTATAGTCTACTCTCATCACGCGTTTCCCATCCTTAGAGGAACCTCCCAACACCTTTTATTTGGTGCTCCCTTCTCTATCTGAGCTTCCTTTCCCCCTAGCGTGTGCGGTTGTCCTCAAAGCCATGGAGTAATCCTCCTGGTACTTATCTTGGCTATTCTTGGGTGTTAGTCTCCTATTTTGTTACTTTATGTTCCCCAAATGAATGCAAGCTTTCTGTGACTATCCCTCTTTTTCTGACTCATTTCACTTAGCATGATACTTTCCATGCAGTACCACTTGTATGTAAATTTCATGACTTCATCCTTTCTGACAGCTACATAGTATTCCATTGTGTAGATGTACCAAAGCTTCTTTAACCAGTCATCTGCTCTTGGGCACTCAGGTTTTTTCAGAGTCTAGCTATTGTGAACAGTGCTGCAATGAACAGACAACTGCAGATGTCGCTTCGACTATACTTTTTTGCCTCTGTGGAGTATATTCCCAGGGGTCAAATTGTTGGGTCAAATTGGAGCTCAATTTCTAGTTTTTTGAGAATCGTCCATACTATTTTCCAGAAGGGCTGAACTAGTCGGCATTCCCACCAGCAGTGAAGGAGGGTCCCTTTCTCGCCACATCTGCGCCAACACAGGTTGCTTTTATTCTTTTGGATGTG
The DNA here is from genome assembly GCF_029834395.1 of Sorex fumeus. NCBI lineage: Eukaryota > Metazoa > Chordata > Mammalia > Eulipotyphla > Soricidae > Sorex > Sorex fumeus. Next base: position 910,200 of record NW_026606138.1, on the reverse strand, counting down.
GGCCAGTCTCTGTGGTGTGAAATGATATCTCATTGTTGTTTTGATTTGCATCTCCCTGATGATTAATGATGTAGAGCATTTTCTCATGTGTCTTTTAGCCATTCGGGTTTCATCTTTGAGAAAGTTTCTGTTCATTTCGTCGCCCCATTTTCTGATAGGGGTGGATGTTTTCTTTTTCTGGAGTTCAACCAGTACTTTGTATATCCTTGGTATCAACCCCTTGTCGAATGTGTATTTGGAGAATATCCTTTCCCATACTGTGGACTGTCTTTGTATTTTGGTCACTGTTTCTTTTGAGGTGCAGATGCTTTTTAGTTTAAGATAGTCCCATTTGTCTATCTCTGTTTTCACTTGCTTAGCCAGTGATGGAATGGGAAGGAATGGGAGTGAAGATAGATGGTCAGCAATTACACCACCTCCGCATTGCTGATGACATTGTTTTAATAACACCAAACATCAGCCAAGCGGCACAAATGCTGGCCGACTTTGACCGTGAGTGTGGAAAGGTAGGACTACAGCTGAATCTTACAAAGACAATGTTTATGAGAAACAGCCTCGTTCCTGATGCCCGATTCGCTCTCAATGGAACCACCATCTCCGAATGCAACAGCTATGTGTACCTAGGTCGAGAAGTCAACATGACAAATGACCTGGCACCCGAACTGCGCAGGAGGAAGAGAGCGGCTTGGAACGCCTTCAAGAACATCGAAGAAATAGCTAAGAGGACGAAGAACCTCCGGCTCTGGGCACATCTCTTTGATTCCACTGTTCTTCCTGCATTAACATATGCCTCAGAGACCTGGGCCCTATGCAAACAGGATGAGAACACTATTCAGGTCTCCCAATGAAGCATAGAAAGAGCTATGCTTGGAATATCACTTTTCACTCAAATGAGAGAAAGAATCCGGAGTTCTGACATCCGTCGATGATCAAGAATCAGGGACTCTGTCTCCTTTGCCAAGGTGTCAAAAATCAGATGGGCTGGTCACGTAATTAGATGTAAAGACGACCGCTGGACTAGAGGTGTTACTGACTGGATTCCACGGGATGTCAAAAGACCGCGTGGCCGCCCACCTACCAGATGGTCAGACTTCTTCGTCAAGATCAGGAATGATCGTTTTGAGGCTCTTCATGTTCCCAGAGCGAACAGATGCCATTGGGCTACACTAGCACACGACAGGGACAAATGGAGATGTTACTGGCGCCCGCTCGAGCAAATCGACGACTAACGGGAAGTTAAGTGAATAAGTGATTAAGCCAGTGATGTGCCATCTTTGAAGACACCATTAGCTTCAATGTCATGGAGGGTTTTGCCGACTTTGTCTTCAATGTACCTTATAGATTCCGGTCTGATTTTGAGGTCTTTAATCCATTTTGATCTTACTTTTGTACATAGTATTAGGCAGAGATCTGAGCCCAGTTATTTTGCATGTATCTGTCCAGTTTTACCAACACCATTTGCTAAAAAGGCTTTCCTTACTCCACTTCACATTTCTTGCTCCTTTATCAAAGATTATATGATCATATGTTTGGGGGGGGAGATGTCAGTATATTCAACTTTCTTCCACTGGTCTGCTGTTCTGCTTTTGTTCCAGTACCATGCTGTTTTAATTAAAGATTTATATAGTTTTAAAAATAAGATTTGCATATAAAATCAAAGGACATATTTTTAAATATACTTTGTGAACAGACTTTGTAAGCATGTTCTTAGAAAATTGTGCATTTTCTCTTTAAATCTTAGTATAAAGTTTCAGAGTTAATTTTTTTATCAGTTAACAAATTTTGCAGAGTAATACTAATCTTTAATATTCTCATAAGTCATTTATTTGATTAAGAAATAGAATCACCTTGTTTAACACATTTACTGTGTTTTGTATGAAAGAACAAGAGTAAAAACATCCAAATTCATTTAAAAATATTGAAAAATTAATATATTCATAAACCCTATACAGGGGACTTTAGAAATAAATATCACTGTCACTGTCACTGTCCTCCCACAGAATTTTAACTGATCAAATGTACAGTTTAGGAAAAAAGGATTTTAAATACATAACAAGAATAGATAGTGTTTGAAGCTTCAACATTTTATAAACAAATCACGAAATGCTGTTTTCAATGTTAACTCCACATCGCTCTCTAACATATTTTTATTTTTTGCTTTAAAGATATTATTGCATTTATTCTCCACAAAAATCCTAAGTGAAAGTATAAATGTATAGTCTTAATTCTTTATGGACTACTCCTTAAGAGCTTGTAATTTCTTTGTTTTGAGTTCTGTTTGTTATTGAGGAAATCAAAGAGGAAGAAAATCTTAAATACTTCTTATAAACTAAACTTCTTACTGTGTTATTATCAATTTCTATTGATCTTTTTTTATAAAATAGCAAATCAAAATAGTTCCTTGCCATGACTTCAAATATGGTTAGCACATTAAATAACATTTTTGCTTAAACATACTTAAACAAGCAACAATAATATCATAAATTAATGACAAAATGAAATAAAATATGATTTGGGTTTGGACCTTAGTTGTGTTTCTGATCCAGTTTTCTAAAACGCGTTTTCCCATAGAGAAATTCTATTTAAGAATTTCTATTTAATTGGTCTTAGCATGGCTACTAAAAAGAGAAGGGTTCTGAATTCATCTTCCTAAGTTTTGCCGAAAAAAGTTCCCCTTGAAGATAAAAATCATTGAGTGGAATGAACTGCTTAGGTTACTGATACCAGCCATCAACTAAATCTCAAAGCAGCATACCCTAAATCTTTAAAGGCTCAGCTGACATTTTCATGCCAATTTTATTTCATCCACACAAAATTTGAAAGTATTTCAAGAGCAAATGTAGTCTACTCATACTCCTATTACTCTTTAAAAATACTTCAGAATTGGAACAGTAATTCACACACCCTCTCTCAAAGCATTTAAAACTTGAAGATCACTCACCATCTAAATCACTGGGCAGTTTTTACCAGTTTTTATTACAGTCTTATCCATTTAAACTTCTTTGCCGGATGTTCATTCTGTTCATACACTTATTGCCTTGCCATTTTGACTGCTCCTAGCTAATATTCTCTAGCTTAAAAAATATGGCTTGGAAGAAATTGACTTCTGGCTCTTATCATAATAGCACAAATGGCAAATCTCCAGGTACCTAAAGTGCCATAATGCAGAGAATATTTGCATATTTAATCTTACATATTAGGCAACAAGGATATCTACAATTGTTAGAATATAATTTTAAAATCTTGGAAAAAGGATCTCTATTATAAATAGTTTCTGGTATTAAATTATACATCTTGATCTAATACTCATTTAGTTTTTGTTTTTAAAAATAAGGAAGCTTTTAGGGAAAAAATGGGGCTAGAGTGATAGCACAGTGGGTAGGGCATTTGCCTTGCACGCGGCCTGCCAGGGTTCGATTGCCAGCATCCCATATGATCCCCTGAGCACTGCCAGGAGTGATTCCTGAGTGCAGAGCCAGGAGTCAGCCCTGAGCATCGCCGGGTGTGACCCAAAAAGCAAAAAAACAAAACAAAACAAAACAAAAAAGACAATAAAATAATAAAATAAGGAAGCTTTGGCCTGAATTATTGAAAAAAAAATGAATATTCTTGTGGTATAGTTAGGAATATTTATACTTTCAGCATCATTTAAGTGAATTTTTTCCTCATAAGTTTTATCTTTTACTTTGCACCAGAATTCCTTATGCTAGTTGAAAATAATGTAATTTCATTTATTATGTCAGAACATACGTTAGCCATTTTTGATAACATAGAGATGGGAAATGGGAAATGTTATGTAATAAATAGGCTTATCAGCATGATGACCTTTATGAATAATCATTTAAAATCAATGTGTACAGTTTGCTATTTCTGGTTGCTGCTTCTCCCTCTAGCAAAGATTATTAGTTTCAAGAAATGATGAGAAAAGTAAACAGGGGAACTTTAAACCTTCTGTTTCTAAGACATTTGTAAAGCCACTACAACTTTCTTTTCATTTCTAACACCAGAAGAAACAAGTCAGTCAAACCCAAAGAAACTGATTTCACAGTTACTATTTTTCTGATTTGATTTAACTTGTGGTTTTCATACCTATAATTTCAAGAACTACAAGATTCAAAAATTGCAGGCACCCAGAAGAAATGTAACACTGAACATCTATAAATAATGGTGTTATGTTCATATACTCTTGACATATCTCTGGATACCTGGTATGTTGTAGACAATTGAAGAATTTTTTATATAATAATAAGTTAATCATTGCCCTTAGATTTAAAAGAAAAAAATCATACCAGAGAAAAATTTTCAATACTTTCAAAAAAAAAGCATACATGAAAATGTGATGTTTTATGTCATTGATGATTTTTATGTTAAATCGTGATTTTCCTAAACCTCAAAGTGTTTTGAATGTTTTGATTTATGATAAAGGCCCTCCCGTTGATCATCAATTTGCTTGAGCGGGCCCAGTAACGTCTCCATTGGAGACTTTGTTGTTACTGTGTCTGGCATATCGAATACGTCACGGGGAGCTTGCCAGGCTCTGCCGTGCGGGCGAGATACTCTCGGTAGCTTGCCGGGCTCTCCGAGAGGGGCGGAGGAATCGAACTCGGGTCGGCCATGTTAGCTGCGTGCAAGGCAAATGCCCTACCGCTGTGCTATAAAATTTTATTATATTATTAATATAGATAAAATAATGAGAAGGTATATTAAATATACCAAAACACTTACATACAATAAAAAAGTCAAAATAATCTAAACATATTTGCCTCCTTTATTTCTATTATCTTCACAGCCTTTTACCCTACATTCAAATTCAGAACATGGACCTGGTAGGGAATACATTGTGATGTGAGTAGGGAAACCACAGAACTTGCTGAAACTCTGAGGTAATATTAAAAAATGAGTCACAGAGCACTGATTTCTGTCTGAAAGCACATGTCTTTATGCAGTATGTTTGTATAAGCCTTACTTTAATAGGCAAAGAAATCTAAATTGTGTGGATGGGGTTTTCAGAGGGGAAACTAAATGGAGCCTATTCAAAATCCTCAGGTCTGATTTTCATTTGAAGAGTCTGATCAAAGAAAAAAAGAGCAGACACATTGTGGCTGAAAAAAAGTCTGGGAATTAATGGTTATAACTATGACAACTATTTATTTTTATAATTTAGTGTTTAAATTTTATAGCAACAAGTAAAATACAAACATAAAAGACCAACATTTTATTGATTTGAATACCAGTCAAGGGAATAAGATGACTGTGAATTTAAAAGGAAAGTGGATTTAGTTTTCCTGATCACTGCTCCTAGTAAGCAGAGAGCTAGATGTCTCAAATCTCACTTTCAAAAAGCCTATTTTCTATTGGTGATGATAAATTTGTCCCTTGCTTATACTTATCAGTGGGAGTTCAGTTGTTACAGCAGATTGGAAGTGATTCAGTTCATTTCTTGGGTATTTTCAAAATCAGGGAAGGATTTCACACTCTGTGGAGTGCTGCTTCACCAAAAGTAGAGAATATTACAGCTTATGGGAGTGATAATTAAAGCCTATAATAACCTCGAAGTTTCCCTGGCTCTGCAATGCTGGGAGTAATACTTTACTATTGTATGCCTTTCTGGTTGAGGAATCCTCTCACTGGCTCCTGAATCAAGCTGAAATTGCAATTCAAAAGAAAAATGCTGAAATCATATTCCTAAGCTTTCAGATGTAAAATTATAATATGCAAAAGTGCGTGTTGCCATGATGATGGTAGTGTATAAAGTTTCCATATTATACAGGAAAAATATTGAAAGTATTTTAGGCATGATATACAGTAACCTTATGCGCTAGCAATAAAATATTTTAGTCAATAGATGGAAACTGATAAACTCAAAAATGAAATGCTTCCTACATTCCAAATGTGTTGGAAGTTAAGAAATGTTGCTCAAACCAAATTGACAGTGACTATCCCATATTTCATCTGTGTTCCTTATTTATAGACAAAAGGCACATTATTTTATTAAAAAGGAAACTAGCGGTGATATTTCACATAAAATTCAGTGTAGAGAGTAGCATTATACAAGGAAGATTTAGTCTGAGATTTTGCACTTTTATGAAGCAACGATCAGAAAGGTTTTCAGAGGACAGCCAATTTTACTATCTGCTATGGTTTGATGTTACTATCTGTGAGAGGTGGGGTAAAAGATGAATAGATAAATTTATACAACTGTAATATACTGGTTTTAAAAACTACGGCAAGCTTTATTTCTGAAAATATAGTCTTAGAGAGAGGCATATATTAGAATTTATTTCACATTTATATAATATTTTTTTGTTAAACAAAGAAACTTTCCCAAAGTATAAATTAATATCAATAGTGAGGGTTCAAATCCAGTAGCCATCAAAGTGACAAGTTTGTAGTGTCAATTTCCATGTCTTTAAATGGAAATTATCAGCATATATAAATCATAGGCTACTATAAACTTTATATTATTATATATATACCACATGCTCAAATAACATCTTTTATCTTAACTATTATATTTAAATGATACCTCAATAAATAACTTTTTCTAAAATAATTTTGTCACTGTATATTCACACAGTACTAAACTGATATTTCTTTTATTTATTAAAATTTGATGAATTTATTATGTGTTTTCATGTGCCACTTAGAATCCTGGCTTACTGAGATTTTAAAGTGGATTAAACTGTGAACTGGAGAGATGGTATAATGGGTAAGGTGTTTGTCTTGTATGCAACCCACCTGGGGTACATCTCTGACACTCCATATAGTCACTGGAGCACCTCCAGGAATGAATTCTGAGTGCAGAGTCAATGGTAAGTCTTGAGCATAGTCAAATGCAACTCAGATGCCCCCTATCCAAACAAGATGATTTTTATCAATTATTATTTTGTTTAACCTTATATTATCATAAGCCAGAAAGTCATCTAAAAGAAGCTTGAAGATTTGGAAAGTTTTATTCATTGTGCAATCATTCTAAGGTAGCCGACAGGCCTGTTTCATAAGATTTATAGAAATCTGGTATCTTTTAATCTTTCTTCACTGTCCCCAACTTCATCTTCACAATTAGGTAAGCACCTGGCTTCCAGTTGTTGAAAGCAAAAGAGAGAGCTTTCAAGAGGCATGCCCTCTCTCTTAAGGGACCTTGAGTGAAGCGCACATTTCTTATATTCCATCTGTGGAAATTTAACAAAGATGACAACTCTATCAGCAAGGGAGACTGGAAATGTAATATAAATAGGCAGCCACTTCTATGGTTATTGCCAAGAAAGCTGAATAAAAAGATAACTTTCAGAAACTTACTGTCTCCTGCAAGAGAATGAATTTCTAAGGTAGTATAGAAGTATAAGTATAATTAATTATAAGCACTTAGTAAAAAAGCATGTTAGCAAAAGCCTCAATTTCTTTCATATCTTGTCAAATCTGTTTTGCTAAAATTGTATCAAGACCGAGTGGTAGACTTGCGTAATATTTTATCCATGTTTAGTGAGAAAAATAGAGGTAATATATGTAATGAGTTCTCATGGATCTAAGTTAGATTGTCTGTCTCTGTCTCTGACTCTCTGTCTCTCTTTCCTTTAACTTTCTGAATTTCTGCCTGTCCGCATATCTCTCTCTCTCTCTCTCTCTCTCTCTCTCTCGTTTTTTTTTCACATCTGGTGGTGAACAAAGGTTACTCCTACTTTGCACTCAGGGATGATTCCTGGCAGGTCAGGGTACCGCATGAAGTGATGATGATCAAACCTGCTGTCTGCGTGCAAGGCAAGTGCCCTGCACACTGTAGGAACTCTCTGATCCAAAGTTCTTTTTATTTAATATATATTTTATTGCCAATTTATATGATTCTTATATTTTGCTGTTAAAATACCTTTTCATGGAATAATGTTGTCATCATGAAAAACATTTATACTTGAATATATTTACATTGATTCTCCCTTATCTGTGCTAGAGCGATAGCACAGCAGTAGGGGTTTGCCTTGCGTGCAGCTGGCTGGCCAAGCTGGGTTCGATTCCTCTGCCCCTCTTGGAGATCCTGGCAAGGTACCGAGAGTATCTCGTCCGCACAGCAAAGCCTGACAGGCTACCCGTGATGTATTCAATATGCCAAGCACAGTAACAAGTCTCACAATGTTACTGGGCCCACTCCCTTATTTATCAACATCCCCCCACTCAAACTATAACTTAATGTTGAGCTTCAAACTGGGGACAGGAAAAATAGGTGATTTGTGAATTTCTGGCAAGCACTGGTATTCTCTCTATAATTTTATGAAAAATTGTATTTTTGAGGAGTTTAAATGTCTTGAGTGATAGTAATATTTTGAGTGAAAAATCCTAGAAACATGTACTTAAGAAATATATTGCATATAATATCACTTGATCACTTGACATCCCATTACTCATCGATTTACTCGAGCAGGTGCCAGTAACGTCTTCATTCAGAGATGTTCATCCCATTGAGCGCGAATGGAACGTCAGGAATGAGAACAATTTTCATAAACATTGTCTTCATGAGATTTAGCTGTAGTCCAATCTTTCCACACTCACAGTCAAATTCTGCCAGCATTTTTGGCACTTGGCTGATGTTTGGTGTTATTAGAACGATGTTATCAGCGAAGCAGAGGTGGTGTAGTTGCCAACTGTCTATCTTTACTCCCATTCTTTTCCATTCCAGTTGCTGCATGATGTTCTCGAGGGTGGCACTGAAGAGTTACGGTGAAATGGTATCACCCTGCAGAACCACACTCTTGATGTCATTGAGCACTTCCTTGTAGAATGGTGAGATCCAGGTAATGAATCCACAATACAGCTCACAGAGGATCCTGATATATTGAGTTTGAATGCCCTGTTTGGTTAGGACTTCGATGACCACTACTGTCTCAATAGAATCAAAGGCCTTCATTAAATCAATGAATGTTAGACAGAGCGGCATCTTGAACTCCCGAGAAACCTCAATGACCTTGGTTATCGTGTGGATATGGTTGATTGTGCCGAATACTTTTCGGAAACCAGCTTGCTTGCATGGTTGTCCTTCATCTAGTGTTCTGCCAATCCTATTCAGGATGACTCAAATGAACAGCTTATAGACGACAGACAACAGGTAGATCAGGTAATAGTTACCAATGTCATAGATGTCTCCCTTCTTGAACATTAGTACAGTCCTGCAGGAACCTTGCATTCAGAATGGTAGCGTGAAGAGCTGAGCCAGAGTATTGATGAGTACTGACAGCAAGTTCTCCAAGTGTTCAGGTCTCACCTTGTCTAGACCGGGTTCTGTTTGCTTCTTTACCGATGAAATGGCGTGTTGGATTTCGGAAGGGAGAACGTTGGGAACAACATATCCATCCTGCAGAATTTAGTATGTGGGCAGGTGGACATGTCTATTGAAGAGATCTGAGTAGAAGTCATGGATATTCTTCTCCATTGACCTTCTGAAAGATGTGATGGATCCATCAGGATGTTGGAGGGCCTTGGTCTTGTAGTTGGCAAAGGACAGGTGGGTGTTGCGAATGCTTTTCCCAGTGTCTTCCGCATCTGCCAGCACTGCTGCTCTGTTCTCTTTGAGGTCTTACTTTATCACACATAATATATTAAAATATAATATATAATATAAAATGTGCTGGGCTGGAGCGATAGCACAGCGGGTAGGGCGTTTGCCTTGCATGCAGCCAATATGGCCGACCCGAGTTTGATTCCTTCGCCCCTCTCGGAGAGCACAGCAAGCTACCGAGAGTATCTCGCCCGCACAGCAAAGCCTGGCAAGCTTCCCGTGACGTATTCCATATGCCAAACACAGTAACAAGAAGTCTCACAATGGAGACGTTACTGGGCCCGCTCGAGCAAATTGATGAACAACGGGAAGACCGTGACCATGACCGTGACATAAAATGTGCTATGAAATACAATTGTATTAGTATACTGAAAATATAAAATAAAACAGTATCAACTATTTTGTTTGGCTCAATAATAAAGCAGAATGATGATTAAAATTCTCAAACATACATGCTATGACAATTAACGGCATTGAGTTAAGTTAGATAATTATGGAAAATAATAATTTATTGAATATTAACTAGCTTAAAAAATGCAAGTGTCCAGAGGGATAGTGTAGCAGACATGTTATTTGCTTTTGATACCTACTGATGCTTTGACTCCAAACTTCCCATATAATCCTCTGAGCACACCTGGGATTGATCCTTTGGCACAGAACCAGGAATAAATCCTGAGCACCCCCAGGTGGGGCCCCAAAATCAAAACAAACAACAAAAAAAGACAATGTAAATTGCAAGTATCTGGGGAGAGTACTCTGCAAAAGACAGTCTGGGATCTTTTTCATTTTCAAGTTAGTCAATATATTTACAGATAATATTAAATAGCTTGATAGTTTCCTTTTTAAAATATATTCCATAAAGTCAAGAATTAATAATGTATGTCATTTTAAAACCAACTTCAGTTCCAATTTTAGGAATAGCTATATTGCTAATTATAGTATTCAGCATAGTACTGATGCCACACATTGCTATTAGTGATAGCAGTATTTGTAAATTTAACATATTTTCACTAGAATAAGATAAGAGAGTATAATTCAGTAAGTAATCATTGCAACACTTGTGGAAACTAATAAACATAATCAGGAATCTAAAAGAAGCAACTTAAAAAATCTTTTATTTCATGGGATAAGTTTGTTACCTGAATTTCATTTTTCTTTTTCTTTTTAATGGAGTCACCATGAGAAGCACAGTTACAAAGCTGTCCATAATCAAAATTCAGTCATACAATGATTCCAGCATCCATCTCTTCACAAGTGTGTGCCACCACCAGCTTACATCCTACCACACTCTCTCTCCCTAGGCTGTCTCTATGGCTCTATGGCAGGTACTTCCCCCCTTCCTCTCTCTCTCTCTCTCTCTCTCTCTCTCTCTCTCTCTCTCTCTCTTTCTCTCCGTTTCTCTGTCTCTGTCTCTGTCTCTCTCTTTCCTTTTACTACCTGAATTTCTGCCTGTCGGAATTCCTTTCAAAGATTACACTGCCAAAAACTCATTTCATCTCAATGATCACTGACCTAATATGAAAATGACAAAGCATTTTCTATTTTTACCAGCATAAAAAAGAGAAAATAGGAAATATGTCTGTGTCCTTTGTGATGGATATAGTAGTTTAGGGAATGATAGAGAAATATTGGAATGTTGGTAATGTGTGTGGTGTACTAACAATGTATCTCTCAAACATATAAACTGTTATAAAACAAAATTGTCTCAATAAAACACAAATAAATAATAAACAAATGCATGAATATAAGACTTTGTAAGTCAAATCCACTGTCACTGTCACTGTCACTGTCCTCCCGTTGTTCATCGGTTTGCTTGAGCGGGCCCAGTAACGTCTCCATCGGGAGACTTTGTTGTTACTGTGTTTGGCATATTGAATACATCAAATCCACTAATGAAATCTAAACATCAGACTTTATTTTTCCTTGGTTCACTGGTTCCCCGAGAGTCTCCCTGCTTTCCTGAATCTAGTCCAATTTAAATCCTGAATATAAATCTATGGATCTAGTCGGACTTATATCCTGGATCTAATTTATTTATTTGATTTAAAAATTCAAGTACACTAGGACACTAGATTCTAGGAACTGGAGTTCTAACAGTGTCACTTTATCATTCTACCATAAATACATAAAAATACATACAAAGAGAAAGAAAGAAAAAGTCTCACTAGTGAGTAATTCCATCAGAGAGGCTTCTAAGAACCAAATGAAGATCTAGTTCATTATTTAACAGAACGTTTGATAGCTCAATAAAAAGCATGAACATTCTATATTCAGCCTTTGTGATGTTTGCATACATCACTAATGGTCACTCTAAGCAAGAAAGAAAACATACCTAAAAAAAAACAAAAGCATTTTCTATATTTGAAGCCACAAAGAAGGTGCACTCAATTTCATAACAGCATTTTTTCTCACTATGATGAAGGTATTCATATCTATTTGGCTTAGAGTAGTACTCTTTAAAGTAAAATACCTTTAGAAAAGAAATAAAGCAAGTGATACTGAATTCTAGAAAAACTCAAGGAAATATAACTCAATGAAAATGAAAAAGATCGGCAACTGTTCTTGAATAAACACACAAAGTAGTTGTAAAAGGAAATAGTGGGGACAGGATAATAAAAATCACAAACTTTTCTAGAAAAACGTGAACAACTGGAAGAATTTGAGATATGACTTACAATTCTTCATCTCCTTGTCAAGTTTTAATTCAAGAAAAATGTCAATAAAGAATTTATTTGGCACAATTTTAAGTACTTTCAAATCTCAGGATATTGAAAAAGTATCAGATTATTCTCAAAGTAGAAAAACAAATTCTAGAAATATCTTTAAAATATATAGTTAAGTACTGCGCGCTAACCGATTGCGCCACTGGAGCCACATCGGATGTGATCAGAGTATTCGATATGCCAGACACAGTAACAACAAAGTCTCCAATGGAGACGTTACTGTGCCCGCTCGAGCAAATATAGTTAAGAACTAAAGTGTCTGTTAAAAAGGCAGGCTGGAGAAAGGGGATTTTGGAGAAAACCTGGGAACATTGGTGGAAGAAAGTTGACAGTGATAGTGGGATCTGAATCCTATGTCTAAAACTCAATGATGTGAAAATAAAAAATTAAAAAATTTAAAATTAAAAAAATAAATTAAAAAATAAATAAAACTCAGTAATGTATAACTGTGAATTGCTGTGCTTTAATAGAATAAAATGGTTAAACTGTAATATTAAAATATAAAGCAATCATAAAGATGCTTTTGCAAAATTAATACTTCAATTAAAATAAACAATAGAGGCAGTTATACACAAACAATGTGTGAATATGGCTAGCAGTTTTTTGAAAGGGGAAAATTAACCTCATTTCTGGAGTTCCAATGATGCAATCAGAATGTGGTACTAATATGGCAGTATGTGTGGAAAAATCAATCTCAATTCAGAATATTACATTTAAATGTATAAGGGAATAGTTTTCTTCTATCAATGTCCTTCAACATATCTATGTATCTATTTGTATGTACATATAGATACATACATACATATATAAGTATGCATTTAAAATAGCTATGGGTTGGCAAGAGTAATGCAGATTATATTCTCTTACAGAGCTGAGTAAATTGTGAATTAATGAGATTGTATGGTATACCAATTAAGAGACTTAGAAATTTTCAGATTCTTTGACTCATAAGTTCCATTTCAAAATTTAAAAATATCATGGAGTCTAGGAGATACTATAGGCATTAAGGTGCTTTCCTCACACATGAGCAACCCTAGTTTGAATCCTGGAGCATTAAGTGGTACCTGAGTACCACCAATAGTGATCCAGGAGAACAGAAACAGTAGCATCATTGAGTGTGGCCCAACTCCACCCCCCCAACAAAAACACACATAAAAATATTATAGGAACTTGTTTTAAAGAGAAAATGAAGAATTTGTGAAAAAAATATTTATGCCATAAAGATATCAAAATTTTTTCAGGGCCTCTACAAAAAATGTTAAAAATAAAATCAGAACTAGTAAAACCACTAAAAAAGTTATTAGAAGAATGTTATTATTAAAAAATCATTAAAATAATGATTTGTTAATGTAAACAAAATTAGTTTGTTTATAAAACTATTTAATATATGTTAAATTATAATATATTTTACATGTAAATGCCTTCTGTGTTTTACCATTTAAAAATTAAGTCATAATATTTGTGTACATCCTCACTCTCTTTATTTTCCAAGTTTTATCCAGTTATTATTAATTTATTTGTAATTAGTAAACAGAAAATTAAGAAAATGAGAACTGTACAGAGAAAGAGCTTAAGGGAATTTACAAGACAGCTAAAACAGAAAAGACTGAAGCTTTATTGATGAAATGGTACTTATTCTTTCCTAAGTAACACTTTCTATCCCACTTGGTTTCAACGAACCACCTGTGTTTTGGTTTCCTTTCTCACCATATTTTTTATTTTTTTAAATTATTTTTAAAATGTTTTTATTTTTGGCTTTTTGGGTCACACCCAGCGATGCACAGGAATTACTTCTGGTTCATGCACTCAGGAGTTGCTCCTGGTGGTTCTCGGGGGACCATACGGGATGCTGGGAAACACCCTACCAGCTATGCTATTACTCCAGCCCAATCTCTCCATATTTTTAACAATTCTGTCACCTGTATGGATTGGTTGAACTTTATTTCTTCACCTTCTACTTTGCTAGGAATCAACATCCAGGTTAAACATTGACTAAATTCACTTCCTGGAAGATCCTAGTTTTATGGCTTTCAAAATGTTTCATATGTAAAAATATCTGTATATCTGTATATCTGTGCACTCCTCTGAAAGTCAGGTAACTATGGCTAGTTTTATCTTTGGTCATACTTATTGGATTTCTAATAGGTATGTCAAACTTAGCACATTCAACAGCAAATTGTTGATCCTCTTCTCCAAATCAATAAAAGAAATTCTATCTTCCCAGGTTTTACAGACAAATCCCATGGTGACAGTTTTGACTCCACTAACAAATTCTGTTTTCTTTAACTTCAAAGTATATCCAGAATCAACCATTTGCCACTGTATTGACTACTATTATATCACAAATCTGAACTGCAGGAGCTCTTGCTTGCATTATTGCAATAGTGCCTAATTACTATCTTTCTTTTAATCTCATGCCCACAATACCAATGACTGGTTACAGTAAAGCTTATACATTTCTTTTAATCAAACAATAAAACAACTTTCCACTAAAAACTAAGGTTCAAATGATGATTACAATGTTCTAGAAGTTTTGATACCATCCTCACTTCTCTGATTTCATTGTCTATTATTTTCCTACTGATTTGGGGGTGTGGGGGTTTGGGTTACATGCAACATTGCTCAGGAATACGCCTAGTTTTATTCTGGATAACAGTTCTTGCAGTGCTCATATGACCACGAAGTGATAAAATGATGCTCATAACTTGTCTTAATATGTCAAACTTCTTTGCACTTCTTCTGTAAACAAAACCTATTCCTACTGGAACATAAATACCTTTTAAATCTAGTATGTTTTTGGGGGGAGGTTACACCTGCCGTTGCACAGGGGTTACTCCTGGCTCATGCACTCAGGAATTGCTCCTGGCGGTGCTCAGGAGACCATATGGGATTTGGGGAATCAAACCTGGGTCTGCGCATGCAAGAAAAACTTCCTACCTGCTGTGCTTTCACTCCAACCCCAAATCTAGTACTTCTATGATCAACATTACTCCTGCAAAAATATGTAATTTATACTGCTCTCCTCACTATTTCTTTAACCTATTTCTAATTTGTGTATGCATGTGTGTGTTTGTGTGTGTACTTCTTCATGTGTACATACATGTATGTGGCGTGTGAGAGTGGGAGGGAGGGAAAAAGAAAGGTAGGAAAGATAGGAAAATATTTTGTTGCTTCTATACTACTACTCTCTGGAGAATTTGGAGCATTATGTAGGCATTATAGAATAAGCTACAATGTAATGTATATTTCCTCTCATTTTACAAATGGTCATGATAATTTTGGCAAGTTTAGTAACTTGCCCAAAGTCACATAACTTGTAGGTAACAAAGAACCCAAATTTGGGTTTCTGATTCCAGAGCCCATGATTTAAGGCATCATAATATTAAACAGTATCCTAATATACTGTTTACTGTATATACATTTTTGTGTGTATGACTTAAGATAGAATATTCTTGTTACTCTTTTTAGAATACAAAAAAAAAGTATAATTATATTTTTAGAATACTTAGATTTTTACCATGGCTAATGATAAGATAAAATTCCATGAGAAGAATTTAAAATTTTTTGGGTGGAGGGCAATTTTGGGTCATAACCGTCAATGCTCAGAGGTTACTCCTAACTCTGCACTCAGGAATTACTCCTGGCAATGCTCAGGGGACCACATGAGATGCTAAGGAACAAACCCAGTGTGCTATATACAAGGTAAAATAGTACCTGCTGTACTATCTCTTGGGCTCTAATTTTAAATATTTTTGTCTAACCATTAGCATCATTGAAGTTGGTCCTAATGTGAACTTCTAACATGCAAGAAAATTTATATCGGATATAGAATTAAATATAAATCCAGAAATGATTTAACTAGCCATATCAAGCTAGAGATTATCCTCACAATCATAGCCCTTGTGTTTCCTGTAACCAATTTGGAAATTTTTATTTTATGTGCTAGGTGAACGTTCTTAGCAAAGCAAACTTTTCAAACACAGATGAGCTGCTAAAAAGCAGACATTTCTGAATGCCTGAGAGATAGCTATCTGATGGATATTGGGTAAATAATTTTTTTCCCATTCTGTGGGTTCTTTCTGTATTTTAGTCACTGTTCTTTTGAGGTGCAAAAGCTTCTTAGTTTATTGTAGTCCCATTTGTTTATATTTGTTTCCACTTGCTTGGTCAGTGGTGTTTCATCCTTGAAGATGTTTTTAGCTTCAATATCATGTAGGGTTCTGCCTGCATTTTCCTCCAGGTGCCATGTGGATTCAGGTCTGATATTGAGGCGGCAACTTGGAGCGAGCTGTAGATGTTGGGTAGAGTTGGCCTCAGGGTGCCAGGCTGGGGTGCAGGCATGGGGGGCCAGGTCACTGGTGAGGATGGTCCACACATCTGATGGAGGGAGCATGACGAGCGCTGATGGAGGAAGTTGGGGTGGCAGTGCAGGGGTAGCAACTCTCACGGGATGCTGTGGGTAGAAAATAAAACACATTTTCTTCAGTTGTAGTTTTCTACCTGACTTTCAGATATGACAAATCTTAGTGAAAATGTCTTTGTTAAACAGCCCTCTCAACTGTTTCTTTTTAATATTAATATTAGAAAATGATTAAGCTTTTTGAAATATCTTGTAAAAGCAGGACTGGTAATAAGGGAAATGGTGGATTTTGTGATAATTTATTTTATAAGCACAAAGTTATGAAGCACTCTAGCACTGTAGCACTGTCCTCCCATTGTTCATCAATTTGCTCTAGCAGGCCCAGTAATATCCCCATTGTGAAACTTGTTGTTACTGTGTTTGGCATATCAAATACATCACGGGAGCTTGCCAGGCTTTGCCGTGTGGGCAAGATACTCTCAGTAGCTTGCCAGGCTCTCTGAGAGGGATGGAGAAATTGAACCCAGGTCGGTCGGGCCAGCCGCATGCAAGGCAAACACCCTACCGCTGTGCTATTGCTTAATAATAATAATGATAATAATAATAACAACATTGTGGGGTGTCACCTTGGAATCCCCTGAACACCACGAAGTTGCAACTAGTGTCCCCTGGCATTGCAAGGCCCAAGTAGTACTATTCCTTTGGAACTTGGCACAAAATAACTCACCTGGTTGGCTGGGAGTCCCTGAGAGAGATTCCCAACACCCCACCCCCTCAAATAAAAATAAAAAATTTCTTAGAACCATTCTGCTAAACATGTAGGTTCGTTGTCGGGAAAGTTATTTAGAGATTTAGAGATTCTCTTTTAAATAGTTGATTATGAGTATTAGCAAACATACACGTGATATACGGGGCGGGGTGGCTGGAGCAATAGCATAGCGGGTAGGGCGTTTGCCCTGCATGTCTGACCCGAGTTCAATCTCCGACATCCCATATGGTCCTCTGAACATCACTAGAGGTAATTCCCAAGTGCAGAGCCAGAAGTAATCCCTGATCATAACCAGGTGGACCCCAAAAGCAAAAAAAATATATAGAACAAAACAAAAAACCATGTGACAGAGAGCATCTGCATCTGTGTGTGCACCCATTCTAAAGTTATGAAGTGTTAATTTAAATCAGTAGGTGGACTGAACAAAGGTAATGGATCTATTTCTGATTAGAAATACTTAACAGCAACTTACTAAGAATATTGTATGTTTAGAGTACTAGATACTATTTTCTGATGCTATAGTGATGATTTTCATTATTATATACTTGTTGGTACCCACAGATCCTCTATCTAAGCCTATCAGCGAAGGAACCTAAATGTAAATTATGAATTTTTACAAGACCAAGGGAAGTAAGGGTGACATGACAGTACACTCAATTGTGAATTTAGTTGTATATGGAACTATTATTGACTCACCAATTATAACAAAAGCATCATAGTAATGCAAGATATAAATGAAACTTGTTGGTGAGAATTAATTCTGCTAATCACCTTAAGGTGATATAGAACAAGTGTCTTAGACTAAATAATAAATAATTTATATAACTACTTGATATATAATACTATCTAGACCAAAGCCCTAATTAGACTTTTTATATTTAATATATAATTTTTAAAAATGTTTATTGAAGTAAACGTGTCATTATAAATGAAAATAAAGTGGAGAAAAATACATTACTATGACTAATAAATTTGAAAAAATATATTCTTTCAGCATCTAAGAAAAGGATTTGATTACATAAATTGCAGCAACTATTAAATGATTTTCCTGCTAGATTTATTTTCTTCCTCATCTGACTGATCATATTTCCCTCAGTTATTTTAATTAGACTTTCACAAGACATATGGTTATGAAAAGCTTTCTATAAAATAAAAAACATGACACCTATAGAATAGGTTAGCAGAGATGACTTGGACTGCATTGCTGATTCTTCATCAATCTCTGAGGATCACTTCAAAAGAGAATTACTAACCAAATCAGTAGTCCTTTAATGGAGTGACAGATTGAGTACCTGAGGGCAAAATCAATGGAAGAGAATATAATCACATGGTTTTAAATTCTATATAGGACATTTTTTATACTTAAATGATCTTTGTGGATTTGGCTTAGAGCTATTTAGATGTATGATAAAGATTATCTCTAAAGAAATAAAAATAAAAATTGAAATTGTAACTATGTCTTAGTCTATTACTGTTGTCTATATATATTTTTTATTCCTTTCTATTTATATTCTAGCCACCCACATAATAGTTTCATTTTCATTTCTATATCTATAAATTACTAGCTAGGAGGCTTGCTAAAGAAAAATAAAGTTAGCTCTCCACTCTTCATCTTGATTAATTTGTTCACTTAATGAGAGAAGTTTAAAGATAACACTAAAATCATGAAAGTGTTAAAAAGAGCATTTCATTTCTACTACCAACTTTTAAAGTCATTTTATATAAAATGTAAGTATGCCATTTCAATTAAAGGCCGCAATATCAGACCAGAATCCATAAGGTACATTGAAGACAAGGTTGGCAAAACCAGCCATAACATTGAAGCTATAGGTATCTTCAAAGAGGACTAGCCACTGACCAGGCAAGTGGAAACTGTAGCACTGCATTGTCCTCCCATTGTTCATCAATTTCCTCGAGCAGGCACAGTAACGTCTCCATTATGAGACTTGTTACTGTGTTTGGCATATCAAATACGCCATGGATAGCTTGCCAGGCTTTGCCGTGCGGGCAAGATACTCTCATAAGCTTGCCAGGATCTCCGAGAGGGGTGGAAGAATCAAACTCAGGTCTGCTGGCTGCAAGGCCAACACCCTACTGCTGTGCTATAGCTCCAGCCCATGGAAACAGAGATAAACAAATGGGACTATCATAAAATAAGAAGCTTCTGGACTTCTTAAGAACAGTGATCAGAATACAAAGACAATGCATAAAGTAGAAAAGGATATTTATGCAATAACCCAACTGATAAAATATACAAGACACTGGTTGGACTCCACAAGAAAAAAACATCCAACCCCATCAAAAAATGGGACGATGAAATGAATAGAAAATTTCTCAAAGAAGAAATCAGGATGACTAAAAGGTACATGAGAAAATACTCTACATCACGAATCATCAGGGAGATGCAGATCACACAACAATGAGATTTCATCTCACACCACAGAGACTGGCCCACATCCAAAAGGACAAAAGCAACCGGTGTTGGCATGGATGTGGCGAGAATGGGACCGTCCTTCACTGCTGGTGAGAATGCCGACTGGTTCAGCCCTTTTGAAAAACAGTATGGATGCTTCTCAAAAAATTAGAAATTGAGCTCCCATTTGACCCAGCAATACCACTTCTGGGAATAAACCCCGGAGAGGAAAGAAAGTGTAGTAGAAATGGCACCTGCACTTGTATGTCCATTGCTGC
Source organism: Sorex fumeus (assembly GCF_029834395.1). Taxonomy (NCBI): domain Eukaryota; kingdom Metazoa; phylum Chordata; class Mammalia; order Eulipotyphla; family Soricidae; genus Sorex; species Sorex fumeus. The sequence goes on along the minus strand of NW_026606138.1, from coordinate 890,113 downwards.
ACTGTTTACAATAGACAAAATCTGGAAAAAACCCGAGTGCCCTAGAACAGATGACTGGTTGAGGAAACTCTGGTACATCTACACAATGGAATACTGTGTAGCTGTTAGAAAAGATGAAGTCATGAAAATTTACATATAAGTGGATCAACATGGAAAGTATTATGTTAAGTGAAATGAGTCCGAAAGAGAGGGACAGGAATAGAAAGATTGCACTCATCTGTGGAATATAAAGTAACAGAACCTTATATTCCACACCCAAGACTAACACCCAAGAGTAGTAGAGATAAGGAGCAGGAGGTCTGATCCACAGCTTGGAAGCCTGTCTCACATGCTTGAGGAAATAGCAGCTCAGACAGAGAAGGTAACACCAAGAAAAGGGTGCTGGGAGCACCCGCTTCCATTAAGAGCCAGCAAAAATAGACTATATACAGTACAGGATGGCCACTTAATACCTCTATTGCAAACCACGATACCCCAAAGGAGAGAGAGAGCAAAAGAAAATGCTCTGCCACAGAGGTGGGATGGGGCGGGGGAGGGGGGACGGGGTGGGAGGGATACTGAGATCATTGGTGGTGAAGAATGGGCATTGAAGGGATGGGTAACCAATCATTGTATGACTGAAATGCAAACACGAAAGTTTGTAAGTCTGTAACAGTGCCTCATGGTGAGTCACTAATAAAAAAAATAAAATAAATTTTAAAAAATGCAAGTATACCATTTCTAGTACCAATTGTCTTTTGAACATTTAAGCATAAATATCAACTTGATGTCCAGTTGAACTTCATATGGTATCTCTCTCTCTCTCACACACACACACAAACACACATACACATGCACACACATACACACACAATCTGCCTCTCTCTCTCTTTCTTTCTTAGTCACTCTTTCACCCACCTTTTTTAATATCTTAAAAGTTCTTATCCTCAAGCAACAAAAGATAAGCTTATATAAGAATTTCAAACTTGCTAGTGGTAAAAAGAAGGAATAGTGGTTATATTATGGTTGAGATATAGTCACCAAATAGATGTCTTCTTTATAAACTCAGTGCATATTTGAATTTTCTATACATATTCAATAAACAAAAGTGCATATGATAAATATTCAATGCATTATATATCTTCTTTATCCATATGACAAATTATACATTGAAATGAGTTCGTTCACTGTATCACTATATCACTGTCATCCTGTTGTTCATCAATTGCCTCGAGCAGGCCCCAGTAACGTCTCCTTCGTCCTAGCCCTGAGATTTTAAAAAGTGCCACATTCGAGGCTCTTTCAGGGTCAGGAGAATGATACCCATCATTTTTACTGATTTTTGGCATACTGAATATGCCACGGGGAATTTGCCAGACTCTGCTGTGGTGTGGGCAGGATACTTTAGGTAGCCTGCAGGTTCTCCAGAGTAAGAACTAAATAATAAGATGTCACGTGGCCGTGAATGTGGCCGGGTGCTTCCAGGAGCAGGGTTTTAGAGTCTCTGGGTCTTGGCCATTGATAGAATTACATGGCGCCAGGGGCAGTTGGTAGGTGTAACACCTACATACTAGAAGATGGGGGATCTGGGTGGAGGAGGCCCCAGTCCCAATCCGAGCAGGCTTAGAGATCTACGCCCCGGGTCCCGCACACCTGGGTTCATTCACTTAAATCACTTAATCACTTAATCACTTAATCCCCGTTATTCATCGATTTATTCGAGCGGGTGCCAGTAACGTCTCCATTCATCCCGGTTGCGTGCTAGCGTAGCCCAATGGTATCTGTTCGTTTTAGGAACATGTAGAGCCTCAAACCGATCATTTAGGGTCTTGACGAAGAAGTCTGACCATCTTATAGGTGGGCGACCACGTGATCTTTTGATGTCTCATGGAATCCAATCAGTAATGGCTCTAGTCCAGCGGTTGTCTGTAAACCTCATTACGTGTCCAGCCCATCTGATTTTTGATGTCTTGGCAAATGAGACAGCGTCCCTGATTCTTGAGCGTTGACGAAGATCAGAACTCCGGATTCTATCTCTCATTTGAGTGAATCGTGATATTCCAAGCATAGTTCTTTCGATTCCTCTTTGAGAGACCCAAATAGCGTTCTCATCCTGTTTTCGTAGGGTCCAGGTCTCTGAGGCATATGTTAATGCAGGAAGAATAGTGGAATCAAAGAGATGTGCTCGTAACTGGAGGTTCTTTGTCCTTTTAGTTATTTCTTCAATGCTCTTGAAGGCATTCCAAGCCGCTCTCTTCCTCCTGCGCAACTCAGGTGCCAGGTCATTCATCATGTTGATTTCTCGACCTAGGTATATATAACTGTTGCATTCGGAGATGGTGGTTCCGTTGAGAGCGAATGGAGCGTCAGGAACAAGGCTGTTTCTCATAAACATTGTCCTCGTAAGATTCAGCTGTAGTCCTACCTTTCCACACTCACGGTCAAAGTCCGCCAGCATTTGTGCTGCTTGGCTGATGTTTGGTGTTATTAGAACAATGTCATCAGCAAAGCGGAGGTGGTGTAGTTGCCGACCATCTATCTTCACTCCCATGTTTTCCCATTCTAGTCGTCGCATGATGTTCTCGAGGGTGGCACTGAAGAGTTTTGGCGAAATGGTGTCACCCTGCCGAACCCCTCTCTTGATATGGATGATTACTTCTTTGTAGAATGGTGAGATCTTGGTAGTGAATCCGCAATAGAGCTCACGAAGGATCCTGATGTATTGAGTTTGTACGCCCTGATTGGCTAGGGCTTCCATGACCGCTTCCGTCTCAACAGAATCAAAGGCCTTCTTTAAATCAATGAACGTTAGACAGAGCGGCATCTTGAACTCCCGAGATACCTCAATGAGCTTGGTTATTGTGTGGATATGGTCAATGGTACTGAATCCTTTTCGGAATCCAGCTTGTTCACATGGTTGTCCTTCATCTAGTGTTCTGCTAATCCTATTCAGGATGACTCGAGTGAATAGTTTGTAGATGACAGACAATAGGCAGATTGGGCGATAGTTGCCAATGTCGTGGATGTACAGTACAGTACAGTCTTGCTGGTTTTCCATTGGGATGGAACCTTGCATTCAGACAGGTAGCGTGTGAAGAGTCGAGCTAATGTATTGACGAGTACTGATGGTAAGTTCTTCAGGTGTTCAGGTCTGATCTTGTCTGGGCCAGGTGCTTTTTGTTTCTTTACCGACGAGATGGCATATTGGATTTCGGAAGGGAGAACATTGGGAACGACATATCCATCATGTGGTATGTGGTATGTGGGCAAGTGGATGTGGCTATTAAAGAGATCTGAGTAGAAGTCATGAATAATCTTCTCCATTGCCCTTCTGGAAGATGTGATAGATCCATCATGATGTTGGAGGGCAGTCATCTTGGTTTTGTAGTTGGTGAAGGACAGGCGGGCATTACGAATGTTTTTTCCAGCTTCTGCTGCATCTACCAGTACTGCTGCTCTCCTGTTTTTGAGGTCATCCTTGATGGCTTTTCTGCACTGTTTTGCCAGTTCGGACGTTTGCTTGTGGTTGCCTGAGGCACGTGCCAAGCCACGTTGGCGAATAAGTTCAAGAGTGTTCGAAGAAAGACGGTTTTTTGTGGTTATCTCTCTCTTGGCATTCCTTGCACAATCATGGAGATGCTGAATCATTCGATCATATTCCTCATCAATGTTGTCAATGACGGCATCTTCCCATGGGTTCATTAGAAACATAAAATGAAAATCTTACGTAAAAGTCACTATACTCTTTAGATAAATATGGTGTTTCATTTATATATCTTTTATTTTTAAGTATATTTGGTATTTTGAAGATTGATTCTTCTGTTCTTTCAATGCATTCAGTATTTCCAGTTCAAATCATAACTCTAATATTATAGCTGAATATGCTATTTATATCATGTGCACATTTTTTCAGAAAGGGTAAACTTGATCCTGCAATCTCAGTCTTTTTTCCCTATATTTCTGACTGACTCTATTTCTTCAACTACTATGAGTATTGTGGAAAGCCAACATGATAGAAAAGACAAAGGAAACTTGGTCAGATTGAATCAGGTAAACAACAGTAGTAAAGATTGAGTATTTTATACCTCAATATAGGCAAGGGCATAGCAAGAAGTACAAGTAATTTGGAAAATACATGGAAAAGTGAACTCAACTTAACACAATGAGAGACACTCAGCTACTTTCTAAGTACTAACAACAGAAAAAAGATAAAGCATTTTAATAAGAATTCCTCTGGACAATATGACTGGATGCCCTCTATTATTGAGAAATGCTTGTAATGATTGATATTTCTTCAGTCTAATCATAGTTCATACAGCTTTGATATTGGGAAAATGATTCATCGTGGGATGCTAGATTACCAGCCATTTTAGCTCTTTCTAAAATCAGCAAACAGATCTTAAGGTATGCCAACCTAAATCTACATCAAAAACTACATTGTAATATATCTTTACAAAAGAAAGTGAGAGGTTGAAATGTTTTCACTGATTTATGTAGTTTACTAGAGTTAATTGTCATTGTATGTATTTCAGCATTTGATAACACTCTGAAAAGGATTGTCGACATTAGAAGCATATGGCTTCAGGAGGGTATGAAGAGACAAAAGCAACATTATGATTGTGGAGACTAATTTAAAGTAATTCATATTATGTAGTCTAATTTATTTACTTTTCTTTTTGTGTATTTTTGAATGTCTATTCAACAAAGACAACTCTGCGGATAAGATTTAGAAGATCTAACATCCTTATATTTCTTCTATTTGTTTTAAGATTTTAGTACACATTTCAGTTGTGGGCCGGAGTGATAGCACAGCGGGTAGGGCATTTGACTTGCACGTGACCAATCCACATTCAATTCCTCTGCCCCTCTCGGAGAGCCCAGAAAACTGCCAAGAGTATCCCGCCCACACAGCTAAGCCTGGCAAGCTACCGGTAATGTATTGGATATGCCAAAAACAGTAACAACATGTCTCACAATGGAGACGTTACTGGTGCCCACTCAAGCAAACTGATGAACAGCAGGAGGACAGTGGAAAGTGCAATTCCAGTTTTAATTTTTTTATTGATTTTTATGTATCATGTTAATTATATTTGTTCTTTCTTTTTCTATTTATTTTTTCTCTTTTTAATTTTTCATAATATCATCCTAATTCCTATGTGCTAAATTTACTCTCTCTATACATTTATTGGGAGTATAGGATTTGTTTCAGGGAACTCAAATTTTTCCATTGGTCTGCATTTGTCTCTTAGAATGAATGTTTTTGTCCTTTGGGGATGGATGACAATTAATGGAATCTTTGGATAATATTGATTCTGTATTATTACTTTTATGAGACATCTGCATATTGTTTCCCTGGAATCTGAACCCAAGGGCATTTACATCAGTAGTGGATGAGGCACTCTTCCATCACATTCCTGCAAACACGGGCCATTTTCAGTCCCTTTGATTTATGACATTCTCATTACTTTGTGATGGTATTTTATTGTAGTTTTGAATGGATTTCTCTAATAGAGAAGTGATAGTGAACACTTTTTAAATATTCCGACTTTCATCTATTTTTTGTTTGTGTTTTTTTTAAATCTCTCCATGGTTTTTGATGGAGTTAATGTTTTATTTGTTTTATCATTGAGCTTTGTGTATCTTGTATACTAGCCCCTAATCTAAAACATGGCATGTGAATGCTTTCTCATTCAGTAGGTTATCTTTTTTTAAAAAAAAATTAATTTTCTGGGGCTGGAGCGGTAGTATAATTGGTAGGGGATTTGCCTCGCACCCGATTGATCCAGGTTTGATCCCCAGCATCTCATGTGGTCCCTAAAGTACTGCCAGGAGTAATTCCTGAGTGAAAAGCCAGGAGTAACACCAGGAGTAATTCCTAAGTGCAAAGCCAGGAGTAATCCCTGAGCATCTCTGGGTGTGACCAAAAAAAAAAATCAAATTTCTATTGTGTAATTAAAAAAATTGTTGTAGCCCCATTTGTTCTCTCTCTCTCTTTCTTTCTTTCTTTCTTTCTTTCTTTCTTTCTTTCTTCCTTCTTTCCCTCCCTCCCTCCCTCCCTCCCTCCCTCCCTCCCTCTCTTCCTTCCTTCCTTCCTTCCTTCCTTCCTTCCTTCCTTCCTTCCTTCCTTCCTTCCTTCCTTCCTCTTTAATTAGCTCAATAACAGTGGAGTCAAAAACCTAAGACAACTCTCAAATAAAAATTCTCTGGAGTTTTTGACTTGTTTTCCCCTAATGCATTTTATGGTTGAAGGTAAATATCAGGATTTTAAATTTACTTTGAAATAACATTGTAAGATATGGATTCAGTTTCCTCTCCTCTACCTTCCTCTCTCCTTCCATTCTTCCCCAACCCACCCCTCCTCTCCTCTCCCTTCATCTCTTCTTGCATGTAGCCATCAAGTTTATAAAGTTTTTTCCAATTTATGCATCTAGCTCTTTCAGCAAATATTGACTATTCTTATATCTGAGGGTTTATCTACGAGCTCATTTATATTTTATTGGTATGGAAGTCTTTTTTTCTTCCAGTACCACACAACATTGGTTTCAATAAGTTTATAGTATAACTTAAAGTCAGGAAATGCAACACTTTCCATCATTTCTTTTTCTTTTAAAATTTTTTGATTATTCAGGGAGTTTTAAAATTTCATACTAATTTTAGCAAAGTTTGTTTTATGTTTTTGAAGAGTGACGCTTAAATTTTTATGAGAACTGAAAAACCTGCATAGTGGTTTGGATAGGGTAGTAATTTTGGCAAAATGTATTCTAATTTATGAATCACTGTATTACTATCCTCCCATTGTTCATCGATTTGCTGGAGCGGGCCCAGTAACGTCTCCATTTTCAGACTTGTTGTTGATGTGTTTGGCATATTGAATACATCATGGAGAGCTTTCCAGGCTTTGCCATGCGGGTAAGATATTTTTGGTAGCTTGCCGGGCTCTCCAAGAGGGGCAGAGGAATCGAACCCGGCTCGGCTGAGCTGGCTGTGTGCAAGACAAACTCCCTACCTCTGTGCTACTGCTCCAGCATCAAGTACTTTTTCATTTCCTGTCACTGTCACTCTCCTCCCGTTGATCATCGATTTGCTCGAGCAGGCCCAGTAATGTCTCCATTGGAGACTTTGTTGTTACTGTGTTTGGCATATCGAATACATCACGGGTAGCTTGCCAGGCTCTGCCGTGTGGGCGAGATACTCTCGGTAGCTTGCCGGGCTATTCGAGAGGGGCGGAGGAATCGAACTCAGGTCGGCCATGTTGGCTGCATGCAAGACAAACACCCTACCTCTGTGCTACTGCTCCAGCATCAAGTACTTTTTCATTTCCTAATGTCACTTTATATTTCTTTCAATAATGGCTATGAGTTTTGTTATCGCTCTTTAATATTCCTTGTTAAATTGATTCTTAGATATATTAAGTTTTGAACACAATTTTAAATGGATGTGTTTGATATCTTTCTTTTCTAGTTCAAAGTTGTAGTGTCTGTACTCAATGGAATATGATTTACTTTTTGTAAAAAAATGTATCTTCTGTGACAATACAAATGAAATGTAGGTGAGCAATAAACAATAAACAAAGAACAATTATCAGATGGGATCTCTCACATGTTGAATATATGTATATATACAAAATAAAATTAAAGTTAAAATATTTTATGAAATGAAAATATTAATATATTACAATTAAAAACCTCTGAGATTTTATAAAAATTGTATTTATCATATTTTTCAGTAAATAGTCAGCAGATAAAGGTCCATGGAAGGAAAGGGTGAAAAAGTGGCAAAATTTTATAGTTAAAACGGCACTGGAAATACTTCCCAAAGCACTGTATAAATTCCATGCGATCCCTATTAGGATACCCATGACATTCTTCAAAGAAATGGAGCAAACACTCCTGAAATTTATATGGAACAATAGGCCCCCAGGAATAGCTAAAGTAATTCTTGGGAAAAAGAAAATGGGAGGAATCAACCTCCCTAACTTCAAAGTCTACTACAAAGCAGCAATAATTAAAACAGCATGGTACTGGAACAAAGGCAGAGCTGTAGACCAATGGAACAGGGTTAAATATACTGACATCTCCCCCCAAGCATACGACCATATAATCTTCGATAAGGGGGCAAGAAATGTGAAGTAGAGCAAGGAAAGCCTGTTTAACAAATTGTGCTGGTAAAACTTGATTACTACATGCAAAAAAGTGGGCTCAGATCTCTGCCTAACACCATGTACAAAAGTAAGATCAAAGTGGATTAAAGACCTCAACATCAGACCGGAATCCATAAGGTACATTGAGGAAAAAGTTGGCAAAACCCTCCATGACATTGAAGCTAATGGTATCTTCAAATATGTCACACCACTGGCCAAGCAAGTGAAAACAGTGATAGACAAACGGGACTATCTTAAACTAAGAAGCTTCTGCACCTCAAAAGAAACAGAGACCAAAATACAAAGACAATATGCAGAATGGGAAAGGATATTTGCCAATACATATCCGACAAGGAGTTGATATGAAGGATATACAAAGTTCTGACTGAACTCCACAAGAAGAAAACATCCAACCCCATCAAAAAATGGGGAGATTAAATGAACAGAAATTTTCACAAAGAAGAAATCCTAATAGCTAAATGGCACATGAGAAAATGCTCCACAACATTAATCATCAGGGAGATGCAGATCAAAACCACAATGAGATATCACTTCACACCACAGAGATTGGCCCATATCCACAAGAACAAAAGCAACCGGTGCTGGCGCGGATGTGGTGAGAAAGGGACCCTCCTTCACTGCTGGTAGGAATGCCGCCTGGTTCAGCTCTTTTGGAAAACAGTATGAACGATTCTCAAAAAATTAGAAATTTAGCTCCCATTTGACCCAGCTATACCACTCCTGGGAATATATCCCAGAGAGGCAAAAAATGTATAGTCAAAATGACATCTGAAATTGTTTGTTCATTGCAGCACTCTTTACAATAGCCAGAATCTGGAAAAAACCTGAGCGTCCAAGAACAGATGACTTGTTAAAGAAACTTTGGTACATTTACACAATGGAGTACTAAGTAGCTGTTAGAAAAGATGAAGTCATGAATTTTACATAGAAGTGTACTACATGGAAAGTATCACGTTAAGCAAAATGACTCAGAAAGAAAGGGATAGACATAGAAAGATTGCATTCATCTGGGGAACACAAAGTAACAAAATAGGAGACTAACAGCCAAGAATGGCCGAGATTAGTACCAGTAATTTTGCTCCATGGCTTGGAGGCCAACCACACATGCTAGGGGAAAAGGGAGCTCAGATAGAGAAGGGAGCACCAAATAAAGGGTGTTGGGAGGATCCTCCCAGGATGGGAGAAGCATGCTGAAAGTAGACTATAGACCAAACATGATTGCCACTCAATGCCTCTTTTGCAAACAACAACACCCAATAAGAGAGAGAGAACAAAAGGGAATGCCCTGACACAGAGGCAAGGTGGGATGGGGGAATGGGGGATGGGATTGATACTGGGATCTGTGGTGGTGGGAAATGGGCAGTGGTGGAGGGATGGGTATTTGATCACTGTATAATTGAAACCTAAGCACAAAAATTTGTAAGTCTACAACTGTACCTAATGATGTCTCACTAATAAAAATTAAAAAACAAACAAAACAGGAGCACATAAAAATGGCACTAGAATTGTGGTGATATATATATGCAGAAGCATAAGCACATTTGCTCGAGTAAAAAAGTAAAGGCCCTCCCGTTGTTCATCGATTTGCTCGAGCGGGCCGAGTAACGTCTCCATTGGAGACTTTGTTAGTACTGTGTTTGGCATATCGAATACGTCACGGGGAGCTTGCCAGACTCTGCCTTGCGGAAATGTCAAATGAGAATTCTAACATTCAATTGTATGATAAACAAATGGTAAACCAGCACAGTTTATTAAATAAGATAATTCAGAGTTATTGGATCATTCTTTAATCTTCTCATCTTACATATTGTATGTTATAATAAAAGTGTATATATTTTTTTCTTCAAGAATGCTAGCATAAAAAATAAAATTAAAAATTTCTCTATAATTTATTCATTGAAGGGAAATAAAGCCAGGGAAATGCTGGCATTCACAAAGACTTCCAAACCAGACACTAACTTTTATGACAGAATAAGAAAACTTATTTCTGATAAAATAAAACTTGCCTTTATTTAAAACAGTTTTACAGAGTAATTTTTGATCATTTTGTCACTGTCACTGTAACTGTCCTCCTGTTGTTCATCAATTTGCTCGAGCAGGTCCAATAATGTCCCATTGTGAGACTTGTTGTTACTGGGTTTGGCATATTGAATACATCATGGGTAGCTTGCCAGGCTTTGCAGTGCTTATATTTATATTATATTTTATTTATTGGGCTGGAGTGATAGCACGGCGGTAGGGCGTTTGCCTTGCACACAGCCAACATGGCCGACCCGAGTTCTATTCCTCTGCCCCTCTTGAAGAGCCCGGCAAGCTACCGCGAGTATCTCACCCGCACGGCAGAGCCTGGCAAGCTACCCGTGACGTACTTGATATGCCAAACACAGTAACAACAAATCTCATGATGAAGACGTTACTGAGCCTGCTTGAGCAAATCAATGAACAACGGGAGGACCGTGACCATGATTTTATTTATTTACTTTTATTTTTAAATTACTTTTATTAATGAAATGTGATTTACAACGTTATTGAAAGTTGAGTTTTAGGGATATAATATCTCAACACCAATCCACAAGTGTCAACTTCCCTTTACCAGTGTTTTCATATTCCTTCCCAATCTCATCTCCATCTGTCACCTTGACAGGTCCATTACAAAGTTTTAGTGGTTTCAGCTTAGAACTCAAGTTTCCTGTTTTTCAATATGATTTTGGCTATGTGAGATCTTTTATGAATCCACACAAACTTTAAAATATACTGTTTTACTTCTTTAAAAAAATGTTGTTTGAATTTGAATAAGTATTGCATTGGATCTACACATTAGTTTAAGTAAGATGGTCATTTTGACAGTATTAACTCTTTCAATTCATGAGCATAGAATGTTTCTCCATTTCCTAAGATCTTCTTCAATTTCTTTCTTGAATGTATTGAAACTTCCATGGTATAGAGATCTCACCTCTTATGTTCAGTTGATTCTTAGGTACTGGATCATTTTGGGATGCAGAAGCTTCTTGGTTTAAGATAGTCCCATTTGTCTATCTCTGCTTTCAATTGCTTGGCCAGTGGAGTGTCATCTCTGAAGATACCATTAGCTTCAATGTTGTGGAGGATTTTGCCAACCTTGTCTTCAATGTACCTTATGGTTTCCGGTCTGATGTTGAGGTCTTTGATTCTTTTTGATCTTAGTTTTGTACACGGTGTTAGATAGAGATCTGAGCCCATTTTTTTGCATGAAGTCATCCAGTTTTGCCAGCACAATTTGTTAAAGAGGCTTTTCTTACTGTACATTACATATCTTGCTCCCTTATCAAAGATTAGATGATTATATATATGGGGGTAGATGTCAGTATACTCAACCCTGTTCCATTGGTTTGCAGCTCTGCCTTTGTTCCAGTACCATGCTGTTTTAATTATTACTGCTTTGTACTAGAGTTTGCGTTTAGGGAGGTTAATTCCTCCCCTTTTATTTTTCTCAAGAATTGCTTCAGCTATTCATGGCTGCTTATAGTTTCATATGAATTTCAGAAGTGTTTGCTCCATTTCTTTGAAGAATGTCATGGGTATCATTATAGGGATCAAATTGAATTTGTACAATGCTTTGGGGACTATTGCCATTTTGACAATGTTAATCCTCCAATCCATGAGCAGGGCATATCTTTCCATTTCCTCATGTCCTCTTTTATTTCCTGAAGTAACCTTTTGTAGTTTTCTTTGTACAGGACTTTTACGTCCTTAGTTAAGCTGATTCCTAGGTACTTGAGTTTCTGGGGCACGATTGTAAATGGGATTATTTTTTTTCATGTCACGTTTTTCTCTCTCATTATTTGCATATAGGAAAGACATGGACATTTGGGTATTGATTTTATAGCCTGCAACTTTACTATACAAGTCTATTGCTTCTAGGAGTTTCTTGGTAGAGGTTTTAGGGTTCTCTTAGTATCAAGTCATCTGTGAATAGTGAGAGCTTGAATTCTTCCTTTCCTACCTGAATGCCCTGAATATCTTCTTCTTGACCTCTATTGCAAGTACTTCCAGTACTTTATTAAATAGCAATGGAGAGAATCAGAATCCTTGTCTCATCCCTGATCTTAGAGGGAAGGCTCTTAGATTTTTCCCATTGAGGATGATGCTTGCCATAGGCTTGTGGTAGATGGATTTAACTATATTGAGGAAAGTCCCTTCTACACCCATTTTGACGAGGATTTTCATCATAAACTGGTGCTGGATCTTGTCAAATGCTTTCTCTACTTGATGTTTTTGAACACTGTTTTATCTTATTTATTTTATGATGCAAATTGGAAATTTAATGTTTGATTTTATTTTTAATTATGTTTTTAATTGAATCGCCATGAGATACACAGTTACAAAGTTGTTCATGGTTGCATATTAGTCATAGAATGTTCCAATAACCATCCCTTCACCAGTGTACATTTCCCAATAACAATGTACCCAGATTCCCTCCCTCCACCACCCTCCTCCTCCATATCAAACACTTTGCACTTTTCTCTTTCTTTCTGATCATTTTGGTTTGCAATACAAATATTGACAGATTATCATGTATATCCCTTTTATCAATTTACATCTCTCAGTTCTTATCTAGAGTGATCATTTCCAACTATAACTGTCATAGTGGTCCCTTCAGTATCCTAAATGCCCTCCCCTGACCTTCGACTTCTGGCAAACTTCTTTCCATGGACCAATCTTCCTTGACAAATTTTCTATTATCTTGGGTATTAATCTCACATTATGGTTTTTTTTATATCTCACAGCAGAGAGCAATCATTATCTGTCTGTTTCCTTTTGACTTACTTCACTCAATATGATAGTCTTCATGTCCATCATTTATAAGCATATTTCATGACTTAATTTTTTTCTGATGGCTGTATAGTATTCAATTGTGCAGATGTACTAGAGTTTCTTAATCCAGTCCTCTGTTCTCATACACTCAGGTACTTTGCAGATTCTGTCTATTATGAATAATGCCGCAGTGAACATAGATGTACAGATGGTGTTTCTGCTGTATGTTTTAGGCTCCCAGGGTATATTCCCAGTATTGCCAGTTCATATGGAATCTCAATTTAAAGTGTTTTGAGGAATGAGCATTTTGTTTTCTGAGAAGGAAGGTCCAGCCATAATTCCCACCAACAATACACAAGAGTCCCTTTCTCCTTGCATCCATGCCAGCACTAGTTATTTCTATTCTTTTTGATGTGTGACAGTCTCGTGGTGTGAGATAATATATCACTGTTGTTTTGACCTATATTTTTCTGATAATTAGTGATATATGGCACTTTTTCCATGTGCACTTTGGACATACATACTTTTTCTTTAAGGAAATTTGTGTTAATTTCTTCACTGCATTTTTTCATGGTTTTGGAAGATTTTTTTTAATAATCTACCAGTGCCCTATATATCATTAATATTAACTGCTTGTTAAGCAAGTATTGGGTAAATAAATTTTCACATTCAATGTGCTGTTTTTGTGCCTCAGTCACCATTTATTTTAAAGTGCAGAAGCTTCTTAGCTTAATGTGCATCTTAGATTAATGTTATTCAATTTGTTTATTTTTGATTCAACTTGCTTGCTCAGTGATGTTTTATCTTTGAAGATGCCTTTAGCTTCAATGTCATGAAGGGTTTTGCTTATACTTATGTTTTCTTCCATAGACACTATTTTAAATGGGACAGACTCTCCGATCTCTTTCTCCTCTGACTTATTATTCTTATACAGAAATTCAACTGATTTTGTATTAATTTTATATGTGGCCACTTTGCTGTAAAAGTCAAATGTTTCAAATGTTTCTGGTGGACCCTTTAGAGTTCTCAGTGTATCATCATGTTAATTGCAATTAGTGATAATTTAAATTTTCTTCAAATTCGGATCCCTTTGATTTGTTTTTCTTGCCTGACTGCTCTAACTAGGACTTCTAAAACTATGTTGAATAGAGTTGGAGAGAGTGGTGGAGAGAGTGAACATCTTTACGTTCTATGTAATATCAGAGGGAATTTTTTTTGTTTTTTCCCATTAAGAATGATATTTACTCTGTACTTATTACAGGTGGCCATTATTGTCATGAGGAAGTTTTTTTTTATCTTATTTTGTTGAGGGTTTTCGTCATTAGTGGAAGCTGGATCTTGTAAAAATCTCTGAATTAAATGATATGATCATAGAATTGAATTTTTTCATTTATTAGTGTTATGTATTATATTAATTGATTTGCATATGTTGAGCTATCCTTTCATCCCTGGCATAAATCCTACTTGATCAAGGTATATGATGTTTTAGATATGTTCTTGGATTTGGTTTACTAGGATTTTGTTAAGGATTGATATTAATTGATATTCATCAGAGAGATTGTTCTGACATTGTCTTTGCTGGGAGTGTCTCTGTCTGCTCTGAGTAGTAGTGTAAGGTTAACTTCATGGAAGATGTTAGGAAGGATTCCTGTATAAAATGCTTTTCTTAAACTGGATAACCTAAAAGAAATGGATAGATTTTTTGACACATGTAATCTACCAAAGCTGTACGAGGAGGAAGTAGAAAACTTATACAGGCCAATTATTAGCAAGGAAATTTAAACATTATTTAAGAGTTTTCGTAAGAACAAAAGTTCTAGTCCAGATAGGTGCACTGCTGAATTCTATCAAAACTTTAGAGATTTTACTACCTAGAATCTTTAAGATCTTCCAAAATATTAAAAGCACATCTCTGATATGATTTATTTTAACATTTTTCCTTCTTTTCCTGTGAGTCTACTTAATGATATATTGGTCTTGTTTAATTTTTAGAAGAACCAGTTCCTGGTTTCATTGATCCTTTGAATTTTTCTCTTGGTTTCTATATTGTTGACTTCGGCTCTAGTTGTTATTATTTCCTTCATTCTGCTGCTTTTTTGATTTGTTTGATATTACAAATTTAATCCAGACTTTTGATATGTGTGTAGCTCTTTTGGCAACTTTTTCTTTCTTAATATAAGCCTACATTGTTATGAGTTTCCTCTTTGGTACATCTTTTGCTATATTCCATAGCATCTAATAACTATATCTTCATTCCCATTAGTTTCAAATATATTTTTCAATTTCTTAACTTTCTTTTTGATCCAATTATTGTTTAGCATTGTCTTGTTCATTTTTTAGGTATTGGAAAATTTCCCCATCTTCTTTTTCCCATCTTCCTTCTGTGATTAATTTCTATTTTCGTGGCATTGTGGTCTGAGAAGGTGGTTTGTACAATTTCTATATTTTGTTTATATAGTTTGTAAATTTATATATTTTTAAGTTTTGCTCTGGGATGGAGTGATAGCACAGCAGTAGGGTGTTTGCCTTGCACACAGCCAGCCCGGCTGAGTTGGGTTCGAATCCTCCACCCCTGTAGGAGAGCCCAGCAAGTTACCAAGAGTATCTCACCCACACGTCAAAGCCTAGCAAGCTACCCATGACGTATTCAATATGTCAAACACAGTGACAACAAGTCTTATGATGGAGATGTTATTGAGCCTGCATGAGCAAATTGATGATCAATGGGAGGACAGTGCTGCAATGCTAAGTTGTGCCCTAATATGTGTTCTATTCTGGAGATATTCCATGTACATTAGAGCAGAATGTGCATTATTGTTTTGATGTACAGCCCTGTATAAACCAAACAATCCAGTTGTTTCAGCTCCTTGTTTAAGTTCTCTCTTTACTAATTGTCTAGTTGGGAAAGTAGTCTGCTAAAGTCTTTCACTACTATTGTGTTCCCATCCCTGTATTGTTTGTGGGCAGAAGCTTTATGAGTTTTGCTGAGACTTCATTTAATGTGTAGATGTTGATGACAGTATTTTGTGAGCTACTGTTCCCTTTTCAATGTCGTGCCCATCACTGTCTCTAATTACTTCCTTTATATTGACTGGAACTTAGTCTGATATAAGTATGACTGCCCTAGGTTATTTTATTTAATTAATTAATTTATTTTATTTAGTTAGTTGGCTCGTATGAGTTTAAGTCAGTATTTATCCTGAGAATTTAGGTGTGTTTTCTGTACACAGCATATGGATGCATTTTCTTTCCTCATCCATCCAGCTACTCTAAGCCTTTTTATAGGGGAGTTCAGTCCATTCACATTCAGAGAGAATATTGATATAATAGTCTGTGTTGCTGTGTGTGTATGTGTGATCCAGTTCAGTTTTTCAAGAGTTTACTATTTTTATAAGTGGAATTTCAATAATTCTTGGAGGATTGATTTAGTTGGTGCAAATATTGTTAGCTCTTGTTTGTCTGAAAAGGTTCTTAGCTTTCCCTCAAATCTTTCACCACTGTTCCTAAAGATTCGTGGGTGCTGCAATTTGAGTTTAAGATGGCAGGCATAAAAGATCTGATGTAATTTGCTATTTTTTAACAAGTATTACTATTTGTAACCTATTCATTTTATAATGACTGCATCCATAGAATGTTACTTCACTGGTCATGCAGTTTAGTGTCTAATATATCCATTTGTATAGAAAGATTAAAATAGATAAATTTGAGGAAATATATGAAACCAAATCCCTTGAAGGGAGTAGGGGTAAAGGGGTGGTGTTGTTGCTTATGCTTCATACAGTTTTCGCTTTGAGAAATTTGGAAGCCCCCCCCCCCCCCCCAGTCCATGGGACCAAGGAAGGAGTTACAGATGTAGATCCAGAAGTCACAGGGTATGATAATGGCTGGTGCCTTTGACACACATGAATAATGAAAGAGGCTAGTGCCAGTTTTCTGTGTTCTTGGGGGTGTGTTCAGGGTTCAAAATGGATTTGAAAGAGGTCTCTACAGTCCAGGAAACCCAGGAAGGGGTTGTGAAGCAGGATGAGAGCTGGACTATAATTCTATCCTAAACAGTTTGGTTTAAGACATCATTTCAAAGGTGATTGTAATTTTAATTGATCATACAAATTTAATTAGTAAAAACCTTACCTTATAACATTATTATCATCCTATTCACTGGTATATTTATTTAATAAGTGATAGAATAATCTTTAATATGTTTTGAAACATAAACAGAATTTTTTCAAGATAAGATACATTTATTTGTTCATCATTTTGGCAAAGGAAATTCAACGTGATGAGTTTTTCTGATGATTGTGCGAGGAGAATTGCTACTGAATATCCAGCTGTTCAAACTGTTTCTCAACAGCATTCAGAATAATCAATGCTAGCATGGTGTTGAGATAGATCCTAGTCTTGTAAACAATTCTCAAAACTGATGCCATGGTCTGGGAAGCAGCTCCTTCTCCATAAATTGCAAATGTCATAAACATGTTTGACAGGAGAAGTGAAATTGATAGGCGCTTACTACTGAAAAAAGGATTGACAGCATGACAATGCAAAACATCTCTAAAAGAGGGAAATGTGGTTTACTGGGAACTGCTTTTTCATCACAGCAGAAATTTTTGCTAGAACAAATAGGAACACACTCTAAACGTAGAGTGTTTCCCTAAAATGAATGATTATAAGAAATGAAGGAGGAGAAAGTGGAATTTCAAGCAATACTTATGGGTAGAAGTAGACTGACTCGGGTTCCTATAAGACAATGATTCTTAGAGCACGACATCTGTAACAGTAATTAGTGCAGTATAGGAAGAAAGAAATTTCCTAACATTATATATATATATATATATATATATATATATATATATAGCACAGCGGGTAGGGCATTCGCCTTACAAGCGGCCAACATGGCCGACCCGAGTTCGATTCCTCCGCCCCTCTTGGAGAGCCCGGCAAGCTACCGAGAGTATTCAATATGCCAGACACAGTAACAACAAAGTCTCCAATGGAGACGTTACTGGGCCCGCTCGAGCAAATCGACGATCAACGGGAGGGCCTTTACCTTTACCTTTATATATATATATATATATATATATATATATATATATATATATAAAATTATAAACTCAAAGACAGATACTTGGTTTCAGCATTTTTTGGTGTCTTATCTGGCAGTACTTGGGAAATCATATGGTATGAGGGATTGAAATTAGGACTATTACACATATTTCAGCACTATGAGATATTTGGCCCATTCTCAGCATTTTTTAGAACTCCCACAGATGTTTATCAAATATACTCAGTTTGGAGACCACAGCCAAATAATACTTTTAAAATATTTTTATTCTATTAAATACTGAATATTAAAATACCTCTACCACTGAATTTATGTTAATCTTCACTAATATTTCAGTAACTTATTTGCTATTATTTATTATTTCTGTGATGCAAGGATCAAACCTAGTGTTCTGATAAAAGGATATGCTTTACCTCTCAGTCATATCTCAGCCCACAGTTTCTAATTTCTAGGTTAAAACAAACAATATAATTTTCTTTTTATAATTTTTTTTATTTTCAAAAATTATTTTAGGAAACCACATCTTACAAATATGTTAATAATTGAATTAGAGGCATACAATCCAGCAACAATTCTACCTCTTTTGTTAATTTCCCTCCACCAAATTTCCCAGGTTCCCTCCCCTAATCCCAACTTCCATCACAGACTGTCAATATTACAGTTGAATTTTTTTCTTTTATTTATCATTTTTTAAAAAATTTTTATTAGTGAAACACCATGAGGTACAGTTGTAGACTTACAAGTTTTTGTACTTGGGTTTTCAGTTATTCAATGATTGAGTACCCATCTTTCCACCAGTGCCTTTTCTCCACCCCCACAGGTCCCAGTAACCCTTCCACCCTCCCCATCCCCACATCCAACCCTGCCTCTGTGGCAGGGCATTCCCCTTTGTTCTTTCTCTCCTTTTGCGTGTTGTGATTTGCAAAAGAGGCATTGAGTGGCAATCATGTTTGGTCTATAGTCTACTTTCAGCATGCTTCTCCCATCCTGGGAGGATCCTCCCAACACCCTTTATTTGGTGCTCTCTTCTCTATCTGAGCACCCTTTTCCCCTAGCATGTGTGGCTGGCCTCCAAGCCATGGAGCTAAATTATTAGTACTAATCTCGGCCACTCTTGGGTGTTAGTCTCCTATTTTGTTACTTTATGTTCCCCAGATGAATGCAATCTTTCTATGTTGATCCCTCTCTTTCTGACTCATTTAGCTTAAAATGATACTTTCCATGTAGTACCACTTGTATGTAAATTTCATGACTTCATCTTTTCTAATAGCTTCATAGTACTCCATTGTGTAAATGTACCAAAGTTTCTTTAACCAGGCATCTGCTCTTGAGCACTCAGGTTTTTTCCAGATTCTAGCTATTGTAAACAGTGCTGCAATGAACACACAAGTGCAGATGTCACTTCAACTATACTTTTTTGCCTCTCTGGGATATATTCCCAGGAGTGGTATTGCTGGCTAAAAGGCACATGAGAAAATGCTCTACATCATTAATCATCAGGAAGATGCAGGTCAAAACAACAATGAGATATCATTTCACACCACAGAGACTGGCCCACATCCAAAAGAATAAAAGCAATCGTTGCTGGCACGAATGTGGCAAGAAAGGGTCCCTCCTTCACTGCTGGTAGGAATGCCAACTGGTTCAGCCCTTTTGGAAAACAGTATGGACGATTCTCAAAAAAATTAGAAATTGAGCTCCCATTTGATACAGGTGAATTTTTAAGTTTGGTTGTTAAAATTTGGATCTCATAACTTCAATGTTGTTGACACTGTAGTTTGGATTTCAGTTCTATCATTTATTAACACTACAGGTATATTTGAATTCCCTTGACAGTGATCACTCATCTATTTGTTCTTCCAACCTCCCCTCAATTTCTTTCTTTCTCCTTCCTATACTCTGGGGGCACAGACCTGAGTACTCCCCCCTTTTAATCCATTGCATTCTATCATCCAATTATTGTAAATATGGCATATACATGATAGCATATTGTGTTTTTTTATTTTTCTGGCTTACTTTATTTAATATATGTTCCAGTTCTAAGATGTGGCAGCCAATTTTATGATTTCATCATTTCTTTTTTTTCTTAATTTTTTTATAAGTGAATTACCATGAAGTGCAGTTACATGGTTACGAACTTTCATGATTTCATTTCAGTCATACAGTGATCGAGTAGCCATCCCTCCACTAGTACCCATTTTCCACCAACAATGGTCCCAGCATCCCTCCCACCGCCAACACCCCATCCCCTCCACCCCACCTTGTCTCTGTGGTAGGGCATTCCCTTTTGTTCCCTTTCTCCTTTTGCAGTAGAGGTATTAAGTGGCCATCATGTTCTGTCTATAATCTACTTTCAGTCCACATCTCGCATCCCCAGCAAGCCCTCCAAGCATCTTTACTTGGTGGTCTCTTTTCCAGTTGAGGTGCCTTTTCCCCTACCATGTGAGACCAGCTTCTAAGCTGTGAAGTAGTCCTCCTGGTCCTTATCTCTACTATTCTTGGGTGTTAGTCTCCAATTCTGTTACTTTAAATTCTACAAATGAGTGCAATCTTTCTATGTCTTTCCTTCTCTTTCTGACTCATTTCACTTAACAGATTTCATCATTCCTTATAAGCTGCATAGTATTACATTATACATATATACCACATACATTTTTTACATATCTGTCATTGAACAGATCAGTTGATTCCAAATATTTGCTATTGCAGTAAGTTCTAGAGTGAATAATATATATATAGATATATAGATATATATATACAGCATTACATTATATATACACCCTTTTTCTAGTACTTTCAAATATTATTTTTCTAAAGACTTGTCAACCTTCATTTAAAATTTGAAAATATTACTTCATGCTTTAAAATATATATTTTATTTGCTCTAGGACACTGGACCACCAAACATCCCTGAGCCTTTTCCTATTCATCCCAAAGGCCGTGCCTGAACTTCTTCTCTTCCCAGGTCAGTCATTATTAGAACCTGGGATTTCACTTTCACCGAGTACATGCCCCAGGTGATCCTAGGCTGCCCATCAGTCCTGAGTCTCTTCCCGTTCCTCCCTTACCCCCTCACTCCACCAGGTACTCACAGGGGACATGACTTCTGCAGAAGTGGGTGTGTCCTCAAAAGAAAAGATACAAACCATATTGTCATATAAATAGATGCAAAGAAAGCATTTGACAAGATCCAGCACTCGTTAACAATGAAAACCCTCAACAAAATGGGTACAGAAGTGACTTTCTTCAATACAGTTAAAGCCATTTACCACAAGCCTATGGAAACCATCATTCTCAATGGGGAAAAACTAAGAACTTTCCCTCTATGATCAGGGATGAGACAAGGATGCCCACTCTCTCCACTGCTGTTCATTATAATAGCGAAAGTACTTGCAATCAAGGTTAGGCAAGCAAAAGTTACTAAGGGCAAAAAGGTTGGAAAGGAAGAAATCAAGCTCTCACAATGCACAGATGATATGATACTAAGAGAACCCTAAAACCTCTACCAAGAAACTCCTAGAAACAATAGACTTGTATAGTAAAGTTGCAGGTTATAAAATCAGTAACCAAAAGTCCATGACTTTCCTATATGCAAATAATGAGAGAGAAGAAAGTGACACGAAAAAAACAATCCCATCACAATTGTGCCCCAGAAACTCAAGTACCTAGGAATCAGCTTAACTAAGGCCATAATAAACCTGTACAAAGAAAACTACAAAACGCTACTTCAGGAACTAAAAGAGGACACTAGGAAATGGAAAGATATCCCCTGCTCATATATCAGGAGTGTTAACATTATCCAAATGACAATACTCCCCAAAGCATTGTAAAAATTCAATATGATCCCTATAATGATACCCATGACATTCTTCAAAGAAATGGAGCAAACACTCTTAAAATTCATAAGGAACAATAAGCACCCACGAATAGCTAAAGCAATTCTTGGGAAAAAGAAAATGGGAGGAATCAACCTCCATAACTTCAAGCTCTACTACAAAGCAGTAATAAATAAAACGGCATGGTACTGAAACAAAGGCAGAGCCACAGACCAATGGAACAGGGTTGAATATACTGACATCTCTCCCCAAACATTTGATCATCTAATCTATGGTAGGGAGTAAGAAATTTGAACTGGTGCAAGGAAAGCTTCTTTAACAAATTGTGATGGCAAAACTGGACGGCTACATGCAAAAAATGGGCTCAGGTCTATACCTAACACCATGTTAAAAAATAAGATCAAAATGGATTAAAGACCTCAACATCAGACCAGAATCCATAAGGCACATTGAAGACAAGGTGCCAAGCAAGTGAAAACAGAGATAGACAAATGGGACTATCTTAAACTAAGAAGCTTCTGCACCTCAAAAGAAACAGTGACCAAAATACAAAGACAGTCTAAAGAATAGAGGGGATATTTTCCCAATATCCATCCAAAAAGGGGTTGATATCAAGGATATACAAAGCACTGGTTGAACTCCACAAGAAGAAAACATCCAACCCCATCAACAAGTGGGGCGATGAAATGAATAGAATCTTTCTTAATGAAGAATTCCGAATGGCAAAAAGGCACATGAGGAAATGGTCTGCATCACTAATCATCAGGGAGATGCAGATCAAAACAATAATTAGATATCATCTCACACCACAGCTACTGGCCCACATCCAGAAGAACAAAAGCAACCAATGTTGGCATGGATGTGGTGAGAAAAAAACCCTCCCTTACTGCTGGTGGGAATGCCGACTGGTTTACCCCTTTTGGAAAACAGTGTAGAAAATTCTCAAAATATTAGAAATTGAATTCCCATTTTATTTAGCAATACCACTCCTGGGAATATGTCCTGAAAATGCAAAAAAGTGTAGTCGAAATGACATCTGCACTTCTATCTTCATTGCTGCACTGTTCACAATAGCTAAAATTTGGGGGGAAAAATGAGTGCCCAAGAACAGAAAACTGGTTAAAGAAACTTTGGTACATCAACACAATGGAATACGATGCAGATGTTAGAAAAGATGAAGTCATGAAATATACATACAAGTGGTTCTACATGGAAACTATCATGCTAAGTTAAATGAGCCAGAAAGAGAGTGACAGACACAGAAAGACTGCACTATTCTAGAGAATATAAAGCAACAGAATGGGAGTCGAACACCCAGGAATAATTGAGATAAGTACCAGGAGTTCTGCTTTAGGGCTTGGAAGCCAGCAGCACATGTTGGGGGGAAAAGGCAGCTCAAATAGAGAAGGAAACACCAAGTAAAGGATGTTTGGAGGACTCACTCGGGATGCGAGATGCGTACTGAAAGTAGACTATAGACTGAACACTATGGCCACTCAATACCTCTATTGCAAACTACAAGACCCTGAAGGAAAGAGTGAGAAAAAAGAATGCCCTGCCACAGAGCAGAGGCACGGTGGGGGCGGGATGGGGGAGTGGGAGGGCTACTAGGTTCATTGGTGGTGGAGAATGCGCACTGGTGGAGGGATGGGTATTCGATCATTGTATAACTGAAACCCAGTCACGAAAGTTTGTAAGTCTACAACTCTACCTCACAGTGTTTAACTAGTAAAAAAAATCATGAGCAACATATATATATTTGCCACCAGTGCTTTAATCCTTCTGTAACTATGTCAAGAACTTTCAGTCAATAAGACTGGGGTGGCAATAAAAACATATTTGTTATTTTTGTCAATGACCTGAGCAATAGCACAGCAGGTAGGGCATTTGTCTTGCATGTAGCCGACCTGGCCAACCCAGGTTCTATTACTCCGCCCCTCTTGGAGAGCCTGGCAAGCTACTGAGAGTATCTGGCCTGCACGGCAAAACCTGGCAAGCTACCCATGACGTATTCAATATGCCAAACATAGTAACAGGTGTCACAACGGAGACATTACTGGGCCTCCTCAAGCAAATCAATGAACAACAGGAGGACAGTGACAGTGACATTATTTAGGAAGTAAAAGTTGGTAAAAAAAAAAGTTCTAAATATTCAGCTAGGAATTTAAACTTTCAAAATAAAAGTGAACAAATAAAACTTTGTGCCACTGTATGCCAAATAAAGGATTTAAGTATACAGGAGAGGTGATATTTTCCATAGTTCTATAAAATTTTTAATTTTCTATAGGAATAAATGTGCTTAGGATTAATAGAAGGAATAACACTTAGAAAACACAGTGGGTTGCAATAATATAAATATGTGAAAGGGTTAGAGTATAAATGATTGAAAATGCAAGTTCAATGGAAAATTATAAATGGTGAATTATGGTTTTTTATTAATATAGTGATACTACTAATTGAGTTACACATATATATATTTACATTATATATATATATATATATATATTTACATTCCTCATGGGCTGGAGTGATAGCACAGTGGTAGGGCATTTGCCTTGTGTGCAGCCAGCCCAGCTGAGCCGGGTTCAATTTCTCCACCCCTCTCAGAGAGCCTGACAAGCTACCAAGAGTATCTCGCCCGCACGGCAAAGCCTGGCAAGCTACCCATGACATATTCAATATGCCAAACTCAGTAACAACAAATCTCACGATGGAGATATTACTGGGCCCGTTCGAGCAAATCGATGAACAATGGGAAGACAGTGACTGTGACAGTGACATTCCTCAGAATAAACCAAAATTAGTGGGTTCTTATGTGCTAGTAATAGAAATGATACAGCATATTAAATGTAAGGTTGAATTACTTATAGAACACCTCAGTATGCTAGCAAGAGTTTGGTTAAAGGGAAAGCTGTGAAGAAAAGAATAAAGTGAGAAAAATGAGAAGTGTACAGAAGATGAAATATTGTTGACAAATAGGGAAGAAGTTGTATAAAATTACATGATATAGGCTTCAAAGGAGAAAGTCTTCTGTGAGATAGAGATATATTCTGAAATAGAATGAGGAAATCTAGATAACTCCAGCACTTTATATTAATTCTAACATGGTTTGTATGGCAAAGTTATCTCTTAAAGTTAATAAATTTGAATATTTCAATCAATATTAATTATTTATTATAATAAAACTGCTATGTTTTAAAATTAAACAGGTTAGATATACACATGCACATATAAACGTAACCCCTTAGATATTAGATCTACACACATAGTGCAAGAATAGGAGAATGAGACTGAGATAAGAGTAATAAAAAATGGTCATTGTACCCTAAAATATGTTCTGAAATATTTTCTTAATTCCATATCTGCCATTGTGGTACTTAAGCCCATTTTTAAGTCCAGATATTGAAGATTACTTGACTCCTCAAATGGGAAGTTGCAGCAAAAAGATTTAAATTTATATTTCACATCTCCTTTTACTATTAAACAAAATTACAAACTTTTATGTTTAGTATTATGAAGACAAGAAGATCTCTGAATGTTTTTATTTAGCATCCAACTTAAAATTGTGTTAAATCACATTTAAGTATTTGGAAAAGGTGTATTTTGGTAGCAGTATCAAGGTTGATATAATTCATGGAACCTTTGAAATTCACTCTTGAGTAAGGACATTCATTAATTAATACTTAAGTTTAAGCATTTCTTTTATTTTTATAGTTAATTTTGTGATGTGTTCAAAAAATCACACAAAAAATATATGAATAGTAATTGTGTGAAGGTAACTCTGGACAGAGTGCTTCAGCAGAAATTCTAAAGGATGAGAATGAACTTAAATAGAGGAGATACAAC
Organism: Sorex fumeus; assembly: GCF_029834395.1. Classification (NCBI taxonomy): domain Eukaryota; kingdom Metazoa; phylum Chordata; class Mammalia; order Eulipotyphla; family Soricidae; genus Sorex; species Sorex fumeus. The sequence continues at coordinate 864,435 of NW_026606138.1, read as the reverse complement.
AAGATGCAATTTTCTATAGTGGTAGGATGAATCTTTGGCAAGATCTCTGAAATGGTAAAATCTCACCATGATTGACTATAAGGAAAAGCTTTATGTGAAAAAGGGTAAATATGAAGTAAGTAGCTAAACTATAAAAAGGCTTGTTGGAATGTTCAAGGTATTTTGTCTTTTATTGGATAAACAAAAATACATAAATATTAGTTAGCAATGGTTTCAGTAGTCTTGCATAATAGCAAATACACTAGTCTTCAAAGCATACAATGATAATATTATCTAACATATATCCATGTATGTGTATGTAGGGGGATAATTTTAGGGAATGGATAAAGTATTCTCATCATTTATTTTTTATTTGGGGTGAGTCATTTTCTGGTGAATTATAGGAAATATATGATAGCTGAAAAATTACAAGATTTCTGAAGTTTTGGGCTCAATGTGGAATCATTTTCACTCCTGTCTTCAGCTTTTGACCAAACAAAGTCGTATGGTTCGATCTAAAGTTAATGAGAGAATTATTAAAATTTATTCCTTTCTTGTGAAATGAGTAACAATGAATACGTTTAAATATTAAGTTGAATGTGCATATATCAGAAGAAAGTATGAAGAGCAGCAGAGAGCATAAAGAGAGAAAAGAAAAAGAAGAGATAAAGGAGAATTAAAGGGCAACATGTTTGGTTCTTGGTTTATAAGAAATGGTGCTTCTCAGCCAGGATGAGAAAGGGAAAAATTAAAATGTATAAATTTGAAAATGTTTAAGAAATATAATCAACATGACCCTCCTGTTGTTCATCGATTTGCTCAAGTGGGCCCAGTAGTGTCTCCATTGGAGATTTTGTTGTTACTGTGTTTGGCATATCGAATACGTCACGGGAAGCTTGCCAGGCTCTAGCACAGCAGTAGGGCGTTTACCTTGCACGCAGCCAACATGACCGACCCGAGTTCGATTCCTCCGCCCCTCTTGGAGAGCCCGGCAAGCTACCGAGAGTATCTCGCCCGCACAGCAGAGCCTGGCAAGCTCCCCGTGACGTACTTGATATGCCAAACACAGTAACAACAAAGTCTCCAATGGAGACGTTACTGGGCCCGCTCGAGCAAATCGATGATCAACGGGAGGGCCTTTACTTTTACTTAATCAACATGAAAGGTTGTGCCTTGATTACAGGAATATCGATAAGTTGCTGAACATATAATGATGATATAAGGTTTCTTTAATGACAAGATGGATTAAACATATGATATTGCCATTCACTGAAAAGAAAATGGCAGAATAGGTGCTGGGATTAATTACTGGGAAGAGGATAAAAATATTCTCTCATGGAAATATATAATTGGAGGTTCATTTGCTAAACCCAAAAAGGCATATTAATGAGTTTTTATTCTATTTTTATTTTAATAATTAATAAAGACTTTGGACATACCTGGCTATGCTCAGGGCTCACATCTGGCTATGTGCTCAAGGATCACTACTGGAAGGGATTAACTATCAATGCGTAGTATTCTAGTAAGTGTCCTACCTACCTTATATCTATCTGGACCCTGAATTTTAGTGTTTGAATATTAGAGTGGTATTTTTCGTGGGGATAAACTTTTTGAATAGAAGTTACCTAGAAAGTGAGAACTATTGCTGAGCTTTCTCTTCCTGAAAAACTCAGTTGAAGAAATGTCATCTGCAGGGACAGACGAAACAGAGAGATAAAAGAAAAAATCAGCAAAATTTTGTGTCATGTAACCCAGTCCAGAGTGAGCTTAATAAAGAAGCATGTTCATAAAAGTCAAGGACTCTTTTGAGTTCAAATAAAAATGAAAAATTTCTTTTAAAATTCATTTTGCTCAAATGGAAGGATAAATAATTTTCAAATCATTAAATTTAAGATTGAATTGGCAAGAGAAATTTTAGTAAATAATATTTTAATTCTAAATGTTATTTAATTTAACATGTCCAATAATCAATATCCACTTCCCAAGACCATAGGGAAATAGGTAAAAAATCCGTGGTTATGACATGGTATATATCTCATCAGTAATGCTTTGTGCTTCTCTTAAATTCCTCCTTATGTATAAAGAAACATTCTTTAAAATACTACTGGAGGGGCTGGAGCAATAGCACAGTGGGTAGGGCATTTGCCTTGCACACGGCCGACCCGGGTTCGATTTCCAGCATCACATATGGTCCCCTGAGCACCGCCAGGGGTAATTCCTGAGTGCAGCGCCAGGAATAACCCCTGTGCATCGCCGGGTGTGACCCAAAAAGAATAAAATAAAATAAAATAAAATACCACTGGAGTAAAAAGCAATGCATACAAATAAAAAGTTCACAGTAATACCTTAAAGGAATGTGGTGTTTCTCTAAGAGTCTTTACAACAAATAGTAGCATGTTAATCTGAGCTGTTGAAAGTAATTCTACTGATCTATTCTTTGACCACAGTATGTTAGATGTCAATCAAGTGAGAGGCACAAACAACATCCCAATAAAGCATAACAAGAAAACATAGAGTATTGGGTTAATTGTATTACATATTGGTATAGTTAATAAATAAAAATAGTAAAATTTAAACTCCTTTAAAAATTTCAAAGAATATCTCATTTACTAAAATTTCAACAACTCTTTACATCATGTCTGAACCATGAAATACATTGTCCCCAAATGGTTGAAGTAAGAAATATGCTGAAATGTAAATGAAAATGAAACAATTTTTGACTGTGGAGAAGATACTTTGGTCCATTGATATTAATGATATAGTTCTTTGTTATGACTACTAGAAATGTTCAGTAAGAAAAGTTTTATGGTTTTGCATTTTTAGAGTCCCATGAAATGACCCAATGTTAGAAAAAGAAACAGAACACTAGCCTTTGCCAGATATCATCAACTCATGTCAGAATGACAGTGCAGAGGGTAGCGTTTACCTTGGACATGGCCTGCCTAGTTTGGTTCTTGGCATCCCATATGGTTGCCAGAGTACTGCTAGGAGTAATTACTTAGTACCAAACCAACAGTAACCCCTGAGCATTGCTGGTGCTCCTCCCCCGCCCTCAAAACAATAAAGAAAGAAATAATAAATCCACTGGAGGAGCTGGGGCAAGTAAACCAAACCAAGCAAACAAAAAAGGAATAATGAATTTTACTACTTTTCAGTATAAAGTCATGGGACCAGTGAAATAGAACTAGAATAAGGTACTTACATATAATCTACCTTGGTCTGATTCTCAGCATTGCCTATAGTGACTCAAGCACCACTAGGAATGATCTATTAGAACAGAACCAGGAAAAAGCCTTAAGTACTACCAGAGTACCCCCTCCATGAAAAGAAAAATATAACTATATACAAATAATGTTGTCAGTAAACTTTTTTTGGAGGGGCGTGGGGAGGTGCCCACCCAGAGTTGCTCAGGGCTTACTCCTGGTTCCGCTCTCAGGGATTACTCCTGGCTGGTATGGGGGATGCCTGAGATAGAACTGAGGCTGACTGTGAGCAAAGCAAATTCCTTATCCTCTATAGATCTATTCAGACTGAAATCAGAAAACTATTGAGCATAATATCCTGATATGCACACATCTTTCCAATTCTATTGGAAACTACATACATTTGAGTTCTCCCGAATTTGTATGATTGAACATATGGAGCAATTCAAGGAACTTAGTTTAAAAATACTTTATTCACACATATTTGATAACAGCATTTTGTATTACTAAATAGAAACTGTTTATTTAAAAATAAACATTGTGTAAAGGAGCGATGTTTAAATACTAAAATACTTATTTTATTTGCTGCTATGTGGGTGAATCAGGAGTGTATTGTGCTGAGTGAAATATGTTGGAAGGAGAGGGACAGATCTAGGATGATCTTCCACATATGTGGGTTATAAAGCAGCATAGCAAGGGAGGAACAAATAACCAAAGGGGACAGACCTGAGAACTGGTCTGTAGAGTTGTACTTGCCATTATAGGTTGTGGTGTGTGTGGGGGGTGGTACGTTAAAAGGGGCATAATCTGTTGGAGGTTGTGGCATTAGAAGATTATTTTCATGGAACCCTATCATGAATGATATTGTAAATCATGGGGCTTAAAATAAAATAAAAATAAATGACTAAAACCTCTTTATACCATAGTCCTAGATCCTAAAGATATGGTATAATAGCTTACAAAAATATGATTGTCGAATGAATACATTTTATAAATAATTCTATCATTTGATAAAATTATTAGTACATTGAAAATAAAACAAGTAGATTCAGCATTTCATTCAGCATGTTGATTCTGATTATGGCTGATGGCATGTGAATATTACTCTTGTCTGAAACACTTATTTGTAATAAACTTAGAGGCTGAGGAACTTCTTATCTAACCAATATTAAAAACCTGTTGACAATGTGCATGCATTATCTTAAATTTTAACATTAATCTTCTCTTAAAATGTTTCAACAGAGTAAATTTGGTTTAGGAGTTCCTTAAAAAGTTTGGGTAGTTTTTTATTTGAGCTTTTGTAATTTTCTTTGGTTTTTGTTGCTTTATTTTTACTTGTTAGAAGGTCTGATTGCGCATTTCTAATATAACAGAAGGGTACAAATTTAATATCTCATGCAAAAATTTGGTTAATCAAATGGGTCCTTAATTCAGCAATCAATTTTGAAACCTGAATAATAGTATTTATATGTTTATGCTATCTTTGGCCATATTCTTCCATTTTTTAACCTATATGTTTTGCATTTGTGTCATGCTAATAAATGATAACTTCAGATTCTTAATTCTCACAATCTAAGAAGTGTTAAAAAATCTGTCATGTAAAACACTAATTTTGATTACACAAGAAGCACCTAAAGTTATTGGTATGTTAATTGAATGAGGTTTGGGGAAAAGTGTCATCTGCTTACAGCATTCATTTGCATATTAATAACAAAACTTTGTTCAGTAGAGACATTTTCTGATTAAAGCACTAACATAAGAGCTTGCTTAGAGATTATATGATTTCAAATTATGAACTGAAATAATCATAATTTCTAAGAGAAAAAGTCATCTCAAAAAGTTATTTTCATAAACAAAAAATTGAAAAACTAGACTGAAACTACTGAAACTATGGTTTTACATATCAGAGTACAAAATGCATATCGTTCTAAGGCATATTGATAAAAAAAGATTCTGGTTTTATGTTTGTTGGGAGAAACTTTGAGTCAGATCTTGCAGTGTTCTAAAGCTTTCCTTTGCTCTGTGCTTGGGGATCATTTCCAGCATTATTTAGCAGATCATGTGTATGGAGATTAAATCCAGTATGCTGCATATAAAGCATGTACTAGCCCTTTGAACTTCTCTCCAATGCAAATTTCTGTTTTTTGTTTTTAAACTAGTCTCTAGTGATATTATAAGCTTTAGGTTGTGTAGGTGAGGTTTCCTCCTATAAACCTCCTTTAAAAAACTTTCACAGACAACGATGAAATAACATTGGAGACCCTGTAACATACACCTGAAATGACCAGCAGTGACTATGAGATCCTGAATTCATGATATCAATCAGATATTCAGAAATATTTCAATAACCATCCTCTGTTTGGTTACCCTACCCATCTATATGTCTGTAATCTACCAACACTCATCTAGATTGCATTTCAGAGAATTTTGTTTCTAATTTTCTTAGTCAATCTTGTTAATTTAATTTTTTTACATTGAATTTTATTTAATTGGCATTTGGGTCATACTGAAATGCCAAAAAAGAAAAAAAATGTAAGCCATGAGAACCTGAGTAGTGCTCAGGGCCTAGTCCTGGTTCTGTACACAAGACTCACTCTCAGCAATGCTCAGAGGTCCATGTACAGTGCCACAGACAGAATCAAGGTCAGCTGCATGCAAGGCAATCATCTTGTCCCCTGTACAATCTCTCAAGTCACAATTGATTTTTAAAATACTTTAAACACTGTGGCTTACAAAATCACCCATAATACATTTGTTTCCAGCTTCCAATGTTTCAACAGTGATTTCACCAATCCCACCACACAGGAACCTTTCCTCAACTATTGTCCCCATTTTTCAAACCACCCCCAAGCCTACCCTCTTAGCAGAGGCAGGCAGTAATTTATTATATATTTCATATTGCTTGTTGCAACTAAATGTCAAAAGGGAATATTAAAAATATTTAAATACTGTAAAAGAAAATTTGTGAAAATTGCTATATCTCACCACTGTGTTGTTTAGTCCCTGTGTGAGGATTTACTAAGATATTATTGCTGATGAGCTTGTGTGATACTGTTTTTGTTTGTTGACTTTAGTGGGCTTCTATATTACTTTCCCATCTAATTTGGTTTGTTCCTACTGGAGCTTCAATATAATAAAATTTGGAAGTGTCACGGCAGTCTCCTGCCCCCGTGCCTGACTATCCTCGCTGCCAGGGCCCCTTGGAGGGGAGCGAGTTGAGCTCTCCTCCCTGCCCCAACCAGTGCTCCGGCAGCCAAAGACCTCCAGGACCAGCCACCACCATGCTGAGACCACTCTCTGCCCACATGAAGGTACTGGCAGAGGGACAAAGTCACGCGGGTTCCGGGGCTGAGATCTCCAAGCCTACTCGGCTTTGGGCCGAGCATCCTCCACACAGATCCTCCAAATTCCAGTAGGCGGGGGTCACACCCACCAACTGGCCCCCTGGCGCCGTGTAATCCCATCAAGGCCAAGACTCAGAGACTATAAAAACCAGCTCCCGGAACCGCGCATTCGCGGCCACGCGACATCCTATTATGACATCTTATTATCTCATTCCTATTTTGGACAAACTGGCAGGCTACCGAATGTAGCCTGCCCACACAGCAGAGTCGGGCAAACTCCCCGTGAGTACCCAATATGCCAAATACCAGTAACAATGATGGGTCTCATTCTCCTAAAGAGTCTTGAATATAATCTCAGGACTAGGATGAAGGAAACGTTACCGGGGCCTGCTCGAGGCAATCGACGATTAACAGGATGATTTGTGATTGATTTGTGGAAGTGTCACATGCATATGAAATCTCAAGATGAGGAATCTTTGAGATAAGTAGAACTGGGCTGACTAATTTTTGTTTAAATTTGTTTGTTTAGGGGCTATTTTCTGCAATACTCAGGGCCTATATTTGTCAGGGACTCTGCACCAGGCTGTTTTCACTCAGGACACCCCTCAGGGTGGGGGGGTTGTGCTAGAGCGATCCCCGCCCCAAGGGACCCAGCCCCAGCAGTCAACCTCCAGTACCCAACTGCCACCACACTCTAGGCCACTTTCTGTACTATGTGGCTTCTTTGCGGCCACAACACATCATAAAACACTTCCTACCCATTTTCCATAATTACCACATCATGTTTGATGGAGTTCAGACAGTAGGCAACAAATCATAGAGAAATATATATATATATATATATATATATATATATATATATATCGGAGAGCCAGGCAAGCTACCAAGAGTATCCCGCCCCACATGGACAGAACCTAGCAAGCTTCCCTTGGCTTATTGGATATGCAAAAAGCAGTAATGACAACAGGTCTCATTCCCCTGACCCTGAAAGAGCCTCCAATCATTGGGGAAGACAACTAAGGAGAGGCTGTTAAAATCTCAGGGCTGGGAGGAATAGAGACGTTACTGTTGCTCACTCGAGTAAATTGACAAATGACAGGATGACAGTGATACAGTGATACAGTGATATTTGTCTCTGCATTCAGGAATTACTCCTGGAAGTTCTTGGGGGACTATATGGGATGTTGAGTATTGACCCCGTGTCAGCCTCATGCAATGCAAGTGTCATACCCACTGGGCTGAGGAGTTGAGTTGGCTGCAGCTGTGGGAGGTGGATGTAGCTGTAAGAGATACGCAGGTGTGACTTCCAGGCTTCAGGAAGCAAGTGTGTGTGTGTGGCGGGGGGGGGGGGGGGGGGATTCTGCTTCCACTCTGAGAAGATCCCAAAATTGGCAGCCTGAGCACCAGAGTACCAGGAATTTTCAAAGTTTGATGTTGCTGCAAATATTATTACTGTAGCAATAGAGTTGGATGGTTGATGAGGTGGCAGCAGTGGGATATGGGTGTAGCTTCAGGTCTTCAACAGGGCAGAGACTTGGCCGTACCCCCTCACACCTCCCTCATACCCCCTTCTTGAGGAAGACCCAGAGTTTACAAGCAAAAGACATGTGTGTCAATAAGTTTCAGTGGCTTGGAGATTTAGTTCTGAATCTGAGGAGCAGGCCCAGTGGGTGAGTGGACATGGCATTAGCCAGGAGTGGGGAGGAGTGTGGCTTCCAGGGCTCCTGGAAGTCTGGAGCTTGGGGAGAGTCTGCCTACCCACAACAAAATTAATTTTTAAATAAATATGTTTAAGTTCTGTAGCCCATCCTAGTCAGTTTTGCAAAATTTCCAGAAAGCTACCATCCTAAAAAGATGTTTCTTTTTATAACAAACCCCATTATTATTAATCCAGGTACTTTTTGCTTTGCAATGCTGTCATTTTTTTGGTTGAATACATACCTTTATTATGTCGTGAAGATCATAATTTTGTGAAAGCACATTGTGGTTTTGTAATTTGAATTATGTAACACTAATTGTATCATGAAAATTATTCATTGTTTCCATTGTTTGGTTTTAGGAACGAGGACGACAAAATTTGAACTCAATTTATAAGTTTATAATTATAAATAAGAGGTATTTGATAGGGGGGAGACTCTGGTGAAAGTTGTGGTATTGAAACATTGTATGCATGAAACCCTATCATTCACATTGCAAATTGCTGTGCCTAAATTTATATGTATTAAATCTAATGTATTAAATAATTTATATGTATTAAATTTATATGTATTAATATCTAAATATATATAAATATACATAAATATAGCATAATAAATAAATATATGTAAAGAAAAGTGTTTACTTTTCCTATATTATAATTATAAATCAACTAAAGTTGATGCCACTATCCAAAGCTATTTATATTTAATAATTTATTCTCACTTGTCACTGGTAGAATACCCCCAGTTAATTACAATGCCATGTTAAACAGGCTCTTAACTTGGTTTTCATTTTTTTCCCTTTTTTATTTTTTATTAATTCACCGTGAGATGCAATAACATAAATTTCATGTTTGAACTTTGATTATAGTTATCAAACACCCATCCTTTCACAAGTGCACATTTTCCACCACAAAAATTCCCAGTATGCCCTTCAATCCCCGTCATTCATCCTCCTGCCTGTGTGGCAGACATTTTTGTAAAGTATTTTTTTTCTCTAGTTAGCTTCAATATTTCCATACCAGACCTACCTCCCCTCATACCTGCTGAAAGTACAATTGCAAGACAATGTGTTTTGTATTGCTTGTTATGAATATAATATAAAGTCTCTAGGAATTATAATATTTTAATAGCTATGATCTGAAGGAATCGCTGCCGCAGGTTGATCAAGTCTGAGATTCCTGTGTGTGTCTCTGGATCAGTGCCACATGGGAGCTGGTGCTTCTTGCTGGCTTCTAGAAAATGGCGACCACTGGAGCTCTTAGAGGACAGGTGATGGTGTGGCGCCTTCCCCTGTCTGGAACAGCCCAGCCCAGTGGAGAAAGTCTATTGCAAAGTCTCAGGCCATTTCTGCCGCAAGTTGCTCAGGTCCAAGATTTCTGTGTGTGTCTCTGGGTCGTGGCCACGTGGGAGCTTAAGTAGATGGTGGGCAGATGTGATGTCATCTCTGCTCCTATGGGGGTGGAGCAGGGGAAAGAGGGCCTACTGCTCCCCTGTCCCGCAAGACTTACCATCACTGAGGCTCATACCTGCTGCTTCTTGCTGGCTTCTAGAAAATGATGACCGCTGGATCTCTTAGAGGGCAAGCGATGGGATGGCGCCTGCCCCCATGTGGAGCTGCCCAGTGGGAGAAGGCCTATTGCAAAGTCCCCGGCCATCTCTGCCACATGTTGCTCGGGTACGAGATTTCTGTGTGTGTCTTAACTTGGTCTTTAACTTGAAAATGTCAGTTCCTTTGTTGGGCGTGAGAGCAATTGAGTCACCTGGCAATTCGTGGAGGATCCCTTTGAATGTACTCTGTGATTATTCCTGTAAGTGGTCAGGAATTCATGAAGTGCTGAAGACCCAATTTGAGCTACCCCTCCTGCAAATGTTGGCCTCCTTAAAACACTAAAGTAGGTTGTTACGGGCACAAAATCAGAAAGTCGTAAATTATATGCAATATTCTTTTTTCTCTTATACCATTAATTTCATTAGATATAAATTCTATTCATTTGGTCTCCTTAACTTTGTTTTTCCTCTTCTCTCTTCCCCACCCCTCTCTTCCTCTTTCCTTCCTATTTTTTTGTGCCACACCAGAAGTCATCAGGGTCACCCCTAGTTTTGTATTCAGGTATCACTCCTGTCTGTGCTCAGGGGACAAACCAAAGTCATACCTGAATGCAAGTCAGGTGCCCTAAACCCTGTGCTGTCTCTCCTCTCTTTGCATTTCTGGAATTACTTTTCTCTTCGCTTTCAAATTATACTTTTCTCACTGTAACCATTTTCCTCCAATCTACCCTTAACTCTTCTAGACCATAGAAGTTCCCAAGCCTGTGATCTTGTTTGTATTCAATCTCCATTTTTCCAACCAGGAACTTTTTATAGTATAATATGATTTTGCCTTTATTTTCTCTCCCCCTTTGCTGAGTGTCCTTTGGTTGTTCATTGAACTTTGGACTGGATATATTCCACATGACAACTGATATCCTGGAAGCTTTCCCCCACAACTTCTATTGCTCACCATCTCTTTTGTAATTCTCCATTAAGTTCATTCCACTTTTAGTTTTGTTTTGTTTTTAATAGTAATATGCTCCATATTCTATATGAATATATGCAAGTATTTTTTTCAACTTGCACATATTGTCTTTTTCTGCTAAGATATCTATCATTCTCTAAACTATTATGTAAATATATTTTAACCCTCTCATTATCCTGCTGTGATTTCTCATACTTTGTGTGAATTGCTGTAACATCCCGTGTTGACTCCTATTGCACCCATTAAATTGCATTGCAGTTAACTTTGACCACACACAATCATCCAGTGTCATAAATGGTGTCTTTTACTTTGTTCAGTGTTCAGCATTTAGTTTTCACTTCAAATTTATTATTTCCTTTTAATATTTATTTTTAATCATTGAAGTGTAGACAACATGCTTTCTGGTGTTTTTTTTTTTTTTTTGGCACTTCCAATGAAAGGTACTGCATCTTCCATAACACCAAAATACCTAAGATCCTCAAGCACTGTCCTTGTGTCACTTCTAGACTAGCTCTTTCTTTCCCCCACCTGGTACCCTTCTCTCGTTACTTGGTAACTTCCAGTCTGTAGTCAAAGTCCAAGAATTTGCTGTTATTGGATCCCATTCAATTCCATGGTTCTCTTTTTTTTTTTTTTTCTTTTTGGGTCATACCTGGCGATGCTCAGGGGTAACTTCTGGCTTATGCACTCAGAAATTACTCCTCGAGGTGCTTGGGGTACCATAGGGGATACTGAGAATTGAACCCAGTTCGGTGGTGTGCACGGCAAACACCCTCCCACTGTGCTATCACCCCAAGCCCCCTGGACCCCCCTGTATCATTTCTTTTTATACCACAAAAGAGTGAGATCATCCAGTGCTTGTTATTTGTTAAATAAATGGTTATCAATTTGCAAGTCATTTTTTTAGCTTGATATGTTTTTTGAATATCATTGTAAACACATATACAGCATTACTGCTCAGTTGACAAGGATTTCTATTTCAAACTGTTTCATACATATATAGAAATTACTTATAAATTAAATCATTCAAAGACACGCACAATGTGTGCCAAGCTTAAAACTTTAAGCAAATCTCTGACTAATATTTTCTTTTATTGTCCACATATAATATTTAAGACCTTTTAATTTTGTCTGTAAATATTTATTGGTGACTTTAATTACATCTTCTCAGTCCTGGTTACCTCTTAATTAGATCATATGCTTATTATTTAAAAAAACATAATTGGTCCACCTTAACATAATCCTCAGGGGATAGTATTATTTTCTATAATGTTATTGTGTTCATAACTGTAAAATACAAATGAATTGCTATCATATTATATTTTAAACATACAGCTGTTCTACCAATGAACACACACATAAAAAACAGGATTTACTAATCTGTATGACAGAGTAAATTCTACTACTTACATAAAATCTAGTTTTATTTTTCTCTTATTCTAAATTATACTCACAGATTTCATTAGTAGTAGACATGCAAAATTACTGTATTTAAAAAAAATATGAAATAGTGTGGCTTATTTGTTAAAATAACTTGAGCCACTGAAAGTGACTAAAGCATTTGGTAGCGACAGCACTGTGGCCAAAAAATTTATTTTCACCTCTTTTTTTAATAACTTCATAAGTAAAAAATGACAAATGAATCATGGTTCTAACCTTGCACATATGGGAATTTGGGAAACTTACATTTCACTCTAAATTTGTTTTTCTCTTTAGAAATGATAATACACTAATTGGTATTTTTGAGATTTGAAATTATAATTATAATATAATAGATATTGTCTATTATTTTGCATCAAACTGGTAATCTTATTAAGCATAGAGTTTCTTCAACATTTTAATTACATAAATTGTAAATACTATTTATATAGTACTGGGCACATTTTATTAATATGTGAAGCTATTGTTTTTATGATGATTGTTATTACTGTTGTCCACAACAGGAATTATACCATTCAAATTTCTGGCAGGATTTTGGATTATATTGATCCTGATATTATTACAATTTCAACCAGTTCTAAATATTAGTCATGGCAATCACCCAGCTATCCAAATACTGAGATTTTGCTTATACAAATGTTATCTCTATTTTTAGTCAAATGGATAAGGAATTCAGAGTATTAGTTATTTAAATTTTAAATATCACTACCTTTACACCAAAATTTGTTAATAGGCAATAAACTAAAAATTGTTTATTTCAGGGGGGATCTAGAGATATGATTAGAAGTTAACTCAGATAATGAGCAACTAGACAATTATTGCTTAAATAAATTTATTTTCTCTGTCTATTATAAAAATATATAGAAATTATAAAAATATATGTCTATTGTAAACATATTATAAAATATAGTATAAAAATGTCTATTATAAAATTAGTGATGGGTTTTAAATCCCAGGATATTTGACTTATTTTGCAAATGGTGCTTTAATGTCTTTCCTAAAAGTTAAGATTTAAGTTATAAATTTACATAGAATAAAAGAAACTGGTGATATACTGTTTTAAGTATATATAAACTATATATAAAAGCTACTTTATACACTGATATTTAAAATTTTTATTGTTTAAGAACTTAAGCATTATCACAAATACATGATTTTCACTTATAGGTACATTACAGCATACTAAAAACTCCAATTGATTTTTGAATAATAGCTGTGATTTTTGGATACTTAATGAAACTGAAATAGTATAACATTTAACTCTCCTTAGAGTATATTTAGTTTAGTTAAAACATGTTGGTATAGATTTGAGCAGGCAATAATTGACTGTATTTTAAGGCTGGAGGCAAAACCCAAGGTGCTAACTCAAGCAGTTCATTAACGCTCTGGTAAAAATGTTCTTAGAATATATTATATCTCCCTCTCTGTGCATTTTTACACTATATATTCATTATTGGATATGCTAAAAGCTATTGTCTAAATTAAATTTTGACTGAACTAAATTATTCGTGATCACTATCATCCTGTTGTTCGTCTATTATCTCGAGCAGGCAACAGTAACATCTCCTTCTACCTAGCCCTGAGATTTTAAAGGAGCCATTTCAATGCTCTTTCGGGATTAGGAGGATGAGACCCATCATTGTTACTGATATTTGGCATATTGAGTACAACATGGGAAGTTTGCCAGACTCTGCCGTGCGGGCAGGATACTTTTGGTAGCCTGCCAGTTTCTCCAAAGGAAAGATAATAAGATGTCGCTTGGCACATGCTTCCGGGAGCTGGGTTTTATAGTCTCTGCTTCTTGGCCATTGATGGATCAACCTGGCGCTGTCGGCAGCTGGTGGGTGTGATGTCTTCCTACTAGAAGATGTGGGGTCTGGATGGAGAAGGCCCAGTCCCAATCTGAGTAGGCTTGCCTGGGTTCTTCTGCCAGTTCTTTCATGCATGAGGCCTGTCTGGACTCGTGGGGAGTGGTCCCAGCATGGCTGTGGCTGGCTCCGGAGGTCCTCAGCTGCTGGGGCTCTGCTTGGGGCAGGGGTGGGGGGGGGATAGAAACTCAACCCTCGCCCCTCCAAGGTGCCCTGGTGAGGACAGCCAGGCTCAGGAGACTGCCCTGTTCTCCAGGAGCTGGGTTTTATAGTCTCTGCGTCTTGGCTGTTGATGGGACCAACCTGGCGCTGTCGGCATATTCGATATGCCAAAAACAGTAACAAGTAATGGAGACATTACTGGTGCCTGCTTGAGCAAATCAATGAACAGCAGGAAGACAGTGCAGTGCTACAGTGCTATTTTGGGGCATGCCTGACTGTACTCAGGATTTACTCCTGAATCAGCTCATGGATGATGCCTGGCAGGGCTCCGGACCATATAGGATGCCAGGTATCAAACCCTGTTTGTGCTATGCACATGCCTTACCAGTCCCTATCACCTTTATTTTTAATGTAATGAAACACTGTGCATTGTTTCCATACTTTGGTTTTTTGATACTGGCGGTAGGGCATTTGTCTTGCGTGCAGCCAGCCCAGCAGAGCTGAGTTTGGTTCCTCCTCCCCTCTCAGAGAGCCCAGCAAGCTACCGAAAGCATCTCGCCCACACAGCAAAGCCTGGCAAGCTACTCGTGAGGTATTCAATATGCCAAACACAAGCAGCAACAAGTCTCAAAAATGGAGATGTTACTGGGCCCGCTCAAGCAAATCGATAAACAACGGGAGGACAGGACAGGACAGTGAGGTACATTAGGGGAAACTGAAATATTAGATATACTAAAAGTTTAGAATTGTATATCTGAACTTACTAAATGCTAAATGCTGATTGTTCCACAAATAATTTTTTTATATTTTAATAGAATCATATGTTTAATTTTTTTATGATTTTTGGGTCACACCCAGAGATGCACAGGGGTTACTCCTGGTTCATGCACTCAGGAATTACTCATGGCGGTCCTCAGGGGACCATATAGGATATTGGGAATTGAACCCGGGTTGACTGTGTACAAGGCAAATGCCCTACTGCTGTGCTATCACTCCAGCCCCTCATATGTTTAATTTTTAAGAAAATAGAAAGTCTTATGCCAAAAAAATGTTTACAACCTTAAAAATGTTGGTTATAAACTGTAATTTATCAAATATTTATTAAATATAAATTTTTTTCCAGAGCAGGAATTAAAAGACCAGGACTCATGGTCAATATTCAGCACTTTGTTTGGTCCACAAAACACAGCCAGGAAAGAACCTGAATACAAGCCAGGAATAAGTCCTGAGTACCACTAAGTATCATTCCCAAACCCAACTAAATTTATAAAATCAATAAAATTTATTTCTCCAGCACACTCTTGTTGAACACAGACATTTTTTCACTTCCTCCACCTGTCGGAGTTTACTAAAAATTGTTAAAGCTTTTATCTCTTCTGACACAAGCTCAACCCGTGAAATCAAGCCTTTCCTCATTTGAAGTCTCTGCCTTCTACTTATTCTGCACACCTGTCCTCTTCACTACAAACTGCTCTGCAGGCATCTTTAAGTTATTTTTCTCTTTTTTAAATCTTCCTCAACTTATCCCACTTGGTATAATTTTTCTTTAAGAAGTTACAAGCCTAAATATTTTAAAGAATAATTATCTTATGTAAATAAGTAAAATTACAATTACCATATAAAGAGTAGGTACCTATGTACAGTTTATGTAGGTACAGTTTATGTAGGCATAGAGTACTAAACACATTCAAATTTAAAACTTACAGAACCTTTTATAAGGAAAGTAAGGAATTAGGGAGATAGTTCCCTTTTTGTTTTACTATTTTGATTTTAAATAGTGCAAATAAATTGCATATTCCATAATAAATAAAACACAATCTATATATAAAAAAAGAATCTTACAGAACTAAGTATTGCTTTGTACCTACCAAACTAAGCAGGGGTTTTTCTCCTGAGTGTCAGTTTGTAAAACCCAATTTTTAGTATGAGGAAATAAGTGGATCTGAATTCCTGGCTAGATCAAAGGTAAAAGTAGTTTGACATGTATGATTTTAGCCAATTTCACATACTGGAAATAAAGAAAACTAAGTCTGCATTGGTTTATTGTATATTCTCCCTAGATTTTTTTTTTTGGTAATACCTCTAATTTTATTCTTTTCTATAGTTACCAGAAAGGTAACTTGAGGTTACCTTTTTTTTTAATGTAGGAGTACTGCTATTTATTCAGCCACTGATTAGCTGATTGAATTGTGCATGAAATCCAACTTACATTTTTTTTTCATTTTTTATAATTTTATTTATTGAATCACAGTGAGAGCACTTACAAAGCTTTCAGGTCTAAGTCTTGGTCATAAAATGAAACACCCGTACCTTCGCCAGTGCCCATTCTCCACCCCCAACAAACCAAGTATACCTCCATCCCACACCCTCCCCCTACCTGTGGGGCAGATGATTTCCATATTACTCTCTCTCTCTCTACTTTGATTACATTCAATATTGCGAAACCAGACCCACCATTATATTTGAGATTTTACCCCAACACTCAGATCTGCTGAAAAGGCAACAGTAGACAATTTGTGTTTTATTGCTGGTTATGAATAACATGATGTCATGTGGCTGCAGTAGGGCCATGTGATTTTGAAATTCCCAAATTTTCACACTTAAATCTCGAGTCTCCCTAGGTTTTTAAGATGATTGATTGTAGCTAAAATCCCCAGAACAACCCCACATTTAGTTGCCTCTTCATCAGTGTTAAATTTTTAACTTGTATGTGCAACCAGTTACAAATAAAATTTTAATAATATTTTTTGCACTACATACTCTTATACAGAGTTTCTTAAAACATAAATATTTATAATCTCTTTTTCTTTACCTACTACCTACTCTGTAGATCACTACATGGAATGAAATTTTCCTGATTATTCTGTAATCCTCTAAAACCATCCTATCATCCTTTAAAATCATCTTTTTCTCTTTGTTTATTATATTCTGGAGAATTGCCATCACAAATAAAGCCTGCAGGCTCTGGATACACATGGTTAATAAACATTAACCATGAGTCTATTGCGTTATATGCTTTATTATCTATGGGTGATTATTGCAATTCTTTCACATTCAGTAAATAATGTTCATGGTCTCATTTTAAATCCCTCATTCCCAGAATATAAAAGAAAATCTGTAATATGCTTCTAGAACAAGCTGCTTTTTTACCTTTTATTGATTTTTTTGTTCAAAAAATAATTAAGCAGACCATTAAAAACTTTTCAAATATAGACTCTAAAATCTATAGAAACAGCAGATAATGAAAGGTGGGACAGAGATTAACCATAAATGTTCATGAGGTATCTTATTGTGTGATAAAAATGTTTGAGAACTGATTTATGATGATGCACAACTTAGTAAATTTACTGAAAAATCACTGAATTGTTCACTTGAAATGGGTGAATTTTATGATATGTAAAATATGCCTCAATAAAATAATTTCTTTTCACACGTATATTTCACCTTTCTTGTTAAGGTGATTACTCAATAACTGCTACTTTCCAGTAGTTTGATTTTGGATAAGCACTTGGAAATACACATAGAAATGGATTTAAATGCATTGAATTGACGTTTGTTTCAAAATCTTTGATTTACAACCAGGAAATGTTTAGATGCATATAATGGTGATATTCGCAAGTTTTCTCAGATAGGAAGTTCTAGTAGCTATCAATCAAGTTCCTTCCCATCTACCTGTGATTATCTTCTTTAGATAGTTGATGTTTCTTCTTTTCAGTAGGAAAACTTTCACAAGATGTACTGTGTAAAAAATCCTAAAGCAAGTATAGAAGAGTTATATAAGTTACATAAGACACATACATGCTAACTGTCCCTCAATCCAGATTTATGGTTAGATGTTTAGAGAAAACATAGCAAGAATGGGTTAAAGAGAGGTTAAGGAATTTGCTTTGCATACTGCCAACTCTGATTCAGTTTTGTCACCACATATAGAACCCTGTACACAGCCAGAAGTGATCCAAGAGCACAGAGCCAGGTGTAAGCCCTGAGGACAGTTGAGCATGATTCAACATTTTTTACAAACATAGTACGAAAATAAAGATTTTGACTAACAAGAGACAACTTTTCTCATATTCACCTGAGGCTAATGCTCACTATAGATTTTCATTATCAATCTTGATCCTGAGAGAGTTAATGTTAAAGAAACCTTACTTTATTAGCGGTGCTAATCTTTGAGCAATCAAAGTTACTGCAATATTTTGCAGTTCTTAATTTTGACTCAAAGTGTGAGTTTCGCAAATCAAGTTTTTTAATCCCCGCCGCCCCCCCAACTTCTTGGAACCAAACAGGTAGTACTGGGAAACTTGTCTTACTGAAGAATCTTATGGATTTTTGGGGACATGGGATAATGGACCATGGACTGGCTCATAACTTACTCTTGAACTTCTTGACATCTGGATCTTGCAAGTCATAGATGGCAAAAGCAAGATATTTGTAGTACTAATGTGTGAGGGAACATTCTGTTTTTAAACTATTTCATCTTGTACCCAGAAATAATCTTTTGTGCTTGTACCATCAGGTCCTCGATGGATGAATCTGATGCCAGCATACATGCATTGAAAGTACAGACAGTCATTTTTGTCTTTCTTTGTTTTGGCATCCCAGTTTGTCCTTGAGATTTTATCATTCTCTCCTCCTCACCCTTCTTAATGCTGCCATGTGGTGGCTCTTTCAGGGTCAGGGGAATGAGACACGTTGTATTTACTGGTTTTGGCATATTGAATACACCACGATATGCCAGGCTCTGCTGTGCAGGTGGGATATTCTCGGTAGCTTGCCACCATTCTCCGAGAGGCATAGAGGCTTTTAGGGTGGCCTCTAATCATGCTTGTAGGTGTTCCCATGGTTCAAACTATATTTGAACCCTATGAATTATGATGCAGCAATCCTGAAAGATGGATATCAAGTGTCTTATGATGTGTCATGCGGCTGCAAAGAGTCCTGGGGCATGGCAGCAGGTGAGTAATGAAGGTAGTTAAGGTAGTGGAGGTCTGCTCATGAGGTTTTTATCTGGTACCAGTAGGGTCGGTCTTCTGTGCGTAATCCAATCCCTGGGTCACCAGCAGTTGGTGGAAGCAGACAGGGCAGGGTAGGATGGGGCTCCTGGTTTTAATCCCTTGGTCACCTGTGGTTGGTGGGAGCAAGCAGAGGATCTCTGTCCCTGGGTCTGTTGAGCCTGGAGTCCAAGGTCTCAGAACCTGATGATCTATCATATATTCCAGAAGGGCAATGGAGAAGATTATCCATGACTTCTACTCAGATCTCTTCGATAGCCACATCCACCTGCCCTCATACTAAATTCCGCAGGATGGATATGTCATTCCCAACATTCTCCCTTCCGAAATCTGACAAACAATTTCGTCAGTAAAGAAACAAATAGTACCTGGCCCAGACAAGGTCAGACCTGAACACCTTAAGTATTCATCAATACACTGGCTCGGTTCTTCACACGCTATCTGTCTGAATGCAAGGTTCCATCCCAGTGGAAACCAGCAGGAATGTATTACTATACATGAAGGGAGACATCCATGACAATGACATTGGTAACTATCGCCCTATCTGCTTATTGTCTGTCATCTACAAGCTGTTCACTCAAGTCATCCTGAATAGGATTGGCAGAACACTAGATGAAGGACAACCATGTGACCAAGCCAGTTTCTGAAAAGAATTTAGCACGATGACCATATCCACACAATAAGCAAGGTCATTGTGGTCTCTTGGGAGTTCAAGATACCACTCTGTCTAATGTTCATTGATTTAAAGAAGGCCTTTGAGTCTCTTGAGACGGAAGCAATCATCGAAGCCCTTGTCAATCAGGGCATTCAAACTCAATACATCAGGATCCTCAGTGAGCTATATTACGGATTTGCTACCAGGATCTCACCATTCTACAAAGAAGTGATCATCCATGTAAAGAGAGGGGTTTGGCAGGGTGATACCATTTCACTGAAACTCTTTAGTGCCACCCTTGAGAACATCATGCGACGACTGGAATGGGAAGGAATCGGAGTGAAGATTGACGGGGGCAACTAAACCACATCCGCTTTGCTGATGACATCATTCTAATAACACCAAACATTAGCCAAGCAGCACAAATGCTGGCCGACTTTGACCGTGAATGTGGAAAGGTCGGACTACATATGAATCTCACAAAGACAATGTTTATGAGAAACAGTCTTGTTCCTGACATTCCATTCGCTCTCAATGGAATGAACATCTCCAAATGCAACAGTTATATGTACCTAGGTCCAGAAGTCAGCACAATGAATGACCTGGCACCTGAGTTGCGCAGGAGGAAGAGAGCGGCTTGGAACGCCTTCAAGAACATCGAAGAAATAGCTAAGTGTACGAAGACCTCCAGCTCCAGGTGATTCCATTGATTTTCCTGCATTAACATATGCGTCAGAGACCTAGGCCCTACGAAAATAGGATGACAACGCTATTCGGGTCTCCCAAAGAGGAATCAAAAGAGCTAATGCTTGGAGTATCACTCTTCACTCAAATGAGAAAAAGAATCCAGAGTTCCGACCTTCGTCGACAGTCAAGAATCAGGGATGCTGTCTCATTTGCCAAGGCATCGAAAATCAGATGGACTGGACTGTAAAGAGATTTTGAGACTACTGCTGTACTAGAGCCGTTACAGACTGGATTCCACAAGATATCAAAAGACCGCATTGCTGCCCACCTACGAGATCATCACACTTCTTTGTCAAGACCCTGAACAATCGGTTTGGGGCTCTTTGTGTTCCTAGAATGAGCAGACACCATTAGGCTGCACTAGCACATGACAGGGACAAATGGAGACATTACTGATGCCCGCTTGAACAAATTGATGATAACAGGATGCAAGTGATCAAGTGAACCCAGAAATGACAAGTCAATGGGAATTCAGAGCCTAGAGTGTTCAGTTCCATCCATGAGACGGTGAACCACTCAAATCATTGAGCACTGTCTCTTGGGGCTTGATTGATAGCACAGTGGTAGGGATTTGCCTTACATGCGGCCGACCCAACCGACCTAGGTTCAATTCCTCCACCCCTCTCGGAAAGCCTGGAAAGCTAACGAGAGTATCTCACCTGCACGGCAAAGCCTGACAAACTACCCATGACTTATTCAATATGACAAACACCGTAACAAAAAATCTCACAATGGAGACGTTACTGGACCCACTCAAACAAATCGATTAACAATGAGAAAACAGGGCTACTGGACAGGACAGTGCTACAATTGCTTGTCTCAAAATGTAAGCCAAACAGAAATGATAGGTAAAATAACGTAAGGAATGATAGCAATTTTCAATCTATTTCTTTATTTTATGAAGAATTATTCGAAGGAATTCTTGTATTACAGTAAGTTCAAAATCTTCCTGATTTAGAACTCTGTGATTTACTTTTCAGAAAATTATCATTGTGTTTTTAATCAAGAAATGAAAACATTTTGCTAATACTCAAAATTACCATACTTGATGCTTTAAACTTACTCTTCTTTAGAAAATTTATTTTTTTATTTTTTCTAATTTGATATATAAATACACCATTATCAGCACTATACAACTGGTATACATAATGCCAGTCCATTTGTTATTAATTTTTCTGTGATAAACTGAAAGTGTAAGGTACCATTTTGCAGTTACACTACATGTATTGAAGCTTTGATGCATTTCTCAAGTTTCTGAAAAATATACAAGAAAATAGCAGGGTATTTTCAGAGACTATTATCTGTCAGAAGAGCGGGGGTAACTAGGCATCGTCTGTAACTCCAAATAGTTTATTGTCTACAAACCTGGGGTTTTGAATCCATATTTCTCTTGATTATGAGGTGTTTTTATTTGGTTGGTCTCACATGTCCTCTTCAATACACAGGTGGCAGTTATATCCCACCATCATAGTGACTACTGTGTTATAACAATACATATGGCTTTATTTTGTTGAATAGTTCTTGTCATTTCTAATATCGATTCTCTTTGATAATACAGAACTATAAAGTGTTGGATATTTAGAAGAAGATTGAAAGCTAAAGATATACACACTTTTGGTTTTATTATATTTCTTTCTTTCTTTTTTTATAGAAAAGACAAAAGCAAATACCAAAAAATGCAAGTTAAAAACCTAAGAATAAACTTAATGTGAGATGTTTACATCATTGAATTAAGTTTGAAAAAATAAATAAAACAGTACTTACTTTGACATTTAACAAATATGAGAGATACTATTTTTACATCTTAGTGATCTGAAGCTAAAATTAGAATATTCGAAGAGCTTATTGAAAAAAATTTAATCTTTTGAAAAAATCTGTCTTCCATTGTGAATTTTACCATATTTTGTTGTTACCTAATAAATAGTGACAATTTTGTGAGAAACTGCATCATCATATACATGGTCTGAAATGCCCCAGTGGTAAAAATCATTCTATTTTAGATAGGAGCGATAGCACAGTGGTAGGGCATTTGCCTTGCACGCGACCTACCTGGGTTCAATTCCTCCACCCCTCTCGGAGACCCTGGCAAGCTACTGAGAGTATCTCACCCACACTGCAAAGCCTGGCAAGCTCCCTGTGACATATTCTATATGCCAAACAGAGTAACAAGTCTCACAGTGGTGATGTTACTGGGCCTGCTCAGGCAAGTCGATGAACAACAGGAGGACAGTGACAGTGAGAGTCTTATTTATGGGCTGGAGTGATAGCACAGTGGGTAGGGCATTTGCCTTGCATGCAGCCAACCCTTGTTGAGTTCCCCCGTCCCTCTCGGAGTGTCCAGCAAGCTACCTGTTACTGATGCCCACTCGAGCAAATCAATGAACAATGGGAGGTCAGAGCTACATATATTTTTTGGGGAAGTATTTTGAGTTTTATGGGTTAGACTGTTAAGTAGAACTTCACTTTATAAATTCCAAAATGTAATTACCTGGCTTAATTGAAAAACCTTTTAAATTTGTATTGGGTGTTATTTTCTTACTCCGTAGATAAATGCTTAGTTTTCCTCTTCCAAGTAAACCTTTTTCAAGCAAGTACACCTATAACAAGTAGTTGAGCTGTGACTACCTCCTGTTTATAATTACCAGCAAAACAGAGGGAAAAATCACAGATTCTTTCCTTCCTGCAGCGTTGCTAAAAGAACACCTCAATCTTAGAAAGAAAAATACGCTCTTGCTGTAATTTGCAACTAATGAATTGTCAAGATCCTTAAAGTAAAATGTAAGATTCTAGTTTCCTTCCAAATATGTTAATGCTTTTGAAAAGTTTGTTCAATTATAGGTTAAAAATATTTCCTATGATATATGAAGAATATTACCATTTGACATCTAATGTAGCATATATAATATAGATGTTTTCTGTGAGACAAAGAGAAATAACCTTTCTTGGCATACAAGATAATCCATTTTTTGGATTGAAACTTATACTTTGCATTAAGTGGAATTCTAAATTCTTTTAAAGATAGATTTTGTTGAAAAGGGGCACATCAAATTGTGCTCAGAAAAAAATTGCCAAGACATATATGCCATCACAATGAAATTTCATTTTAGAACAACTAAATATCCTTTTATAAATGTTTTCAATTGATTATATGATATAAATAATAACACTGCTAATTTTCCATAGTTTTAGAATGTTTTAATCAATAAATAGAAAATTAAGAAGTAATAGAACAGGGGCTGAAGAGATACTATAGTGGGTCGGGTGCTTGCTTTGCGTGTTACTGACCTGGTTTGATCCCTGCCAACCCTTATGGTACCCTGAGCACCACAGACATGATTCCTGAGCACAGAGTCAAGAGTAAAAATTGAGCACAAATTAATGTTGATCAAAAATACAAGGAAAAAAATCAAATTATTATCTACCCCTTTTTAGGAACGATCTGAAACTTTAATTTCTCTATTTTTTTTATGGAACAACTATTCTTAAAAATTTTGATCATTATTGTGAGAAATTATAATGAAATTTATAACTGTGTATATAAGTCCTTGATTTAATTTGCAAAAACTATAGCAGTGAAAGATAAATTATGGTAATAAAATAATTTTTTCTGAATGTTTTACAATATCTTGTTTATAATCTTTTTACTAAAGTATAACTACATGCTAGCAAGTTCAAAACGTAGCGATAGCACAGCGGGTAGGGCGTTCGCCTTACAAGCGGCCAACATGGCCGACCCGAGTTCGATTCCTCCGCCCCTCTCGGAGAGCCGGCAAGCTACCGAGAGTATTCGATATGCCAGACACAGTAACAACAAAGTCTCCAATGGAGATGTTACTGGTCCCGCTCGAGCAAATCGACGATCAACGGGAGGGCCTTTACCTTACCTTTACCTATTATTCTTTATAACACAAATTTAGTGAATATTGCAACTTCACATTTTTTATGAGCCAAAAGTAAAAATAATACACCAACCACAAGAAATCTTCAGTCTTACAACTCTTTATTTACCTTCCATAAGTTCATCTCTGTGATCAGACTCTGCCTTTAATGGAATCAGCAGCAACAGTAATAATGAATTCCGTTGTAGACCCCAACAGCTATTACTTCCAGATAAAGTGACCTGAGCTCACAGTAACACAATATCCTCACTTCTTAGTTGTTTACTTTGATTGTTTATGTCCTATGTAAATATAGCCTTTGGAACTCACAAATATATGACATATGCATATTAAAGTATTGTGGGACTGACCAATCCTATAGCATATGCAAATGAGGGACCAATTCTATTGCATATGCATGTGAGGGACCTAGGGGCAGCCTAGTTGATTTGGAATTTCCTTCTCACTTCCTGACATCTAGCAACAGGATTTAGAAAACTGGTAAATAGTTTGAAATTGGCATTTATAGTGCAAGTAAGAAGTAAACTCTTAATAACTCAGACGAAAAGAAACGTGTCAAAGATTTATTGGAGATATCATAGGATCAATGAAAAAGCTAGAAACTGAGTTCAGAAAGGCCCAGAAAAACAAGACAGAGAGAAGAGATTACTTTAGCAGTACAAGCTTTAGCCAATAGTGATTGTTATTGCTGGTACTGGCATTGTGGAAACTGGGTCTTAAAGTTCTGTTTTTTTTTATTTCCATACTACTGGGGTTTACTTCTACTCTAGCTAGCACTAAAAAACCTTGGAAAATTTATCTGTCTCAGATCGTTTTCTATATTTTTTGTGTCAACACAACATGTTTAAAAACAATCCTCAGTATTGTCCCAGGAAATTTTACCGAGTTTCTGAAATCTCATAACTAAACTTACAAAATATCCCCTTCTATGTGTTTTGTTTATTTGTTTAACATTCTCACTATTATTGAGTTCTAAACTACTGAAAATAAAACAGCTGGAAAGAAATATGGAGAATGTGAGATCTTATGGAAAATAGTATTTTCAAGAAAATATGAAAGGTTGTGATGACACCCTCAAGTTAACTAAGTAATCTTTTAAATGAAAGAAAGATTAATACATATTTCAGGATACTCGAATCTCTAATCTCATATATTCCCTATTCAAATTATCATGTTCATTTTCTCTACAGATGTTTTAAATTTCATGTAAAATATTGAATAAATCTTTGGAAATATTTCTTTCTGTTATGTAGACAAAGGGACTTCTTTCGCTGACTTTTTTCAAAGGAAACAAAGAAAGACTTCACTTTTGATCTTTATCTTGAATCAAGAAGTTAGGAATCTGATTATGCCGTTCTCTTTACTGTGATTTTTTTTTACATGTGCTTCACAGTGATTCATTTCAGTTACCCCTTAAACCTTAAATACATTTTTTAAACAATGATTTCTTTATCTCAGAAGACCATAGAAATATATTTACTCATTCCTCACCACATACCCTAGAATTACAAATCTCTACTGATTATTCCTAATTTGGGTGTTTGCAATATCTAGCATCAAATATATCCAAGAACAAATGATTCCAGTTTCTATGCTCTTCATGATTTGCAGTTACAAATAACAGAAAGAAATCTAGCAGAAAATGATGGTTTTTGTTGTTGTTTTTTGGAAGGATTTCAGGTAAGCCCTGGATGAAATCAATAGAAAAGTAGAGAACCAAGTTTGAACAACAGCCAAATGAGGGGAGGTATAGCCAGCATGACACGCCAGGGACAGTGTGCTACCAGTGAAGCTGTGAGCCAGCTGGACTTGGCCATTGGTCTGGTATTGCTGCCACCACAACTTCAACCTTTTTAAATCACTGTGCCTGTCTCCTGATTCTATTACAGAGTATATACCCTGTGGGTTTACTTCTAGTAAGTAAACATATTAAAATTCAGAGATATCAGTTAATCATGACTTAGTATGTACTGTGTGTCAGATGGAGCATTTTTATGTATAATATAAATGATACCAAGGTTGAATGAAATTTTCTCATTTCAAACATGAAGACACTGGATTCAGATTTTTAGATTTCAAAAAAATGACATTTCTAGTGTGGTGTATATTTACTTCAGTTCTGTCAGGATCAAACTCTGGGTCTCTGAATCACCAGTCTCTTCAACTAACTATATATTCATACTTTTTGAATGTCTTCTTTCTTATTTATTTTTGAATTGCATCACCATGATATAGAGGTAGAAATTTGTTTATGAGTGGGTTTCAGTCATACAATGATCCAACACCTGTCAGTTCCCCAATGCACAGTTTCTACCACAAATGCCTGTGGTTTCCCTTCCACCAACATCCCGAACCCCCTGGCCCAATCACCCCATCCTGCCTTTACAAGATTAATTATCTCTCTCCAACTCTCTTTCTCTCCCTTTCCTTTTGGGCATTACAGTTTATAATACAGGTACTGAAAGGTTACCGTATTTGTCTCTTTATCTACTTTCAGCCCTAAGATCTTGTTGTTTTGATCATTTCCAACTATCATTGTCATAGGGATCCCTTTGTTATTCTAACTGCTCTTCCACCACATGTGGCAAGTTTCCAACCATGAACCAGTCATTCTGGGCATTGCTTCTATGTCCTTAGATATTAATCTCATACTATGATTTTTTATGTCCCTCAAATGAGAAAACTCATTCTATGTCCCTCTTCCTCTGAATCATTTCACTCCACATCATGCTCTCCATGTCCATCCATTTGTACATTAATATCTGGACTTCACATTTCCTGGTGGCTGTGGAGTATTCCATTGTGTAGACACACATTTGTTTTTATTTTATTTATTTATTTATTTTATTCAGTTGTCTGTTCTCGGGACTCAGGTTGTTTCCAAATTCTAACTATTGTGAATAGTGCTGCAATGAACAAAGTAGTGTGGAAAGCATTTCTACATTGTGTTTTGTGAGCCCAGGGTGTATTCCAGAAATTGGTATTACTGAAATATATGGAAGATCAATTTCTACGTTTTTGAGGAAAGTCGATATTGTTTTACAAAAAGACTGGATTAGTTGGCATTCCACCAGCAATGAATGAGATTCCCTTTCTCCCAACATCTACCTAAGCACTAGTTGTTCTTGTTCTTTTTGATGTGTGTCATTCTTTGTGATGTCAGATGGTATCTTGTTGTTGAGATTTTCATCTCCCTGATGATTTGTGATGAAAGAGCATTTTTATCATGTGACTGTTGGCCATTTGTATTTCTTCATAGAAGAAATTTCTATTTACTTCTCCCTTTTTTATGATATTGGATTTTTTTCTTGTATAGTCCTACCAGTACCTTATATATCTTAGATATTGACCTCTTATCAGATGAGTATTGGGTAAATAATTTTTCCCATTCTGTTGATTGTCAGCAGTTCTTTTGAAATATAGACGTTTATTAGCTTAATGTTTATCTTAGCTTAATTAATGTCTAACTCATTTGTATATCTTTGCTTCCATTTATTTATTCAGTGGTGTTTTACCTTTCAAGAAGCCTTTATCTTCAATGTCATGGAGGGTTCTGTCTACATTCTCCTCCATGTACCTTATGGAGTTAGTGAAGTGAAGCACTGTGAAGCACTGTCCTCTCGTTGTTCGTTGATTTGCTAGAATGGACCCAGTAACGTCTCCATTGTGAGACTTGTTGTTACTGTGTTTGGCATATAATACATCATGGGTATCTTGCCAGGCTTTGCCGTGGCAGTAAGATACTCTTGGTAGCTTGCCGGGCTCTCTGAGAGAGGCAGAGGAATTGAACCTGGCTTGGCCAGGCCGGGCCTCGCACAAGGCAAACACCCTAGATCTTATATTAATATCTTTAATCCATTTCAACCTGACTTTTGTTCCTGGTATTAGACAGAGGTCAGAGTACATTTTTCCTTTCTTTTTTTTGCAAATAGCTTTCAAGTTTTCCCAACACTATTTGTTGAAGAGGCTATCCTCACTCCACTTTGTATTTCTTGTTCCTTTATAAAATATTAAGTGTGTCAGGATATTCAATTTTATTCCACTGATCTAAGCATTTGACTTTATTTTAGTACCATGTTGTTTTAAATATTACCACTTTGTAGTACACTTTGAAGTTGAGGAAGGTGATGCCTCCCATCTTCTTTAGCTGTTTGTGGGGGTTTACTGTTCCATATGAATTTCAGAAGTGCTTGATCTAATTCTTTAAAAAATGTTATGTGTCTCCTTTCGGGACTACAGTGAATCTGCATAATGCTTTGGGGAATATTGTCATTTTGTCAATGTTAATCATCCATATCTATGAGCAGGGATTTGTCTCCATTTCCCCACGCCCTCTCTTATTACTTGAAATAGAGCTTTGTGATTTTCTTTGTATATGTCTTTCCCCTTTTTAGTTGAGGTGATTCTGAGGTACTTGATTTTCCAAAACACAATTATGTATGAGATTTTTTCATATCTTTTTTTCTCCTTCATTATTTGTATACGGTAAAGCCATGAACTTTTGGATATTGATTTTGTGACATGCCACTTTCATATACAAACTTGCAGCTTTTAGAAACTTTTTTGAAGAGTCTTTAGGATTTTCTAAAATATAGTATAGTATATGTCATCTGCAAATAGTGAAAGATTGACATCTTCCTTTCCTACCTGGATACCCTTTTTTAACTTTCTTCTTGCCTAACTGCTACAGCAAATTCTTCCAGTACTATGATGAGTAGTAGTGACAAGTGTGGGCAAATTTGTCTTGTGCCTGAACTTAGAGGCCTTTAAGTTTTTCCCCATTGAGAATAATGCTTGGTGTGGGCTTTTGGTAGAAGGATTTGTCTATATTGAGGAAAGTCCCTCAACTCCCATTTTGTAAGAGTTTTAACATGAATTGTTGCTGAATTTTGTCAAATGCTTTCTTTGTAGCTATTGATATAGCTGGTGGTTTATATCTTTTCTTTTATTGATATGCTGTGGAGCGATAGCACACAGGGCATTTGCCTTGCAAGCAGCCAGCCCAGCTGAGCCGGGTTTGATTCCTCCCTTTCAGAGAGCACAGCAAGCTACCTAAAGTATCTCGCCCGCACAGCAGAGCCTGGCAAGCTAAATGTATTAAATGCATTAAATATGCCAAACACAGTAACAGCAAGTCTCAAAAAAAAATGGAGATGTTACTGGACCTACTCGAGCAAATCGATGAAAAACTGGAGGACAGTGTTGTGTTGTTGCTGTATAATGTTGATTGATTTGTAGATGTTAAAGCATCTTTGCATCCCAGGGATTAGTCCTACCAGGTCATGGTGCATGATCTTTTTAATTAGTTGATGAATTCTATTTGCTAATACTTTGTTGAGGATCTTTGCATGTGTGTTCATCATGGCCATCTGTCTGTAATATTCTTTTCTGGTGGTGATTCTGCTTGTTTTAGATATCAGCATGACATTTGCCTCATATAAACTGTTTGTGAGTGCTTCTGTTTCTTCAATTTCCTGGAAAAACTTGAAAAGGATTGGCAGTCGGTCCTTTTTAAAGACTTGAGAAAATTCACTAGTAAATCAATTTGTGCCTGGACATTTTTTTGGGGGGGAGACTTTCAATGGCCATTTCAATTTCCTTGATAGTGATAGGCTTCTCAGGTATTCCAAACCCTTGGGAGGTTATAGGAATCCAGAAACTATCCATTTTTTCTAGTTTCTCTTATTACATGGCATGGAACTCTCAAAATAATCTCTGATGATCCTTTATATTTCTGTGGCTTGTGTCCATTTTATTTACGATTTGGTTTATTTGGGTTCTCTTTCGTTGTGAGTCTTGCTAGTGGTTTATTGTTCTTGTCTGTTTCCTCAAAAAAACAGTGTTTAGTTTTGTTGATCTTTAGATTGACTTTTGGAATTTCATCTCATTAATTTCTAATCTAAGTTCTATTATTTCCTTTCTAATGTCTGGTATGGCATTTTTTAAGATCTTAAGATTCAGATCTTAAGATCTGAAGTTAAGTTATATTTAGGGGACTCTTCCTTCCTGATGAATGCTTGCAGAGCTATAAACTTTTCCTCTTAACACTGCTTTTGCTGCCTTTGCTGTATACCACAAGTTATGGTATCTTATCTCTTTATTCTCATTTGTTTCCAGGAATCTTTTGATATACTACTTGATTTCCTCTCTTAAGTCACTTGTTCAGTTGTGAGCTTTTAATTTCATGACATTTGATTTGATTTGCTGTTTCTGTATCTGATTATCTTCTTTGTTTATTTTATAGCCTGAAGTCTCTTTTTAGTATGTTTCGTAGCTTAAAGTCTATGTAGTCTGATACTGTATGACTACCCTGGAATTTTTGAGGGAGTTGTTTGCTTATAGAATTTTTTTCAGCCTTTGACTTCGAGTTTGTTTTTGCTCTGACTGTTCAGTTATGTTTTTTGCAGACATCAGGGTGTTGCGTTCAATTTTTTAATTCAAGCTGCCACTCTGTTTCTGCTGATAGGTGCATTTAGCCTATTGACATTGAGAGGGATTGTTGTTGCGGGATTTTGTCTCATCTTTCAAAATTTTGGTGTATTAAAGGTGGTTGTCTTGTCTTCAAGAAGTCTGTTTAGTTCTTCTTGTGAAAATAATTTTGAATCTATAAAGTCCTGAGTTGTTTATCTGTGATGTGTAATGTTCTTTCATATCTGAATGAGAGCCTGGCTTGGTAAACGGCTTAGTGAGCCATTTATTTCATTGAAGATTTTCACTATATCCTGCCAATATCTTTGACCCATATTGTTTCATATGATAAGACTCCTGTAAATCATAAGACTTATGCTCCTTTGGAAGTAATTTCCTTCTATTATCTTGCTTTTTTGAGTATTTTATCTCTGTATATGGTTTTCATCATTCTAATTAGGATGTGTTTTATTTTATTTTTTCAGTAAAAAATGAATTTTTTATTATTGAAACACCGTGAGGTACAATTGTAGACTCACAATTTTTTGTGCTTGGATTTCAGTTATTTGATGATCAAGTACCCATCCGTCCACCAGTGCCCATTCTCCACCCCCACCAATCCCAGTATCCCTTCCACCCCCCCCCCCCATCCCACCCCGCCTCTGTGGCAGGACACTCCCTTTTGTTCTATCTCTCCTTTTGGGTGGTGTGGTTTGCAAAAGAGGCATTGGGTGGCAATCATGTTTGGTCTATAGTCTACTTTCAGCATGCATCTACCATCCTGGGCAGATTTTCCCAGCATCCTTTATTTGGTGCTCCCTTCTCTATTTGAGCTGTCTTTACCCCTAGAGTATATGGCTGGCCTCCTACCCATGAAGTAAACCTCCTGGTATTTGTCACAGCTATTCTTGGGTGTTAGTCTCCTATTTTGTTACCTTATGTTCCCCAGATGAATGCAATCTTTCTGTGTCTGTCCTTCTCTTACTGGCTCGTTTCGCTTAGCATGATATTTTCCATGTAGTACCACTTGTATGTGAATTTCATGACTTCATTTTTTTCTAACAGCTACATAGTACTTTAGGATGTGTTTTACAATATTTTTATTTTTTTTATGGAGGATTACTGCTATCTATTCAGTCACTGATTAGCTGATTGAATTGGGCATGAACTCCACCTTACTTTTTTTTTCATAGTTTTGTTTATTTATTTATTTTTCATCCTATATTTATTTATTGAATCACTGTGGGAAAAGTTACTAAGCTTTCAGGTTTAAGTCTCAGTCATACAATGATCAAACACCTTTCCCTTCACCAGTACTCACATTTCACCACCAAGAACTCCAATATAACCCCCTCCCACCCCACCCAATGCCTGTGAGGCAGATGATTTCTACTTAACTCTTCTCTACATTGATTACATTCATCATTTCAACAGAAGATGCAACGTTATTGTTTAGAATTTCCCCCCAACAATCAGAATTGCTGAAAAGGCATTGTGAAATTCTTTGTTTTCTATAGCTGGTTTTGAGAATCATATAATGTTGTGCAGCTGCCATTGTGTGCTATTGGATTTCTGCAAAGAGCCAGATAATTTAGAGATTGGTTTCTGTGCATCTGGTATTATGGTTGTGCTGGAGAGCCAATCATGGGGGGCAACTAGTGACCTCGGTAGGGCGTGAAGGACAAGCCGGTACCGCACCCCTTCCCATGAGACTGCTGTTGCCCCGTCACCGCCGGCTCATACCTGGATTTCCAATAAGCTCTGAGGAGGCGGCCACCTTGCTGCCAGGGGGAAAAATGGCGGAAGGGAGCAACACCCTTTCCCTCCTAGGTAGGCATGGTGCCGTAGTTAACGCATGGTCCATTTACTTTTGTGCTGGAAGCTGTTGGGCTCTGCACTAAGTCCTTTGGCCTCTGGAGCCATGTCTGTGCCGGAGAGCCACTCGTGGGCAGCAACTTGTGACCTCGGGAAGGCATGAAGGACAAGCCAGTACCACCCCCCTTCCCATGAGACTACAGTTGCCCAGTCACCGAGGGCTCATACCTGACTTTCTAATAAGCTCTGAGGTGGAGGCCACCTTGCTGCCAGTGGGGAGAAAGGTGGAAGGGAGCAACACCCTTTCCCTCCCGGGGAGGCATGGAGCCATAGATTAATGCATGGTTCATTCATTTTTCTGCCGCATGCTGCCGGGCTCTGGATTAAGTTCTTTTGCCTCTGGAGCCATGGCCGTGTATGTGGTCCAGATGCATTTCTACCAAAAGCCACTGGGTTTCAAGATTTGTTTCTGAGTCTCTGGGATCATGGCCATTAATCAGCTTGATCAGTAGCCAGAGAGGGCGTTTATAGGTGGCAACTCGAGGTCTCACTGGGATGGGTAGGAAAGGGCCTGTTCCACTCCCATCTGGTGAGGCCCTACGTGTCTCATCACTGCAGGCCCAAACCTGACTGTCCTGTGGCCTCTGGAGGATGACGGTCACCAGGCCGCTAAGGCAACAGGCCAAGGCACGAAACCTATTCCCACCTGGAGTGGCCCAGCCCCAATAACCTACTGCAGGAACAGGACACATTTCAGCCAAAAGCCTTTAGGTTCCAAGATTCGTTTTTTGAATCTCTGGGATCATGGATGTTAAGCAATTTGATCAGGAACCAGAGAGGACATGCCTCCAATTATATAGCTGAGCCGGAGGTAGTTTGTGGGTGTGTCTCCCACATACCTAACTTTTGGCCATTTACTTTCTTGGTAAACTTTGCCCCAAGTGTTTGGGGTCTGACCAAAGGCACAACAGCAATTTGGGGGTACCTGAAGGCCTGACGGTGCCATCAGGCTGCTGATGTACTCGCCTCACAGGTACAGAATGACCTGCTGGCAGCACCATACCCCCTTTGTATTTCTTATAGCTGTACACTTTGGGTGTCCTGGATCTGGGTGCATGCACTCTTCAGCATGGAAATTTCTGGGAACTTTTCAGTAATGATGTCTTTGACAGTTACTTTTTCCATAGAGGTTTCTTTCTGCCCCTTTGGGATCCCAGTGATTTTCATGTTGTTCTATTTGTATTCATGCTAAGGTTCTTTTGTCATCTTTTGGTTTATTTTGAAATTCTTTTCATCCCTTACTATTGCCTGAAGATTTTCTACACCTTATCTTAAAGCTCACTGATTCTTTCCTCAGTAGCTGTTACTCTACTGCTGAGATCTTCCCGCAGTTTTTCATTTTACCTACTGTGTTTTTCAGATCTATCATTTCTTCTTGTTGTTTCATATTTCATATTTGTATGTTTTCATTTCTGCTCTTGTATCCTCTTGTATTTTATTAGCAGTGTGTTCCATGGTTCCTTTAAACTCCTTATGCATCCTTAACAGTTGCATTATAAATTTTTTATCAGAGACCTATATAGCTCATTATTACTAGTTGGGCACCTGGATTAGCATCTTAACTCACTAAGCCTGATGGGTTTCTGTATTGCTTTACCATTGTGACTTTTGAAGTCTGGGTTCTTGTGTGATTTTTGTGTGGCTGGATACTAGACCTAAGATACATTTATATGTCTAAGGTGAGTATGTAGAGGTGAAGTAATGCATGGTCATGGAATGAAGCCAAACAGTCAAACTCTTAGGGTGTCAAGCACACTGGTACCTCTAATATAAGATATATATGAAGTAACATCTTCAAGCAGACACAGTAATTTGGGAAGTTAGATGTTAGGGGCAATGACTGACCGGGGGAACAAGTTTGCACCAGTAAAATGCTGTAGAATCCTGTCCTAGGGCTTCCCTTTGTGTGAGTATGTGGGCTTCAGGCTTGATAGAGTACATAATGTGGTCAGAGTGCACTCATCTGGGTTAAATAGAGGGAAGTGATGAGGGGCAGTGTCTGGCAAGGCACTTTTTCAATTCTTTTTTATTTGTCTGTTTGTTTTTGTGAGTAATTTTAATCCCTTACTATTAGCTTTAGACCAGTTCTATTTAGGTCTACTTTTCTGTTTCTATGGATGCTACTACATTGTATGTCATATAAAAATATTCTAGAACATTTTTTCAAGGAGGTATGAATATTAGGTCACATTTGGTTGTTCTCAGGAGCTATTTCTGGTTCTTCTCTAGAGTTATCTTGGAAATGGTTGGGGAAATGATGCTGGGGACTGAATTGGGTGTTGTCTGCAAGCAAGTACATTACTCACTATACTATTGAATCAACCTAAGAAAATATTTTTTTTAGGAGTACTGCTATTTATTCAGCCACTGATTAGCTGATTGAATTGTGCATGGACTCCACCTTAATTTTTTTAATTTTTTATAATTTTATTTATTGAATCACCGTGAGAGCAGTTACAAAGTTTCCGGTTCTAAGTCTCTGTCATACAAAGAAACACCCATACCTTCACCAGTGCCCATTCTGCACCACCAACAAACCCAGTATACCCCCATCTCACACCCTCCCTCTACTTGTGGGGCAGATGATTTCCACATTACTCTCTCTCTACTTTGATCACATTCAATATTTAGACACCAGACCCACCATTATTATTTGAGATTTTACCCCAAAACTCAGATCTGCTGAAAAGGCAACAGCAGACAATTTGTGTTCTATTGCTGGTTATGAATACCATATGATGTCGCGTGGCTGCAGTAGGGCTATGTGAATTTGAAATTCTGAAATTTTAACACTTAAATCTGGAGGGATTTCTGCTAAAAGCCACTGGGTTTTGAGATTTGCTCCTGAGTCTCTGGGATCATGGCCGGGAGAAATACTTGGACCTGTGGTGGTGGAAAATGTGCACTGGTGGAGGGATGGGTGTTTGATCATTGTATAATTGAAACTCAAGCACAAAAATTTATAAATTTACAACTGCACCTCATGGTGTTTCACTGATAAAAATTTTTAAAAAAGGGCAAAGAGAAAAAAATAATTAGGAAAAAATAAATAATAAATAAAAATAAAATAAATTAAAAGCCAAAAAAACCCCCGAACATTGTAATGTGTGCTCTTAAATCATTAAAACATGTTAACATATTTGTATATACTAGCTCTGGGAATCCATTCTCTGATATGTTTTGAACCTTTTCAAAATATTAAGTTGAACATTATAAACTAGGATCATTAATTACTTTACAATTAATTACATCAATAATCATGCAGACCAAGTTTGAGTTGCTTCTGCCAATAACTAGCTAAGTGATTCTGATTTTGAATTTATGCATTATATTATTTCATTGTTGGGAAGATGCAAGTAGATAATCCTTGTAAAATATTCAATATCAAAATTAGTTTTTAGGATTTTTCAATAAATGATGCCAGGTATCAACATCATTGTGTTATAAAAATTATTAAATTTACTAATTTCTGAACATTTTCAATATAATTATTGATAAATTACTGAATCAGTAGTGGGAATAAGGAATTTTTTAAATTCATTATCATTTAAAGACACTTGAGATATGGAAACCTGTCAATCATGAAAATAAGACAAAATTTAGCATAACTAACAGAGTTCTTATTTTAGTTTTAGGTCATTTTTGGGGGGTGGGGTGGGGTTGAGTTGTCACGCCTGGCATGTAAAGGTCTTTTCCCAATCTCTATGCTTAGGTTCACTTCTGGCAGAGCTTGGGCACCGGACCATGTGTGATGCAATAGACTTAACCCAGATCTGAAGTGTCAATGCAACTGTCCCAAAAGATATTTACAAAAGTAGGTCATTGAGAGCATAATTGCTTTTTTTTCTTTTCATTGAATCCAAGTGCTGAGAGGTTTCTCACACCTCACCTCTCCCTTGGAATAAATGTTCTGCTCACCATCACCACAGAAGGAACTGTTTTCAAGGATGCAGCCATGAGAGAGAGAGAGAGAGAGAGAGAGAGAGAGAGAGAGAGAGAGAGAGAGAGAGATGTGTTGCTGAGCTCATCTGAACTGCCTGCCTGACAGAATCCCATTAACTGTTCTATATAACCTAGCAAACAGGTGCCTCGTACAAAATATAAATGTCCTATAAATATTCCCTTGCTTTTTTTTTGTCTTTGTGCCACACCTGGCTATACTCAGGACTTAGTACTGACTTTGCACTCAGAGATTACTCTGTGGGTTGTTGAGAGACCAGATGGGGTGCCAGGTTTTGAACCTGGGTCTACTGCATGAAAAATAAGCATCCTATTTGCTCTATTATCTCTCTGTCCCCTCCCTTGCTTTTGAAAGCTGCAACCAATCAGCCTGTATTATTCTGCCTCTTTCTTCTGTCTCTTCTTAACCTCCATGAATGAGATCAGTTTCATCTCATACCTGAGAATTCCAAAGTTGGAAAACAACTAGGGGAGTCAACTAGGCGACCTAAGAAACAAGTCTTTAGAAATTTTCTTATACTTGTACAATTCTACTAGAGTCTTGTATATCCTGGATATTAATTCCTTATCAGATGGGTGTTGGGTAAATATTCTTTACCCATTCTGTGGGCTCTTTCTGTATTTAGGTCACTGTTACTCTTGAAGTGCAGAAGCTTCATAGTTTGATGCAGTCCCATTTGTTTATGTTTACTTCTACTTGCATGATCAGTGCTATTTCATCCTTAAAGCTGTTTTTAGCTTCAATATTGTGGAGAGTTCTGCCTACATTTTCCTCTATGTACCTTATGGATTCATGTCTGACATAGAGGTCTTTAATCCACTTTGATCTGATATTTGTGCCTGGCATTAGACAGAGGTCAGTGTCCATTTTTTTGAAGGTAGCTATCCAGTTTTCCCAGAACCACTTGTTGAAGAGGCTTTCCTTGTTCCACTTCACATTTTTGCTCCTTTGTCAAAGATTAAATGGTCATATATTTGGGGGTCTGTGACAGAATATTCAACTTCGTGTTCCATTGGTCTGAAGGTCTGTTTCTAGCCTAGTACCCTGCTGTCTTAATTACTACTGCTTTGTAGTACAGTTTGAAGTTGGAGAGGGTGATGCCACCCATCTACCTTTTCCCAAGGATTGCTTTAGCTATTCATAGGGTTTATTGTTCCACATGAATTTCAGGAGCGTTTTGTCTATTTCATTGAAAGAAATGCCATGGGTATCCTGATAGGCACTGCATTAAATTTGTATAGTGCTTTCAGCAGTATTGACATTTTGATAATGTTAATCCTCCCTATCCATGAGCAGGGAATGTGTCTCCATTTCCTAGTGTCCTCTTTTATTTCTTGAAGTAGTGTTTTGTAATTTTCCATGTATAGGTCCTTCACTTCTTTGGTTAAGCTGATTCCAAGGTACTTGATTTTCCGAGGTACTATTGTGAATGGGATTTTTTTAATGTCTCTTTCTTCTCTTTTGTTATTTGTAAATAAGAAAGCCTTGGACTTTTGGGTGTTGATTTTGTAAACTTTCACTTTATTAAAACCACCTATTGTTTCTAAGAGCTTTTCTGTAGAGTCTTTAGGGTTTTCTAAATATACTATCATATCTTCTGTAAACAGTGATTTCTTGACTTCTTCCTTTCCTATGTATATTCCCTTGATACCTTTCTCTTGCCTAACTGCAATGGCCGAGACTTCCTGGCCATTGAATATTGAATATGAGTGGCAAAAGTGGGCAACCTTGTCTTGTGCCCGATCTTAGAGGGAAAGCTTTTAGTTTTTCTCAATTGAGAATGATACTTGCCCTGGGATTGTGGTAGATGGCTTTGATTATATTGAGGAAAGTTCCTTTGATGGGGAGAAGAAATCAATCATAAGTTTCCGAAAAATGAAATACAAATGGTCAAAAGGCACAAGGAAAAACGCTCCAGATGGATATCCATCAGGGAGATTCAAATCAAAACAACAATGAGATATCATATAACACCACATAGACTGGCACACATTCAAAAGAACAAAAGCAACCAGTGCTGGTATTGATGTGGGGGAAAAGGGACACTTTCACCGTTGGTGGGGATGTTGAACGAGTCTAGCCTTTTTGGAAAACAATATGGACAGTCCTTCAAAAACTAGAAATTGAGTTTCCATCACTTTATCACTTGATCACTTTACACCCCGTTACTCATCGATTTACTTGAGCAGTCACCAGTAACGTCTCCATCAGTCCTTGTTGCGTTCTATTGTAGCCCAATCATATCTGCTCACTCCAGGAACACGAAGAGCCTCAAACCAATTGTTCAGGGTCTTGATGAAGAAGTCCGACCATATCAAAGGTGGGCAGCCACACAAACTTTTGACATCCTTTGGAATCCAGTCAATAATGGCTCTAATCCAGTGGTCATCTCCAAATCACATTATGTGTCCAGCCCATCTGATTTTCAACGCCTTGGCAAACAAGACAGTGTCCCTAATTCTCGATCGTCGATGGGGATCAGAACTCCAGATTCTTTTTCTCTATTGAGTGAAGCATGATACTTCAAGCATAACTCTTTTGATTCCTCTTTGAGAAACCCGAATAATGTTCTCACTCTGTTTTTGTAGAGCCCACATCTCTGAGGCTTATATTAATTCAGGAAGAACAGTGGAATTGAAGAGATATGCTGGGAGCTGGAGGTTCTTCGTCCTCTTAACTATTTCTTCAACACTCTTGAAGGCGTTCCACTCTCTTCCTCCTGCACAACTCAGGTGCCAGGTCATTCATCATGTTGACTTCTTGTCATGTGACCTAGGTACACATAACTGTTGCATTAGAAGATGTTCGTTCTGTTGAGAGTGAATGGAATGTCAGGAATGAGACCATTTCACATTGTCTTTATGAAATTCAGCTGTAGTCCAACCTTTCCACACTCATGGTCAAAGTCGGCCAGCATTTATGCCACTTGGATAATATTTGGTGTTATTAGAACAATGTACAGTAGTACAGTCCTGCCGGTTTTCCATTGGGGAGGAACCTTGCATTCAGAATGGTAGTGTGTGAAGAGCTGAGACAGTATATTGATTGGTACTGATGGCAGATTCTTCAGGTGTTTGGGTCTGACCTTGTCTGGGCCGGGTGCTGTTTGCTTCTTTAACGGCGAAATGGCATTTCAGATTTTGGAAGGGAGAACATTGGGAATGACATATCCATCCTGCAGAATTTGTTATATGGATAGATAGATGTGGTTATGGAAGAGATCCGAGTAGGATTCATGGATAATCTTCTCCATTGCCTGTCTGGAAGATGTTATAGCTCCATCAGGACTTTAGAGGGCAGTCATCTTGGTCTTGTAGTTGGCGAAGGACAGGCAGTTGTTGTATACGCTTTTCCCAGCTTCTGCCGCATCTGCCAGCACTGCTACTCTTTTCTTTTTGAGTTCTTCCTTTATTGCTTCTCTGCACTGCTTTGGGAGCTCAGCCGTTTGCTTGCAGTTGCCTGAGGCTTGCACCAAGCTATGTTGGCGAAAGAGCTGGAGAGTTTTCAAAGACAGGCGTCTTTTTGTTGCTATCTCTCTCTTGGCTTTCCTTGCACAATCATGGAGGTGCTGAACCAGTTCGATCATATTCTTCATCAATGTTGTTAATGAAAGCATCTTCCCATTTTGCTGCAATAGTGCCAAAGATCTCCCAGTTGGTGGTTGTTCTGGGAGTTCTCTTAAACTTTGCAGCCCTTTCTCCCCACTCTGTGAAGTAGAATTTTGCACGATGGAGAAGGTGGTCCAGTACCATTTGGAATTTTGGGACAAAAGAGACATTGGTCAGGCAAAATCATCAATTGAATAAGATGTGGTCAATTTCATTGTGGAACCATCCACCGGGAGACTCCCATGTCCAACGTTTAGATTTGGCCTTCTGGAACTGTGAGTTACAATGAATGGTTTCGGTCAACATGATGAACTCAGACAGTCTCTCACTCTGTTTGTTCCATTCCAGGACATGGGTCCTGATATGGAGTTCTTCGGCTGATCTTCTCTGTCCTATCTTGTCATTAAAGTAGGCTACAATGATCTAGTAAAAGGTGTGGTCTTCTTTATAGAACTTCTCCAGCTCCATGTAGAGCTTCTCAATTTCTCCTTCATCTTAATTGGATGTTGGTGCATAGACAACGAAGATAGAAACTGCCAGCAGTTAGCCACATATATTCAAGTGTAATCATCTGATTCTAGTTGTTAGGCATTCGAATGAATCAATGCTCATGGCCAAGTTTGTGTTGACAAGGACACCGACACCACTAATGCCTCTTTTGTCGCATGCTCTGAGGCAAAGCTCTTGTCCAGTGTTGAAAATGGCGTGATGTTATTGATGCCTTCTCATCTCAGTCAGACCAATGTTATCGTACTTGATCTTTCACACTTGCACCATCAGGTCCTTGGTGGATGCATCTGATGCCAGTGTACATGTGTTGAAAGTACAGATATTCATTTTAGCCCTTCTTCATTTTGGCAGCCTAGTTCTGCCTAGAGATTTTATCAGCCTCTCCTTCTTCATCCTTAACACTGCTGTATTGGTGGCTCTTTCAGGGTAAGGAGGATCAGACCCATTGTATTTACCATTGTATTTACTGATTTTGGCATATCAAATACTCCAAGGATAGCTTGCTAGGCTCTGCCATGGGAGTGGAATTCTCTTGGTTCCTTGCCAGGCTCTCTGAGAGGGAGAGGCTTTTAGGGCGGCCTCTAATTGCCCTTGCAGGTGTTCCCATGGTCCAAACCATATTGGAAACCTATCGAATATGGTGTGGTAATCTTCAGAGATGGGTATTAAGTGTCTTATGATGTGTCATAAACTTTATGAGCTTCAATATGACCCTGCAATACCACTTCTGGGAATATATCCTGAGAACACAAAAAAGCACAGTAGAAATGACATCTGTACCTATACGTTCATTGAAGCACTGTTCACAATAGCCAAAATCTGGAAACAACCCAAGTGCCCTAGAATAGATGATTGGTTAAAGAAACTTTGTTACATCTACACAATGGAATGCTATGCAGCTGTCAGGAGAGATGAAGTCATGAACTTTGCTTACACTTGATAGACATGGAGAATATCATGCTAAGTGAAATGAGTCAGAATGAGAGGAACATACATAGACGGACTGCACTCATTTGTGGAGTATAAAATCACTATAACATGATGCTGACACCTAAGGATAATAGATACATGGGTTAGGTATATTACTCCATAGCTGGAAACCTGCCTCTTGAGCAAAGGGGAGAAAGCAGATGGAATAGACAAGAGATCACTAAGAAAATGATGGCTGGAGGAATCGGTCCGGGTGGGAGATGTGTGCAGAAAGTAGATAAAGGACCAAACATGATGACCTCTCAGTGTCTATATTGCAAACATA
This sequence comes from Sorex fumeus, assembly GCF_029834395.1. Classification (NCBI taxonomy): domain Eukaryota; kingdom Metazoa; phylum Chordata; class Mammalia; order Eulipotyphla; family Soricidae; genus Sorex; species Sorex fumeus. Next base: position 822,294 of record NW_026606138.1, on the reverse strand, counting down.
ATGCCCAAAAGTAGAGAGAGATGATGGGGAATAAAATGTCTGCCATGGAGACGGGGTAGGGTGGGAAAGTGGAGGTATACTGGGGATATTGGTGATGGGGAATATACACTGGTGTACAGATGGGCGTTTGATCATTCTGTGATTGTAACCCAAACATGAAAACTTGTAAGTATCTCATGGTGATTCAATAAAATGAAAAAAAAAAGAAATCTTGTCAACCAAGGCAAACTGTAGTAAGATACCCCAAAGTCACCAGACTTACTTACTAATGGGGAGGGAGTGGGTAGGGGAGAAGCCTCTGCCCTGGCCCTCTGCTCACCACAGGATTCCTGGATTCATGCCTCCACTGCCTAAGAAAGCCACAGAGGGGGAAGTATGGTGGTCAAGCAGTTCTCCGTTTATTGGCCACTGCCCATGGGTTCTTATATATACACTGGGGTTGGGGGGGGCAATCCCACACTTGGGGGGCTGGCAATTCCACATATAACATGTCAGTTAATTATTCACATATCCTGCTCTTAGGGCCAGGTTAACAATATGGGTAGGTGGGTAGTCATGCCCCTCATTCTTAACCAGAGTTCCCACCTGTGGAGACTGCTGGAGCCCCCCGGGTCTTTGTAAACAGGACCAGCTCTTGCTTCCAGGAGCAGGGGATTTGATCAACATCTCAGGCTAGCTGCTGACCCCAACACTTCTGCAAAAAAAAAAATAAAACATTCTACCATAATAGTACACTGTCGTGGATTCATCTGACTTGCCACAGATTACTGCTATTTGAGCGTTCATCCACTCCCTTTTTGGATATAGAAAAGACATTCTGTGGATAACAAATCAAACTGTACTTGGTAAATAGTACATCTCCACCATCACTGATAAGAAGAGTTATCATACACTCAAATAAACTCATTAATCATGGCTTTCCATGTGAATTAATGAGCTTACTCATACATGATAGTCAACTGAACGTGTTCTTATTGAACTCTGCTTATGAGAAAAGATATGTTCTAAATTAGTGGCCTTAAAAATAGTGCTTCCTTAGTGCTATTATCTAAGGAGAGAGTTTGCATAATCTTTAATGCATGAATTAAAAAACGAATACATACCCTGGACAATGTGAACCCAAGGAACTTACTATAATCATTATTTCAGATCACAGGGTTCTTGAGTGAAATAAAATTACTTATTTTGGGACTTGCACCATATTTTATTTTTCCTTTACTTGTATTATTGGTGCATTATCTGCATCCTGTACAACCAAATAGCCCCCGGACAAGCCATTATCATGCTAATAAAACCCCTTGCTCACTGCTATAAGTAGATTATGGGAGAGGAGGCATGTAAGGTCACAAGGGCTGTTTATGAGGGGAATAATGTTGAAGGAGGTTATTGATAAGACTTTCCCACCATTTAATATGAGATTTGAACCTAAGTAATTGGAGGCATACTAGCCCTCATCCTTGGATGGACTCTATAATCCACTGTTTCCACAACAGAAGTTGTTTCAAAGATGCACATTTAAGTTAAAGATATGTTGATGAGACATGTATGATTAAATTCCACTAAAGTCTCTAGATAAACTTTTGAGATTCTGGTGGTCAATAATGTGGATTCACTCACTTTCCAACAACTCAAATCAAGCCTTCTAAGTATGTTCCTTTGCTTCTAAAACTGCCATCTACCAATATGAAATAGCTTGCCTCTTTCTTTCATCTGTACTTACCAGAGTCAGTTTCACTTTTCATCTAAATAGAAGTTGTAAATGAACAAAAATATTGTGTTGTGTGTCGTAAAATGACTTAAAAATAGGATACTTTCAGAAATAGCTATAATATGAACAAATTATATTTTCATACATTAGTCTTAGCCTGGCAAGCTACTCATGATGTATTCGATATGCTAAACACGGTAACAACAAAGTCTCCAATGGAGACGTTACTGGGCCTGCTCGAGCAAATCGATGAACAATGGGAGGACAGTAACAGTGACAGTGATAGTCTTAAAAAAAGTTATTTATTTTGTAAAATAATTCTGCACTGAACTGCACTGCACGGAACTGCACTGCATTGCACTATCCTCCCATTGTTTATCGATTTGCTCGAGCAGGCACAATTGTGAGACTTCTTGTTATTGTTTTCGGCATATTGACTATGTCATGGGTAACTTGTCAGGCTCTTCCATGTGGGCAGAATACTCTCAGTAGCTTGCAGGGCTCTCTGAGAGGGGCAGAAGAATTGAACTCAAGTCGGCAATGTGCAAGGCAAATTCCCTACTCACTGTACTATCGATCCAGCCCAAAATAATTCTGAGAGAAAATATTAACAATGTCTAGGAAGATGACAACAATTGAAGAAGATATTCAGAAAGACTTTTTATATATTTCTTATTTTCTTCATTAAATTAATAATGTTAATGAATTTATATTTATTTTTAACTCTAAAAGACAACTAGTAGGAAATTCAAATCAGTTAAAAATAAAGGTGCACAATAGAAATCCATTAACATTTAATGAGAATAATTCTAAACTAGCTTATAAATATAAAGGCATTTCAAGTAAGGAAAATTCAAAATAAAACATGAAATATTAAAAATAATATTTTATTGATTGAATTAAATAGTATAAATGATTTAATGTATGCATGAAATATTACTTTGGAAAATTAATATCTGATCTATACTTTCAAAAAATTAAAAATGAAATAATAAAATTGAACATAATTTTTAAGCTAATTGAACAGGAAATAAAGCTTTTTTGCATAAAAACAAAAACTGACCAATTTGCCAGATATCAAAATATATCAAAATGTCATAGCTTAATAGGGTCTATATTTACATAAATAAGATAAATTATATGTTCAAAATACATTTATAGGAACATTCTGAGAAATAAATTAGAGATATTTATGAAAGTGACATTTGTTTAGCTTAAAAAATTATGATAGACATTTTTGTTTATACAAAATTAAGTAAATGCAAAAATAATCAGAGATTGCAAGATCATTTATGTCCTGTTCCTGATTATATCTCTCAGAGGTCATCATTATTCTCAATTTTTCAAAAAATGAATTATCTGGGGCTGGAGTGATATGATAGCACAGCAGGTAGGGCATTTGCCTTATACGCGGCCTACTCGGATTTAACTCCCAGCATCCCATATGGTCTCCCGAGCATGACCAGGAGTAATTCCTGAGTGCATAAACCAGGAGTAACCCCTATGCATCGCCAGGTGTGACCCAAAAAGAAAAAAAAATTTTTCTACTTAATCTTTACTTCACTGTATTGACCCATGTATATGTACCAATAAACCATCTTTAATTTAGTTATATCTTGTTTTTTATCACTGTCACTGTCTTCCCGTGGTTCATCAATTCTGCTTGAGAGGGCACCAGTAACGTCTCCATCGTGAGGTTTGTTACTGTTTTAGACATATCAAATACACATACGGAGCTTGTCAGGCTTTGCCTTGTGGTTGGTGTACTCTGCAGTAGCTTGCCAGACTCTTCAAGAGAAGTAGAGGAATTGCTCCAGGGTCAGCTGCGAGCAAGCCAAACACCCTACCAGCTGTGCTATCGCTATACTTATAAAAGAAATTGTATTCTGTGTATATTTCAGCAATTTTAATATTTTTCTCAAACACATAGTTTTGAAATTCCTCTGTGATGGTGCTTGTAGCAGCAATTTGCTCATGTACACGTCTTTATTCTATTCTATGAATACCACTCTTATTACTATATAGGCATTTTTCTTTCTAGCTTTCTCTTTGTTGTAGCTTTTATTCACACACACACAAAACAACAAGGGAGAAATATATGACTATGTCAATTCAGGTAAAATCTTTGACAAAATTCAACTGCAATTTATCACAGAAACTCATAGAAAACCAAATATAAAAGGAAACTTTTTCAGTTGATAAAATATTTTCCACGGTAAAACATCACAATGATGTTAGGATGTTTTCCTGTCTGAAAAGTAAGTCAAGGTTTTTAACACCTTTATTGCTCCTATAGAATCCTATACAGTCCTATGTGACAATAAAATAATCTTTTGGGGGCAAACAATCAAGATTGGAATAAGAAGAGTGCTATAAGAAATGAAAACTCCAAATATCTCCAGAACCTTATTGCAGAATTGAGCAGGTTACTTATTTGTTGGGCTGGAACAGTAACACAGCAGGTAGGGCATTTGCCTTGCATGCGGCCGACCTGGCTGACCCAAGTTCCATTCCTCCACCCTTCTCAGAGAGCCCAGCAAGCTATGGAGAGTATCTCGCTCACATGGCAAAGCCTGGCAAGCTTCCTGCGACGTATTCAATATGCCAAACACAGTAACAACAAGTCTCACAATGTTACTGGACCCGCTCGAGCAAATCGATGGACAATGGAAGGACAGTGCTACAGTACAGTGCTACTTATTTGTTAGAAGATATGTATTGATCATTACATCAAAAACATTTGAGAATCAGGAAAAGACATCCAACTGGATTAATGACAACAATTCAGAATTCTCACAGGGTCAGGAACTGTGCTTCTTACTAGTCATATTTAGAAATCACATAAAAGTCCAAATTTGTAAGCAATGAGCAACAGCCCTACATTAAGACCGACTTTGGACTCACTTGGAAAACTAGAAGATGTGATCTAGATGGACCATTATGGCCTGACCAATAGTACGGAAGCTAGGGCCTTTATCTAAAATGTAGTCGACATGGTTTAGATCCCCTGCATCCCATATGGTTCCCTAAGCATCTCCAGAAATAATTCCTGAGTGCAGAGCCAGGAGTAATCTCTGAGCAACGCAGAGTGTGACCCAAAAAGCAAAAAAAAAAGGAAAAAAAAGTAAAAGGACCAAATGTTCCAAAGCAACTCAATTACACTCTAAAAACAGACAAACAGACATTAGGGAGATTTTTAATGATATAAATATCTGACCAACAAGATAAAATTTGCATGTCTCACATCCAATTAGAAATTTTTAAACATTTAAAATAAAAATTAAGAAAAGATGTTACACTTTCAACAGTTCAGGAATAAATATTTCAATAAAAAAATTAAAGTGATTGTTATTTGTATCTATGAAATCCCCATCAGCAGTAACACATATAGATCATATTCAGTATATTTATTAATTAAAAAATTATTTATTACAAAAGAAAATACTACTTTTCATCCCTTTACTTATGGGACTGGAGCGATAGCACAGCGGTAGGGTGTTTGCCTTGCTCGCAGCTAGCCCAGCAGAGTATAGTTCAAGTCCTCTGCCCCTCTCGGAGAACCCGACAAGGTGCTGAGAGTATCTTGCCTGCATCTCGCCCGAACAGCAAAGCCTGGCAAGCTACCTGTGACATATTTAATATGCCAAACACAGTAACAACAAGTCTCAAAATGGAGACGTTATTGGGCCCGCTCGAGCAAATCGATGAACAACGGGAAGACAGTGACAGTGACTTATTACAACTATTATCATGCAAATTTCGTGTTACCTTCTGATCTTAAAGGGATTCATTTAATGACACATAATTTGATCCAGATACTCCTCTAATCCAGATACTTTTCTAATTTCTTCCCTTGGAAATCTTTCCTAATGTTACCTAAAGTTACTTTTTTCTAATTCTTCTTCTGACTTAATATTTTTTATTTATTCCAGGCAGTCTTTTACCCTCAATGCATCAATGAAACCACTTATCAACGTCATGATACCACTAAATCTTGGGGCTACTTAATTCCATTTTACTTGAGCTACTGGCAGCATTTGATCTCGTTGACCACTCCTTCTTTCATAAAATACAATCTTTATTATTTTCTCATGTCACACTTTCTTGACTGCTCTATTTCACTTTGCTATTTTTCAGTTACCTTTACTATCTCATCTTCTAAATTTTGGGATTGATTTAGGAACTTGCTGTTTCCTCCTATTTTATCTTTTATTTATGTTCATTCTCTTTATGCTTCTAGTAGACCCATGGCACAGTGGGTAGGGCGTTTGCCTTGCACGCGGCCGACATAGCCAACCCAAATTTGATTCCTCCGCCCCTCTCAGAGAGCCCGGCAAGCGAGCGAGAGTATCTTGCCAGCATGGCAAAGCCTGACAAGCTACCCATGACGTATTTGATATGCCAAACACAATAACAAGTCTCACAATGTTACTGGGCCCACTAGAGCAAATAGATGAACAACAGGAGGACAGTGACAGTGACAGCGACTAAAGAAATACAGTGATTTATCTTCCATTTAAACTGTCACTTATTTTGTAACTCATCTGTTTAATTGGCATAATGGAAATTTTATTTGCCTAAAAGGCACTGAAACGTAACGTTGAATCCAAACATTTTCCCATAGTTGATTTTCATAATGTTCTTCACTTAATAGTGATTTTATATTTTTACTATTTTTCTCCAGTTTTTATATCCAAAGAACATTGGCAATATGTTTTATTCAGCTCTTTGTTTCACTTTTCACGTCATTACCCACTTGTCCACTAATGACATTGATCTCTGTTAAGTATATAGAAATGCAAGCACTTATCATGATGTGACAGCCACTCATATTCTTGCTTGATTCCAGTTCTCCTGAATGTTTTTTTCAAATGACATATTCTCTGTGAATCTTCTCAAATGATACTTGTAAAAGTTCAACAAACATTACATATGCCAGCAGACCCTTTCAAGTCACATTTTCCCTCTCATTTACACGTATCAAAAGCATGCTGCATCTTTTTCTAATTCTTTTTCAAATTTATATTTCATTTACGATGTCTGTACATACCTGCCACACTCTTTTCTTATTTCGTTTTTTTCTAAATTGCTCCTGGTGAAGCTCAGGGAACCACATGGGATGCAAGGAATTGAACTTGGAACGCATATGTGCAAGGTAAATACCCTACCCACTGTATTATCAGTCGGGTCCTGTGTTTCTGATTTTTTTTGATGCAGTCCATTTTCATAGGTGTAAAACGGTGTCTCGTTTGCATTTTTATTTCAATAATTATGAGTATTTATTCATGTTCCAATTGACCATCTGTTGTAATATTTGAAGTGTCTATTCAGCTCTTATCTCCATTTTTTTGATGGATTTCTTGGATTCTTTTTGAGTTTCTGCTGCATGTTGAATATTAGTTCTTTGCCAGATATATGGAGTACATATATTTACCCACATTCAGTAGAATGTCTTTTTGTTTTAATGATAGTTTTTTGCTCTCATTTTTTAACTTTTGCCTCTCCTTCATAAAAGTATAGATTTGAATTCACAAACAGGGTTTCTTTTTTTAATTTTTTTTTTTTAGCGAAACACCATGAGGTACAGTTGTACACTTATAAATTTTTGTGCTTGGATTTCAATTATACAATGATAAAATACCCATCCCTCCACCAGTGCCCATTTTCCACCACCACGGGTCCCAGTATTCTTCCTACCCTCATCACCCCCATTCCCACCCTGCCTCTGTGACAGGGCATTCCCTTTTGTTCTCTCTCTCCATTTGGGTGTTGTGGTTTGCAAGAGAGGCATTGAGTGGCAATCATGTTTGGTCTATAGTCTACTTTCAGCATGCTTCTCTCATCCTGGGAGGATCCTCCCAGAACCCTTTAATTGGCACTCCCTTCTCTATCTGAGCTCTCTTTTACCCTAGCATGTGTGGCTGAAACTTTGGTACATCTACCCAAACAGGGTTTTTAAAATACAATCATCATAAAGTGCTTTACTTTGATTTCCTTAAAAAAATTGTATTTACTTATAAGTCATCAATCCATTTTTGTTAACTTTTGAGTGTAATGTGCATTAATGATCTATTGCCAGATTTTTCATGTTACTACCCATTTTTCTAATGGATGTTTTTGAGATATCCCTTTTTCTATATTCTCCTTTTGGAAATTTTTTCATAAATTGTTTAATTATGTGGGGACTTAATTCTATTTTTTTCAATTATAGTTTAGTTGTAACTATAATATCAAGCTGTTTGATTATTATGAATTTGAGTATATTTTGAATTCATTAAATGAGATGTCTTCGTTATTTTCTTTTGTCTCAGGACTATCTTCCCTAACAAGGTGTTTTATAATTTCATAAAAATTTAGTATTATTTGTTTTATTTCCTTAAAGAACGTGATACGGATTTTTAAAGAACTTAAAGTTGTTTTTGATCTACTAATGTTTTAGATTTTATGGACATTCTTACAATATTAGTTCTTAGAGTCCATGAGCAAAAAATATTTTTATATCTCCATATATTTCTACTATTTCTTTTAATAGTGACTGTATTTTTAGAGTGCTATTATTTCACTTCTTTAAGTTTATTCACAGGCATTTAATAGATCAAAACACGAGTACAAAGGCTGGAGCTACAGTACAGTGTGTAGGTCATTTGCCTTGGACTTGGTGACCCTGGGCTTGATTCCCAGCACCCCATAAGGTACACTGAGCCCCGAGTGATCTCCTGAGTGATCCCTGAGTGCAGAGCCAAAACTAAGCCCTGAGTACTCATGGCTGTGCCTCACCCTCTAAAAGCAAACAGACAAATAAAGAACATGATTGCAAAAGGGACTAAAGTTTTTTCTTAGTTGCTTTGATGTATAAATGTAATAGATTTATCTTGTTAGTTTACATATTCAAGTAGATTTTTTCAGTGGAGCATTTAAGATTTTATGTTTATATGATTATATCGATAGGCACTGTACTGCACTGTCCTCCCGTTGTTCATCGATTTGTTCTAGCGGGCCCAGTAACGTCTCCATTATGAGACTTGTGTTTGGCATATTGAATACATCACGGGTAACTTGTCAGACTTTGCTGTGTGGGCGAGATACTCTTGGTAGCTTGCCAGGCTCTCCGAGAGGGGCGGAGGAATTGAACCTGGCTTGGCCAGGCCAGCTGCGTGCAAGGCAAATGCCCTACCGCTGTGCTATCACTCCAGCCCCATATCGATAGGACACAAGTAAAATGTTGTTTTTTCTTGACTTCATTGATTCTTTTTCATTATATTTTAGTTGCATTTTGTTTTTTTCTGTATTAACTTATTATCTTCATTTCATTGAATTTACATTTATTTCTTTTATTTTTTTGCCAGTTCTTTTAGGCTATTTTTTAGATTAGTTGAGGTTTTTCTGTTTTCCCACTGTAAGTCTGTATTGCTATTACTTCTGTCTTATCACTGCTTATGCTGTGTCTCATATATTCTGATACTTCATGTGTTAATTTGTTTTTGTTTACAGATATTAAACAAAATATTTGCATATGCAGTTTCTTGACTTAAGAGTTCTATTCTGGGACTATAGCTTAATTATAGGCATATTTATTGGAGCTTGGAATGTCAATAAATAAATGGAATAAAAATATTAAAATAAACTAGTTTTAAGCTATTATATTAGAATTTGTGCATTTATTAAACAGGGTGATATCACATATATATGAAAGCACATATATATGAACTATTTTTGAGAGCACATTTGGATTCATAGTGGAAAATTCATAAGTGTATTCCCTGTCATTATAAATATATATGTCTTTATATCTATATCTATTCTATATACAGATTTCCCACTATCCACATCCTGAATGGTGCATTTATTGTTGCAGACAAAGTAATATTAACTCATTATTATCACTTCAAGTATAAAGTTAAATTAATGATAAATTGATAAATGTTTGTGTTATAAATTCTATATCAATTATATTTAAAAGGACATTCATTTTCAAACAGTATAAATCATTTTATATCACTATCACTATCACCCTGTTGTTCTTCAGTTCGCTCAAGCAGGCCCAGTAATGTCTTCATTCATCCCTGTCACATGCAAGTGTAGCCCAATGACATATTGGGGGCTCCTTCAGGGTCAGGGGAATGAGGACCATTCATTGTTACTGTTTTTAACATATCAAGTACGCCATGGGTAGCTAGTCAGGCTCTGCTGTGCAGGCGTGCTACCCTCAGTAGCTTGCCGGGCTCTCCAAGACAGATGGAGGCTTTGGGGGCAGCCTCTAATCACCTTTACATGTGTTCCCAGTCAGGTATATAGGCGGGTATGATACTCTCAGTAGCCTGCTGGGTTCTCTGAGAGTGAGAACTAGAGAACAAGAGGTCAAGTGGCCACAAATGCAGCCGCACGCTTCTGGGAGCTTGGTTTTATAGTCTCTGGATAGCCATTGATGGGGTTACATGGCAGTTGGTGGGTGTAACTGTCTAGCTACTGGAAGGTGGGAGAGCTGGGTGGAGGAAGCGCAGTCCCGAACTGAGCAGGCTTGGAGATCTCAGCCCCGGGTCCCTCACACCTGGGTTACTCTACCAGTTCCTCGTCCAAGCATGTGGAGAGTGGTTTCACCATGGCTTTGGCTGGGTCCTGGAGGTCTTCAGCTGTCATGGCTCTGCTCGGGGCAGAGAGGGAAACTCAACCCGCCCTCCTCCAAGGGTCCCCAATGAGGACAGCCAGGCATGGGGGCAGGAGACTCTGCCTTGTTCTCATCTGGGAGCTTGGTTTTATCATTTTATATCACTTAATCACTTAATCCCCGTTATTCATCGATTTATTCGAGCGGGTGCCAGTAACGTCTCCATTCATCCCGGTTGCGTGCTAGCATAGCCCAATGATATCTGTTCGTTCTAGGAACATGCAGAGCCTCAAACCGATCATTTAGGGTCTTGACGAAGAAGTCTGACCATCTTATAGGTGGGCGTCCACGTGATCTTTTGATGTCCATTGGAATCCAATCAGTAATGGCTCTAGTCCAGCGGTTGTCTGTAAACCTCATTACGTGTCCAGCCCATCTGATTTTTGATGTCTTGGCAAATGAGACAGCGTCCCTGATTCTTGAGCGTTGACGAAGATCAGAACTCCGGATTCTATCTCTCATTTGAGTGAATCGTGATATTTCAAGCATAGTTCTTTCGAGTCCTCTTTGAGAGACCCGAATAGCGTTCTCATCCTGTTTTCGTAGGGTCCAGGTCTCTGAGGCATATGTTAATGCAGGAAGAATAGTGGAATCAAAGAGATGTGCTCGTAGCTGGAGGTTCTTTGTCCTTTTAGTTATTTCTTCAATGCTCTTGAAGGCATTCCAAGCCGCTCTCTTCCTCCTGCGCAACTCAGGTGCCAGGTCATTCATCATGTTGATTTCTCGACCTAGGTATTATAACTGTTGCATTCGGAGATGGTGGTTCAGTTGAGAACGAATGGAGCATCAGGAATAAGGCTGTTTCTCATAAACATTGTCTTCGTAAGATTCAGCTGTAGTCCGACCTTTCCACATTCACGGTTAAAGTCGTTCAGCATTTCTGCCGCTTGGCTGATGTTTGGTGTTATTAGAACAATGTCATCAGCAAAGCGGAGGTGGTGTAGTTGCCAACCATCTATCTTCACTCCCATGTTTTCCCATTCCAGTCATCGCATGATGTTCTCGAGGGTGGCACTGAAGTATTTTGGTGAAATGGTATCACCCTGCGGAACCCCTCTCTTGATATGGATGATTACTTCTTTGTAGAATGGTGAGATCTTGGTAGTGAATCCGCAATAGAGCTCACGAAGGATCCTGATGTATTGAGTTTGTACACCCTGATTGGCTAGGGCTTCCATGACCGCTTCCATTTCAACAGAATCAAAGGCCTTCTTTAAATCAATGAACGTTAGACAGAGGGGCATCTTGAACTCCCGAGATACCTCAATGAGCTTGGTTATTGTGTGGATATGGTCGATGGTACTGAATCCTTTTCGGAATCCAGCTTGTTCACATGGTTGTCCTTCATCTAGTGTTCTGCTAATCCTATTCAGGATGACTCGAGTGAATAGTTTGTAGATGACAGACAATAGGCAGATTGGGCGATAGTTGCCAATGTCGTGGATGTCTCCTTTCTTGTATAGTAGTACAGTTCTGCTGGTTTTCCACTGGGATGGAACCTTGCATTCAGACAGGCAGCGTGTGAAGAGTCGAGCCAATGTATTGATGAGTACTGATGGTAAGTTCTTCAGGTGTCCAGGTCTGATCTTGTCTGGGCCAAGTGCTCTTTGTTTCTTTACCGACGAGATGGCATGTTGGATTTTGGAAGGGAGAACATTGGGAACGACATATCCATCATGTGGTATCTGGTATGTGGGCAAGTGGATGTGGCTATTAAAGAGATCTGAGTAGAAGTCATGAATAATCTTCTCCATTGCCCTTCTGGAAGATGTGATAGATCCATCATGATGTTGGAGGGCAGTCATCTTGGTTTTGTAGTTGGTGAAGGACAGGCGGGCATTACGAATGTTTTTCCCAGCTTCTGCTGCATCTATCAGTACTGCTGCTCTCCTGTTTTTGAGGTCATACTTGATGGCTTCTCTGCACTGTTTTGCCAGTTCGGATGTTCGCTTGTGGTTGCCTGAGGCATGTGCCAAGCCACGTTGGCGAATAAGTTCAAGAGTGTTCGAAGAAAGATGGTTTTTTTGTGGTTATCTCTCTCTTGGCATTCCTTGCACAATCATGGAGGGGCTGAATCATTCGATCGTATTCCTCATCAATGTTGTCAATGACGGCATCTTCCCATGTTGCCGCAATAGAGCCAAAGAGCTCCCAGTTGGTGGTTGTTCTGGGAGTCCTCTTCTTAAACCTTGTATTCTTTTCTCCTCGTTCTGTGAGGTAGAATTTTGCACGAAGAAGACTTTGGTCTGATCCCGTTTGGAATTTTGGGACAACAGCAACATCGGTTAGGCAAAACCGCCGATAGAATATGATGTGGTCTATTTCATTGTGGAACCGTCCATCGGGAGACTCCCATGTCCAACGTTTAGATTCAGCCTTTTAGAACTGTGAGTTACCATGGAAGGTTTTGGTTGACATGATGAACTCAGACAGTCTGAGTTTTATTATCAAAATTGATATTTTGAAAGACTGCTGACCCCTAGAGAAAAAACATCCATTTTATCTCAAGGATTAATAATGCAGACTAATATTTAGTAATCTATACCTTGTACATTCAGTAATATTCTTTCTTTTATCTGAGGGAGGGCCCATATTTGGCTATTCTCACAGTATATTCCTAGGTCTGCATTCACATATCATCTCTGGCAGGCTTACTTAGGTGACTTTATGGGAATAGGGGATTAAGTTCAGCTCAGCTGCATGCAAGGCAATCGTTGTACTCCTTGTACTATCTCTCTGGCTCTGTATTTAGTATGTAGCACTGTAGCACTCCCGTTCATTGATTTGCTCGAGTGGGCGCAGTAACATCTCCCTTGTGAGACTTGTTACTGTTTTTGGCATATCAAAAACGCCATGGGGAGCTTGCCAGGCTTTGCCATGCAGGTGGGATACTCTCGGTAGCTTGCTGGGCTCTCCGAGAGGGGTGGAAGAATCGAACCCGGTTCATCCAAGTCAGATACATGCAAGGCAAATGCCCTTCCAATGTGCTTTATACTTATAAACATGTGTTTTTGTTTAATCCTGGATTTCTACTAGTAAAATCAATTAATCATATTATGAAAGCACCACTTTTAGAAAAGAAAAATGAAAACCTAGAGAATTATTAGAAATTCCCAAATTTATGAAAGATATTTGAATACAATCACTAGTGGATCAAGTTTGCCTTACATAAGATTCTGGATGTACTTTAATTCAGATGTTTGCAAAAAGTTAAGATAAATTTTCAAACTATTATAGTGTCATCTGAAAATCTAAATTTCCCAGTGATCTTGAAGTGTTCTAATATCTTGAAAATAGAATTTAAACTGCATTCCAAAAGTAAAAAAAATCTAATCTATTAATCCACCCACACTTGATATCAGAGCCATAAACAGCTTTCTCAGGTCAGTGGAGAGGATAACGGGTTTCTGAAAGATTACCACTCAATAGAGAAATGTTTAAGACACCATGTTGCCTTGTTTGGCTCAAGATATCAATTCCCAAAAGTTTCAAGAAACTCCCAATAAAGTCTGAAAGAATTAGCTTCAAACATGTGACCTGACTAAAAGAAAAAACTGAAAAAAACTTTCTATATTCTATATTGATTAGGCATATTGGCTCAATAAAAAATTAAGACAGATTAAAAATCAAGTAAACTAACATAGGTTTGTTGATTGCTTTGTTATACTAATTTCAAAACTTCTATCAAAAATATGCAACTTTGAAAATTCTAAATGTTCCTGTTGCCTGAGTGCCTGAGTACATTACATAACTGGAAATATTTTTTCCTAGAGACTGAAGTAATGGTTTCATAAATTCGCACTCCTTTTGCTGTTGACTTAGAGAAGATAGAGCAGAATACAAATTGCCTTTTAGGTAATAATGTTCAATATGGTATATTTTTACTGCTTCTCAGAAACCATCAATCTATTCATTTTTTTATCTTTATATTAAAGTAAAAAAGATAAATATTTCCTAAATATCTTGGGAATTAGATTCCTAGAGTGAAATAGTTGTGGGAATGCTATCATGTTAGGAAAATTATAGAGGGCTACATGAGTTTTAGGTACAGTTCTGTCATTGCAAAACAGGTTCACTTGGTTAAATCAGTTAATCATACTTGCATCAGATTTATGTAAAGGAAAATTGCTGCTGTAATTTTATAGAACTCCATGAGATGTCATATTTATCTGAGTTTCATTTAAAAAGTGCATATACTTTTAAAATTTGTCTCATGTTTATGTGCCAATAAATCATATTTTCTGTAAGCTTCCTTTTTTTACCAGTTAGGCACCTGCAGAAAGATAATTTATTGTCATAATGATTTGGAGACAAATTCCAATGGCAACATTGAATGTTAAACACCTCAAGAGAGGAAATTGATAGATAGTACTACAGTAAAATGCTTACCTTGCATGCAGCTAACCTAAGTTTGATCCCTGCACCCCAGATGGTTTCCCACGTCCTACAAGGAGTAATCCCTAAGTACAGAGCCTGGAGTAAGCCCTAGGCACAGTCGGGTGTGCCCAAAAATAAAAAAAAAAGGAAAAAAACAACAAAATCTCAAGAGGTTCTATGAGATGCATGCTTCCTGAGACATTTGTAACTACAGTGCAAAATCAAAGTTTATATTACTTAAAAAAGCAACGTGTAAACGTTGTAACGTTCAGAGGATCACTCTTGGGTGCACTAAGGTCACCAAATGCCGTGCCTGAAATTGAATTGGGGTAAACCAAATGCAAGACAAATACCTTATTCCCCCAATTTCTTTGGTTCCACTTTCAGATTTTTCAAAATTATTCTTGAACTTCAGAGATCACTACAGAGAGTAAAGTGCTTTGTTGTATGTGACTGGCTGGTTTGATCCATTTATTTCCCAGAGCCTTCCAGAACTCATACTTAAAGGCAGAGCCAGAGATATGTCCTAAGCACCTCTAGGTGTGGCCTCCAAACAAACAAACAAACAAAAAAAAAACCTGCTTTTTCTTTTGCATTAAAAATAATCTAGTTGTTTTGTCTGTCATTAAAAAATAAAAAAGAGCAAGTTTAGGTGAATATGTTCAATTATTGCTATTTTATATATACTCCACAATGGAATATGTAACTCATGAGCTAAGGAGAAGAATAGAATAAAATTTATAATAGAATTGCATTATTCAACTGGCACCATAGCCACATCTTTTTTTCTGCTTTTTGGGTCACACCCGGAAATGCTCAGGGGTTACTCCTGGCTCTACACTCAGGAATTAATCCTGGCAATGCTCAGGGGACCATATGGGATGCTGGGATTCGAACTCAGGTTGGCCGCGTGCAAGGCAAACGTCCTACCCGCTGTGCTATCGCTCCAGCCCCGATAGTCAAATATTTTAAAAATAGTGGTCTAAATTATTATGCAGGATAAAAGTGCATGTGCAAAAAATCATTTGATCACTTGACATCCCCTTACTCATTGATTTGCTCGAGTGGGTGCGATATATCTCCATCTGTCCCTGTTGTGTGCTAGTGTAGCTCAATGGCACCTGCTTGCTCCAGGAACACGAAGAGCCTCAAATCCATCATTCAGGTTCTTGACGAAGAAGGCTGACAGTCTCATAGGTGGGTGACCACAAGGTCTTTTGATGACCTGTGGACTCCAATCAGTAATGGCTCTAGTCCAGCGGTCGTCTCCAAATTGCATTACGTGTCCAGTTCATCTGATTATCGATGCCTTGGCAAACAAGACAGCGTCCCTGATTCTCGATTGTAGACAGAGGTTGGAACTCTGGATTCCTTATCTCATTTAAGTGAAGCGTGATACTCCAAGCATAGCTCTTTCGATTCCTCTTTGGGAGATACGAATGTTTTCATCCTGTTTTCATAGGGCCCAGGTCTCTGAGGCTTATGTTAATGCAGGAAGAACGGTGGAGTTGAAGAGATGTTCCCAGAGTTGGAGGTTCTTTATCTTCTTAGCTATTTCTTTGATGCTCTTTAAGGGATTCCATGCCACTCTCTTCCTCTTGTGCAACTCAGGTGCCAGGTCATTTCTCATGTTGAGTTCTCGACCTAGGTACACATAACTGTTGCATTCTGAGATTTTTATTCCATTGAAAGTGAATGAAATGTCAGGAACGAGTTTGTTTCTCATGAACATTGTCTTCGTGAGATTCTGCTACAGTTAGACCTTCCACACTCACGGTCAAAGTTGGCCAGCATTTGTGCCACTTGGCTAATTTTTGATTTTATTAGAATTATGTCCTCAATGAAGAGGAGGTGATGTAGTTGCCAACCGTCTACCTTCACTCCCATTTCTTCCCATTCCATTTGTTGCATGATGTTCTTGAGGATGGCACTGAAGAATTTCTGTTAAATGCTATTACCCTGCCGAACCACTCTCATTGATGTTGATGATCACTTCCTTGTAGAATGGTGAGAACCTTATAGTGAAATCATAATACAGCTCACAGAGGACCCTGATGTATTGAGCCTCGCAAGCTTTCCATGGTGTATTCGGTATGCCAAAAACAGTAAAAACAGTGCAAAAAATAAGATATCCAATTATCAGAATTATTACATACACATTGCATTCCATATTGAAACTATAAGTAATAGTGTACCTAATATATGCTGAATTTAGTATATCATATATTACAAATAAAATGTGACTTCATGAAGACCTGATGCTTAAATAATTTATTCATTATTTTGTGTACCAATATGTCGACATTACACTTGGTGCAATTAACTAAATTACTAACAGTATTTTAGATGTTCTTACAATTATACTAACAATATGAAGGAAAGCATAAACTAAGGGTATGAGTAATGAATGATATTTTACCTTCATAGTTTGAGAGTCATCAAGGAAATATGAAATAATTAAACTTTCATAACTTCCAATTAATGTGATCTTCAATTATTCCCAATGTAGACTTTAACCATCCATGATATTTTCAAGATAAAGCAATACCTAAAATAATCTAAAAATCCAGTAGGCAAAAAGATGGTTTAAAACTTTGCCTGTTAGAGAAATACAGTCAGATTTTATAGTAGTAGTTCTCACTGTACAATCCTTTGACCAGCAACATTAGTATTACCAGGAGCTTGTTAGAAAAGCAAAACTACTGTCACTATCTTAAACACACTGAATCAAAATTTTTGAATGAGAAGTCAAAATAGATGAATGTAAACATGTCTTCCATATTTATATATGCTTCATTAGAAGAACAATTAGACTTATTGATCTAGATCCCTTTGTACTATAGATATAATTTTTTTTAAATTGTCACAAATTATGTAGAATAGACATTGACATAAAGAAAATTTTGACTAGGAAAATTATATGAAAGTTAGCTTCCTTGTATTAGCCCTAATGGGATGAGAATGAAGTTACTCTCCAGAAAATAGAAAAAATAGAAAGAAATGTGAAAAAAAAATGAAAATTTTTATTCATAGATTTTTCATAAAAATCACCTGGGTGGCATTTGAAATTTACAAATATTTAGACCTAAGTTATACTCTGCCCCGCAGAGCTTATAAAGACCTGGATTTCCATTTCGTAAAAGCTTCCAAGATTGAGGACTAGTCTTCACATGACTAGTCTTGATATGACTAATCCTACAATAAATACACTCATCCACATGGTGGCAGCAGAGTATTAGTACCAATATCAGTACCTGGGATGGGAAGTAAGAACTTTTATATTATCATTATTATTGTTGTTGTTGTTGTTGTTGTTATTGTGTTTTATTCTGTGACTTTGTTTTTTATTTTGACTTGGGGACTGGTATATATTTTAAATTTTTTTTAATTTCCATCTTAAGTTAAAAGACATTTTAGAGTTTTCCTTCTTGATCTTTATTTTTATTGCCTCACATTTGAAAGAGCAGCATATTTGATAATTGGAATTTTCTAAAGACCTACATATGATAAACACAATTTATGATTAAAAGTAAAACATTTTGTTTGTTTTCTAACATAGAACTTTATCCTGATTACCTTTCTGAAATCTAAATCCTCTGATAGCTATACACTTATTTTTATATTTGCAATCAAAGTTACTTATATTTCGATGTTTACATATTGATCTCATTCTATTGAACTTGCTTGCTTTCTAACATTAAGAACTAAGTCATTTCTTGGAGTTGCTACCTTCTTTGAAATCAAATAGCAACAGGATATGGATATGTACTTGTAGTGAATCAGTTTGGGCCAAACGTTTTTCATTTAACTATGTATATTAATCAAGGCATATATATATGTAGCATGCTGCAAATAGTAATCCCATGCAGAGACAGTTTGATAGTCTTTGTGAAATGAAATTAAACTGTGTAGCAATTCCCAAAAGTATGACTATGTAATTATTTTACATTGTTAGTGATTCCATTTGAAGGTGATTTCTTTAGCCTTTGTTTTTAGGAATACAAAACAGTAACTGATTAAAATAACTATGAATAACATAAAATAATTATATATTAAACACTATATGTATTCTAGCATAGTAAGTCATTTTGAAATTGGCTGGTCCTAAAATATCCCTCCTATGGTGACAATATATCAGTAAAAACAAAGAAGTTCACAGTGTTCCTCTTGTATGGTAGGAAAAGCTTTGATCAATGTTTTACAATGTGTCATTATCAGGTAACACATTCTTCACAGTAGGTAATTAGCAGGTGATAATGAGAATCAAGTCCAATATTTCACATATGCCCCTGAAAGCTATACTTCCAGCAGGAAGAAAGTTCTGAGAAATTGAGTTACAAAATGGCTTTCCACATATTGCTTCATTAAATAAAAAGGTAGATGCTTTTTCATTTTAGATCAGGACAAATATTAGGAAAACAGAATCTGCAAACAACTGGATAACAATATTGATCACTAGCTGTGTATTATCTATGGAATTCAATGTCTATTGATTGAATTTGTTTTTAAAGTAATAGAGACTATTTTCATATGTCATTGACCTCAGCTAAATATCTTGATTAATTTACAATTAACAATAAAAGCAAAAGACTATTATAATTGGGCACCGGCTAACTATCTGACACTACACAATTACAAATATGCCCTGATATTCTGTCAAGATCTGCTTACAATTTTTGTCACCCAATGATAAGATGATGGATTTGTACAGTTAGATCATCCAGGGTTAAAACAGAAAGCATAGGAACCAAAGCTGTAGTACAGCAGGTAGGCTGTTTACCTTGATCATTGTCTATGGGGATTAGATTTCCTGGCATGCCATCTGGTCCCCCAAACACTGCCGAGAGTAATTCCTATGTATAGAGCTAGTAGTAAGTGATGAGAATCACTGAGCATGGACCAAAAACTTAAAAACAAGCAAATAAAAAATTTAAAGTACATGATGGTTAAAGTCTAAAGCTCTATAGCCAAAAAGATTCAAGTCTTTATCCTTATTCTTATGTGATCAAAATGGATGGCATGATACATTAATTTAAGCTATCTGAGCTACAATTGCTTCTGCTGTAAGGATAATGAAGTGAATTATGGTGGTTCTTCAAAGGGAAATGAAAGAAATAAATGTGAACAAAAAGAAAAATATCTTTCTGAGCCACACCTAGCAGTAGGTCCTACACCTGGCTCTCTGGTTACTCCTGTTGTATCTTAGAGAACCATAGTTTCTAACCACAGGGATAGAACCTAAATCAGCCTGCCTGCAAAATAATCCTCTTTACCCCTATACTATCTCTCCATCTTCCCCCCAAAATATAAAATTCTTAGTAAAAAAATTAATAAAAATATATCTGAATATGTAGGTTGTTCATTTTCAATTTATTATTAAATTTTACTTCATTTAGAATAAAAATTTAATAATATTTACCTAGATGTTGCCCAAGAAGAGATAAAATTAAACAAGTAGCTATTAATAATGAATCCAGGTTCAAGATAAGAAATTAGGCAGCTTTATAGAACTTTTCTGGCGCTGATTTATAATACTGAAAATGACAATGTTTCATGAATAAAATATTCCAGCACAACACCCTACATCAGTGTCTACTTCTCTCCACCACTGTCCTGGTTTCCCCACTACCACCCCATATCCTCTCTCGCTACACACCCCTTCTCCCTTCATGATATGCTTCCTACCAAAAATCAGTTCTAAGTTTCTCTTGCTTTTGGGGAATTACTTATTATTTTTTATAACCCAGATATGAGTGATATCATTCCGTATCTCTCCCTCTTTTAACTTCACTCAACATAATACTCTCCAAAGCCACCCATGTAGCAGCGTGATTCCTCTTTTCTTATAGTCAAATAATATTACATTGTTTATATGTGCCATGATTTCTTTATCCAGTCATCTGTTCTTGGACATTTGTGTTTTTCCATATTTTGGCTACTTTGAATAGTACTGCAATAAATATAGAAGCACAGATATCTTTTCTGTGAAATGAAATGAATAATGTTTTTGGCCCTTGGGCTAGATGCCCAAAAGTAGAATTGCTGGATTATATGGAAGCTCAATTCCTACATTTTGTTTTTGTTTTGAGATGTGTCCATGTTGTTTTCTAAAAACATCACTCAAGTTAATGTTTGTACCTCTATTTCCTCCATGTCTTCACCAAAACTGGTTGCCTTTTTCTTTGTTCTGTGTCCTAGTCTCACTGGTATGAAATGATATCTCAGTGTTGTTTTAATTTGCATTTTCCTTATAAATCATACAAAGTGTTTTTATGTATCTCTTGGCCATATGTATGCCTTCTTTGGATAAGTTCCTGTTCATCTCCCCTGACCCACATTTAAATTTTTGTTTGTTTGCTATTGGACCAGTAGTGTTCAGGATTTACTAATGTTTCTATGTTCAGGTTTCATTCCTGGCAGTACTTGGAGGATGGCATGTGTGCTCAGAATCAAATATAGGCGGGTCACAATTTCTTGACTAATTCTCATCCTCTTTCCCCCGTTTTTATGGGGTTATTGTAATGATGGAGGTGTCGGTGCTGTCGGTGTCCTTGTCAATACTAACTTGACCATGAGCATTGATTCATTCAAATGCCTAACAACCCAAATCAGATGATTATGTTTGAATAGATGTGTCTCACTACAGGGAGTTTCAATCTTCATCATCTATGCACCAACATCCAACTATGATGAAGAAGGAATCGAGACATTCTACATGGAGCTAGAGAATTTCTATAAAGAAGATCACATATTCTACAAGATAATTATTGGCGATTTTAATGCCAAGATAGGACAGAGAAGATCAGCCGAAGAACTTCACTTCGGGACCAATGGCCTAGAATGGAATGAAAAGGGTGAGATACTGTCTGAGTTCATTATGTCAACCAAGACCATCCATGGTAACTCACAGATCCAGAAGGACGAATTTAAATGTTGGACATGGGAGTCTCACAGTGGACAGTTCCACAACGAAATTGATCACATCATATTTAATAGACAGTTTTGCCTGACCGATGTCACTGTTGTCCCAAATTTCCAAACTATATTGGACCACCAACTCCTTCATGCAAAATTCTACTTCACGACACAGGGAGAAAGGACTGCAAAGTTTAAGAAGAGAACTCCCTGAATGACCACAAGCTGAGTGCTCTTTGGCACTATTGTGGCAATGTGGGAAGATGCCGTCATTGACGACGAGGAATACTATCGACTGGTTCATTACCTCCATGACTGCTTAAGGAATGCTGAGAATGGGAAAGCCACAAAAAGATGCCTGTCTTCGGAAACTCTCTAGCTCACTCGCCAATGTGGTTTGGCGTGAGCCTCAGGCAACCACAAGCTAATGTTCGAGCTCGCAAAGCTGTGCAGAGAAGTGATAAAGGAAGACCTCAAAGAGAAAAGAGCATCAGTATTGGTCAATGCAGCAGAAGCTGGGGAAAATATTTGCAGTGCTCACCAGTCCTTCGCCAACTACAAGCCTAAGATGACTTTCCTCCGATGTCCTGATGGATCTATCACATCTTCCCGAAGGGCAATGGAGAAGATTATCCACGACTTCTACTCTGATTTCTTTGATAGCCACATCTACCTGCCCACATACTAAATTCCACAGGATAGATATGTTGTTTCCAGCGTCTCCCTTCCAAAATCTGACACGTCATTTCATCTGTAAAGAAGTGTACAGCACCTGGTCTACACAAAGTCAGAACCAAACACCTGAAGAACCTGCCGTCAGTACTCATCAATACACTGGTTCGGCTCTTCACACGTTACCTGTCTGAATGCAAGTTACCATCCCAATTGAAAACCAGCAGGACTGTTCTACTGAACAAGAAGGGAGATATCCACCACATCGGCAACTATCGCCTGATCTGCCTCTTTTCTGTCATCTACAAGTTGTTCATGGAGTCCTCCTGAATAGGATTGATAGAACACTAGATTAAGGACAATCATGCAACCAAGCCTTGTTCCGAAAAGGATTCAGCATGATCAACCATATCCACATGATAAGTAAGCTCAATGAGTTTTCTCTGGAATTCAAGATACCACTCTGTCTAACATTCATTGATTTAAAGAAGGCCTTTGATTCTGTTGAGACTGAGTGGTCATCAAAGCTCTAGCCAAACAGGGCTTCAAACTCAGCACATCAGGATCCTCCACGAGCTCTATTACTGATTCATCACCAGGATCTCACCATTCTACAAGGAAGTGATCATCGACATTAAGAGAGGGGTTTGTCATGGTATACCATTTCACCAAAACTCATCAGTGTCACCCTTGAGAACGTCATGCTACGACTGGAATAGAAAGAAATGGGAGCGAAGTTAGACGGTCGGCAACTATACCACCTCCGCTTTGCTGATGCCATCATTCTAACAACACCAAACATTAGCCAAGTGGCACAAATTCTGGCTGACTTCAACCATGAGTGTGGATATGTCAGACTGCAGCTGAATCTCACCAAGACAACGGTCATGAAAAATGACCTAGTCCCTGACGTTCCATTTGCTCTCATCGCAACAAACATCTCTGAACGCAGCAGCTATGTATACTTGGTTCCAGAACTCAACATGAGCAATAACTTGGAGTCAGAACTGAGCAGGAGGAAGAGAGCAACATGTTGTTAACAGGACAAAGAACCTCCAACTCTGGACACATCTTTTAGACTGCACCGTTCTTCCTGTGTTAACAGATGCCTCAGGGACCTGGGACCTACGGAAACAGGATGAAAACACTATTTGTGTTTCCCAAAGAGGAATCAAAAGAGCTGTGCTTGAAGTATCACGCTTCAATCAAGTGAGAGAAGGAATCCGGAGTTCCGACCTTCGTCAATGATCAAGAATCAGGGACGCTGTCTTGTTTGCCAAGACATCCAAAATCAGGTGGGCTGGACATGTAAAGCAATTTAGAGACGACCACTGGACTAGAGCTGTTACTGACTGGATTCTATGGGAAGTCAAAAGGATGTGGGGTGCCCACCTAGAAGATGGTCAGACTTATTAATCAAAACCCTGAACAAACGGTTTGAGCCGCTTCGTGTTCCTAAAAGGAGCAGATGCCACTTGGCTACACTAGCTAAAAACTGGAACAAATGGAGACATTACTGGCACCCACTTGAGCATATCGAAGATCAACGGGATAACAAGTGATACAAGTGGTACAAGTGATTGTTTTTGTTTTTTAGTAAAGTTCTACCAGTACCATATGTCTTGTAGTTAATCCTTTGTCAGATGAGTGGTTATCAAACATTTTGAAGAATGTAAAATATTTTAATACAATGAAATATGTTGTAATTGAATTTGAGGAAGTCTAGTGGTTCTATCTTTGATGATCTCAGGATAAAAGAATCTCAATTTTATATGATAATGACTCTCTATAACTGACTACATCTAAGAAAAAAAGAATACAATTATTTACAAAATATAGAGTGAAGACATTTTGGATAGAATATAATAATGCAGTAGGAATACTCTAGTAATTAACTTGTTATTTATTAAGTGATATATATGTACCAGGGAATGTTTAAGTGAGAAGATAAAAATCATATTTCTTCTAGATAACATTGTCAATTAGCACTCTAATTATTGCATTGCATTTAGACAATAATTTTATTTCTAGAGTAATTAAACTGGTCAAACACATATCTGATATATATGTATATATACATATATATGTGTGTGTATGTGCATGAATGTATACTTGTTAGTTATGACATAGTATTCCTATTTCATTAACACCTCATTTTTACAAGATTATATCATCACATAACAGCTTGCCCCTTTCTTTACAACATTAAAAAAAACCTATTAATGAAGCAATTTTCTCCTAGACAACTCTTATTACCTGTGCTATAATAGAGTATGATATACCCAATGAATCTCTAGATAAGATAAAGCAAATTGACTTTCCAACAAGATTCTATAGTAAATCTGTGAAAGTTATAGCTCTATATTTTCCCTAATTGACCTTCTATAATAATAGTTAAAAAAAGAAATAATTATCTTTTTTAACCACTCTTAAGATTTCTCACTATGACTTTACAATTGTTATAGTAACTGGCCACTGCGAAAATGCCAAAGGCCTTTACAGAAATCTAGAGTTCATCAAAAGGTTCTGCTTTATTAGTCTTTGCTGTTGAGCAAAATTATGCCTAATGAGAGGGGAAACAGAGCAGGGGCAAAAGGTAAGAAGGCAGTACTGTGATCAGATAACTATGGAAACAGTTGCTAGGAAGCGCAGACAGTAGCAAGTTCTTTCCATTGGCCCACTCTCCCAGCTCCTAACCCTTGTCCCATTTCTGGGACATATATGGCCACTTATTGCTGTAATTGGGAAGTGAACATTTTTGACTTCATGTGCTAATGATGGTCAGTCTCACAATCTGTTTGAATCTGAAGGATAGCACACATCACTATGATAAGACAAAACTGTTAATGAGAGAAGTAGACAGTAATTTTCAGTGGGAACATTGCTTCCTTCTGTTGAATTAACTACTTCTATTGTTTAGCATACTCCCAGCATCTTTTATGAGACACCATATGCAACTTTTTGGAAAAAGAATACCGTGTTTCTCTGCTACTAGCTCTATGGCACCTGTTTTTATATAAAATAGAGATTACAAACTAAATTTATTTTTAAGAATAATGCTGATTCCTCTTAACAAATTACAAAGATTTGTATGATGTTTGATGATATTTTGTGATAGGCTATTTTTATTTTTAATTTAAAATATTCCTTTGCAATGAGAAACACGCTCAGACAATTTTACAGGCCTATAAACAAATCTGTATTATTAATTGCCACTGTCAGAAAGTGTCTTAGTATTTGATTACTGGCAATGGTGCTTTCGAACAGATTCTTGGTAATAAGATCCTTGATTCTCTCGAAAGGTAGCCTGACAGATTAACTAACCTGTGATTTATCAAATCAAGGACATTCTCAGGAAGATTTGCGTGTTTTACTCCCCTTCAATCATAATAAGGAGACCAGCTAGTCCAAGATCAAGATAGGCATTCTCCCTTCCCTCTACAAACTTAGAGAATCAAGTACTGCTATGGATAGTTGTTACATTAAGACATTTCTCTAGAGATGTGAATTTGTGAAAAAACTGTTTTTATGAAACTCAACAGATGTTATTATCAACATATTTCTTTATGAGAATAGAAAACTTAGAATTTATTTCAGTTTTCAGTGCTACTACAACAAATTACGTAGTGACTTAAAATAACATAAATCTATTATTTTGTGGTTCTGGAGGTCAGACATCTAAATTGGTTTCTGGCATAAAATCAAGGTATGGGAAAGGCTTTTTTGTCTCTCCCTAGAGAATATGTTTTGCTTCTCTGCCGTCTAAAAGCCACAGCATTCTTGGCTAGCATTTTTGTAACTTAAAGCCGGTGAAGGTCAAATGTTTCTTTCACAACCTATCAATGACACTGATAGGTTACTTATTTTATGAATAAGGATCCTTGAAATTAGATTGGGTATACCAGGACAGCTAAGGATAATCTCCACATCACAGGTTCAGCTAAATTAACAACCTCATTTCCACTGGCAACCATAGCTTTCCTTTTTCATGTAATACTACATATTCAGTTTCAGAAGCATATTTTGTGGAATTTACTGTATATTCTACGGCCTTCAGAGTCTAAATAAGTTTGTTTTTTTTCAAAATTTATATGAAAAGTAAATAACGACCCATGTGGGTTCAATGTTTTGAATATGTTTTGCTGGAATCTGGTAATTATTAAATTGGTTTTTGATTGTGCCAGATCAACTACTAAAATTAGACTTCTGAAACCTTAGATAAATAAACATATTGGAGAGTAAACGTAGTTGAGAACATTAATAGCACTTTAAACTACATATCATTCATTCACTCACATAGTAATAGATATTCTTAATTATATTTAATATAGATTTTAAAATATAGAAATTTATTTGTATACATATAAAAAGAGATGTTTTAATACTCATCAAAACAAAACTTATCAAGATAATCAGAGGGCATTATTTATTTATATTTATTCATTATTTGGAGGCTACATTCAGCAGAACTCAGGGACTACTCCTGGCTCTTAACTCAAGGATCACTTCCGGTAGGGCTCAAGAAGCCATTTAGGATTCCTGGAACTGAAACCAAATCATCAACATGGAAGGCAAGAACCATACCTGGTATATTATCTGTCCAGCACCCAGGATAGTTATTGTTTCTATATATAAATTGTGGCTAGGGGTGTGACCCCTGAGTCACTGGAGACTGGGAGAAGCAGGCAAAGGATCTCTGCTCCCGGGTTCTATTGAGCCCAGAGTCCAAGGTCACAAAGTTCCGCATTACCTGGGTTCCTTGGGACTTCATTCATGTGTGAAGCTTGGCCCAAACATGTGGAAAGAGACCTGGAGCATGGTGGCGGTTGGGCAGTAGAGTTTGGCTGCTGGGGCTGGATTCCTTGGGGCAGGGAGAACTCTCATCTGCACCCCTCTGGGGCACCCTGAGTAAAAACAGCCTGGCGTGGAGTCCTGTGACATGGTTATGTGGACCTCATTTCATGTTCCCTTCTGTGAGAAGCAGCCATGTATTCTGGAGGGTGGCTGATGGGGACATTATCTGGAGGTGGCTTATGGATGTGACTCTGGGCTCAATGGTACCCAGGAGTAGAGACCATCTGCCTGCTTCCCCCAGTCTCTGGTGACTCAGGGGTCACACCCATAAGTCACCTCCTGCCAGTGCCAGATAATCTCATTGGCCACCCTTCAGACCTCAAGGCTGCTTCTCCCGGAAGGGAGCATAAAATGAAGCCCCCATAACCATGCCACCGGATTCTGCGCCAGGCTGTTTTCACTTGGGGCGTCCCAGAGGGGGGTGGATGAGAGCCCTCCCTGCCCCAAGGGATCCAGCCCCAGCAGTTGACCTCCACTACCCAACTGTTGCCACGCTCTAGGCCGCTTTCCACACACAAGGGCCAAGTGTCACATATGAGTGAACATATTCCTGGACACATCATATGACGCTCCCTACCTATTTTCCATAATTACCAGACAATATTTGATGGGGTTCAGACAGTAGGCAACAAATTATAGAGGAAATATATATGTATATATTTACAGATATATGTAAATATGTATATATATACATATATATATCACTATCACTATTCACTCATTGTTTATTGATTTGCTTGAACAGGCTCAGTAACGTCTCCATTGTAAGACTTGTTGTTACTGTGTTTGGCATATCAAATACATCATGGGTAGCTTGCCCGGCTTTGTTGTGGGGGTGAGATACTCTTAGGTAGCTTGCCGGGCTCTCTGAGAGGGGTGGAAGAATCAAACCCAGCTTGGCTGGGCCGGCCGCATGCAAGGCAAACGCTCTACTGCTGTGCTATCACTCTCTCTCTCTCTCTCTCTCTCTCTCTCTCTCTATATATATATATATATATATATATATATATATATATATCGGAGAGCCCAGCAAGCTACTGAGAGTATTCTGCCGGCATGGCAGAGTCTGGCAAGTGACCCGTGCTGTATCCAATATGCCAAAAACAGTAACAGTAACGGGTCTCATTTCGCTGACCCTGAAAGCGCCTCTAATACGGCAGCATTGGGAAAGATAAGGAAGGAGAGGCTGCTAAAATCTCAGGGCTGGGGCAAATGGAGAAGTTACTGGCACCTGCTTGAGTAAATCCATGAACAACGGGATGACAGTGATACAGTGATATATAAATTGTATATATTTATGGCTAATAAGGGTTGAGTTCTATTATATTTTTACATATCTGAATTTTAGATTAAACTTTTAATTGATATTCCAGTACAGTTGTGGAGCACTTCTTTATTTGCTTTTTCTTTTATTAATTTTTTTGTGTTTTTATATTTGTCTCTGCATTTTGGGCCACACCCAGTGGTGCTCAGAGGTTACTCCTAGAGGCTCTATCCTCAAAAGTGAGCTCTGGTGATGCTCCTAGGGTGCAGAAAATTTGAACCTGAGTTACCCACCTGCAAGGCTAATACTTAGCTAGATTATGTCCTCTGCCCATGACATACTTCTTTTATCCGCCGTTGTATCAAAACTAGTTGAATGAATGTAACTAGACTGGTCAGAGCAGGCAGATAGTGAGTGCTGTAGGTAGACTGCTTGCCATGTATGCATGTGACCTGACTTTGATACCTGACATCACATATGGTCTCATAATCATGGACAGAAATTATCCCTGGTTACAGAGACAGAATTAGCCCTGAGAAGTGGTGAAATATAACCCCAAGGAGTAAAATAATATATGGACAGATGGGTATGATTTTTGTCTTGACAGTTTCCTACTAGTTACTCCATTTGAGGTCAGTATCTTGCATTGTGTTAAGCAATCAAGATGTGTTGGGTATCAATGAATTTAATATTTATATGATTAAGGGAAGCAATCCCTATAAGAAGGTCTTTTGCTGTAGTGATAGCACAGCAGATATGGCGTTTGCCTTGCATGTGGCCGACACGGGTTCGATTCCTTCATCCCTCTCGGAGAGCACAACAAGCTACCAAGTGTATCCTGCCCATACAGCAGATCCTGGCAAACTCCCAATGGCATATTCGATATATGAAAACCAGTAACAAGTCTCACAATGGAGACATTACTGGTGGCCACTCAAACAAATCTATGAACAATGGAAGGACAGTGCTACAGACAGTGCATCTATTTGTTTATCATCTCGTAGCTTTCCTAATTATCTTAAGATAAGCAAATGGGCTGTACAGTGTTTGTTCTCAAGTTACAGTAAAACATGTCTAGTTGGCTTGTGGACATTTGATTTTTTCCTAGTCTTTCAGGCTTCTAATTGATAAATCAATATTATCCCCAATAGGTGATTTGGTTCAGTTGTCAGCTGGCTAAAAATGACAAGATTATGTACTATGTTGCTATTGAAAAATTAAAGCGAAATTTAACCAGGTATATGTCTTGTATATGATAGCAAACTATCTCGCTATAACATGTGTACATATTTTTATCCTATTAAAAAAATAACCTTTAAGTTCAGTGCTTCCTAAAGTGAACAGTTTATAAATGACATGTATAACAGAAAAGGTTAAAGTAACTGTGTTAAAGAAAAACATTTGAAATGTACTTATTTTACAGTGGCAGCTAGTAAAATTACATTTATTTTGAGTATTTAAAGCCTAGAGAAAAAATGTGACTGGTAATGCAAAGAGGAATGATATATAAAAGAATTGCTAATAATTTATTCTTTGTACTTAAAAGTTCCTAAAAGATCAGGAACTACTCACCTGGAGTAGTTTATCTTCAGATGCATCACATTAAAATAGGGTCAGGAGAGAAGGTAAAGAAGTAGATTGCTTGTCGTGCATGTGGCTGATATTAGCTGGAGCCCCAGTACCCAATCAATATAGTACCTCCACTAAGAGTAAGCCCTGAACACAGCCAAATATAACCTTCAATTTTAGGTATTCATTATCTGTCATTTTCTCTCAAACTATTTAATCAATATGTTTTTTATTAAACAAATTTATTCTATGTTAATATGCTTTGCTCTTAAAATTTTCTTCATAATTGAAAGAATATTCTAGGAAAATTTTAGTTAAATTTTCTCCTTTGATTAAAAATACTTTCATTAATTCCAAAAAAATTTAAGATTTAAATTTCAGAAGAAAATTAAAAATGTTTGTGGTATCAGAAAGGGACAATTTCTGGTTCTTGGGGCTTGATCAATAGTGCAGTGGGAAGAGCGTTTCCTTTCCACGAGAGCAACCTAGGTTCAATTCCCAACATCCCATATGGTCCCCCAAGCACTGACAGACAGGAGTGATTCCTAAGTGCAAAGCCAGGAATAACCCCTGAGCATCGCCGGGTGTGACCCAAAAAAAGCCAAAAAGAAAGAAAGAAAGAAAGAAAGAAAGAAAGAAAGAAAGAAAGAAAGAAAGAAAGAAAGAAAGAAAGAAGGAAAGAAAGAAAGAAAGGAAGGAAGGGACACTTTACAATTCTTATTAGCTTTACACTGGGAAAACATATAATAATAAGCTATAATATAGTCTGCATATTTTATTACTTCCACCTGGATAACATCTAGTATGAAAACTTTTAAAGTTGAAACTATAAAATTGCTATTTTTATAAATTTCCAAATATACATATGGGGAATAATTTGCAAATTGAAAATTACATGGAAGAGCTTGCAAAAGACATAATACTATCAATTAGTGAATAGGATAGTAAATACCAAGAATTGAGAAATACAATATACATAATGAACAGACCACCTATTATTCAAAGAAATGAATTCACTGTTTATTGCAAGAGATTAATATTTGAATAATTAATACTAAAATATAAAATTAAAATAACTATAGCAAAGTATATTTGAAAAAAGACACCAAAAGAAAAATACAGGAACAAATGTTATTGAAGACAGGTATTTTAAGATAGACTGCAAATCACTTTTCATGATGTGATAACCTCTACCTTATTTTTCCCCACATGTAGAAGTAGAAATTCTAATAATGACTTTTCTTACAAGACTTTGGAAAGAATTAATTGGGTAATTTTCTCAGGAGCTTTGAGATTAAAAGCTCAAGTAAGTGCTAAGTATAAAATAAAAAACCAAAGAGTTACAATCAGAAAATATACTAGTCAGGAAGATGAAAGGAGAAATAAAGAATGATAAAGGAGGTAAAAGTTAAAGTTTGGACAAGATGATAAGAGGGCAATAGTAATGAGTTTGAAAAGAATAATATAATTAACCAAATAGATTGGTTATTTATATGTAAATAAGAGGCTGATATGTAAATATCTATCTATATGTATATATAAAACTTCATTAATGATGACATTCTGAAAAGACACATTAACTTTATTTGCACTGTAAGTGAAACTAAATATTTTCTGTGCAAAGTCACTAGAATTGCTTTTTATCATAGCTAAGCTTTCCAAAACAGTTTCCTTCATTTTTGTCAAATTTGCTTTTAAGTGTCACATGCCTATCTAGTATAAGGCTTTTGTTCCCAGATTCTACTTATCCCTATTGCCTTCTCTAAATGAGTGAGATTCACAAAGTCAACCCAAAATAAGATGGATGGAACTCAGTGACCACAAAAGGTTTCAGTGAACTGTGAAACAGGGTAATGAGCCAGGCTCCAAAAAGAAAAGATTAGACAGACTAAGAAACTCAGAAGACAGATTGTGTAGTGAACTTTATTCTAAAATTTTCTCACAGCAGATAAGAATTTCAAGGAGAAAATAAGTGACTTAATGATATTGAAAGATCTAAATATTTTAATGTTGCAAGAGTAATCTAGTTTAATATATATTTGAACCAGAACCAATACTTTTGTCAAAAATTACCACATACACCATAAGTATCCTGATAGTTTGAAATAGAAATGATATTTGACATGACCAGTAAGAACAGGGACTGGCAATAAAAATTTGAACTAACACATATGTAGATGATATCAGTTCTGAGTAGCACTACATGTTAGTTAATGCAGTGAAGTTTACTTAAATTTCTAGGATCTTCTTTCTCTCTTCTCCAGTGGTCTCTCTCCTAAATTTCATATAGTTGGTCCCTAACTGATGTTCTTTTACCTTCAAATTTCCCACTAAGCCTTTAAAGACACTCACATTTCATCCTTCTAATTTTTCTTAGGATCTACATTGCATTTTTCACATCCTTATGTCATCAAGAGGGCAGCATGGAAAGACTTCAAGAGCATCAAAAAAGTTGTTAAGAGGACAAAGAACCTCCGGCTCTGGGCACGTCTTTTCAACTCCACCATTCCTCCTGCACTAACATACACCTAAGAGACCTGGGCCCTATGAAAACAGGATGAGAACACTGTTTGGGTTTCCCAAAGAGGAATCAAAAGAGCTCTGCTTGGAATATCACATTTCACTCAAGTGAGAGAAGGAATCCGGAGTTCCGACCTCTGTTGATGATCAAGAATCAGAGACGCTGTCTTGTTTGCCAAGGTGTCAAAAATCAGATGGACTGCACATGTAATGCAATTTAGAGACTGGACTAGATCCGTTATCAACTGGATTCCATAGGACGTCAAAAAACCTCTTGGCAGCCCACTTACAAGATGGTCAGACTTCTTCGTCAAGACCCTGAATGATCCACTCTGAACAATTGGTTTGAGGCTCTTCATGTTCCTAGAACGAGCAGACGCCATTGGGCTACTCTAGCACTTAACAGGGATGAACAGAGATGTTACTGGAGTGCGCTCTAGCAAATGGTTGAGTAACAGGATGTCAAGTGATCAAGTGATACCCTGCTGATGAATATATATCTAATTGATTAATTTATGCTGTATTAGTAATGTACCAAAATATTTTTAAAGTTTGAATTATGTGTGTACCTATAAAATTTTGGTGGCTGAAGCAAATTTGCTCATCAATTTGGAAACTATCTTTTGATGTTATCATAGATAATAAGATATCAATTGGATTATTTTTAAAACCAGGGACCCTGAATATCTCTTCAGTGAGAACAACTTTAAAGATGTTCACTACACACTAAAACTCAAACTGCCCATTCAAGAATTAGAAGTTTTCCATGATCTAGTTTTAATCATTCTTTAACTTTATTGACTCTATTTACTATATTATATACTATATGTACTGTACTTAGGTGCTCAGAGAGGAATTTTCGTCAAGCTAGATTTTGACCGTTTCTTCAACAGGCCTTTAAATTTCTCATTTGCTATGTTTTAAGTGAGTTACACACTTCCTTTCTCATATAACTGTCCAAGTTTATAATGCTAATAATGTTCCTATGGAACATTTTTCTTTCCCTCTTTATAAATCTTTCACATTTATTTCATGTTATGTGTCATTTGCTTCTATTGATCTTGGTTGTTATACCTTAGTTCTATTAGAGTAGTACTTTATGACATGGCCTCCCCTGAGGGAAATTTGTATACTCAGTTCTGTAATACTGGTTACTAGACTTCAAGGAACTCAGGAAAGTGATCTATGTTCTTCTTTGTTTGAATGAGTATTTATAGTATCACCTAGAGATCAACAGCCTCATAAAATCACTTAATAAACCAGAAATAATATAAAGCAAGTAAACAACTTATTGTAAATTTGGAGGAAAAGCATATTATAAATTATTTTTCATAAATGAGAAAATTACAATTCCCTTCATTATCTGAGAACCTGAAAGAAACATACTTAAACGTGGGTTTTGTTACAAGATATAAGTATAAAAATGTAGTCTGCGTATAAATACAAAAACAGAAAACACTAAATTAATATATTTTTCTAAGCAACTACTTTTCTTCTAGAAAGATAATGGCATTTAATTAATTTGATGAAACAAGCCTCTTAATAGAATTCTCAGCCATGTTGTTAATGGGGTCACCTAAAGAACAACTAGAAATGCAGAAGAATTTGAAAGAAAGAATTGGAAGTCTAGGTGTAAAAGGATCTTCAAATTAGATATAATTCCTTGATAGAGTTATTGTTCAAATTTGAAGGTGCTAACAGACATACTTATATAGGAAATAATTGTTGCAAAGAGAATTAGATTAAACATAAAAAGTTAGTCTGGTTTGAAAATTTTGAAAAGAAGTTTCTAATTCATGGATATTTCTTGTTCTATTCCATATTTCCCTGTCAATAGGAGAAAAATGAGTCACACTTGAGTCTTCTTTTATGTGACATAGGGAAAAATAAAGATGACAGAAAAATATGAGGCAAGACTGCTAGATAATATCTGAAGTTATTGAAATAATTTTTCTGGAGATAATGTTATAGAAATTTTCAGAAGAAAATTTTTGGATGTAATAAAAAGTACCTTACTTTGATGTCAGAACAGACATACTGAACTTTAATGATAGAATAATGTAGATAATTATTCTATCTATCTATCTATCTATCTATCTATCTATCTATCTATCTATTCTATCTATCTATTCTATCAATAATGATAGATAATGATAGATAGATAGGACTGGAGCGATACCGCAGCGGTAGGACGTGTGCCTTACAAGTGGCAAACATGGTCGACCCGAGTTTGATTCCTCCGCCCCTCTCAGAGAGCCCGGCAAGCTACTGAGAGTATCTTGCCCGCACGGCAGAGCCTGGCAAGCTATCGTGACGTATTCGATATGCCAAACACAGTAACAACAAATCTCATGATGGAGATGTTACTGGGCCCACTTGAGCAAATCAATGAACAACGGGAGGACTGTGACCTCTGTGACCTGTGAATGATAGATTGATAGTTCTATAACTTTAATTATAGAAAATCTAGATGAAGTTCAATTATTAAAGGGATATAAATATGAATTAATGTAAATCTCATTTTTAAATTTACATAAAATCTGCATGTTAGGACTTTTCAAATAAAAAAACAAATTAACTGCGTTTATATAAATTAAACTCATCTTTGGATAGCTTCAAAAATATATAAATAATTATAAAACATTATAGAGTACTTATCTACATAGAATTTTTTCATTGACTTACTTATGTGCCAGAAATCAAATTTGGGAGATTCTAAAAAAAATTTATTTAGGAAAAATATGATCAATAGTTTTATGAATGTCAGAGAACTAGTCACTAGAGTAATTTATCTGTGCAGAAATGAAAATACTTTGCAGTTCCAAATATTATGAGGCAATAAATTATAACATACTTATTGATTATTTTTATAAATGTTGCTACTCTATATTATAACTTTGCCAAATTTGAAAGACTTAAGGTCTTGCTTATAGGATTAACCAGGAGGAAAGAAAACTTTGAGAACATAAAAGAAGGTACAGAATTAAAGGAAAAACTTTTAGGAGATCTTTTTGTTGAGGATAATAGTAGGTCTTAGTTGCAATTTCAATTAAGTATAATATTTTAAATTTCTAATGATTTATGGGGCCAAAGAGTGCATTTAGCAGGTAGGGTGTCTGCCTTGCTCTGGCCAAACTGGTTCAATCCCAGCACTTAGTATGGTCCCCTGAGCGCACCAGGAGTGATTCTCGAGTGCAGACCCAGGAGTAAGCTCTGAAAAAAAGCCAAGTATGGCCCCCAAACTATTTAAAAATTCTAATAATTTAAACAGGAGACATAACAAGATGTTTATTTGAGGCTATATTCATCTTATAGTGTTTATTTCTTGATAACCAATTCACCAGAGTTGGCCTAAATTTAGAGAACGTTCTTATTTCTCTAGATGTTAGTGGAAAAAGAAAACTAAGATTTTATAAGTATTTTCCATGAACATCTATGGCTTGACTTTGAAATTATCTATCAATAATATGGTTATGGACCCAGTTATCTACAAAAATATATTGTGTAATAGTATACATGAGAGATTCACCACTAATATATACATTTGGTGGTTAATATTTATCAACAGTGATAACAAACTGGTTCAAATAATTTTTTTTGAAAAAAAATCCATCTCTAGTTATTTTTGAATGGCAAAATGCTTATACACAAATTGTTCATTCTGTGTCAGGCACTGTTCAGTACATAATATCTATTTTAAGCATTTTTTAAATGTTATTAAGTATATCCTAAAATCAAATCATTGTTCTTCTTAAATCGTTTTATCAGGTAAACCTGTCTGGTGGTTGAAATACACATTATTTATTACTTTTCCTCTCTTTCAAGGGAGGTATTTCTGATTTTTGTCAAACGTAACACTTATTCTGAGTTTTCTTTAAAAAAAAAGACTTTTTTTTCTGGTTGGAATGAACTTAGAAGTAAATTTGTCTCCATAGATGTATAAATATATGTGCAAAAATATATATTTTAATATTAGAGCTTGGGCCACATTCAGCTATGCTCAGGACCTACTCATAACTCTCTGATCAAGAATTATTCCTAACAAAATTTAGGGGAATATATGCGGTTTCTGGGATAGAACCTAGTTGACTTTCTGCAAATCAAGTGCCTTACCATTATGTTGTGCTATCTCTCCACCTCCAAAGAATATATCTTCTTAGAACTGATATATTTTAGAAAATTTTCTCAAAACTCTGTATTCTACACATAGCACATGACTGATGGTATATTTTGTCCATATCTGATGAAGAATCTTAGTAAAGGGTTTAACCATTTTACCTTTACTAAAAGTAAAATAGTCATCTACCCATAATCTGATGATTTAGGATGTTATGTAAATTGGGATCCTAATTGGACATTTATATACACGATACTCCTTCTTTTCTCCCCATTCCCTCTTATATCAATCTCATTTCCCAAGCATGTGACTATATTCTTCTAGAGATGAAATTATTTTATTCTGAGTATTTTTCTCTTGTTTATTTTCCATTAAGTTACTTACTTCCACATCATATATAAAACTCAAAATAGTTACAAATGTTTATTGACCGAAAATTAACTATGAAAGAATACATACTCATGTACATGCAAACATCATTGTATGGATATATAAGCACGAAGCATACACTGAAACATAACTTTAAATATGTATAGATACAGTAGCACTGTCGTTCACAGATTTGCTGGAGAGGGCACCAGTAATGTCTCCATTGTGAGACTTGTTATTACTGTTTTTGGCATATAGAATGCACCAAGGGTAGCGTGTCAGGCTCTGCCGTGTGGGTGGGATACTTTCGGTAGCTTGCTGGGCTCTCCGAGAGGGATGGTGGAATCCAATCCCGGTGGGTCACATGCAAGGCAAAAATACCCTACCTGTTGTGCTATCGCTCCAGTCCTGCTAGAATGGCCTTTCCTCTCTGGATCATATTTTAATTAAGTATTTAATGCCAAAACAAAAATAGCATATTATTTATTTATTTGCAGGTGGGAGTGGGAGGTGCAGGGGCTACTCCTGGTAGTGCTCATGGCTATTCATGGCTCTGAATTTAGGAATCAATTCTGGAGTAGTTTGGGGAATTAGGGAGCAAACCTGGGTTAGTTAGGTTCAAGACATCCGTGATACCACTGTATTATCTCTTCAGCACCAAAAGGTTACTTTAGAGATATGGTTTTGAGGATATGGAATTTTTAGTTTGTTTGCAGGGGAACTTCCAACTCTCAAGTGATGTTCATACAACTCAGGAGACATTTCTTACGATACTCAGCCAACATGCCAAGTGGTTCAACAATACACATGATATTGTGGTAAATCTTTGGACTACCCTTACATAATTTGGGGGCCATGTGGGCTGGGGAATCAAACTTAAAGTCTTTTACAAGCAATATATGTACCCAGCAATATATGATCCCTCCCAGTTATCTCCCAGGCTACTGAGGAGACTCTTTTTGTATTTTTAAAAATAATCAATGACAACTTAGATGTTTCTGTCTACAAAAGAGTTACATTTAAACAAAATGAAATGGAACTCCTTGTAATATCTTATTAAATAAAGTAAATTAAATGAACTCATTGGCTGTATAATGCAGATTTGCTCATGTCAAAGGATGAGGAGAGGATTTTGCTTCTTTTAAAAGTTTTCTGTTACTGCATACCTGAAAACAAACTGATAGTAACTTCCTAGAATTATTTTCTGGGCTAGCTCAGAGTGGAGCTGTGATTTTTCTAGTATTACAGATGATGGTTGACAGCTAATCCTAATGGAAAAGCAATGCCACATTTGCTAATCGTAACAGAGAACATAAACTACTTTCACTTCCAATCTGAAAATCCAAAATCAGATGAGTTTTTTTTTTAACTGAGATGCCACTCTAAATTCTATCTCAGAAATATAAGATGTGTATGTTTATCTCTGAACATAAATATTCCAAGCCACTTGCTGTATATACAAATGTATTTCAAGTCAAAATGTATTTACCCCCAGGTTACAAAAATGAATGCCATTTTCATTTCTATTTGAATATAATACAAAATTTATCACAAAAAGTAAAGAAAGCACAATTATGGCTACATGTCCCTAAGAACTAGAAATTTTTTTAGGTTAAATTGTGATGTCAAAACGGAGTACATACGTATGAGTTTGAATAGTAGTTTGTTTTGTTTTGTTTTGTTTGGGGGCTATATACAGCTGTGATTAGATCTACTCCTGGCTCAGGTCTCAAAGAACATTCCTGGTAAGCTCAGAAGACCATATGGCTCACCAGAACGAGCGGTTTTATCTCTCAAGCTCAAACATTCTTATTTATTTATTTATTGGTTAGAGGAAGCTATATAAGAAACATTTCTAAGTTATAGAATTATTAATGAAAATTCACTACAACTAATATATTCTCAATGCCTTATGTATTAGAAAACATTTTCATATTTATCTTAGAGCAGTTCATAAACTGGAAGTATTTTATTAGAATATATATTTTGGCATTTCTGATAATATCATCTGCATTAGAGATCTTGGCCTGTTGTGTAGTGAAGAAGGCTAATATTAGATCACTGGAGCTGATTATTAAATTTTCAAATATTTTATTAGCTCATTGGCATGTTAATAGCATGTCATTATCTTCAAATGGGCTGTGTTAAGAATATGTATATTGGAAATCTTGGCAAACAGAAGAGTTATTGCAGTCTACCCTAATCCATATTATTTTAAATGTTTATCAGTATGTCACTGTGATGGAATAGGTTCTATAATTTGTTAATTAATAGAAATATTCCAAAATTGTTTTTTCCCAAGTATAAATTAAAAAAAGATAAAATTTTACTTTCAAAATTCTGAGAGTTAATAATGAAACATTTTAATACATTATTTAAAAGTCATTTTTAAAATAATTTATTCTACATTTCTATTTCCTACACTAGTAAATTTTCTAAGTGCTGGACTACATAATGAAGAATAAGTGTATTTAAAAGGATATCTATTTTCATCGATATTTAATTGAAGTGACTTAATATTTGCTCCAATATAAAAATACTAGAATAATAATAAAATAATGAAATAATTTTTAGAGCATAAACTTTAGTTAAATAATGTAGAAGAATACAGAAATAACCTTTATCTTTTTTTATTATCTTAATCATAGTGAAATATGAGAAATTGACTTTTTTATCTGACTTCTTTATGACCAAAAATCAAAGATTGTTTAGGTTAAATAATTATAATAATCTATGAATATGTTCAACACTTTTTTGCTCTTTACATGCTTTATGTAATGATGCCTATGTCAAACTCCTGCCTGTTTTATACCATTGTCAGCAAAAAATTATTTGTTCAGGTGTTTTAGGCAAAGTTATATGTTTAGAAAGACTTTTTATAATGCATATAATAATTCCCTCTTCTAGGAGAGATTACTTAACTCATAATTTTGCTATAACCTACCTAATATATAGAAAAATCATCACTGTCCTATATTATATCTTTATATTTTGATTTATAGGTTTGATACAATCTTAGTCAAGATCATGGAACATTATTTGTGGATTTTGAATAAAATGATTCTTAACAATATTTGTTTTTTGTTTGTTTTTCTTTGGGTCACAGATGGGTGTGCTCAAGGTTTACTCCTGACTCTGTACTCAGGAATCACACGTGGCACGCTCAGAGGACCATGTGTGGTGCAAGGAGGGAACCCAGTTCAGTTGCATGCAAGGAAAAAGCCCCACGCACTGTACTATCATTCCAGTCCTGATTCTAAATTTTACATTGAAAAGCAAAAGTTGAAGAAGAGCCAAAACAAAATTGAGGAAGATAAAAGTGGAGGTGTACCCAACTTTGATTAGTACAAACTTGAAAACAACACCATAAAACCATAGTAATCTAGAGAATGTAGTATTGGTGAAGCAATGGAAAACTTATCCATGGAACAAAATATATGGTCTAGATATAGAACAGGTAAAGACAGAGAGTTTGTCTTTAACCTGAAGCAAAACATATATAATCGTATAAAAATATTTTCAGCAAACGATACTAGAGCAACTAGACAATCATACAATTCTTCCCCACCACACAAAGAGACGAATATAGACACAGGAGTATACCCTTTTTACATATCATCTGAAATCGAATCAAAGATCTAAACATAAGATTTAAAGTTGTGAAAACGCGTATAAAATAATAGAAGGAGGTCACGAGTTGCCCCCCATGAGCGGTTCTCTGGCACAGCCTTGGCTCCAGAGGCACAAGGACTTAATGCAGAGCCCAGCAGCTTGCAGCAGAAAAGTGAATGGACTATGCATTAATTCATGGTACCATGCCTCCCTGGGAGGGAAGGAGTGTTGCTCCCTTCCACCTTTCTCACCCTGGGCAGCAAGATGGTGGCCTCCTTGGAGTTTTTGGAAAGCCAGGTATCAGCCGGTGGTGACGGGGCAACTGCAACCTCATGGGAAGGGGGGCATTCCCAGCTTATCCTTCACGTTCTACTGAGGTCATGAGTTGCCCCCCACGAGTGGATCTCCGGCACGACCATGACTCCGGAGCCACAGAAACCAATCCCATAATTATCTGTCTCATGGAAGAAATCCCTCCAGACAATAAGTAAAATATCAGAAATCCAAAATTGCCCGGCCGCAATAGCAGCCGTGAGACATCATATGGTTCTCATAACTAGCTGTAGAAAACAAATTATTTAACAATGCCTTTTCATCAGTTCTGATAGTTGGGTGTAAACTCTAAACAACAATGGTTCATCTTTTGTCGAAATAATGGATGTAATCAAAGTAGATAGAGAGTTAAGTAGAATTCATCTTCCTCACAGTCATTGGGAGGGGTGGGAGGGGTTATATTGGGGTACTTGGTGGTGAAAAATAAATACTGGTGAAGGGAAATGTGTTTGATCATTGTATGACCGAGACTTAAACCAGAAAGCTTTGTAACTTTTCCCACAGTAATTCAATAAATTAAAACCACACACACACACACACACACACACACACACACACACGAAAATAATAGAAGAGGAAAGCTATACTGGTTATGATGTTAAAAGCTATTTTAAATATAATAATAAAACCATGATGCAGGAAAGAAGTAATTGATAAGTTAAACTTTAATAACATTAATAACTTATTTACTAAGAAAACTCTCAAGAACTCAGAATGCAACCCATAGAAAGGGAGAAAATTATTTGCACAATATCCAAATGATGGGATCAGAAGAATAGAACAGATGTTACCATGTTTGCTGATTCTATTTAGATCTCTGGAATCATTACTGCGAATGATTCCCTGATCACCTCTAGGAGTTATCCATGAGCACAAAGACAGGACTTAAACCCTGAGCACTGACAGATGTAGCCCAACAATTACCTCCCCCCACCCAATCAAACTGATTAAAAAAAACTGTAACCCAAAATAAAACAAAAAAATTAACAAAACAAAGGAAACAAGAGAGTTGAAAAGTGGACCATAATATATAATAGAAATCTAGCCAAAGAAGAAGCACCAATGGCACATAAGCAATTTAAAAATGCTTTAGAGTTAGGATAAAGAAGGGACTACGATGACAAAGATAGTTGGGAATGATCATTCTGGATAAGAACTGCATGCTTAAAGTAGGTATAAGAACAAATGTGATAATCTATCTATCTCTTTTGCAAACCATAATGCTCAAAAGGGAAAAGGGTGGGAAGAAGGGAAGGTGAGAGAGATGAGAGAGGAAGATGAGAGAGTGGTAAAGGGAGAGGGAGAGCGAGAAAGAGTAAGATAAAGACGGAGGAAATACCTGTTATAAAGACAGGCTGCAGGGATGGGAGATGGTGAGAGTGAAGTGGGGATATTGGTCATGGGAAAGTACACCACTAGAGAGGTGGGTGTTGAAGCATTGTATGACTGAAACCCGATCATGAATAGCTTTGTAACTGTGTATCTCATGGTGATTCAATAAAAAAATATATAAAATAAGTAAATTAAAATATAGCAAAATTATCTTTGTAGAATATGACATCATAAAAGTACAAATCAATAGAAAAAACACCATCATATTAGAGTGGTCAAAATCTAATATCAAAAGCTGGCTCATATTTAAATTGGAAATTGGTGAAATGCAAATGGTTGCAGTCAACTTGAGAGACAATTTGGGTTATTTCTTATAAACTTAAATATACTTAAGAGACTAAAGAGATACTAAAGTGTGTAATACAACTTCCTTGAATGTAGATCCCTAGCACTCAGATGGTCCCTGGATACTGATAGGAGTGATCCCTGAGTACAGAGCAAGGAGCTGGTCCTGCTTATAGCCAGGTATGCCTCACCTTCAAAAACTAAAACCAAAACCAAAATTAAACATATTTAACTATCACATAGCTTGACATTTGATGAAACAAGTTCAAAAGGATGTTCAGTAAGAAACTTTATACAAATATTTATAGAAACATTTAAAATCGACAAAACTTGAAGACAACCAAGTGATCTTAAATGGGTAAATGGATTAACATTCTTAAATCAGACAGTGCAGAATTATTCAATGATGAAAAGAAGTTACCTGCCAAGATGAGAAAAGACATATATTAATCTAAAAAAATCTCTGCTACTAATTTAAAGAAGCCAATATTAAAAGGCAATACAGTTGTATGGTTTCAACTATATAATCCATTATGCAGAAATTTAAAAATGAGTGCTTTCCATTATGGGTATGGATAATAAGCAGAAAAAGAAAAAAATTTCCTGACCTAGAGGATTTTTAGGGAGTAAAAGTAGTGTGTAATGATATGATAGATGATTATACTATTTGTTCAAATTCATGAATATACAACACTACAAGTGAGCCAAAATTTAGTAACATCTGGAGGATTGTGATTTTGTCAATGTACGTTTATCAGTCATAGTAAATGCACTACAGTAGTGCAAGATTTTTATCAGTTAGAAGAACTATGCATGTGTGAGGCATAAGAATAGAAGGGGAATTTCTGTGCTTTTAAAAAAATTGCTACTAATCTAATAATGCTCTAAAATTTGTCTAGTTAAAAATAAGAGTTGACTAAGAATAGATATTTAGCAATATCTTATAATTCTAAAGTCCAGATATCTTATAGTTTTTAGGAGCTAAAACAAGCATTATGTATACTATTTCTGACTAAACCCAGGGGAACAGAGTATTTTACATTAGATGGTCTTGCTCTGATGGTCTTATTCTGTTTCTTTACCAGGTTAAATATTTAAGGAACAAGCACTTGTGCCTAATTTGGACTTACATTGTTGTCCTCTAGATAACTTTTTGGATACTAGAAAACCAGAATTCCTTCTCTAGACAAAGATACTGAGACGTTCTAGAGGTTCAATTTGTGGGCCTAAGTATGCAGTATTGTTTGGGTCCTGCACTCCTGGAGTTACTAGGGCCACACTGGTGGCACCAAGACCACCCTTGTTAGGGCCTCTGGGGCTTTCCACAAAGATGCTGAGGGGATCATGTGTTTCCAGGGACTGAATCAGTTAAGATGGTTAATGAATTAATATGGGGAATTATCCTATACTCTCTAGTCTCCAAATGCACTTTTAACTGTATTTAGATTTGCCATCAATAAACAGAATCAAATTTAATGGATTGTTTTCTGGATTCAGGTATGTTTATTGCTACAAAAAGAACAGTGTTTTGTTTTTCTTCTCATTACTAGATTCAAAATATTTTACCAGTTTTATTTGTCAATAA
Organism: Sorex fumeus; assembly: GCF_029834395.1. NCBI lineage: Eukaryota > Metazoa > Chordata > Mammalia > Eulipotyphla > Soricidae > Sorex > Sorex fumeus. The sequence continues at coordinate 778,057 of NW_026606138.1, read as the reverse complement.
TTGACTAGGTTCACACATTTTGTGTCTAATTCCAAAAATAGTTTCCCATGCAATTGCAGGGTTTAGAAACAAATGTTTTAAATAAAATGTTATCAACTCCACTGATGTTTTAATTTCCAAACTGCAATGTTCATTGAAAATAAAAAGTTGGCATACTAGACCAATGTCTGGGGAAAATAAAATTCATCACAGAGTTGAAATAAATGTTAACAATAAGGATTTCGAAATAAAATTAACTCTCATGTCAAATAATCTTAGGATGCATTCAGTTTTAATATATGGATTTTTATGTTCTACCAGCAGATTTCTCTTGCTTTGCTAGAGTATTCCTATAAAGTCTCTTATGAGCCGAATTTATATGAAGTCAGAATCAATTACTATTTAACTCATATGGAATTTTTTTTTGCATTTCCAGATCTCCAAATACTTTACCAAATAATATTAGTTAAGAGAACAAAACCTAAACTAACACTAACAACCAGTAAATTCAGGAACGATTTCACCTCCCCCAAAAGGAACTTGGCAGGTGCACTTCTGCAGCTCAGAATGTGTGCCAGTGTGCTACATCTAAAATGGAGGCTGCAAAATAAACAGTGCTGGTGCTTTTCAATTGCTCTCTTTCTGCAAAAGTGTAAGTGCTCTGGATTTCTTAACCCGTCAAATTTAAGTTAAAATAATTTTGTATAGGTTAATTTTTATTTGGATATGGGTCGTACCTGGCAATACTCAGTGCTTCCTCCTGGCTCTACGCTCAGGTGTCACTCCTGCCAGGATACAGGGGACTATATGCAGTGCCAGGGATGAAATCCTGATTATCCTCAAGCAAGGCAAAATCCTGCCTGCTGTACTCTCTTTCCAGCCAATGCTTTGCATATTTTTTAAGGATTAAGTTATGTTATTAATGTGATCTCTATTTATCTTTCATGTCCGAAAAAGACATGGCTGACACTGTAGATCTGATGTTCATATCTGATCTATGAATTTTTATTCATACTGATCCACTACACATAAATGGTATTGGATGTTCCAAAAACAAATGCCATGAAAATAGGAAAAACTTTGCCCTTGTTCATGCAAGTATACATCATTATGGTCATACATTTTTCTTTAAGTTCTATTAGGAGATCTTGTTTTTATTTGTGGAAACAATGTCCTGCAATCCTGGAAATCCCAAGCCACTTTTCCCAGTGCCAGGACTAACAGTGTCATACACTTTTTCAAAACCATACTGTTTTGAAAAAATGATTTTTAAATGTAATATGAGTGTATCATTATCTCTAAATGTTTTACATAGGTACTTGGATAATCATTAATATGACTTTTTTTTCCTCTGAAAATCTTACAACAATCAAATTATGCAAAACCCGCTAAATTGTGAATTTGTGTCATGTGAACATTCTATTCCTTGCCCAGAATAATTTCTTTTTTATAAAATTTAATTATATGGAAAAAGTACATTAAATATAAGGCAATTATTTGGTTTTGTTGAAGTTACATGACATATTGCATTAGATGTTTGAGAGTCACAGAAAAGATCTTCTATATATATATATATATTTTCAAATTTGTAAAAACTCTGAATTTGACAGCTTTTCTGAAAGATACCTCTAAATTTTTAATGTTGCTATGTGCAAAATTTAGAATTTTCTTATATTTGTATGTATATATATCAAAAATTAAGGAATAATTTCTATTTTTAAAATATACCAGGAACATATATCACCTCTTCCTTTCCTAAGAAGTCATCTATTTTTCACTTAAAATTTCAATTTGGAAAGTGAAATATAAAAGTTGCTAGGAACTAGTTTCTACTTCATCAGCTATTTGTGCTATGAAAAAGTCATTTCTATTTAAAGATTTTATTTCCTTTCAGGTAATTTAATTCCTATTAAACTTAACGACATCATCAAGCATATAGAAAGAATATAAGTTTAAATAAAATCCTTATTAGATATACAACAAAACTGCATGGGTTCATATTCTCCTGAGAGTAGGATATGAAAGTAGGCATCACCACTCTGTGCTATAACTCGTCAACTTTTGCAGTGTCTGCTCTCTAGCCTGCTTCTATTTTCTTCATTTTAGATTAGTGTAACTACTTTGTCTTCAAGAATAGAATGATTCTATTTCCTTTTCTACAAGAACTAATCTATATTTTTTGCACACAAAAGGCATATGTTAAATGTCTTAAGAATAGGATAGTATTACAGCATAATAGTGAAAAGATACTTAACGCATTGAAAATTAAATTGTTTAGACTTCCAAATGCAGTTAACTGTCTGCACATTGTATAAAATAATATTAAAAGAAGAATTAAATTCAAGTTTGATTTTACTTTAGGTGAACAAGGAAGAACTTTGAAGTGTATATATTCAATGAAACTGCATTAAAGGTAGAAAATGCAAAGAGCATGACTTTCACAAGGAACCACAATCATTTCAACCATAACTATTTTTTGTGTTAATAATATTTGTATTTGTCTTCAGTGATTTTTTCCCTTTATTTTTACTTTCCTCTTTTATTTTAGTGAAAATCAGCTTATTAATGTCTTCAGATACTATAATTTTACAAAATCTTTCAATGGGTCTGTAGCATTCAGAGGTGCACATTTTTTTCTACAATTTTTATATATTTACTCATGTATCACTTATCATTATCATATATTAAATTTATTTTTCTTTCCCCATACTATTTTCTGGGCAGTAATGAATGTGAGGTTATTGATCTTCTACAGTTTTTTTCTAAGAAAAGGGCAGTTACTCAGATGCTATCATGTTTTCTTTCCATAGCAACAAGTACTACTGGTGACAGTTGATCCAACATTTTTTTTTCAATAAGGAATAATTTCTATGCTGTTATAAGGGTATATAATATTTGTATCTGTCTTTTAGAAAAATATTTCAAAATATTCAGATCTAAAAATTATGTAACAATTACTTTTAAAAATACCCCCAAAGAAATTGCTTTCTGCCACCCCAGTAAATCAAAATTATTACTAAAGTTTCTGTGAGGTTAATATATACACATAATTAAAATATATGCATACAAATTTAAGGTAATTCTTAATGCTAAAGTATATTAAATGCTTTAATTTGGATAAGATTGAAATATCATATTAGTTTAATAGCTTTTAAAAATGGCCTGTGGGATGAGCATGAATATTACACTTAAGCTAAGGATGCAGAATGGATCTAAGATATAAGGTCATTCTCTTAGTAGATCCATAAAATAGGTAATATAGCAATAATATATTATTTAGCTAAATAAATTACCTGCATGATATCTTAATATTTAATTGTAGTCTATAATTTTGTCTTTAAAATGTTACATGTTGATCTCAAGTAATGTTTGGTTTAATAAGTGAGTAACTATGCAGTTAAACATGCATATTGCACTAGGGCATATTAAGACAATTAAAAATTAACTCATGCTAAGTTAAATAAATAAGGCCCTCCCGTTGATCATCGATTTGCTTGAGCAGGCCCAGTAACGTCTCCATTGGAGACTTTGTTGCTACTGTGTTTGGCATATCGATTACATCATGGGGAGCTTGCCAGGCTCTGCCGTGCGGGCGAGATACTCTCGGTAGCTTGCTGGGCTCTCCGAGAGGGGCGGAGGAATCGAACTCGGGTCGGCCATGTTGGCTGCGTGCAAGGCAAATGCCTTACCGCTGTCCTATTGCTCTAGCCCATGCTAAGTTATCATGAAAAATTTATAGACTACTAGCAGTAAAGACTTTCTCTATTGATTCTTTAAAGGTATATTTAACATCCATGTTCTCTTATAGCTTAACTTTTATATAAAGAATTATTTATAATTATATATAACTGAATTTTACAAAAAGTGTTCAAATTGACAATTACTTTGTTACAATAGTTAAGATGTATATTATTATTTAAACCTTAAATGCTAAGACTTGAAATACTCTGGTATTTTACACTTTTCTTGCCATTAACTCTCTGACTGTTCCTTTCACAACGTTAAAGCAAATAAAAACGTTAAGCAAATATTTTCTCTCTGATTTTCTGTGTCTTTGTAAACTTAAATAAAGTTTAGCACTATTTGGGGGCTGGAACGATAGCACAGCAAGTAGGGTGTTTGCCTTGCATGCGGACAACCCAGGTTCTATTCCAAACATCCCATATGGTCCCCTGAGCACCGCCAGGGGTAATTTCTGAGTGCAGAGTCAGAAGGAACCCCCCGAGCATCGCTAGGTGTGACCCAAAAAGCAAAAAAAAAAAAATGTTTAGGACTATTTATTATTTTACTAAAGTACTTTTATAAGTGGTACATTTTTTTCTTCTGAAAGTTATGCCAATACAAAGTTGAAAATGATTTCCTAGAGTTAACTGCTGAGAAATTAGATCTAATAATAATATTATTTGATAGTTTTATAGATTCTCATGGTTAATCTAATATTAATTCAATTAATCTAATTTATTTTATACTTGTGTGAATAATAGTTATTTTATAAATAAACTTTTTTGCCTTTGTTTTCAATCTTAATATCAAATATATTCAATATATTCTTACTGACACTGCTTAATTCTGAGTAAAGAAAAATGTCTTACATTAAATATTAACTCTTTTAATTACACGGAATCTATTGCTTTACGGTCAGTTGTACATAGTTATTGACTCAAATATATTTGTTTATAAACAGATGGGAGGAGGACTTGAGTGGGCTAAGTAACTAACCTTAGTTTGATCTATGGTTCTCCAAACATCAACTGGAATGATCCCTGAGTGCAAACAGAAAATAGAACCTGAGCAAAAATCTTCAATAAGGGGCTGGAGTGATAGCACAGCAGGTAGGGCATTTGCCTTGCACACGGTCAACCTGGTTCAATTCCCAGCATTCCATATGGTACCCTTAGCACCACCAGGAGTAATTCCTGAGTGCAGAGCCAGAAGTCACCCCTGTGCATAGCCAGGTGTGACAGAAAAAGAAAGAAAATTGAATAAAACATTAAAAAAAATCTTCAGAAATATGATTTATTAGTTGGATCCAAGACATATATCAACTCTACATTTTACCAAGCACTTCATGAAATTTGATAAAAATAAAATTAGAATAACAGAATATGATTTTTTGGGGGGGGTAAAAAGGCAAACAAGCATTTGCTTTATTTCCACCCCACCTTAATTTGTGGTTTTTAATAAAAATAATAACAAGTTGTTCTCTATTGTCTTTGTAGATCATCAGTATTCATAAATTATCTCTCATATGTGTTTACTTGATTCTATTTTCAGCAAGATAATTATTTACATCACAAGAGACAAACTATCAGCACCTTGAAGATTTTGTTATTTGGACCTGAGTAGAAGTGGTTACAAAACAAAAATCCAACTGATTGGTAGGGTATATCTGACATCTTATATTTGAATCATAGTTATGTGTGACCGGAAAAGCTATGAGAGACAATCTTATCTCCTGCTGTTTAGGTAACAGCAACAGCAACGTTGACTTTTCTATCCTCAGAGTCTCCTGACTCTCAGTAATTGAGATTACAGATCACAAGTACAGACTCTTGTTCTGACCTTTCTTCAGAAAATGGTAGATTTTTGCTTGGCTTATCTCTTTTTATAGAATTTAGCTAAAAGTAGCCAAGAGCAGTCGGAATTATGCTTTGGTTTTGCTTTAATCCTCTTTTCCCACAGCTCTAATTTCAAAGGCATTGATGTGACTCCTTATTACTACAGGCTATCATTTACCAATTTTTTTTTTCATCAAGGCAAGTGTCACAAGCTCATCAGCATATGGCACAAACCTTTTCTTCAGCTTGCTATCCAAACATAAAGAATAAGCCAGATTATTTAAATTTTTATTTCATAAATAAAATGTATGAAATATAAAAATTCACATATTAAACCTATTATAAATAAATCTCATATTTTAATAATAAATAAAAATCCATCTGATTAAACAAATAAACCATTAACTGTGACCTGATAACCTCAAATTTTGTAAAATCAAAAACAAACCAATTGCTCACAAAATTCATGCTAACTCAACCCTTTTATGTTGTATAATTACTGTGAAATAAAAGAGGAAATAAGGAAATGGAAACATATCCCCTCTGCTCATGGATAGGAAGAATTAACATTGTCAAAATGAAAATAATCCCCAAAGCATTATACAGATTCAATGTGATCCCTATAAGGATACCCATGACATTATTCAGAGAAATAGATCAAGCACTCCTGAAGTTCATTTGAAAAAAAAAAAGACCCACGAATAGCTAAAGCAATTCTTGGGAAAAAGATGTTGGGAGGCATTACCTTCCCCAACCTCAAACTCTACCACAAAGCAGTAATAATTAAAACAGCATGATACTGGAACAAAGGCAGAGACACAGACCAGCGAAACAGGGTGGAATATCCTTACACACAACCTCAAATGTAGCACTAACATCTAATCTATGATAAGGGAGCAAGAAATCTAAAGTGGAGCAAGAAAAGCCTCTTTACAAATGGTGCTGGTATAACTGGACAACCACATGCAAAAAAATGGGCTTAGACCCCGACCTAACACTATGCAGAAAAGTCAGATAAAAATAAAAAAGTTAGATGTTGAGTCAAGATCTCAACATCAGGTCAGAATCCATAAGGTACATTGAAGACGAGGTCGGCAATCCCCTCCACGATATTGAGGCTAATGGTATCTTCAAAGACAACACTCCACTGACCAACCAAGTGGAAACAGAGATAAACAAACAGGACTATCTTAAACTAAGAAGCTTCTGCACAGCAAAAGATACAGTGACTAAAATACAAAGACAGTCTACAGAATGGGAAATGATATTCACCCAATACCCAATGGACAAGGGGGTGATATCAAGGATATATAAGGCACTGGTTGAACTCTGCAAGAAGAAAACATCCAACCCCATCAGAAAAAGGGGTGATGAAATGAAAATAAATTTTCTCAAGGAAGAGATCTGAATGGCTGTAGGATAATAGTCTTTTGTCCTTCCTCAGGTAGCTTAGGTCTATCAGGTCACACCCATCTAAGGACACTGAACTTGTATTGTAAGCAATGTCCTTTCTGTATGGACACAGGAAGACAGCTAATATTATGCTTTGTAACTTGGGAGTTGATTGACTCCGAATAATATCTACTCCTGGGCATCTTATTTCTTGACTCAGCTGCCCTTCGTTCCTAGCACCCCAAAAGCAGGGTCCCGACAAGGAACTGAATGGACCCAGGGCAAACGGTGAGCTACCCTGGCATTGAAATGGGCCAGGCCAAAGTGCCACGATACTCAACTATAAATTGAGGGCATGATCATGGACAAATGCTGTCATGATCCAAAAGTAAGTAATGATGAGACTAGGACCCTGCTGGAGCTAGGAAGATTAACCTGGCCTGAGGACTGCGGAATGTGGCTCTTGAAGCAGTATAATTAGTGATTCTAAAAATATATTTCAGCATCTTTATTGGCTTTACCTAATAGATACTTTATTTTGTTTCAGTTTCCTGAATGAACAATGGTTCTACATGCACAACAATATTTGTTCAATCAAAAAAATCAGAAATATTATGAGTGTTTCTCATTTCTCCTTATTTACAAGAACCTATTCTTACATAGAAACCAAATTTATGTCTTCCATATATACTGTCAGGATTTTCTATGTTCTCCTACTCAATTATATTGCTACATGAGCCCAAATAATAACATTAATTTTTTAAGTATCAGAAATTGGTTATGAAAAATTGGAGGACAGTGCTACAGTGCTAGAGAAATTGTTAACTTATACAATGTGAAAGAGAAATTAAAAAAATACAAAATATACTGCATTTTATTGATTCTTGTCAAGTTATCTGAATTTGATGGCTAAAAGGTTACTAATATTTATGTAACCAGACCAATTTAATTCATGAGATACTATGTATTCTTGGATATTACAAATATAGTCCTTCATTTTTCTGTTAGTTTACATAAAATTTTATATTCTTATTAATCCTTATTCAGAATTGGGTTTTTCAATCAGTCATGAAAAAACAGACTAATTCATGCATATTTTTATAATTATAAATGTATATATTACTAGTAAATCAAAACATGTTAGAGAAATTTGTAAATAGAGAATAACAGTAGAAAAATTTAAAAAACTCAAATGAAAATTCTGTGGCTGAATGAATAGTACAGTAACTAAACTTACCTAAAATAAAATATATGAAGAGTAAGATTAGATTGGTACAATATAATATAGTAAATAAAACCTTATGGAATTTAAATATTACAGAAAACATAGATACTTTAAATACATCAAGTGATGGGGAAATAGTAAAAATTTATAATTTATCCTAGATCTCATAAGAGTAATGCAGGAATTAAGGGAGAAAGTGAGGTAGATGTAATATTTAAAGAGTGGATGTCTGAAAATTGTCCAAAAATGTTTATATACCTGTACCACCACATTCAAGAATACCTATAGACTATGCTGTCACATAAAAAATTTAGAAAAACAGAAAATTACACAGAGGCACATCTTAACATGACTGCCAAGTAGATGTGGGGGTGGGCTTTGGGAAACAAAGTGAAAAGAAAGAGAAAACCTTGTAAGCAGGCAGACTTCAAAAAAGACATTACTTTTTAAAGGAGCAGAATAACATAGGCAATTTGTCAAATAAATGATGAACACTGGAAGGCAGAGGAATTATATTGTAAAGTTTGAAAGAAAATACCTGTTATATTTGAATCTTCTTTCAGTGAAAATAATCTTCAAAAGTGAAGACAAGACTTCCAAGGCTTCAAAAGTTTCTGACTAGCATGTAGAGAGTTGCAAGAAACTATAAATCAAACCTAACATGATAATCTAGAAAAAGGCTACACCATCTTAACTCTTTTTACTATGTCAGAAAGCTTAGAATAAGATCCATATGAACCAACGTGCAGAATGTTTAGACCCTCTTTGGGAGTGAGACATCAAGATTTCTTGCATTCTTGGTGAAGCAACAGGAAGAGGAAAAACTCATCAAAAATGTGATAGAAAAAAAGCAGCTCCATTTTTAACTTTAATCTATTGAGTGTAACCTCATTTAAAATTTGGGAAATCTCTAGGGACAGACTGAGCAAGATTTCCTTAGCTGCCATCTCTTGCACTTAAGATTTTATACCTAAGATTCAGGGGGAAAAAACAAGTCTGGGTAAAAGGCAGACAGAGAAGAACTCAGGGCATTTATCAAATACAAAATAGCTCATGGAATCACGAATCATGACCATCCTGTTATTCGTCGATTGCCTCGAGCAGGCCCCAGTAACGTCTCCTTCATCCTAACCCTGATATTTTTTAAAAAGTGCTATATTCAAGGCTCTTTAGGAGAATGAGACCCATTGGAGGCTCTTTCATGGTCAGGGGAATGAGACCCATCATTGTTATTGGGTTTTGGCAAATTGAATACACCATGGGGAGCTTGCCAAACTCTGCCATGCAGGCAGGATACTCTTGACTCAGTAGCCTGCTGGGTTCTCCAAGAATGAGAACTAGACAATAAGAGGTTGTGTGGCTGCGAATGCTTTAGACAAATGTCTATAAACCTGCTTTCAATAAAATAAATCCTTTATTAAATGCTGGAGCGATAGCACAGCAGTAGGGCATTTGCCTTGCACACAGCCAACATGGCCGACCCGAGTTCGATTCCTCCGCCCCTCTCGGGGAGCCCGGCAAGCTACCGAGAGTATCTCGCCCACACGGCAGAGCCTGGCAAGCTCCTCGTGACGTATTCGATATGCCAAACACAGTAACAACAAAGTCTCCAATGGAGACGTTACTGGGCCCGCTAGAGCAAATTGAGCATTAAATACACCATCTTCAATGCAATTAAGCGAAATATCCTTGACGTCCTTTAGTATTACTACTTTTCCTGTGGAAGTTAAGATTTGACGGTTTTATGCTCTATATGGTCAAATGAATATCACCAAGTAGACTGAGAAAACAAAGAGTGGATCTTCAAACTCTACTACATTCTGAAGTTTGCTAGACTAATAAGAAGTCAACTATTATGGCAATATTCTAGAGAAGTAACAATGACTTGCCAGTTACTACAGTACTCACCGCCCCCTTCATATACATTACATGGACTATTTTTTTCTTTTGGGGGCACACCCAGCGATGCTCAGGAGTTACTCCTGGCTCTTCACTCAGGAACCACTCCTGGCGGTGCTTGGGAAACCGTATGGGATGCTGGGAATTGAACCCGGGTTGGCCACGTGCAAAGCAAAGACTTTCTCCACTGTGTTATTGCTGCAGACCCATTATATGAACTTCTGGGGAGAGAAGATTCCTTGTTATTGTCAACTGTGTTAGCAGTCTTCAAAAAAGACAACTAGAAAAATAATTCATACTAAGTAAGTTTTCTAGGTTTCTGAAGATTGATGAAGTTTCTCTGCTAAGTCAAACAAAAAACATCCTAACCATGACTTCAATTATTCTTTTAGAGCTGTTTGATATGGTCTTTACCATGGAAGATCTCCAGAATAAACCGGTTTCCATGATTTCTTCCCCTTTCTTTTATGGCGACTACTCAAGCTATCACTCCTCTTCCCCCTTAACAAATAATACTCAGAAAATACGACTGAGCTGACCAAGACTACAAGATCAGCAAAGGATGTCCAGGGGAATAAGTTTCAGTGAAATTCTCACTCTACACTCCCCCCCACAGCCAGGCGTGGTGTTTTTTTTTTTTGTTAAAATGACATATTAAAATGTTTCATAAATACAATGCACTTTTATTTAGTTATTGGATCAATATCTATATCTTTATCCTGAAAAATATCTTCAGTATAGCTTTGAATATTCTTAAAAGGTGATGCTAAAAATATATTGATTGTATTTATATAATCTAATGTTCAATATTTATCCACAAAAATATATGATATTGCTCCATTTCCTGAATTTCAACTAAAATTTATGGGTAAATTACTAGTCTGTATTATAGAGAAATTCATTTCTCAGAAATATCCATAGTACTTGTGATGCATTGTGCCTCTTATTTTCTAGTTTAAACTGACAGCTTTTACCTATTTAGCATTAATTTTTTGTCAAATTAAGTGGTTTCCTTAACCCAGAGGTAGGTAGTGCATGGGTTACAAGTCAAGAATTTATAGCTATTTGCACTGGATCTTCAAGCATCAACAATCTGAGGGATCCTTACTATATGGATCTGTATTTGAGAATAACTTAAAGAAAATATTTATCTATTTGAAAATCAAAGTAGTAACGAGAAAGCTAAAAGTGAGAGTTTTCAGAGGTCTCTCAGACTGGCAGGGAATTAATTCATTTTACATTCTGAAATAGCAGAATCTCATTCTCTTTAACTAGTCAGATTTATTGACAGGTTGATCACTGAAATGTCTGTGACCCTCATTCCCTTTTCAAAAGTCCTTTTGGGTCTCATTGTTTGCCTCTGTCGAAGTTCTGTTCTTTGTTTATATTTTTGTTAATTTTTTTGTTATTATTTACTTTTTCTTATTTGGGGGTAATATCATGTGGTGTTTAGAGGCTATTTCTGGTTCTGTGCTCAGGAGTAATTCCTAGTGCCAGGAATCTAATCGCAGATGGCTACATGCAATCAAGACAAATAATATATTCTCTGTGGTATACTTCCAGTTCAGAAGTTCTATTTGAATATCATGACAATTTTTTACAACATTTAAGTGTTTCTTTTTAAAAATGTTTAGGCAGGACATTATCATTATTGCCAATATTTTATTTTAGTTCTCTTTGTTTTTAAGTTTGGCATTTAAACCAAATCAGATATAAGTAAATAAATTAGTTTAGATGCTGCCTCCATAAGAATGAACTAAGGGATGCATTTACTCATTATTAACAGTACCATTGATTTACCATGCTAAATGAAACTATTTCAAGAGTTAAAATACAGATTAAAATTAACCATAGCTTAAATAGATCTATATTCAGGTTTTCAACATTACTGTATTTAATTTTAATAAATATAACATTTTTGTTATCTCAAGAAACATTTCCAATTTTCTGTCATAATTTGAATACAGTGAGAATCATGATTTTTATATTTCTTACCACAGATAATTAATGGAATGTCATTCCCATATTTTTCTTTATTTTATCACTAATGAATTACAGCCAAACCAAGAAATATCCTTTTACTAGTGTTTGAAGATTGATTGAGAATCTCATATTTTAAAGTAAAAGGTAAAATAAAATTGCACACCCAATTTATGTAGAGGGTCCATAATGCTGACAAGATAATTTTTGCAATGAAACCTATTTCTTTTAACTTGAATTATATATAAATGTTTGTATTATTTCTTTCACATTTGTATAACTATTCAGTTCATAAAAAGAAGATAGGAGTTCAGTACACTACCTAATTTTATGCTTTATTGCAAAAAATTTTGTAAAACTTTTATACCATTGAAATAATTGCTTCAATGTAATGACATTTAGAATAGTATAAAGGTTATACTTCAGACTGCCTGGATAACAATCTGAGTTTTGCCATTTATAGCTATATGACCTAGCAAAAGTTAATTAATTCTTTTGTATCTTGGTTTTTTCATGAGTAGTGCAGATGCTAATCATATCCATCTTGTTATCAGAATGAAATATGTTTATAATAATCCAGCCTGAAGCGATAGGACAGCGGTAGGGCGTTTGCCTTGCTCACAGCCAGCCTGGCCGAGCCAGGTTCGATTCCTCTGCCCCTCACCAAGAGCCCGGCAAGCTACCGAGAGTATCTCGCCCGCATGGAAAAGTCTGGCAAACTACCCGTGACATATTCGATATGCCAAACACAGTAACAACAACTCTCATGATGGAGACATTAATGGGCCCACTCGAGCAAATCAATGAACAACGGGAGGGCAGTGCTTGTTTTTGTTGTTGTTGTTGTCACATATAATAGGTACACATATGTATGTACAATATATACATATAATGTATTAACACAATGGCACCCACCAGTCCATACCACCAGTGGCTCACACTTGAATGTGGCTTCATTAAAACAAATTGCAGCAGAAGTGTCAAGGTATTAGTATATTAATATAATAATTCACATGTACATGTCATCAGATATTTAAAAAATATTTAAAATATAGATTCTAATATGATACCCATTTTTTTGGTTATAATTGTTATTTTCTGAGCCTTCAGTATCCAGGTATCCTGGGTTAGTAAGAAACAATTCTTAAAATTGAGTACAAATCATCTAAGGAATCTAAAAATTACCCCCAACCCCCTCATAGAGTTGAAACAGATATTTGTAGCTATTTTCTGCTTTGTATACTTAGGAATTTTCAATTGACAATGTAATTCTTATATTTTTTCTATGTTTTCTGATACAAAAACTTGTATAAATAATCATGTCTGTATATGACTTTATGCATTTCAGCAACTCTAAGTGTACTTGTGATCACTGTATCACTGTCATCCCGCTGTTGGTCTGTTTACTAGAGCAGCCGCCAGTAACATCTCCATTCCTCCCAGCCCTGAGATTTTAGCAGCCTCTCTTTACTCAGCTTTCCCAATGATTGGAGGCTCTTTAAGGGTCATAGGAATGAGACCTGTTATCGCTGTTGTTTTTGGTATATTGAATATGCCACGGGGAGCTTGCCAGGCTCTGTCTATGTGGGCGGGATACTCTGGTTAGCTTGCTGGGCTCTCCGAGAAATATGTATTACATTACATTAAATAACATTAATAAATATATTATACATATATATTTCTCTCGATGATTTGTTGCCTACTGTCTGAATCCTATCAAATATGGTGTGGTAATTATGGAAAATGGGTAGGAAATGTCTTATGATGTGTTGTGCGGTCATGAGGCCAGGCAGTCCGGAAAGTGGCCTGGAGTATGGCAGCAGTTGGGTAATTGAGGTCGGCTGCCGGAGAGGAGTCCCTTGGGGTGCGGAGGGATCTCACCCACCCCACTCTGGGGTGCTCCGAGTAAAAACAGTCTGGTGCGGAGTGTGATAAACTTCTGATAAACTTCAAAATTATATTGCAGCATATTTCACGATCCATTATTAAGGCATCACAGTATCTCAGAAAATGGAGATCTTCATTAATAATTGAAATTAGAGTTTCTCCTTTATATACTGGAATAAAAGTAATATACTTTACACTAGTACAATATTTTACATTTTCAGATTCTTATAATATTTAATTTATTCAAGTTTATTAGGTAGAATTTAAATAATTTTCTTTAGGTTATGAGGCTTAAAAGTCATCTAGTTTACTATTCCTCATTTGGGAGAAAAGCACATAATATTCTAATTTCACCTAAAAATTAAGATATTAGACAATGTAAATCAAGTCTCTGAGCTTTTCAAACATATTGGAGGTGGTTAGAGAAAGTAAACTATAGGTATGACCAATTTCAAACTATTATATCTGTTTTTTATAAGCAAACATCTTGTTTTTGAAATATGTAGAAGTTATGTGAATATATTTTGTTTTGACTTCTACCAAACAAATTTGTGAAATCTTTTCAGATAGTCAAAAATAATCCTATTGTTATCTAAACAAATTGTTGGAATCAAAGGCTAATAATTTATCTAAATGGAAAGAAAATAAGAGTTAAAGTTTAAGAATCCCCAGTGAAGAAACTGTGTTGCTCTAGAAAGCAACTTTGATGATAAGTTAAAATTCTAACTTGACATTAAATTATTCCTAAAACTGGTCCAGTATAACACAGTATAGTTATCTTTCGCTTTCTACTTCCTAAGATGATGAAATTATCTTGGTTAGAGATTTACCACCACAGATGAGTAAAAGAAAGTGTCAATAAACCATAAAATAAGAGAGAGAGATGGTCAATATCTATACCACAGCAGGTTTAGCATAGTTTTTTACTTGCAAATGCTTATTTTATTAGGAAATCTTTCTGATTTCGAGGTGTTTTGTTTAGAAGGTGTTTTAGTTGTGTTTCCCAAAAACAGACTCTGGGAAGATGACTGATTGGGAGCTAAGACATAAGCAAGGAATGTGCTAAATGGAAACAAGGAAGAAAAGAATGTACATAAGAAGAATATCAAGGAGCAGCTACGATGAGTGACTGATACTATGGTGACAAGAAACCCTTGGGGATTGGTATAAAATACAAATCTCAAAGTCATTCCATAGGAAGACAAGCAAGATAAGATTTCTAGCTACAAATTTCGGCCAACATTGATTGACTCTTATCTCTTGGAAATCAGGAAGCGTATTTTTAATTGTTTAATATTTTTAGCTTGGAAGGGTCCTAACAAGATGCTTTTCTCTTGTTCATAACAAATTCTTCGGTGACAGATTTAATTACTATTATTCTAAGCACTAAAGTGGGAATATCTAAGTGACATATAGTGGACCCCCATTTATTGCAAATTTATCTTCTCTGTGTATTTTTTTTCCTAGCATCCCTCCCACCCCCCCATCCCTCCCCCCTTCCCACTCTGCCGCTGTGGTAGGGCATTCCCCCTTGTTCTCTCTCTCTTCTTTTGGGTACTGTGTTTTGCCAGAGAGGCGTTGAGTGGCAATCATGTTTGGTCTATAGACTACTTTTAGCATGTCTCTCCCACCTTGGGAGGGTCTTCACAACACCCTTTATTTGGTGCTCTCTTCTCTATCTGAGCTTCCTTTTCACCTAGCACATGTGGCTGGCCTTCAAGTCATGGAGCAAAATTCCTGGTACTAATCTCAGTCATTCCTGGGTGTTAGTCTCCCTTTTTGTTGCTTTATGTTCCCCAGATGAATGCGATCTTTCTGTGTCTATCCCGCTCTTTCTGACTCATTTCGCTTAACATGATACTTTCCATGTAGTACCACTTGTATGTAAATTTCATAACTTCATCTTTTCTAACAGCTACATAGTACTCCATTGTGTAAATGTACCAAAGTTTCTTTAACCAGTCATCTGTTCTCGGGAACTCAGGTTTTTTCCAGATTCTGGCTATTGTAAAGAGTGCTGCAATGAACAAACAATTGCAGATGTCACTTCGACTATACCTTTTTGCCTCTCTGGGATATATTCCCAGGAGTGCTATAGCTGGGTCAAATGGGAGATCAAATTCTAATTTTTTGAGAATCATCCATACTGTTTTCCAAATGGGTTGGACCAGCCTGCATTCCCACCAGCAGTGAAGGAGGGTCCCTTTCTCGCCACATCCGCGCCAGCACCTGTTGCTTTTGTTCTTGTGGATGTGGGCCAGTCTCTGTGGTGTGAAATGATATCTCATTGTTGTTTTGATCTGCATCTCTCTGATGATTAGTGATGTAGAGCATACATTTTCTAATTAAATCCTAATAATACTGCAAAGATAGAAACATAGATAGTTGTCCTTTACCAATTTAAGTGGCTTGGACAAAGTCCTACAACTAAACAGGACTTAAATTTTGTCCATCAGACTCCAAAATTCATACTCTAATAAAATTTTGACTATTATTTAAAGAGAACTAAAATCTAGGAAGTGAAAAAATAATGAAAACCTCAGACCTCACATCATCAAAATATCCAATTAAGGATTTTAGTATGTGAGTGAAAGGACCCTGTAAGGACATTGAGATATAGTTTCTAATAATATGGATTTTATTTGTGTTGAGACCATTTAGTGTGTGAATGAAGATTGTATATTTTAAGGGATTAAAGTGAACTGTTTATGTAATTTTAATAGCCATTTTAGAAACTTTTTTTACCGAGTAACTACAAAAGAAAGGGATGTAAATTATTAGAATAGGAGTTTAACTTTTGAGAAACAAACATCAACATGTGTCAGAATAAAATAGAACCTAAGTGTCTAAGAACTGATGAGTTGATAAACTATTACATATTATTACTCTATTATAAGAAAAGGAAACCCAGGTGTGTGGGACCCGGGACTGAGATCTCTAAGCCTGCACGGTTTGGGACTGGACCTGTCAGTAGCTAAACAGTTACACCCTCCAGCTGCCGTGTAACCCCAACAAAGGCCAGGATCCAAAGATTATCACAACAAGCTCCCGGGAGAGCACAAGGCAGAGTCTCCTACCCTGTGTCTGACTATCCTCGCCAGGGCCCAACAGCTGAAGACTTCCAGGCCCCAACCAAGGCCTTACTGGAGCCACTCTCCACACACTTGGATAAGCCTCAGACATAACCGAACTGGCAGAGGAACCCAGGTGTGTGGGACCCGGGACTGAGATCTCTAAGCCTGCACGGTTTGGGACTGGACCTGTCAGTAGCTAAACAGTTACACCCTCCAACTGCCGTGTAACCCCAACAAAGGCCAGGATCCAAAGATTATCACAACAAGCTCCCGGGAGAGCACAAGGCAGAGTCTCCTACCCTGTGTCTGACTATCCTCGCCAGGGCCCAACAGCTGAAGACTTCCAGGCCCCAACCAAGGCCTTACTGGAGCCACTCTCCACACACTTGGATAAGCCTCAGACATAACCGAACTGGCAGAGGAACCCAGGTGTGTGGGACCCGGGACTGAGATCTCTAAGCCTGCACGGTTTGGGACTGGACCTGTCAGTAGCTAAACAGTTACACCCTCCAACTGCCGTGTAACCCCAACAAAGGCCAGGATCCAAAGATTATCACAACAAGCTCCCGGGAGAGCACAAGGCAGAGTCTCCTACCCTGTGTCTGACTATCCTCGCCAGGGCCCAACAGCTGAAGACTTCCAGGCCCCAACCAAGGCCTTACTGGAGCCACTCTCCACACACTTGGATAAGCCTCAGACATAACCGAACTGGCAGAGGAACCCAGGTGTGTGGGACCCGGGACTGAGATCTCTAAGCCTGCACGGTTTGGGACTGGACCTGTCAGTAGCTAAACAGTTACACCCTCCAACTGCCGTGTAACCCCAACAAAGGCCAGGATCCAAAGATTACCACAACAAGCTCCCGGGAGAGCACAAGGCAGAGTCTCCTACCCTGTGTCTGACTATCCTCGCCAGGGCCCAACAGCTGAAGACTTCCAGGCCCCAACCAAGGCCTTACTGGAGCCACTCTCCACACACTTGGATAAGCCTCAGACATAACCGAACTGGCAGAGGAACCCAGGTGTGTGGGACCCGGGACTGAGATCTCTAAGCCTGCACGGTTTGGGACTGGACCTGTCAGTAGCTAAACAGTTACACCCTCCAACTGCCGTGTAACCCCAACAAAGGCCAGGATCCAAAGATTACCACAACAAGCTCCCGGGAGCGCGCGGCCGCATTCGCGGCCGCGCGACTATTTATTTAATAATTTTCAGGATACCTTAAATATCCTTAAATATCCAACCCACACGGCAGAGCCTGGCAAGCTATCCGTGATCTATGCCAAATAGACCAAATTGATATGCCAAATCCAGTAATAAATGGATCTCATTGCCCTAGCCCTGATTATGCAGAGTCGAGAAGGATATGGAAGGAGAAGCTGATAAAACACCAAGGCAGACATGGGCTGCCAAAACGCAGAAAAACAAAAATGATTGTCTGTACTTTTAATGCTCGTACGCTGGCATCTGCTGCATCCATTGAAGACCTTATGGTACAAGCACGAAAGATCAAGTACGACATCATTGGTCTGACCGAAACGAGAAGACATCAATCCCATCATGCTGTTTTCGACACTAGAGAAGAACTGTTCCTTGGAACATGTGATAAAAGAGGCGTCGGTGGTGTCGGTATCCTTGTCAACACAAACTTAGTCACAAGCATTGATTCATTTGAATGCCTAACAACCCGAATCGGACGATTACACTTGAATAAATGTGGCTCACTACCGGCAGTTTCTATCTTTGTTGTCTACGCACCAACATCCAGTTATGGTGAAAAAGAAACTGAGAAATTCTACATGGAGCTGGAGAAATTCTATAAAGAAGATCACACCTTCTACAAGATCATTGTCGGTGATTTTAATGCCAAGATAGGACCAAGAAGATCAGTCGATGAACTCCACATCGGAACCCATGGCCTGGAATGGAACAAACAAGGTGACAGACTGTCTGAGTTCATCATGTCAACCAAAACCTTCCATGGTAACTCACAATTCCAAAAGGCTGAATCTAAACGTTGGACATGGGAGTCTCCCGATGGACGGTTCCACAATGAAATAGACCACATCATATTCAATCGGCGGTTTTGCCTAACCGATGTTGCTGTTGTCCCAAAATTCCAAACGGGATCAGACCACCGTCTTCTTTGTGCAAAATTCTACCTCACAGAACGAGGAGAAAAGAATGCAAGGTTTAAGAAGAAGACTCCCAGAACAACCACCAACTGGGAGCTCTTTGGCTCTGTTGCAGCAACATGGGAAGATGCCGTCATTGACAACATTGATGAGGAATACGATCGAATGATTCAGCACCTCCATGATTGTGCAAGGAATGCCAAGAGAGAGATAACCACAAAAAACCGTCTTTCTTCGAACACTCTTGAACTTATTCGCCAACGTGGCGTGGCACGTGCCTCAGGCAACCACAAGCAAACGTCCGAACTGGCAAAACAGTGCAGAAAAGCCATCAAGGATGACCTCAAAAACAGGAGAGCAGCAGTACTGGTAGATGCAGCAGAAGCTGGGAAAAACATTCGTAATGCCCGCCTGTCCTTCACCAACTACAAAACCAAGATGACTGCCCTCCGACATCATGATGGATCTATCACATCTTCCAGAAGGGCAATGGAGAAGATTATTCATGACTTCTACTCAGATCTCTTTAATAGCCACATCCACTTGCCCACATACCACATACAACATGATGGATATGTCGTTCCCAATGTTCTCCCTTCCGAAATCCAACATGCCATCTCGTCGGTAAAGAAACAAAAAGCACCTGGCCCAGACAAGATCAGACCTGAACACCTGAAGAACTTACCATCAGTACTCATCAATACATTAGCTCGACTCTTCACACGCTACCTGTCTGAATGCAAGGTTCCATCCCAATGGAAAACCAGCAAGACTGTACTACTATACAAGAAAGGAGACATCCACGACATTGGCAACTATCGCCCAATCTGCCTATTGTCTGTCATCTACAAACTATTCACTTGAGTCATCCTGAATAGGATTAGCAGAACACTAGATGAAGGACAACCATGTGAACAAGCTGGATTCCGAAAAGGATTCAGTACCATCGACCATATCCACACAATAACCAAGCTCATTGAGGTATCTCGGGAGTTCAAGATGCCGCTCTGTCTAACGTTCATTGATTTAAAGAAGGCCTTTGATTCTGTTGAGACGGAAGCGGTCATTGAAGCCCTAGCCAATCAGGGCGTACAAACTCAATACATCAGGATCCTTCGTGAGCTCTATTGCGGATGCACTACCAAGATCTCACCATTCTACAAAGAAGTAATCATCCATATCAAGAGAGGGGTTCGGCAGGGTGATACCATTTCACCAAAACTCTTCAGTGCCACCCTCGAGAACATCATGCGACGACTAGAATGGGAAAACATGGGAGTGAAGATAGATGGTTGGCAACTACACCACCTCCGCTTTGCTGATGACATCGTTCTAATAACACCAAACATCAGCCAAGCGGCACAAATGCTTGCGGACTTTGACCGTGAGTGTGGAAAGGTTGGACTACAGCTGAATCTTACGAAGACAATGTTTATGAGAAACAGCCTTGTTCCTGACGCTCCATTCGCTCTCAACGGAACCACCATCTCCGAATGCAACAGTTATATATACTTAGGTCGAGAAATCAACATGATGAATGACCTGGCACCTGAGTTACGCAGGAGGAAGAGAGCGGCTTGGAATGCCTTCAAGAGCATTGAAGAAATAACTAAAAGGACAAAGAACCTCCAACTACGAGCACATCTCTTTGATTCCACTATTCTTCCTGCATTAACATATGCCTCAGAGACCTGGACCCTACGAAAACAGGATGAGAACACTATTCGGGTCTCTCAAAGAGGAATCGAAAGAACTATGCTTGGAATATCACGATTCACTCAAATGAGAGATAGAATCCGGAGTTCTGATCTTCGTCAACGCTCAGGAATCAGGGACGCTGTCTCATTTGCCAAGACATCAAAAATCAGATGGGCTGGACACGTAATGAGGTTTACAGACAACCGCTGGACTAGAGCCATTACTGATTGGATTCCACAAGACATCAAAAGATCACGTGGACGCCCACCTATAAGATGGTCAGACTTCTTCGTCAAGACCCTAAATGATCGGTTTGAGGCTCTACATGTTCCTAAAACGAACAGATACCATTGGGCTACGCTAGCACGCAACCGGGATGAATGGAGACGTTACTGGCACCCGCTCGAATAAATCGATGAATAATGGGGATTAAGTGATTAAGTGATTATAAGAAAAGACTAATAATGCAATTTGTACTACATGATGGAGGTGGCAGCTATTCTGATGAATTAATAAAGTCATTCACAAGGAGAGGGGCAGTTATATCAGGGTTACTCTCATACTTGGTGTATAAAAGTAAAAGCATGGGCAGAGAATAACAAATGGTCAAATGGAACAAATACCTAGAATTGCTCTACAGAAATAAGCTTATTATGGCAGGATAAGAGGGTGGGTGAGTGTTTTCTCTCTGAGACAATGGTGTAGGGTGTGGGGTTAAAACATTATACGAAAAAATACATATCATTAACCACATCGCAAATAATAGTTACTAAAATTTTAAAATTTAAAAGGCTACTAAATACTCTTAAAATGATACAGATTTAATAGATCAATGAGTTAAATTAGGAACATGTGGTTAATTTAGCCAATTTCATTTTCAGCAGTCTTAAATATTAAACCTAATTTCAATATTGGGATATTTTGCATCCCTAAAAGTCAAAATTCAATGCTAAAATTTTCTTTGTATGAACATTTACAGCATAAAACAGAGATTCATCATGCAAAATGTCAGTAAGGCAACTACTGATCCATATAGAGCATTCAGAATTTGACTAAGGAGGACTATTTAAGAAAACATTACGTAATTTTTCGATAACTATTCCAGAGCCTTCCCAGGAACTGCAGCTTATTAACAGGTGTTACATTAAGCCAGCCAGCTGTCAATACCAGCTGTTACCACTATAGATGAAAATCATATACAGAAACACTGCAAATATATTCCCTTGATATCCTTAACCAAGAAGTTATATCATGTAAACTTTGTTCCCCTCTGCTCTTCATTCCAATGAGTTGGAATGGAAACAGAAAAAATAAATACTTTTAAAGTTGATTCTCTAAAAATTTATTATAGAAAAACTAACTTGACAATAATTATGCATATGTTAATTTATATGTAAGCTAGAACTATTAATAAGTTTTCCAGAAGTTAAATCATTGGGATTTGTTTTTCAAAAAATTGCTTTTATTGTCACAGTGTAATTTTTTCCTTTTAAGTACACATTTTTTTAAATCTCGGAGATATTTACAAGCCAAAAGTTAGCTACCTTTCTTACCTTCCTCTTTTATTAATTTTCAACACAAAGTATGGGGTAGATATAATATCTATTATTTTGCTAGTTTAGTTTAATCTATACTTTATATTTATTCTTTTTATTTAAAGCAAGTTGCTACCAAAAACTTTTCACATTTGAAATTTTTACATCTTTCTCTTATAAAATTAGCTCACATGTTATTTAAACCTTTTTTGTCTTTTGCACATTTTTTAAAGAAATTTGATCTCCCGTGAGGTATTTCTTCACCTCTTTTTTCCCTTTGGAAAATGAACTGTCTTTCCAAATTTTTTATTTGACAGTTCAAATAAATATTATGTTTATTCTTTCACAATTGATCAATTTTTCTCTTAGCTATATCTTTAAATTCATGTCTATCTCTAGAACGCAGTTGAAAGTGATATTTCTAGAAGTGGTGGATTCAGATCAAAGTCAATTTCTTTATAAAAATCTGACTCATTAGAGTCAAGTGCTATGTGACTGGTGACACTCAGCACAAAAGTTCAATGATACTTGAATAGAATAAATCCAGAGGAACAATCTTCTTAACCAGTAATCCATCCTGCTTCCCAGGTAGGTCTTTTTTAGTGTCAGGCCTTTTCTGTGAGTAGCTTTTTTATATCAGACAGTTTCCACAGGGAACAAATACAGTCTTTCAAGTATTTTAAGCTCTATGTCAGTCCACTGTATCTGATAATCAGATATTAGAGATTTATATAATATATCTTGAAGAGACTAAAAAATACTTTTCCCCTTTGTGCTGTTTTCCCCTGGAACTTGAGAAATAAGTAGTCTCCCAAATAACAATTTAATTCCTTCCAGTTTAAAAAAAATGTAAACATGCTATATTTGAGTTTTTCCACCATAAAGTTGTTTCCTCTTCTGAGACAAAGTCATTGAAATTAAAGAAAATTTGTTTCAGTACTTACCTTCCATATTAGTCCAGTGAAATGTATTGTATTAGATGCTTGATTTTATCTGTTCTCTAAATGTCAGGAATAGATTTAGAATCTATTTTGTTCAACCAATGAACTGGTGTGGTTTTATAATGTATAGATAGGTGAATTAAAGTATTTTGTTTCTATTTTTAAAATGTTGTGATATTGGGACTAAGGAGATAGTACAGTATGTAAGGTTCTTTCCCTGCATGCAGCAAACCTGGTTTCTATCCTGGAGACCCTATAAACACAGCCAAGATGATATCTCAGTGCAGAGCCAGGAATAAGACCTCACCACTGCCATGCCCTGGTTCAAAAACAAACAAAAAAACATTGTGAGATAAATAACAATATACCCTATTTTTTTTATATTGAGACAAAGTTAAGTGCATTACTTGACAAAGCTGAAAAATTAAATAAGTCAACTAAATACAGAGTACTTCAAAATTACCTAATTTCAAATATCATTCTTACAACATACAGATATTTAAATTACAAGTACAGATTCAGATATTGAACTAAAGTCATATTGGCAATACCAGTTAAAGTTAATGGGCCATGGTACAGTCATGGAAGAGAAGAGATTGAAATAATATTAAATACATTAGTTCTATGATAAACAGTAGTTTGAAAATACTGTCCACACTATGAGATTTCATAGTATTACAGTATTACATAGTTTACAGATTACATAGTATTACAGTATTACAGTGCTGAATGTACCTACATAAGATTTTGTACATGTTTTAAAAATGATACTATTCATATTATGATGTTACATTAAGTATATTTTAACTCGTCAATTCCTTTTGACATCATTGAATATGAAACATTATTTAGTATAAAAATTGGGTTTGCAAATTTTGCTTTATAGGTCAAGTTATAAATAAATTGTCTTCATTGGGAATTTTTTACAAGAAAACAAATTTTTCCTTGTTTTGTTTATAGGGAGAAAAAAGGCTTGCTTTAGCACATAATTTCCACTTTTAGTTTTGCTTTGATTCAAGCTCAAATTAATGTAGTCATTTGTTTTTGAGTTGTCTTCATGTTGTGTTACCAGAGAAGCATTTTTATATTATTTTATCAGACATGCCATTATATTGCCTCAAGCAATATACCTTTACATTATTTTTCTGGTAAAATGTAGTCTACACATTTACATATGTTTATCTAATTTAGTTGCCTATGTATCCAAAGATGATTATACATTTATTAGTTATTACTGAATTCATGAATTGTTAATTTTATATAGTGAGAGAAGAAATGTTATCTATATCATTGTATTTTCTTTTTCTTTGAGAAGTTTTATTTGCAAAGTTACTAAGAGTTGAGTTTTGGCATATACTATTTTAATACCACTCAAATTCCCTCTAAAAGTATTCTCATATTTCCTCTCTATCCCAACCCTCACCCCATCCACACCTGTCACAAAGTTTTTGTGCTTGCAGTTTAAATCTCATGTTTTCAGTTTTGTTGAGTCTTTGATTTGGTATATGGCTATACCATTGATCCATATCACAATTATAATTGAAGCTCAATTGCTGTTCACCTATTACCTCCTGTTCTCTACTTTTCCCCTTGATATTTTTGCTTCTCTTACCTTCTATCTAAACATCTGGGATCAAGAGTGACCTGGGCATACCCTTTACTACAATACATTTCCTCAATCCAGTCTACCATCTATCATAGATAAGTGAGATCATCCTGTGTCTGTCATTCTTATTTTGGCTTACTTGAATCAGCATAATATCTTCCAATTCCAACTACATTATAGCAAACTTCATGATTTATTCATTCTTTGCAGCTGCATAGTATTCCACTGTGTATATACACGTTAATAACTTTGCAAATAAATCTTCTCTAAGGAAAAAATATACACCACACTGTGTATGTATATACTATCCATTCATATGTCATTGGACACATAGGTTTATTCTATATCTTATGTATTGTATGAGTGCAGCAATAAATAAATAATGGTGTACATATGCTCTGTTGAGTGAATGTTTTTATAAATCTATTGGATAGATGTCCAAAAGTGGAATTTCTGGGTCATATGACAGTTCAGTTTTTAGTTTCCTGAGAACTCTTCATACTGTTTTCCACACAAAATTTCAACCAGTAGTAAAGGAGAGATCCTTTTTGACCACATTCCTGCCAACACAGATTTCTCCTAATTTTTAATATGTGCCATTCTCACTTATGTGCGATAGTATCTCTTTGTCATCTTTATGTGAATTTTTCTGATGATAAGTGATACTGATAATTTTTTCATGTGCCTACTAGTCATTCCCCTGTCATTCTCTGAGAAGTGTTTAATCATATTATTTCTCCATTTTTGGATAGGGTTTTTGAATTTGTTTTTTTGTTTATCTTAGTGACTGTTTTATATACCTAGATATTGAAACTTTATCTGATATGTTTAGTACAAACATTATTTCCCATTCTGTTAGTTGTCTTTAATTATAGCTCAGGAGCGATAGCACAGTGGTAGGGCGTTTGCCTTGCACGCAGCCAACATGGCCGACTCGAGTTCAATTCTTCTGCCCCTCTCGGAGAGCCTGGCAAGCTACCGAGAGTATCTCATCCACACGGCAGAGCCTGGCAAGCTACCCATGATGCACTCGATGTGCCAAATACAGTAACAACAAGTCTCATGATGGAGACGTTACTGGGCCCGCTCGAGCAAATTGACGAACAATGGGAGGAATGTGTCGTGATGTAATTAATTTTAATTGTGTTGTCTTTAGTGGTATAGTGGTATCAGTTCGTTGAAGACACGTTTGAGGTCCAAGTCTTGAAGTGGTCTGCCTACATTTTCCTCAATGTATTTTTTAGTAGTTTCTTTAATAGTTTCTGGTTAGATCTCAATGTCTCTGATATACTTTGAATTGACTTTTGTAAAAGGTGAAAATATGGATCCAGATATGTAATTCTTACATATATTTATCCAGTTTTCCCAGTGCCATTTGTTGAAGATGCTATCTTTACTTCACTTCATATTCTCAAATCCCTTATCAAAATTTAATTTTATCTATCTATCTATCTATCTATCATCTATTTATCTATATAGGGTTTTGTCATAAGGTATTCTATTCTTACCCATTGATCAGAGGGTCTATCTTCATTCTAGTACCATGTCATTTTGATCGCAGTAGCATTTTAATACAGTCTCAAATTAGGTACTGAAATACTTCCCAGAGAAATCATAGTGTGACTTTATTGGTTAAATGTGGCTCACTCAGTGTATTTTCAGTATGGCTTATTGTTGTATTTTCTATATGATTGTACTGATTTGTGGAGGCTCCCAATTGGTAGTGATAGTGTCAGGGATCTATTCTTGGCAACCATACCCAGATAGATCAGTAGTTTAGTAAAAGGGCCTGAGAATGTGGTCTTCTTAGACCCAAAAATGTCAGCAACCACCAGAGCCATCCCAGAAGTTCCTGTTCAGACTCTCAGGACAATGATATTTGGGGGTCTACTGGTCTGTACCAGTTATACTTGGAAATAATGTGTGTTATGAATTAAATCCAGATTAGTCACACACTTTGCGAGCGCACAAAACCCTGTATGAAGTTTGTGGCTCTGATTGTATTCTTTTTTCTGAGGAGTTATTTTTAAAGGATTTGTGTAAAAATAAAACATAGTCAAAATTCTTGTAACTGTAATATAAAGATTTTTGATTTATCTATGCAGGTAAAAAGTATAAAAGTTAATGGGGCTAGAGTAATAGTACAGATCACGCACTCACCCTATATATATGGTCTAGTTGGGTTTGATCTCTAGCATCCCATATGGTCCGCTGAGTACCACAAGAGCACTTCCTGAGTGACAAGCCAGGAGTAAAACAAAAAAAAAAATTAAAAGAAGGAAATAGTGTCATAATTATTTCAAAGTATAAAAACCAACGGCGTATAGATGAAGATAGGGAAATGTCTATAGCATTGTTAAGATAATGGAAAATTGCAATTTTTTGTTGTTGTAATTCTTCCATATCATCTATAACAAGTTTGTTATTGACAATTAAGCCTGGCAACTTTGAATGATGATATAAATGGTTCAGTTGAAGTGTGGGGGAAAGAGAAATCAGAGTATGACTTTATTGGTTAAATGTGGCTCACTGACTGTATTTGAAACTGCAGAGAAAACAGTTTGTCCAGTCTTGAGGTTAAATACTGGGAATATGGAGAAAGAAAACACCCAATTTAATAGGGAGATCATAAAGGACTGACAAATTAGAAATGCACGTATGAGCTGTCCTATTTTTCCTGGATGTCTTCTAAACTAAGAAAGTGAAGAAAAACCTAATAAAAACCTGGAAAACAAAAAACAAACAAACAAACAAAAATAAAACAGAAGACAAAGGATATTTAGAAACTAGCTTTGATTTACAAGGTGTTTGTGAATCATAGATTATCTAAGTTTGCTAAAGTTAGAAGAATATAGACTCCAGTATTATACAACAACATCTTTTAAAGCATTAACTATCACTAAGCTATGAAGATACAGATATACAGTCTTTCAAAGAAAAGAAAAAGCTTACTGAGAATGAAAAGAGTTCTACCCCATAGGAAAACATTGGTTAGTTCATTTAATTCCTAGCAACATACTAATATATATATATATATATATATATATATATGTTTTTCGAAAAACAGATTTCTAACTTATCATCTGCAATGTCTAACTTAGGCAAAATTTCTAGATATACGAAAAGAAGAGAAAGCATGCCACTAGCTGAAGAAATATGTAATCCTAAAATCTAACAAATTTCACCCAGGTACTGGCTCAGGGGGAGTGCTGCCCAAGCCGCAGGCAACCAATCTGGCTTGTGTACTGCTGGCCCTTAAGCCCAGATCTTCAGAGGACAGGAACTCAGACGGAATGTGCTAATAGCAGCCAGCTTCCAGGAACTTGCCTATTCTGCTCACATCCACGTACCGAGCTGGGTGTTGGGGATAGGGTAGAGCGTACTGCCCAAGCTGTACAACCACCCTGGCTTGTTCAGAGCCGGCTCTTAAGCCCAGATCTGTCTGTGACAGGAACCAAGATGAACCGCACCAATGGAAGCCAACTTCCAGGAACCTGCTTACTCCCCCACATCCAGGTACTAGCCGAGTGAGAATGTTTTCCAGAGCTGCAGCTGCTAACTTAGCTGCAAGATATTCTCCCCCTCAATATCCCGTAAGAAAAATAAACTAGCTTCTTTGGGTGAATCTTCACTAGACCAGCTGGGTCAACAGAAATACATTAGGCCAATAATTCATAAGACCCACCTCGACTAATGTAACACCGAAAACACAACAGTAACAGTGAGCGTGAAAGTCTAAACCACACCAGTCACAATGGTAAAGCAACGCTGAAGCCCACCAAGCTTAGTTAATGAAGAAACTAACCCAGAAGACCCAACCAGTAATGAAGCATTAGCAACATCTCTGACAAGGAATTTAGAAGAAAGCAACTGAGGATGCATAGGGAGCTAAAATGCACTGCCAATAAAATACAAGAGGATTTGAGAATAGAAATGTGGAAAATGCAAACAAAATTACAAACAGAATTGACAGATCTGAAAAATCTGGTAGGTGAATTGAAAAACTCAGTGGAAGACCTCAGCAACAGAGTAACAGCTTCTGAGGACAGAATCAGTGAGCTCTAAGATGAAGTGCAGAGAATCTCCAGACAACAGCAGAAAATGAAAAGAGACTCACAATCAGCAATGAGATGTCAAGAGAAAATTGGGATGAAGCCAAGAGGAATAACATAAGAATTATTGGAGTCCCAGAGGGGCAGAAAAAAAATCTCTGACGAAGAAGAAATTGTCAAAGACATCATTGCTACGACATTCCCAGAGCTGAAGAACACATGCGACTACATTTAGGAGGCCTGAAGGGTACCAGCTAAAAGAAATCCAAATAAAAAAAAAACTAACTATAAATAATTTCATCTGCCCATGAGTTGGAATTAGTAAATAAAGACTTCAAAGCAACTCTTATAACTAACACAATTAAAGTAATATATGTTCAAATTTTTTTTTTTAAAAAATAGAAAACAACCCTGAGACAACAAAAAGGGTCTCACAGATTGTGGTTCAAGTGGTTGAATACATGTCATGCATCATAGGATGTCACTCTGATGTCCCCTGACAAGTAAATAATATTTTCAAATCATAAGATATTTTCTCTAAATCTTGTAATATAGATGACATTTGCAGTGGAAAGTTATAATCAGGTAAAAGAGAAAAAATAAAAATAATTAAATTAGTCAAAATTATAAGTAGGTCCATTTCCTTTACAAATTCAGGGACGTGGCAATATTTAGTTAGAAAATGAGACAAAAGGTATATTATTAGTGTAAAAATATTACTTTTCATTTATTTAGAGTACCTCCAATGTTGGTGGTTATCAGATTTCTCCCGAAAATTCTCAACCAACTGATCCTGTGGCTCAATTTTAGGGTCTAAGGGCACGGTGTTCACTGGGTCCAATAGTACTGGGTACTATTCTGGCCACATGTGCTGATGCTTGGGACTCTGCATCTGGTGATAATCAGGGATCTGGTGAATGGTCAAAGATCATATGGACCTAGGTATGAAATGATTACCTTATACATGACTCTTGCCTTATTCCCCATACTATCTCCAGGGTCCCAGAAAGGTTATTTTTAATTAAAAAATGTACTAATCATTGAGCTACCATGAACAAGATGAATCTATTAATTTACAAAGTGAGGTTTATTTGTATTGAGGTTTGTTTGTATTTGTGTAGTTTTAGGTATGAATAGAACTTTAGAGAACTGTATAATAGTAATTAAATATTTGAGAGATTGTTTAATAAGCTACTGTTTCAGCAGTCTCCATATTTTGAGTAATGTTCTACTCCATTATGAAAGTTTCTGTGTGCCTCAGTTTGAAGTTCACTACTAGTTTTAGTTCTTATCACAAATATTTTCAGAATACTGAAAATTAGTAATATTTAGAAATGCTGATCTAAAATTATTTCCTTTTATAAACATAGTCACTTGCTTCATCATAATCAGTCTCTTACAAGATAAATGGACAATGAGTGTAAAGAAAGATATATCCTGACTCAAGTAATTTGCGATATTGATTGGATTGTTATTTGATGGCTATAAGACCCATTCCAATGCCCATTTATATTTTTGGAGGTCAGATGAGCTATATGCTATAACACCAACAAGAAATGTTTAATATTTGCATGTCATAGTTCAGTTCAGTTTTAACTCTTTTGATCTGAGATCACAGATTTCATACATCACAAGCTAATCCCTTAAGAACTTCCCCAGTATTCCCAATACAAACACAGACAAATACACATACGGAAGCCAAATATAAATCTTGATTTTTATGTGACTTTTTTTGCTTTTGGTCACACCCAGCGATGTACAGGGGTTACCCCTCGCTCGTGCACTCAGTAATTACTCCTGGTGGTTCTCTAGGGACCATATGGGATGCTGGGAATTGAACCTGCATCGGCAGTGTGCAAGGCAAATGGCCTACCCACTGTGCTATTGCTCTAGCCCAGGTTTTATGTGACTTTTTGTTAAAAAAAAAGTTACAGGAGGTACCTAAAATTGACCCTTTGGACTTCAGATACCAGTAAAAAGTTCTGTTTGTCTGACCAAATAACTGGCTACAATTCAGTTTCCCAAGAGCTATATCTTGGGCTTAATTAATATACTAAAGGAGCTCACAGAATGCACACACAAAAGAGGCATGATTCCCAAGTTATAAAAGAAAAGTAGACAGAAATACATAAAGCAGATTTAAGGAAAAAGCACAGTGCTGTCATGCTTCTTTTGGGGCACACCGTTTTCACTGCCTCTCCACCTGTTCACCAATCCCCTTGTCTCTGAACTATGTCCTTTTGTAATTTTAGGAAGCTTTCCTTACCTGAGTAAGATTGATTAAATCATTGGTTACTAGAGATTGATTTAATCTAGTCTCTCCTGGGAAATGGTGCATAGAACTCAAAGTTCCAACCCTCATTACCTGATTGATTCTACATTTCAAATACCACCTCATTAACATAAAAAAGACAGCATTGTCTGAGTACTTGAAAAATTGCAAAGTTTTTAAGAGCTGTGTGCCAGAAATGGGATGGAAGATCAATGTAAATTATTTTATGTCACCATATAACACATAGGTTGTCAATGTAAAGGTTCTCGTTGGTATTTATTTTATCCTATTAACAAAATGTTAAACATGTAAGATCAAAATAACTGAAATAAGCTGAATAAGCTGCACAAAATATTGGACACTAGTTACATAGTTATTGGCAGTACTCCTGAAACAAAAACTCTAGTGAAAAAAGAATTGTTTCAAACTATCAATATGATAAAAAATAATTATATGCTAATAACTAACGTTTTTAATAATTACATGGAACATTAATTTTAGATGCTTTTGCAAACTATTTTTTACCCATTTGCTAATAATAGAAATATATTTATACTAAGTAAATTTGTCCATTTGCATACTACTTGCAGTGTATTTTGCTGCTATTCACTGTGAAATGATTATTGAGAAGTACTAATATTAAATACTGTATAAATGCTCAACAATAAACAATAAAATATGAATGTTGAAGACTGTACATTCAGGGTTCATTTCTATAGTTCGCTACTAAAGAAGTTTCTCTAATTGTGTAGAGCACCTGAGCTATGAGAAGGAGCCAGAGATTCCCTCACAAGCATGAAGCCGGTTCTAGTGTTGCTTTTGCAACTGCCTTTTATGAAAAACTCTGAAGAAGAAGAAACTGTCACGCTCCAGGCTGCTTTCCACACTCTCGGGCCGAGCCTCATGCATGAGTGAAGCTCCATGGAAGTTAGTAATGCCGAACTGTGTGACCTTAGACTCTGGGCTCAGTGGGACCCATGAGCAGAGATCCTCTGCCTGTTTTTTCTCCAGTCTCTGGCCACCCAAGGATCACACCCATAAGCCACCTCCTCCCAGCGCCAGATAATCTCCTCATTGGCCACCCCCCCTCTACCCCCCCGCCCCAGATCTCACTGCTGCTTCTCTCGGAAGAGAGCATAAAATGAAGCCCCCATAATCATGCCACTGGACTCTGTGCCAGGCTGTTTTCACTCTGGGTGCCCCAGAGTGGGGCGGGTGACAGCCCTCCCCACCCCACCAAGCCCCGGCAGTCAACCTCCACAACCCAAATGTTGCCATGCTCCAGACCGCTCCCCACATGCTCGGGCTGAGGCTCACATATGAGCCTTATATATCAGAAGACACTCCCTACCCATTTTCCATAATTACTCCATCATATTTTTTAGGGTTCAGACAGTAGGTGACAAATCATCATCGATTTGCTCAAGCTCAAGCGGGCCCAGTAACGTCTCCATTGGAGACTTTGCTGTTACTGTGTTTGGCATATCGAATACGTCACGGGGAGCTTGCCAGGCTCTGCCGTGCGGGCGAGATACTCTTGGTAGCTTGCCGGGCTCTCCGAGAGGGGCGGAGGAATCGAACTCGGGTCGGCCATGCTGGCTGCGTGCAAGGCAAACGCCCTACCGCTGTGCTATCGGAGAGTCCATAGAGGGGAATATATATATGCATATATACATATATACATATGTACATATTTTGAGATATATATGCATATATACATACATATATACATATATACACATGTATATACGTATATATACATATATACATATATATACATATATACATATAGGCTAATCCTCACATATGAGCCTCACATATCAGAAGAAACTCTCTACCCATTTTCCATAATTACCCCATCATATTTTATAGGGTTCAGACAATAGGTAACAAATCATAGAGGGAAATATATATGCATATATACATATTTTCAGATATATATACCAAAGCTCACATCACCCAAACCATAAAAACATGTTAGTGATATCCTATAGAATGTCTTAATGGCTCCTGTAGGTCAATCTTCACACTATTTTCTATACAAACACTTTTTTGTGAGCATGTTTAGCAGTTTTTCGTAACAGACAATACAAAATATATTCTTTCCTTTATGTTTTGGAACAGGGTTTGGAGCTTGGGATGGAAACATACCAAATTTGGTGGTGGGACCCAGGTGTGTGGGACCCGGGGCTGATCTCTCCAAGCCTGCATGGCTTGGGACTGGACCTACCAGTAGCTAGACAGTTACACCCACCAACTGCCGTGTAACCCCAACAACGGCCAGGATCCAGAGATTATCACACTTAGCTCCCGGGAGAGAACAAGGCACAGTCTCCTACCCTGTGCCTGACTGTCTCCACCAGGGCCCAACAGCTGAACACCTGCAGGTCCCAGCCAAGGCCATGCTGGGACCACTCTCCACACTCAGCTCCCAGACATCTTATCATCTCATTCCTACTTTGGACAAACTGGCAGGCTACCGAATGTAACCTGCCCACACGGCAGAGTCTGGCAAACTCCCCGTAGTATACCCAATATGCCAAATACCAGTAATAATGATGGGTCTCCTTCTCCTAACCCTGAAAGAGCCTTGAATATGTCACTTTTAAAAAAAATCTCAGGGCTAGGACGAAGGAGACGTTACTGGGGCCTGCTCGAGGCAATCAACGAACAACAGGATGGTCGTGATCATGATTGTTGTTTGAATATTGAATGTAATCAAATATGGTGAAGTGACTTATAAAAAGGTAAAAGGTAAAGGCCCTCCCGTTGATCGTCGATTTGCTCGAGCAGGCCCAGTAACGTCTCCATTGGAGACTTTGTTGTTACTGTGTCTGGCATATCGAATACTCTCGGTAGCTTGCCGGGCTCTCCGAGAGGGGCGAAGGAATCAAACTCGGGTCGGCCACGTTGGCTGCTTGTAAGGCGAATGCCCTACCCTCTGTGCTATCGTATAAAATTTAAAAAATAATAAAAAATAATCTTCTGCAATATGAAAACACAACAGCAAGTATTAATTACAAAATGTTAATCTTGAGAATTGAAATCAGAAAAATATCATGACAGAGAATGTAATCTAAAATATAGAAATTTATAGGAAAGCTGAAGAAATTAATTCATAAATTAATTATTCCAATATTATTTATACATATTAAATAATGCTTCAGAAAGGTGTTTTCATTAATATTTGACAGTTCATAGAACCTTTACTTCATAGTATTTGTTGTATGTTAATCAGCCAAAACATTTTGTAGTTATACTACAAGCAGTTCATATTCAATGTTCCCTAATTAAGACTAGTTGTTTAAAAAATAAAATTAGTTGTTTTATAAAATTTATCCTATGTTTCCTGCAAGTAGAAACTTATGTGTATATATTTTAAAATAAAATAATAGAATATATATTTAAAATCAAATAGTAGAATAGTTCTTTATGTGTCTTCCAGTTCTTTATGTGTCTACTTATAATACACTGAGACAAAGACTTCCAGTGAGATTTTCAAATAAAAAATACATGGCTGTCTCCAGGTTTGGATGCAAAAAAAATGTATTTTTAAACTACAACTACATTATTACATAAAATCCCTTTTTTATAGATCAAAACATACTTCTAAATCTTCTGTCTCAAAATAAAAATCAAACTTCAGAGGCTAAAATCCTTGTGAAATTCTCTATAATCTGTGTCATATATTACCTCTGAATCCCTAACACAGAAATGTATATACGTTATCCAATGTAAATGCAGTCTGAGAAATATACATTCTCTTTCACCCAAAAATAATAAAATCAGATATTTGCTTACATTTAATTATTTACTTTAATAGAGAAAAGTTTAAAAAAGGGGAAATATAGAGCCATGATTAAAACAAAGTATATCATTTAATTTATAATAAAGTTAATTTGTTATAGAGATTTTATTATTTAGCTTATCTCTGTTACATTATTTTAAATTTGATTCATTTATTTATTTATTTACTTGCTTACTTACTTACTGTCTTTTGGCCATAGTAGTCAATGCTTAGAGTTTACTTCTTTATCTGCACTCACGAATCACTCCTAGTGAAGCTCAGGAGACCATATGGGATGCCATAGGTAGAATGAAGTGAGGCTCATTCAAGAGTAGGCTATCCTTTACCTGCTAAACTATCTCTCTGGTCCTTCTTGCTATTATATTCTTATTAAGGAACATTTCTACTCCTTAAATTCATTATAAATATTAAAAAAAACTAAAATTTGAATGTCAAACATAATTGTTTCCAATTGCTCAGGGTAATAAAAATTTTTAAAAATTATCATCTCTTGGAATTAGTTTTTTCCATACAACCAATTGCTTTAGAAAAACATTTGTGCCTGCAGATTGAAATAGTAGAAAAATTTCTTTTTCATTTGATTAACATGGTTATCTATTATTAAATCCTTAAAAATCTAAAAAATAATTTAGTAGTACAAATAAATCATTTCAATATTTTTAGGATAAAACACAAATATACAAAAATCAACTATATGTGAACAGCAATAAGAATTTAAAATGATAAAATATAAGAATGTCATCTGTAGCAGAATAAAATATGAAATATTTGGGAATGTCTGAATGTAGGCACGTGACTTTTACGGTGATGCAACAAAATATTTCTGAGGGAAATTCAATAATATAAAAATAGTTTCAGGGATATAAAATATCAATATATGATATTTACTCTCAAATTGGGCTGGAGTGATAGCACAGCAAGTAGGGCGTTTGCCTTGCATGCGGCCGACCTGGGTTCAATTCCTCCACCCCTCTTGGAGAGCCTGGCAAGTTTCTGAGAGTATCCTGCCCACATGGCAAAGCCTGGCAAGCTACCTGTGAAGTATTCAATATGCCAAGAACAGTAACAAGTCTCACAATGGAGATTTTACAGGTGCCCACTCTAGCAAACTGAATGAACAACAGGAGGACAGTGCTACAGTGCAGTGCTACTATGTTTCTTTATATACTACAAATGAAAGGAATCTTTTTGAATCTGTCTCTCTTCAGACTGACTTCACTCAAGCAGTCTGCATAATAAAGAAACCAAAAAACAAATCATACAATACCTTGTTGGCATAAAGGAGTATCTCAGTTACACTGACTTAAATGACTTCACCACTATTACCTAACTTGAACTTTTATCATTTTACATTAATTTCCAAGCTCATTTCACAATATAATTTGTCTTTGAATTAGAAACAATGAAAATCCATAGTATTCATTGGCAATTACAACAATAAAGGCTCAAAATAAGAAATGGTTGCTATTAAAACAAACTACAAACTAATATGTATATAGATATGTGTATACACACGTAAATATAGTATTTGAAGGTAGAGTTTTCCTAAGAAACTCTTTATAAACTCTAATGGTAACAAGTGAAATACTAGTTATCGTTGATTATATGGAAAATAACTGAATATTCCCAGAGCTTGTAATTAACCTACTAAATGATGCTAACCAATGCACAAACCTGATTAACAAAATAAGAGCTGATAGGACAAATACCCAACCTGTATAAAGCCATTTTGGGGGAAGGAATTAGGGATGCACTAGGCTCAAAGTTTATTCTTCAGAAACAAAGAAGGTGTTTTAAAGACAAAAAGGAGTTTAAAAATCCTGGTGTTCTCTGGTGGTGGGTCTACTGTTGGAATGATGCATACATATAAAGTCTAGTCAACAATATTGTAAATCCCAGTCATACTGTCACACTGTCCTCCTGTTGTTCATCGATTTGCTCAAGCGGGTCTAGTAACATTGTGAGACTTGTTACTGTGTTTGGCATATCAAATACATCACGGGTAGCTTGCCAGGCTTTGCTGTGAGGGCGAAATACTTTCAGTAGCTTGCTGGGCTCTCTGAGAAGGGTGGAGGAATCAAACTTAGGTCAGTCATGTTGGCTGCGTGCAAGGCAAATGCCTTACTGCTGTGTTATTGCTCCAGCCCGTAAATCCTAGTACTTAAATAAAAATAATTTAAAATATTTTGTTAACATCTAAATAGAGCTATGATAACCTTTGCAGTGTTACTAACACAAATATTGAGGTTAAATTGTAAGAAAGCATAATTTTCAACAATATATTTGTAACAATGGAAAAAATGGTACTTATCCATATCGCAGATATTTTACAGTAAAATCAGAGTAGTAAAAATTCTTGCTTTCATTTGAAAATGAGATGTGTCATTACAAATAATACCTTTAAAGCAATGTCTAGAGTACAGTTAGCATCCTAGAAAGACTAACATAATCAATTTCAAATAATAAGTCTCTTTTGTTTGTTTGTTTTTGGACCATACTCTGTAGTGCTTAGGCCTTACTCCCCTGGCTCTGTGCTCAGGGGTTACTCTTGGCAGTGCTTAGGGAACCATATGAAATGCCAGGAATTAAGCTGGTTTCTGTCATGTAAAGTCACGCGCATAAATTGTACTGTATCTACAGCTTAATCAATAGTAAATAAAATGGAATTCCATATTGCGGTAAAATAATTGCTATGGTTTGACACATCAGCATTTTATCTTTATTTCAGTTGAGGTACTTAGACAATTTCTAGCTTCTCTAGGATTATTTCATTTATGGGATCCTTTTAGGCTTAAAAGGGTTATTGGTATTGCTTATATTTTTGGCACCTATCACTGTATAAAAGCACACATTACTACTGCCAGACTGATTTTAAAGCAAAATATAATTTTTCATGAAGACTCTATAATTTAATCTTTTAAGGTGTAAAAACTAGTAGTGTATAGCAGTGACTTTAAAGTTATTGCATAATTTAATTGGTCTTTTCTTCTCTCCTTTAGAATTCATGGTAGATTAAAGTAGGCATTTTGGTTTCGGTGGAACAAAAGAGTTATCTTCAAAACATGTCACAACTGCCTCAGAAAGCTGGTAATAAGAAGCTGCTAATAAGGATCTGCTAATAAGAAGCTCACAGGTACCGTGAAATAACCCTATCCGATGCTTCTCTATATTCCAACCCAACCTGCGCACATGAAAGATTTGAAAAAAAAAAGTAGAGGTATTGATTATTAACTGCATTTTTGTTGTTGGAATCTTTTGTTGTACACATTTTGAGAAGCTTGATAAATATAGAGGAAGGGAAATAGCTTTAGTAATGAAATGCGAGTCACATTATTAATAGAATATCTCTCTCACTTTCTCTCTCACCTCATGGATATGAGGATTGAAGTAATGTTTTTATTCTCCTTTTATTTTTATTTAGTTATTTTGAAAAGAAACCTGAACTGGTAGACTTTTTCCTGTAAAATAAACGTGAGAGTGAATTCTAATTAAAAACACTTCTATAATAAGACTGAAGGTAAATATTCCCAGACAGATCTAAGGGTGAAAGCACTAGACAGAGTTGATTGCACAGAAGATGCTACTTGTATCGTGACCCAGATAATATCCTCATTGCCAAAATATTATTCTTTAGCAATTCTCACAACATTCTCAGACTTAAATTTTGTTACATATTTAAAAAGCCATTGGATAAAAATTTCTATGACCAAGGTCTCAGAATCAATTGTATAATTATGATTTATTTAATGTAAAATATGTTCAAATCAACAGTAATTTTATTATTATAAAAAACTTTCATTCAAAATGTAAAGTAAATAGTTTAACTCTTACTATTTGGAAAAGATGTAAGAGGTCAAAGATTTAGAGTTTCATAGTCATCCCGCAACCTAAAAAAAAAAAAAACTACGTAACTTGACTTCTACGCTTTCTTGAAGTAAACTAACAAATGTGCCTTTACTGTTTTCCACCTTTCTTGTTTTAAGAACGTGCAAGAAGAAAGTGTTCTTATTTGGCAACGTATTTGCTGAGGTGCTTGAGAGATAGTTTATAAAGTACGATGCTTGACTTTTACATAACCAACCTGAATTTAGTCTTTGGCATCCCATATGGTGCCTAAGCACAACCAAAAGTGTTCTCTGAATACAGACCAGGAATTAGTCCTGAGAACTGCAGGGTGTGGCCCTCCCTGCAAAACAGAATAAAGTAAAATAAAAAGCAAATCTGGTACATGGAAAATATAAATATCACTAACAATTCATTTCCTTTTGATTAAAAGAATAAATCATTTTACCTGTACACTTTTTAAAAAAATTTAATTACAGAACTGTGATTTACAAAGTTACTGACAATTGAATTTTAGACATATAATATTCCAATAACAAATCCCACCACGAGTGTCAACTTCCATTTACCTGTACATTTTGAATGATAAATTGCATGAACTCCAACTTCTGTTTTTGAAAACAAATACATTATAAACCTAGTTATTGATAGCACTTGCTTATTACTCTTGTTGCAACCAACCTTTTCAGTTTTGTTTCATTTTTTAATGCTAGTCACCAACTTCATCTAATATAATTTTTAACCTGCTGTTAACATTAAGTACTGTAGGATGTAAGAAATACTCTATAAGTGGAAAAATAGGTATTTTCTTTTTGTAATTAATGTTTTAAATCTCAGGTTACAAAATTTGAAACAGTGAGAAAAACTAAAATATTAATGGAGGGCCAGGAATGTGACTCAAAGTGTGAGATTAGATGTCTTGCATGTGTGAGGACTTGAGTTAAATCACCCAAAACTGCATGATCCCTGGGGTACCAGTGGATGTGACCCCTGAAAACGAACAAAAACTTTTTATATCAGTTCGATATTTTAGCTAATTTTTAAGAGGAACTGAGAGTGACTTGGGCTATTTATACTTGTCATATTAACCAAAGTGATTAAATGACTACAGTTATATTCATTTTGCTGATTTTATTCAAATATGATTTTTAATTTGTGTTACCTATTACATGAAGAAGTCTGAATGCCAATTTGATAAAATTTAAAGTTAAAGATATAATAAATAAGTGACACAATAATGCATAAAATTGTAGTTTATTTTTTGCATTCTTGGAGGTGCTCAGGGGCTACTTCAGGCTCTATATTCAGGGGGCACTGTTAGAGGTGCTTGGGTAGATCATATGTAATGCATGAGATTAGATCAGGGTCAGACACATGTGAAAAAATTACTATAAAAATACCATTAAAAATACTAAAACCCCCATACTTACTCTCTGGCTGTAAACTGTAAACTGCAGATGTACAAAAAACCATCTGAATTTTAGCTTTAGAAATCATAAAATATATTATATTGCAATAAACAGTTTGATGATAGTAATTAAAATATTTGTTGGTAGAAGAAATCAGTTGTAAGAAAGTGCTAATCAAATCAGAAAGAAACTTCAGGGGATTTACTTCTTAGCAAATAACCTGATAAGATTCTAATAAATCTATCTTTCTGTGAAAAAAGTCCCCAGTTAATGTGAGTACAAAATTTAGGACTCAAACAGAAAGTCACAGTACTTTTATAACGAAAGCCTTAAGGTTTCACAAGACATAGTTTTACTGGGGGTGGGAGTGGGGTTGCAATTGGGCCACACTGGCAGTGCTCAGAAGTTATTCCTGGCTTTGAATTCAGGAATCACTGCTGGTTACATTCATGGGTCGACATGGGATGCTGAGATGGATTAAACCCGGGTCAGCTGCATGAAAGGCAATGCCCTACACACTGTACTTCTCTCTGGTCCCAAACAAGACAAAGTTTTAAACATTCAGTCTAGTTAAAAATTTAGATAAACCTCAAAAATAGGATATTTAAGGCATGGTATAGTGACAAAATGTATCTATGAACTCATATGAAGTCAACCTCATAATTGCAAATACAAATTAGACATCCCAGAGAGCCAAGTGTGATAGAAATGCAATAAAATTAAAACTGAAGGACTGAGAATCTTTGCTTGCTGCCACATCATACCACGTGAGACTAATCTCTAGTTTTCATAGCTGATCTCCACCATTAAATGGTCCTACCGCGCCACAGCTCATGAAGTGTTGCAGCTGTGACAGCTTCTCATCAAAGTTTACACTCCTCACAGTTATGTTTTCTATCATTGCGTTGAGACAGGCAGTCAAGGAAAAGAGCAAACTCAAGGGGAATAATGCATAAATGTCATAGTTCAATAAGTGAAAATAGTAACACTGAAAACTCAACCAGCACCAACCTCAGTAAATCCTCAGACAATGAGCTTAGTAAAAACATTGTGAGAATGCTTAAGGCGTTCAAAGAAATGATGGCACAAATAGTCATTAATGAACTGAAGTGAGAAAACTACAAGCAGAAATGAAGAGTATACTAAAAAGAAATCAGTAGGAATTCTGAGCAGCAGAATAACAGTAGCTAAGGAAAAAAATTGAAACACTTCA
Source organism: Sorex fumeus (assembly GCF_029834395.1). Taxonomy (NCBI): domain Eukaryota; kingdom Metazoa; phylum Chordata; class Mammalia; order Eulipotyphla; family Soricidae; genus Sorex; species Sorex fumeus. Next base: position 736,552 of record NW_026606138.1, on the reverse strand, counting down.
TGATGTGATTGAGGAAAGTGCTAGGAAACAACAGAGGTGGAAAGAAGTGTGACAAAATATGAACAACATACCAGAGAGCTATAGGATGAGCTCAAGAGGAACAATATAAGAATCATCAGAGTACCTGAGAATAGGAAGATAGATTAGTTGAAGAAGCAATTGTTAAATAACTGGATCTTGAGTTCAGTGGGCAGGGTATTTGTTTGCCTGACCAGGTTTCATCACCAGCACTCCATATGGTCCCTGACACCCATGAGCAGTAATCACTTAGCACAGATCCAGGACTAAGCCCTCAGCACCTCTGGGAGTGGCTCCAAAACAAAAGAAAGCAGAATCATAGCTAAGAATTTCCCAGAGTTGAGGAATACAGGCCCTGAGATTCATGAGGATCACAGGGTTCCAGTGAAAATAAGATCCCAGGACACACTATGCTCAGAATGACAAAATCCAAAGACAGATTATTGAATGCAATAAGATCAACAAAGGAACTTACATACAAAGGGCAGTGCACATACAAAGAGTCACAGCAGATCTATTAAATGAGACGCTACTCTCCAAAAGATAATGAAAGGTTATCGTACAAAAACACTAAGTGAAATTAACAAATTACCAAGAATGCACTATCCAGTTAATAGATTATCATTCAGATGTGAAGGAATTATACAGAACTTCGTGGAAGGCAATAGCTTACCTGAAACTGGTATTGCAAGAATATTAAAGGAGCTTCTTTAAAAGACAGAAAAAACTCCTCAGCACTTGGCATTGAATCTAGCATTTACTCATTGACTTATGAATGCTCTCTATAAAATTAAGAAAGATTTGTTTACTTCTTTCCTGCTAAGGGATTTTATACTGTATGGTTTTAATTAACAAATGAACATTTCATTTTTATTTGGATTTTTTTTTCTTTTTTGGGTCACACCCGGCGATGCTCAGGGGTTACTCCTGGCTCTGCACTCAGGAATTACTCCTGGCGGTGCTCGGGGGACCATATGGGGTGCTGGGAATCGAACCTGGGTCGGCCATGTTGGCTACGTGCAAGGCAAACGCCCTGCTCATTGTGCTATCACTCCAGCGATAGCAGAGTGGTAGGGCGTTTGCCTTGCATGCAGCCAACATGGCCGACCCGACTTTCGCCCCTCTCGGAGAGCCCGGCAAGCTACCAAGAGTATCTCGCCCGCACGGCAGAGCCTGGCAAGCTCCCTGTGACATATTCGATATGCCAAACACAGTAACAACAAAGTCTCCAATGGAGACGTTACTGGGCCCGCTCGAGCAAATCGATGAACAACAGGAGGGCCTTTACCTTTGCCTTTACCTTTACCTTGGATGTTATATATTTTATCAAGTGATTTTTATTTTTACATTCATAGATTTTTTTATTATAATCTTTTATTACAGCAGAAACTCAAACAGTTTCTATAATAGAATATTTTCTAATATAAAATCAATATTCCATTTCTTAGGATAAAATTCAAGTTTGTACATCTATTAGCCTATTTTGATCATCCCCTTAAATTATCATTAATGAGAGAGAGAGAGAGAGAGAGAGAGAGAGAGAGAGAGAGAGAGAGAGAGAGAGAGAGAGAAAGGGAATGCCCTGCCACAGAGGCGGGATGGGGGGAGGGTTATGGAGGGAGCATGGTGGGAGAGATACTGGGATCATTGGTGGTAGAGAATGGGAACTGGTGGAGGGATGGGTACTCTATCATTGTATGACTGAAATATAAGAATGAAACTTTGTAAGTCTATAACTTTTTATGTAACTTCACCCCAAGGTGATTCATTAAAAAAATTCCTTAACGCTTCACTCTCAGTAAAATATACGTTTGAAGATTTATCTATTTCATATGAATCTTGATGTATATTAGAACCAAATTATTTATAATATTATTTTTAAACTGTACAGCTGTAAAAAATTGTAGTTTTAAGAAATACTTAATTTGCTTATCATCTATTTACAATTTTATTGAATTTCAGGAGATTTATCCCGATGTATAGTGGTCACCAGCTCCACAATAAAAAATATATTCATGTATTCATCTGTATGTGTAGTTGTCAAAAGCTGCACAATAAAAAAAATAAGAGAAATATATCCGAAAACATGAGATTAAAAGAAGAAACACAAGGGAACAACAAATGGTTGAAGTTAACAGAACTAAAAATTTTATCGACAG